>NC_066623.1:39954922-40554922 GCF_025201925.1 Gopherus flavomarginatus
ACTTCCTGTGGGGCCCACCACAACCCATAGACCTCTCCTTTTGGCTGTATAGCAGACACCCAGACCTGTCACAGGAATCCTACTACTCTTCCCCCTCTTGTCAGACCATTCTGTCAGTGTACCAGGAGGAAGATGCTCAGCTCATACTGCCGGAGCCTCCTAATCACCCTCTCTGCCAAATGACCACCAGCAATATCAAAAGCTGCTCCAAAGGGCGGCTACTGCCTTGCAAATCCTGCTGGAGGAGGTCCAGGACCCCAAACACGGTCTCCTGGACATTTTACTGACAGGATGGCCCTCCCCCTAAATGAGGCCATACTGGAACTTGCCGGAAAGGTCTGGCACATGCCAGCATCATGTGTCCCCACCCCAAAGGGAGCCACAAGACCCTATTTTGTGCCAGCCAAAAGGGGTTGATTTCCTCTTTACACACTCTGCCCCTAATTCACTGGGAATGCAAGCAGCTACAGAAAGGGCTCAGCAGCACTTCCAGAAATCCACCCTATCAGATAAAGGGTCAAAGAGGCTGAATCTCCTCAGCAGGAACATCTTCTCCTCTGCAAACCTTCAGTTTCATATTGCCATCTACAGGTGTTGTTGGCTAAATATGACTAAGACCTATAGGCTGGTGGGGTTCAAAGACAAACTCCCTGATGAAGATCAGGCCCAGTTACAGTCCTTGGTGGATGAGGGAGGCTGGTGGCAAATGACACAGCTGATACTGCATCCTGGTCCTTAGCCACAGAGCTGGTCATGCATAAAGACTTTTGGTCCAATCATTGGTTCAAAATACTATTCAGGACATCCCTTTCAATGAGGCCAGTCAGCCAAAAGATGGGTGGATTTCTGCATTCCCTGAAGAACTTGAGATCCACCCTAAAGTCCCTGGGGATCTACACGCCAGCCCGCAGGAAAAACATTAGAACAGCCCTTCAGATCATGGCCACCCTCCTCCTATTTCTCCTACTACCAACGTCACCTGAACCTCCCTGAAAGCATCTGAGATCCCAGACAGCCCATTTCCTGGCACCTCCCACTACAACATTGTCCATGTCCTCCCAACCGTAGGCCAAAGGCCACTTTTGACATCCGGGCTGAGACCCACACATCATCACCAGCCATCATCTTTGCAGGCCACCTCACCTTCTTCACCCACAGTTGGAACAAGATCAGCATGGACAATTGGGTTCTGGAGATTATCCATCATAGCTACTCCATAGACTTCCTTTCTTTCTCACTTCACAAACCACCCACCTGGCTCCCCCTTGGGGTCCCTTCCTAGCAAATGATTCTTCAAAAAGAGACAGACTTCCTACTTCACCAGGGGGTGATAGAGTGTCCTGCCTCAGTTCCAGGGAAGAGGGTTCTACACCAATATTTCCTCATCCCCAAGAAGGGCAGAGGCTGATGACCCATCCTGGACCCTTGACAACTCAATATTTTCATCAGGAAGCTGAAATTCAAGATTATTACACTGGCATCAATAATCCCTCCCTCCAGGAAGGGAGTGTGGTTCGTGGCTCTCAACATGAAGGACACGTTTCCATGTGGACATTCACCTATTACACAGGAAATTCCTAGTGTTCAGCACTGGACAGCAACACTACCAGATCTGCATCCTTCCCTTTGGTCTTGCGATGGCACCAAAGGTCTTAATGAAAGTGTTTACGGTAGTAGCAGCCCAGATGTGATGCCAGGATCATATGACTTACGTGGATGACTGGCTTCTGTTGGGACATTCCCAATAAGAAGTTGTCTTCTCAATAGAGTCTCTTAGGGGCTGCATAAAAGAAGACAAGTCCATTTTGTCACCCACACAGACGATACATTTCATAAGATCTTGGCTGGACTCAGTCTTGGCACTAGCTTTCCTTCTAGCCAACAGATTTCACATGATGAGCAGCCTGATTACTTGCATTATCCCAAGCCCCGCATGACGGTGTGTCAGTACCTTTCCCTCTTGGGCCATAAGGCTGCCAGCACCTACATGCCATCTTTTGCCAGGGTCCACTTGCAGCCACTCAACCTACCATCCAACCAGAGACTGCATCAATTCCAGAGTCACTGCTCCCTCAGAAGTTCTTGCCTCTCTGGCTTGGTGGTCCAGCCCAACAAAGGTCATGGAACAACCCCCTTCAGCCATTCCATATTGAGGCCACCATTGTGACGGACACTTCCCTTATGGGATGGGGCGCTCACCTGGATTGCCACACAGCACAGGATGCATGGATGCCACAGGAATCCCAGCTGCACAGAAATCTCCTGAAGCTCAGAGTAGTCCACCTTGCCTGCAAGGCCTTCCTTCCAGTCATACGCTACCTCCACAGGCAAATGCTATTCAACAGTATTACCAGGGTGGTATATTTCAACAAACAGGGAGGAACAAGGTCTCATCCCCTCCGCCTGGGACAGTCAGGCTGTGGAACTGGTAAGTGTGGCAAGGCCCCTTCTCGTTCTTCCCAGCCTCCACTGCTTTTAGCCCTGGTGAGACAGGCTTGAGTAATGTGGCCCCCTTGGGACACAGGGGAAGTCTGTTCCTTTTCTCCACCAGTCCTTTTAGAGTATTTTTCTCCCTTGTGCTGCTCCTAATCTTCTGGCAGCAGGGCTCCTTTTGTCTCTTCTCAACCCCCCCCCCTTCCTCCCAGGGGAGGGTTTAAAAAGGTCTCAGGCAGCCCTTAGTTCGGATCAGCTGATCCTAATTAACCTCAGGTAGCTCCCTCTCAGCTGATTCTAATTGATACCTTCGTAACCCCTTCTCAGCTGAACCTGATTGACCCATAGATACCCCCCAGTTGATAGGGAGGAGAGCCTTTTAACCCTCTGAGACTGATTTCTACCCCTTCCTTGCAGCTGTCTGTCCTGAGTTTATCACATAAGTCAGAAACCAGGTTACCATACAGACCATATACCTCCTGGGTGCTCAGAACTATTGTTAGACAGACTAAGCAGAATTCTCTACATTGACTACGACAATAGGAAATACACAACACAGTTCTGACCAGCATCTTTGAATGATCATCTCCCTTATGGGATCACTTTGCAGCCCAGAAGAACAAGAAGCTTCCAATGTATTGCTCCAGGGGGGTCAAAGGCAGCAGCTCACAGGGTGACGCTCTCCTGCTCCCCTGGATGGGTAACCTCTGATACATCTTTCTCCCTATTCCCCCCATACCACAAGTTCTCTGGAAGATTCACCAAGATGCAGCCACCATCCTCCTCCTAGCACCCTATTGGCCCATACAGTTCTGGTTCACTGATCTCCTAAAGCTATCCACATGCCCATTCCCAGAGCTCCTGACACAAGATGACTCAGGCACCCCAACCAGAGCTCACCCCACCTCACAGATTGGTATATGGATGGGTGTCAGACAGAAGACTTTCATGCTTTGCCTAGGTCCAGGAGATCCTTAACCAACCAGGAGAGAATTGACCAGAACATGTTACTGGGTGCCACTTCTTGATTGGGTACGCTGCCACCACCATCCTCATACCATAGTGGACATTCCAATTATCCTCAACTATCTCTTCGTCCTGAAAATACCTAGCATCAATTAGGGCCTTCCTTCCCCAGTGGAGGGACGCTCCATTTTCACACATCCAATGACAGTACATTTTATGAAAGGCTTGATCAGAACCTTCCCACCAATCATCAAACCTATGCCACAGTGAGACCTTAACCTTGACCTGTCAACTCTCACAGGGCTGCCCTTGGAACCTCTGGCAATCTGTGCCATGACCCAACTCTCTATAAAATTGCATTCTTAGTAACGATCACTTTGGCCAGAAGGCTCAGTGAGCTAGCAGCCATGATAGCAGACCCTCCCGACACAGTATTCCACAAGGAGGTCACCCTCCAGTTACACTTCATTTTCCTCCTCAAGTTTGTGTCCAAATTCCATACCAACCAATCCATTCACTTAGCTGTATTTGTTCTAAAACCTCATGACTCCCCTGAAGACAAGACCCTCCCTTGATATCAGATGTGCCCTAGTGTTATACCTGCAGAGAACTAAGCCTATTAGAAAGTCTCTGAGACTCTTTGTTTCCATAGCAGAAATATCGAGACGCCAAGCCATATCCTCACAGAGAATTTCAAAGTGTGTCTCAGGATGCAACCTAGCATGCTATAAACATAGCAAACCTCTCCCATTCTAGGGATGTTACAGCTCACTGCTTGTGGGTGCAAGCTGCCTCCACTGCATCATTATCGGACATCATGTTGCAGTACATTTTCAAAGCCACATTTATGGCACGCTATGCCCTGATACTCATCAGTTCTGGATGCAGCAACAGGCAGGGTGGTATTGCAAAAGGCTCTGCCATCAGCCTCCTCGCACCCCTCTCCACACTGATCACTGCTTGCAAGTCACCCACATGTGGAATACACATAGGGCCCAGCACTCAGAGAAGAAGAGAAGGTTACTTGCCATAACTGGAGGCTCTTTGAGATGTGTGGTCCCTATCGTATTCCACTCCCCATCCTCCTTTGCCTCTGCTTCAGACTTGATTAAACTGTGGTAAGAGGAGGTACTGGAGAGGTGTTGACCCACACCATCCTTTGATCAGGAGCACGAGGGGAGACACTGCACATGTGTGGATCAATGGACACTGCTTGCAAAACTTCTGGACTTGGGTGCATGGCACACATGCACACCCACATGGGAATACTGGTAGGTCCCACATATCTCAGAGAACCTCCAGTTGCAGTTAGTAACCTCCACATTCTGAAGCAGAAGGGCTCATGCTCCTGGCTCTGCAAGGCCAGTGCATGTTGTTGTGGCAGAGCTGATGTGGATCTTATTATAACTCCAAATCAGATATGAAGGGAGAGAACACCTCCTGCTTTCTAACATTTCATGACAGGTTTCCATGACACATTCTCAGTTAAAGAAAATCCTGGACTTCCCAAAAATCAAAGATTCGCTGTAAAGGGCTCCCTCCCCCTGGCCTGAATTCCCCCATCTCCACCCTGTGAGAGAGAATCACATCCCAGCATCTGACCCTGTGCAGAATGTGACCCTGACTCATGCAGTAGGCAGTTGTCAGCAGCAGGAATAATGCAAAGTTTAAGAAACAGCTCTTTGAAAACTAGACAGAAGTTTCTGTCAATAGCTGATGGAGAAACAATGGCTTGTGAGAACACGTTTTGTCAAATGGGAGAAACACCAGGGTTAGATATATACTCTCCATTGCTTTCCATGCCCCTCACCATAACACCCCTTGTCCTGGGGGGATTGTGCTCAGGTCTATTTTGTAGACAGGACAATGAAGCATAAGAAATGTCACGCTGTCTTGGGGACTTGGGATCATGGGCAGACTGCTCTAAATAGGGCATAACCCCCAAACTGGTGGTGATCACTATATCTAGATTTCACCAACCAAGCAACAATTGCAAACCCCTTAGGCACTATAAGCCAACTCAAGGAGTAACAGACAATCCCCTTAGGCACTCCGGTCCACTTTGCCACCCATGCAAACAAGACTGTGATAGAGGGTTGCTTTATTCCAAAAATCAAAGACAAAATTCAGATTACACCCAGTGCCAAGACAGCAGCCTGTCACCCAAATCTATTTGAATCCTAGATCTCACATCAAAGACAATGCTGGTCGCCAATCCTATAGTAAACAAACTAAAGATTTATTAACAAAGAAATGAGAGTTAGTGAGAGGTTACAGCAGGTAAAGTATACATGTACAGATGAGTCATGGTTTATAACTTCAAAAGGCAGCAGAGATGTAATCTGCCAGTTTCTCAATAGTCTTTCGGGGCTACTCAGAGTAACTCTGGGAATTTCTGTCTTCTCCTTCAGTTATTCTGCCCTGTTAGAATCCAGAGTCTAGAGATGAAACATTTTTTTGTTGGGTCCATATGTATAGCTTTTTTTCACAGAAACCAAGCTGACAAGACAGCATCCATGTGGGTCCTTTCTTTCATGATGGAGAGAGAGAGGAATGCGCTTAGAGCCTGATCTTTGATCTCTCACACACAATGACATTTGCATTCCATGTGCAGGAATTAGTACTTTCCTGTTAGAGTTCTCCATTTGCATCGCACAAGTCTTCTTTACAGGGGTATATACAATGCAAATGCTTAATATAACTTTATACCATGGGCTGTAGACCTTATAGGTGAGAGCAATACGTGCAGCTTATTACAAGCATTTTCTAATGTCTGAACACCAAACACATTCTTATTAACCTAACATTTAATATCTAGTATGATGAAGCTTACACACCGGGAAGCAAGACTGGTTTCCAGCTATGCATTTCTAAGTGTTCCTTGAGCCCTGAGGCCTTGACATGAGCTGGTACCAGATCTGCCAGTGTCACAAGAGACCTAAAAGAAATTTTCAAAATTTGAATAAGAAATTTATGGCAGATTTAGGAATAGTCCCCTTATTAGCTGAACATGAGCTCCTAATGCTGTGCTGTGGCCCAAAGGGCTAATACAATCCTGGGATGCATAACAGGGGAATCTCAAGTAGGAGCAGAGAGGTTATTTTACCTGTGGATTTGGCCCTGGTGTGACCACTGCCGGAATCCTATGTCCAGCCACAAGAATAATTGAAGGATGAGAAAACCTGCCTTGTAGTGATTGAGAGACAAGGTGGGAGAGGGAATAACTTTTATTTGCCCAACATCTGTTGGTGAGAGAGACAAGCTTTTGAGCTCACAAGGGAATCTTCTTTTTGTTCCCTGAAGAAGATCTCTGTGTGGCTCGAAGGCATTTGCAGTGACATTCACACAGCATTGTCAAATCAGTTAGGTTTATTCGTTAACTGGCACATAACACAGGAAGTCTTTAGGTTAGCACAGGACATAGAGGTTAAAGCCTTGTCCATTCTGTTCAGATTTCAGCCAAGCTGTAGTGAACCCCTTGGTTCAAGATGTATCCATCTGTCTGACCTCCTTGGTCCCAATCTCAGATCAGAGCCTTCCAACTGCCTCCAGCAGCCAACTCCTAACCCATCACTTCAAACATGTCTAGTTCTTTGTTCCCGAGCTGGGGAAATGTTGCTCAGGCCTTGGCTACACTGGTGCTTTGCAGTGCTGCAACTTTCTCGTTCAGGGGTGTGAAAAAAACACACCCCTGAGCGCTGCAAGATACAGCGCTGTAAAGCGCCAACGTAAACAGTGCCCCAGAGCTGGGAGCGCAGCTCCCAGCGCTGCAAGCTAAACCCCATCAGGATGTGGAGTATGCGCAGTGCTGGGAGAGCTCTCTCCCAGCGCTGGCGCTGCAACCACACTCGCACTTCAAAGCACTGCCGCGGCAGCGCTGCCAAGGCAGTGCTTTGAAGTTTCAAGTGTAGCCATACCCTCAGCTTCCCTGCTGAGAGGAGGGGAAGTCCATATCCCCATGGATGGTTGTTTGCTAGGTGGCAATATACAAGCAATTGAATCTGCCATTGTAATTCTCCAGAGCTCCATTGATATGAGGTCTAAGGCCCAGGCAGCTAGGTGACAGCCACATATATGTTTCTTATAAGTAAAGGAAGCAGTGAGAGGCTGTGAAATTATCTGTATCAGAGGGGTAGCCGTGTTAGTCTGGATCTGTAAAAGCAGCAAAGAATCCTGTGGCACCTTATAGACTAACAGGGAGCATGAGCTTTCGTGGGTGAATACCCACTTCCTCAGATGCATGTAGTGGAAATTTCCAGGGGCAGATATATATATGCTAGCAAGCAAGCTAGAGATAACGAGGTCAGTTTAATCAGGGAGGATGAGGCCCTGTTCTAGCAGTTGAGGTGTGAAAACCAAGAGAGGAGAAACTGGTTCTGTAGTTGGCAAGCCATTCACAGTCTTTGTTCAATCCTGAGCTGATGGTGTCAAATTTGCAGATGAACTGAAGCTCAGCAGTTTCTCTTTGAAGTCTGGTCCTGAAGTTTTTTTGCTGCAGGATGGCCACCTTAAGGTCTGCTATAGTGTGGCCAGGGAGGCTGAAGTGCTCTCCTACAGGTTTTTGTATATTGCCATTCCTAATGTCTGATTTGTGTCCATTTATCCTTTTCCGTAGAGACTGTCCAGTTTGGCTGATGTACATAGCAGAGGGGCATTGCTGGCATATGATGGCGTATATTACATTGGTGGATGTGCAGGTGAATGAACCAGTGATGGTGTGGCTGATCTGGTTAGGTCCTGTGATGGTGTCGCTGGTGTAGATATGTGGGCAGAGTTGGCATCGAGGTTTGTTGCATGGATTGGTTCCTGAGCTAGAGTTATTATGGTGCAGTGTGCAGTTACTGGTGAGAATATGTTTCAGGTTGGCAGGTTGTCTGTGGGCAAGGACTGGCCTGCCACCCAAGGCCTGTGAAAGTGTGGGATCATTGTCCAGGATGGGTTGTAGATCCTTGATGATGCATTGGAGGGGTTTTAGCTGGGGGCTGTATGTGATGGCCAATGGAGTCCTGTTGCTTTCTTTCTTGGGTTTGTCTTGCAGTAGGAGGCTTCTGAGTACACGTCTGACTCTGCTGATCTGTTTCCTTATTTCCTCATGCGGGTATTGTAGTTTTGAGAATGCTTGGTGGAGATTTTGTAGGTGTTGGTCTCTGTCTGAGGGGTTAGAGCAGATGCGGTTGTACCTCAGTGCTTGGCTGTAGACAATGGATCGTGTGATGTATCCGGGATGGAAGCTGGAGGCATGAAGGTAGGCATAGCGGTCGGTAGGTTTTCGATATAGGGTGGTGTTAATGTGACCATCACTTATTTGCACCGTGGTGTCAAGAAAGTGGACCTCCCGTGTAGATTGGTCCAGGCTGAGGTTGATGGTGGGGTGGAAGCTGTTGAAATCGTGATGGAATTTTTCCAGAGTCTCCTTCCCATGGGTCCAGATGATGAAGATGTCATCAGTGTAGCGTAGGTAGAGAAGGGGCGTGAGTGGACGAGAGCTGAGGAAGCGTTGTTCCAGGTCGGCCATAAAGATATTGGCATATTGTGGGGCCATGCTCCAAAACGTCTGTTAGTCTATAAGGTGCCACAGGATTCTTTGCTGCTGAAATTATCTGATGACCATATAGAGCATTGATATATTTGCAGCAAATCTTGTACAAAGGCTGTTGAGTGAGGTGTCTATGGAAAGGTTATGATTTGCTGGTTATGATTACGCTATCTGTATGCATGTATCATTCTTGTATGTGAAGTTATAAGTATTGGCTCTATACTTGGATTTCAAATGTTTGCGCCTGGGGGAACGCCCACAAAGTAATTAGCCAGCACATCTTGGAGGGCCTATTCAAATTGAGTGGCCCATCGAAAGAACATTTAACTGACAATGGATCATGAGAGATGCCCATCTACACTTAATGGAATGTCCTGGCAGGACTAGAACTTGCCCATGTGACTCCAAACTCCATCTTGGTGCTGTAATTTTCCAATGTAAGAACAATGGGATGCCCTCCACATGAAAAAAGACTATAAAAGGCAGCTGCATCTTCTCCATTTTGTCTTCAGTCCTGCTTCTTACCTCTGGAGGAACTTTGCTACAAACTGAAGCTCTGAACAATGGACTGAATGATCCATCCAAGCTGTGGATGTACTCCAGAGACTTGACTTAAGCCAGCAGTTTATTCCAGAAGCCTGAACCAAGAACTTTGACCTTACTGGATGTAATTGATTCCTTTAACCAATTTTAATTCTGACCTTTCTTTCTTTCTCTTTATAAATAAACCTTTAGATTTTAGATACTAAAGGATCGGCATCAGTGTGATTTTCAGATAAGATCTAAGTTATATATTGACCTGTGTGTGTGGCTGGTCCTTTGGGATCAGAAGAACCTATTATCTGATAAGACTGGTTGTAAAGAACCACTCATCTCTGAATCCAGTGTTTTTGGTGGTGATATAAGAACTGGAATGCCTGAAGAAACTGCCTTTATGTTCTCTTGTTAGCCAGTGTGGTGAAACAGGAATTTATTTTATAAAAGAATAACCACCAGTTCTGGGCTGTGTTTGCCCTATTTCTCATCAGTTCGTCCTGAATTTGGCATTCTCAGTTATGACCCACTGAGGCACGGTTACAGAGGCAAAAAGGCATCCTTTAAAAAGTGGAAGTTAAATCCTATTGAGGAAAATAGAATGGAGCATAAACTCTGGCAAGTGAAGTCTAAATATATAATTAGGAAGGCCAAAAAAGAATTTGAAGAACAGGTAGCCAAAGACTCAAAAAGTAATAGCAACAAATGTTTAAGTACATAAGAAGCAGGAAGCCTGCTAATAACCAGTGGGGACACTGGACCATCAAGGTTCTAAAGGAGCACTCAAGGATGTTAAAGCGATTGTGGAGAAACTAAATGAATTACTTGCACTGGTCTTCATGGCTGATAATGTAAGGAAGATTCCCAAACCTGAGCCATTCTTTTTAAGGGACAAATCTGATGAACTGTCCCAGATTGAGGTGTCATTAGAAGAAGTTTTGGAACAAATTGATAAACTAAATAGTAATAAATCACCAGGACAAGATGGTATTCACCCAAGAGTTCTGAAGGAACTCAAATGTGGAATTGCAGATCTACTAACTGTCGTATATAACATAACATTTAAATCAGCTTCTGTACCAGACTAGTGGAGGTTAGCTAATGTGACGCCAATTTTAAAAAAAGGCTCCAGAGGCGATCCCAGCAGTTACGGGCTGGTAAGCCTGACTTCAGTACTTCTGGGCAAACTGGTTGAAACTGTAGTAAAGAACAGAATTATCAGACATGTAGATTAACATGATTTGTTGAGGAAGAACATGGTTTTTGAAATCATGCCTCATCAATCTACTAGAATTCTTTGATGGGGTCAAAAAGCATGTGGACAAGGGGATCCAGTAGATGTAATGTACTTAGATATTCAGAAAGCCTTTGGCTAGGTCCCCCACCAAAGGCTCTTAAGCAAAATTAGCTCTCATGGGATAAGAGGGAAGGTTCTCTCATGGTTCAATAACTGGTTAAAGGATAGAAAACAAAGGGTAGGAATAAATGGTCAGTTTTCAGAAAGAAGAGAGGTAAACAGTGGTGTCCACCAGGGGTCTGTACTGAGCCCAGTCCTATTCAACATATTCATAAATTATCTGTAAAAGGGGGCAAACAGAGAGATGGCAAAATTTGCAGATGATACAAAACTATCCAAGATATCAGAGGGGTAGCCGTGTTAGTCTGGATTTGTAAAAGCAGCAAAGAATCCTGTGGTACCTTATAGACTAACAGACGTTTTGGAGCATGAGCTTTCGTGGGTGAATACATGCATCTGATGAAGTGGGTATTCACCCACGAAAGCTCATGCTGCAAAACGTCTGTTGGTCTATAAGGTGCCACAGGATTCTTTGCTGCTTATTCAAGATAGTTAAGTCCAAAGCAGACTGCAAAGAGTTACAAAGGGATCTCACAAAACTGGGTGACCGGGCAACAAAATGGCAGATGAAATTCAATATTGATAAATGCAAAGTAATCCACATTGTAAAACATAACCACAACTATACATATAAAATGATGTGATCTAAATTAGCTGTTACCACTCAACAAAGAGATCTTGGAGCCACTGTGGACAGTTCTCTGAAAACAACCCGCAGTATGCAGTGGCAGGCAAAAAAGCTAACAGAATGTTGGGAATCATTAAGAAAGGAAAAGATAAGAAGACAGACAATATAATAATGTCACTGTACAAATCCATGGTACCCCCACACCTTGAATACTGTGCACAGATCTGGTAACCCCATCTAAAAAAAAAATAGAATTGGAAAAGGTTCAGAAAAGGGCAATAAAAATGATTAGGGGTTTGAAACAGCATCCATATAAGGAGAGACTAATCAGGCTGGACTTTTCTGCTTGGAAAAGAGACGACTAAGGGTATAGCGGGGGAGGTCTGATAGAGGTCTGTAAAATCATGACTGGTGTGGAGAAAGTAAATAAGGAAGTGTTATTGATCCCTTCACATAACACAAGAACATCACCCAAGGAAATTAATAGGCGGCAGGTTTAAAACAAACAAAAGGAAGTATTTTTTCACACAATGCACAGTCAAATCCTTGCCAGAGGATGTTGTGAAGGCCAAGACTATAACAGGGTTCACAAAAGAACTAGATAAATTCATGGAGGATAGGTCCATCAATGGCTATTAGCCAGGATGGGCAGGGTTGGTGTTCCTAGCCTCTGTTTGCCAGAAGCTGGGAATTGGCAACAGGGAATGGATGACTTGATGATTACCTGTTCTGTTCATTCCCTCTGGGGCATCTGGCATTGGCCACTGTCAGAAGACAGGATACCGAGCTAGATGGACCTTTGGTCTGACCCAGTATGGCTGTTCCTATGTTCTTATGTTCTTCGCCTGTCCTGAGAGCAAACAGCCCTTTCCCATCCATTAGATAAAAATGCAGCACCATAGGGGAAACTGAGGCACAAACAGGATTCATAAAAACATTACAGAACATTCCCACTTTGTCAGACCCCCATCCTCCTGCCTTCCCCGAAGCCCCATCCCCCACCTTCCCGAAACCCCCAGCCTCTCCCATAAGTAAGAGTGTGTGTGTGTGTGTGTGTGTGTGTGTGTGTGTGTGTGTGTGTGTGTGTGTGTGCGCGCAGTGGGGTCGTTTCCTAGACCCATAGGTTCCAATCCAAGGCCGGAAGGCCCCATTGGAATCATCTAGCCTGACCTCCTGCATGGCACAGGTCAGGGACCTGCCCTCAAACAATTCCTTTGTGGAGCAGAGGAGATCTTTAAAAATAAATTAATAAATCTAATCTTGATTTAAAAGTTGCCTGTGATGGAGAATCTCCTATGATACTTGGTAAAATGTGAAGGAGGGAGTTCCGCTAGGGAGGCATATCCCATAATTGTCCCTTAAGATTTTTCTTATAGAATCATAGAACTGTGAGGCTGGACCCCGAGAGGACCCCAAGAGGTCATCAAGCCCAGCCCCCTGCACTGAGGCAGGAGCAAGGAAACCTAGAGCATCCCTGATGGGTTGGTCCACCCTGTTCTTAAAAACCTCCAGTGGCGAGGATTCCACAGTCTCCCTTAGAGCTTGGTTCAACTCCCCTGAGAGTTAGAAAGCTTTCCCTAGTATATAAACTGTATCTCCCTTGCTGCAGATTAAGCCCATTGCTTCTTCTCCTATCTTCACTGGACATGGAGAACAATTGATCACTGTCCTCTTTGTAACTGCCCTGAACATTTCTCCAGACTAAACATGCCCAATTTTTTAACCTTTCCCCACAGATCAGGTTTTCTAAATCTTTTATCATTTTTGTTGCTCTCCTCTGGATTCTCTACAATTTGTCCACATCTTTCCTAATCTGTGGCTCCCAGAATTGGACACAGTACTTCAGCTGAGGCCTCATCAGCGCTGAGTAGAGAAGGACAATTACTTCCCACATCTTACATATGACACTCCCATTAATTAATAAACTCCAGAATGATATCAGCCTTTTTCACAACTGCATCACACTGCTGGCTCATATTCAATTTGTGATACACTATAATCCCCAGCTCCTATTTAGCAGTACTACCATATACCCAGTTATTGCCATTTTGTAGTTGTGCATTTGATTTTTTCTGCCTAGGTGAAGTACTTATCACTTGTCTTTATTGAATTTCATCTTGGTGATTTCAGACCAATTCTCCAATTTGTTCAATTTTGAATTTTATTCCTGTCCTCCAAAGTGCTTGCAGCCTCTCCCAACTTGGTGTCAGCTGCACATTTTATACGCATACTCTGCACTCCGTCACCCAAGTAATTAACAACAATATGGAATAGCATCAGACCCAGAACTGAGCCTGCAGGACCCCACTAGATACACCCTCCCAGTTTCACAGCAAACCATTGACAACCACTCGTTGAGTATGGTGTTTCAGTTGTATACCCACTGTGTCCAGGGACCCTGTGGTGCCAAGGAGATGGGGAGGAGGGGTGTGCAGGGGTAGAGAGATCCCCTGAGTCTGGTATCTAATCATAGTTCACCAGAAGGTATCCTATCAGGTCTCTACCCAAAGCCTGTGTCACACTGGTCATCAATCAGTGCCAAATGTGCCTATGGATGATATGTAAGAAGGTAAGTATCTTTTCTAAAAATTGTGATCTTAAGTTCTGTGAGTTGGAGCTGGTCACCAAAAGGTGATAAACAAGTGTCTTTCAGGCAGGAGACACTTGTCTACTTGGCTGGCTAGCTGTGAACTAAGTATTGTATACTTCATAGTCGCTGCCTATTTACAGTCTGGACAAAATGCCAACCAAGTGAGCCAAATGCTAATCAAGAGATCACAAAGTCTCCAGGAGAGATTCTCTGCAGGAAAAAATAAGCAGTAGGGGGTGGAGGGATACCGTCTTTAAAGGTGAAGACAAAGGATGGCTGGAACTATATCTGGGGGTGGGGCAGAGATACACCCAGTTATCCTTCACCTAAAGGACAAGCTGTCAGCTGTCTTGTCTTATGAATGGAGGATCGCAGCTGGTCTGAGTGTTTAATGTGGGAGAAAAGCTTTGGGTAAGCTAACCTACATGGGACAGGGGACTGACCTATATGGGACAGGGGACTGGCTTGTTCAGTAATTTTAGGCTCTACAAGGTGTCTGAAAAATTTATTTTCGAGGTGACCCTTTGTTTCCATTAATTCTACTTGCTTCTCGAGGCTCAGTTCTCTGTTAAATACATTACCTGTTTTCATTAGAAACACGTCTAAGTGCTGTGAGTGAGCGGCATAGTGACCCTGCGATGGAACTGATTAGTGGGTGTGCACCGCTCTGGTGGGAGTAGCGGCTCTGTGCATTCTGTGAGTGCCCAGGAGAGCAGGAGCTGGACATGCCAGGGGGCACTTGGAGGGCTCGGGAGTGGGAATGTGCCTATTGCTTTGAGGAGAGGGACAGTGGAGCCTGTGTGGGCTGAAAGGGAAGTGCTTTTGCTACCAAAGGCTGGTGGTGTCAGGGAGCCAGGCCGTTGCAGGCACACAGAAGGCTCTCTCACACTAAGGTGGGTGGTAGCGAGGAACCCCACAGCCCAGGTACCCCGGGAAACATCACCCCCACCTTATAGCAATTTCAACCAGCCTACATTTCCCTAGTTAGCTCATGAGAATGTCATGTGGGATTGTGTCAAAAGCCATCCTAAAACCAAGGTATATCACCTCTACTGCTTCCCCCTTCCACTGGCCGTGACCCTGTCAGAAAAAGAAATGAGGCCGGTTTGGCATGATTTGTTCTTGACAAATCCATGCAGGCTATTGTGTATAACCCTGTTACCCACTAGGTGTTTAATCATTTCTTCCGGATATCTTTCCAGGGATCGAAGTTAGGCTGGGTGCCCTGTGATTCCAGGGAGCAGGAGCTCTTTGTTCCCCTTTTTAAAAAAGGTTCTGTGTTTGCCCTTCTCCAGTCCTCTGGGCCTCACCCGTTCTCCAGGGATTCTAGTCTGACCTGCACATTGCAGGCCCCCGAAACTCAGTATCCCTCCAGTGCAGATTCATCCCCTACTGATCTCTGCGTGCACTGCCAGCAAATCTACCATCAATGGGCCATTGCAAAGTGATCCCATATGTTACATTTTGCACAGGGGTGTCCCTTTGGCAGGATAAATGTCCAGTTCAGATGCCATTGGATGTGAAGCTGCTGCTGCTGCTTCTCTTTGCCCTGTCAACCTGGGCTTTGGCAATGGGTGTTTGCCAGAACTTGCATCTCTTTTCTCTGCTGCATTTTATCGCTTTGCTCCCAGCAGCCATTGCTTTCAGCTGGGTTTTGTTAGACCCTCCAGTTTAGCTGCAACTCTGGCAGTTTCCCAGGACAGCATGGCTTCTCCCTGAGCATTTCTCATAAGCCTTGTTTACACACAAAACTTACATTGCTCCAACTGTACCGGAATTGTTCCCTCCCCCACATGGGGACACAGTTATACTGGTATAACAGTATAGCTATTCCCATATGGGAAGGAGGACAAGCTATACCAGCAGAAGGCCCCTTTACACCAGTACAATGACAGCCACACTAGGGCTTATACTGGTATCACCTCATTGATACAAAGTCACTCCCCAGCTGGCATAGTTGTGCTGGCACAACTGACTCTGTAGAACAGGTCTTGGGCCTTGTGCGCACACACACATTGCGTGGGTTTAATTAAATCAGTTTAATACCCATGGACTTAAACTGGTGCAAATCTCTGTGTGGTCTCCTATATTGGTTCAAAACTGGTTCTGTGGGTTTATCTTGTGCTTGTAATTTAGTGACACAAGTTAACCTGAAATATTCCCAGTAGGATTAAGTATAAGGGTGTCCACACAGCCGCCAGCTTAACTCATTTGCTTTAAAGTCACAACTTTTGTTGTGTGGCAGGACAGGGGTAAAACCCCCTTTAAAGCCCTGCCAGAAAGCTGGCTGCAGCCTGTTCTCTGGCCAGAAGGCCAGGTGTAGAGATGCAGGTACTCAGCAGGGAGCCCAGCCCCAAGTCCTAACAAGGGCTGGCTCAGAGAACATGCTGAGCTAAGTAGTGACAGCTGGGCTGGGGCAGGAGAGGGCTGTAAAAGCCCTGGGCAAACCTCAGTGAGGAGGCTAGCTGGGGAGAAGACAAGAGGGCAGTATCTCTGTCTCCTTACCAACAAGGAAGCCTCAAGGGCCAGGAGACCCTGGGGAGGGTCTGTGGGGTACTAACTGTTGGGGGATCTGGGAACTGCATAAGCACTGGAAATAAAAGACACTTGGGTGATCCAGCAAAAGAAGGCTCTTTATTGTACCAGCCTAAACACAGGGTGCAGGCATAAAAGAGGGAGAGCCTGCACCACAAAAGTGGGAGACCCGCTGACATGGTACAATTTTGTGTGTAGCCTAGGACTTGGAGTTGGAGGCAAAACTCTGTCCATGTCCTCTCAGTGTATCCAACCTGAGGGCTTGAGTCTCCTTTACCTTACCCATGGGCAGAGCACGGGCAGCATCTGACATCCACCTTGTGCTGGTGCAGCTGGCTCCAGAGGCACAAGGCAGTGGAGAATTAGGCCTCAAAGTCTGTGCCAAACAGACTTCACTGTGTACAAACTGTGCGAGGCACAGGCTCATTAGGAGAAGCAAACCAGGCTTTGAGGGTGACGGGCTGGACTCCGTCCAGTTCCTCAGGGCGTCTGAACCCACATTGCTGATTGAGAGAAGCACGACTTTGCATCTTTTTATAAACTGAATTAAAGCTACCAAGCAAACCAAACCAAACCCAGGAGGAGCTGAAATGACCGTAACGCTATGATTCTATAGGCACATTCGCAAAACAAAGCTACGGTTAGTAACGCTAAACTAAGCTAAACCTAAAGCAATTCAACTGTCATGCCAGGATCAGATCAACAAGCTGGTATCAATATTGGATTGGAAACAAATATTCAAATTAGTCCAATCATCAGATTCATTCAACACATAATCAATCATTATAAATCCTAAGGAGGGATTTCAAGAAATGGCTTCCATTTGGTTAGAAATCCCAGTTACAGATCATCATCAAAGGCAGCTCCGGATCGGAGCTGGTCAGATATTGAAACCAAATGATTGTTTAATGTCCTAATTACAATCTCAAAGCTAAATAAAAATCCCACGCCACCTCCTCCCCCGCATCCTCAGGTATCACAGTACAGGCTCAGCAGAATGCTTCAAGAAAAGGAAGTTAGACAACTCCTGCTTAACAGTATACAGTTGACAGCTGTACGTTTCTTGGATTCTCAAGAATACAGAATGCAGAACGCTTGACCAAGAACTTTAGGGGGCAGCTAGGACTGATCAGACCTGGGGAACTTTGTGGCACCTGCAGCATGTGTACATCCACTAGTGCTCACACACAAATGGGGAAATTCGATTTAAGTTTTGTAATCACCCAGTCACTCCCAGACTTTATTCAGGCCTAATCTGATGGTGTCCAGTTTGCAAATTAATTCCAGTTCTGCAGTTTCACACTGGAGTCTGTTTTTGAAGTATTTTTTCTTGGGTCATTACAAAACCTAAACCTAATTTCCCCAATACTAATTTCCCCCTACTGTTACTCACACCTTCTTGTGAACTGCCTGAAATGGGCCACTCTCATTATCACTACAAAAATGATTTTTCCTCCCTTGGTATCCTGCTGTTAATTGAATTGTCTTGTTAGACTGATCTCATACTTGGTAAGGCAACTCCCGTCCTCTCATGTATTTATACCTGCTCCTGTATTTTCCACTCCATGCATCTGATGAAGTGGGTTATAGCCCACGAAAGCTTATTCCCAAATAAATGTGTTAGTCTCTAAGGTGCCACAAGGACTCCTCGTTGTTTTTACTAGAGAAGTGGGCAGAGAAGGCATCAAGGAAGCTCCAGACACAGCCAGAAAAACACTTGTAGTGTGACTCTGAGAGAAAAGCAAGAAGTTTTGGGGTTGAGTGCTGCCTGGAAAGAGGCTTGGAACTGTGAGCAAAGAAATTGTCTCCACCTCTTTTCTCCTTGCTGTGTTTAGGAAAACAGGACTTTGAACATTCCTTGTAACCAAATAAGACTGCATCAAAGAAATACCTGACTCATATAATCAATTTCTCCTCCTAACGGAAACAACCAAGCAAGGCCCTGAATGTTAGCTAACCACCCAGACCAAAAGAGGTAACAATACCAAGAATACTGAACAGAGATCATGTTTGAGGATGCACCCCCTACTGAATATGCATTAGACACAATGGTGTCAATATAATGTGTTATAAAAGCTGTATCCCAGCCCCTGGGCAGCAGAGGGAGAGATTTGGCTTTGGCAGGTGCCAGGATGATGTGATGATGAGGAAGGTGATGGTGATGAGGTAGATGATGACTGACATTTCAGGTTGTTCTGCGAGTGGTGGTGTGAGTAAATGGATGTGCAGATGGATGTTCTGTGTTATCTCTATCCACCATGCTGGGTTAGAGTATTTGTGACTTTGCTAAATGTACTAATGAACTATTACCAACAGTTCCTGAAGTGTGAATGTTGCAGTTGTGCACATTGGGGTTCCCAGCTGAACATGGCTAAATGTAACTGTAGACATTTACAAACAAACCATGAAAACAAACCATATTTACAGGATGGGGAACTCTATCCTGGGACTCTGAAATAGAATTTGGGAGGAGGGGGGCAGAGGTATGTATAATCAGTGGAACAGGAGTTCCCAGTGTGACATTGTGACCAAAAGGGCTAATGAAATCCTGTGATGCATAGACATGAGACTCTTGAATAGGAGCAGAGAGGTGACTTTACCTCTGTATTTGGCACTGCTGGAATACTGTGTCCAATTCTGGTGCCCACAATTCAAGAAGGATGTTGCTAAATTGAATCATAGAATATCAGGGTTGGAAGGGACCTCAGGAAGTCATCTAGTCCAATCCCCTGCTCAAAGCAGGACCAATCCCCAGACAGATTTTGCACCAGATCCCTAAATGGCCCCCTCAAGGACTGAACTCACAATCCTGAGTTTAGCAGGCCAATGCTCAAACCACAAATTGGAGCAGCTTCAGAGAAGAGCAACAAGAGTGATTAAAGGATTAGAAACCCTGCCCTGCAGTGATAGACTCATGGAACTCACCGCAGTTTCTGGAAAAATCATGGAGCAGGTCCTCAAGGAAACCATTTTGAAGCACTTGGAGGAGAGGAAGGTGATCAGGAACAGTCAATATGTATTCACAAAGGGCAACTCATGCCTGACCAACCTGATTGCCTTCTATGACAAGATAACTGGCTCTGTGGATATAGGGAAAGTAGTGGATGTGATATATCTTGACTCTAGCACAGCTTTTGATACGGTCTCCCACCGTACTTTTGCCAGCAAGTTAAAGAAGTATGGATTGGATGAATGGACTATAAAGTGGATAGAAATCTGGCTAGGTTGTTGAGCTCAATGGCTAATGATCAATAGCCTGATGTTTAGTTAGCAACCAGTATCAAGTGGAGTGGCCTACAGGTCAGTCCTGGGGCTCGTTTTCTTCAACATTTTTATTAATGATCTGGATGATGGGATGAATTGCACCCTCAGCAAGTTTGCAGATGATACTAAACTGAGGGGAGAGGTAGATACCCTGGAGGGTAGGGATAGGGTCCAGAGTGACCTAGACAAATTGGAGGATTGAACCAAAAGAAATCTGATGAGGTTCAACAAGGACAAGTACAGAATGCTGCTCTTAGGACAGAAGAATTGCATGTACCGCTAAAGGCTGGGGACCGACTAGCTAAGCGGCAGTTCTGCAGAAAAGGACCTGGGGATTACAGTGGACAAGAAACTGGATGTGAGTCAACAGCAGGGCTGTCTCCAGGCATCAGAGCATCAAGCAGGTTCTTGGAGTGGCCAATGGAAAGGGGTGGCACTTCCGGCTCTTTGGCGGCAATTCAGCGGAGGGTCCCTCAGTCCCTCATGGAGGGAAGCACCTGCCACCAAAGAATGAAGCAGTGGCGGTAGAAGTGCTGATTGCGGCTTTTTTCCCCCCCTGCTGCTTGGGGTGGCAAAAACACTGGAGCCAGCCCTGGTCAACAGTGTGCCCTTGTTGCCAAGAAGGCTAATGGCATATTGGGCTGCATTAGTAGGAGCATTTCCAACAGATCTAGGGAAGTGATTATTCCCCTCTATTCAGCACTGATGTGGCCACATCTGGAGTATTGCATCAAGTTTTGGGCCCCCCACTACAGAAAGGATGTGGACAAATTGGAAAGAATCCAGTTGAGGGCAATGAAAATGAACAGGGGGCTGTGGCACATGACTTTCGAGAAGAGGCTGAGGGAACTGGGCTTGTTTAGTCTGCAGAATTGAAGACTGAGGAGGGATTTGATAGCAGCCTTCAACTACCTGAAGGGTGAGGTTCCAAAAAGGATAGAGCTCGGCCATTCTCAGTGGTGGCAGATGACAGAACAAGGAGCAATGGTCTCAAGTTGCAGTGGGAAAGGTCTAGGTTGGATATTAGGAAAAACTATTTCACTAGGAGGGTGATGAAGCACTGGAATGGTTTACTTAGAGAGGTGGTGGAATCTCCATCCTTAGAGGTTTTTAAGGCCTGGCTTGACAAAGCCTTGGCTGGGATGATTTAGTTCAGGGTTTCTCAAATGGGGGTTGCCGCTTGTGTAGGGAAAACCCCTGGTGGGCCGGGCCAGTGTGTTTACCTGCCCCGTCCGCAGGTCCAGTCGATCGTGGCTCCCACTGTCCTGAGTGGGGCATGGCCTCAACTGGAGGAGGCATGGCCTCGATCGGAAGAGGCGAGGCCTTTCAAGATTTAAAGGCCCTGGGGCTCAGGCTGTGGCTCGGAGCCCCAGGGCCTTTAAATCATCCTGGAGCTCAGGGGTGAATTAAAGGGCCCGGGGCTCCATCCACTGCGGAGTGCCGGGCCTTTTAAATCACCGTAGGAGCCCTGCCACCACTACCCTGGGGCAGCAGGGCTCGGGCTCGGGCTGGGGTAGTGGCGGCAAGGCTCAGGAGATGATTTAAAGGGCCCAGGGCTCCAGTTGCTGTGGGGACCCCCTGGCCCTTTAAACCCCCCCAGAGCCCAGCTGCCAGGGCCCCGGAGCTCCGGCAGCCGGGCTTAGGCAGGGATTTAAAGTTCCCAGAGCTCCTGCCACTGCGGAGAGCCCCGGGCCTTTTAAATTGCCGCCAGAGCCCTGCTGCTGCTCGGGTAGCAGCAGCAGCGCTCCGGCAGTGATTTAAAGAGCCAGAGGCTTTGGCTGCTGTGGGGAGCCCTGGGCCCTTTAAAGCACTGCTGGAGCTCCAGCAGGGGGGCTTGGGCAGCACTTTAAAGGGCCTGAGTCTCCCCACAGGGGCCGGAGCTCCGGGACCTTTAAATCCCTACCCGAGCCCAGCTGCTGGAGCTCTGGTGGTGATTTAAAGGGCTTGGGGCTCCCCACAGCGGCTGGAGCCCTGGGCTCTTTAAATCACTGCCAGAGAAGCCGGTCCAGTCCGGCATGGCGCACTGATTCTTGCCGGTACACCGTACTGGACCATACCTGCTTACTTTCACCTCTGCCATTGGGGTTGCCACTGGCTTTGTGGGCCTTCCATTGATATGGATCAGTTTCAGCCAGTCTTTTAACAACCCATTCACACTGCCCCAGATAGCTTTGTGCCACAACACCTCATGGCCCTGCGCTACCCCACTTTACACCCTGTGCATAGCCTTCCTATGGAGAGTGTCATGGGCATGCCATGCCAAACAATGCCAGATGTGGCTGTTTACTGTGACACATTTTGATAAAAATGCATAAAGACAAGTGAAAAGTACTACACGTAGGCAGGAAAAACCAAATGCACAGGTACAAAATGAGCAATAATTGGCTAGGGCATGGTACTGCTGAAAGAACTTGGAGGTTAGAGTGGATCACAGACTGAAGATGAGCCAACAATGTGAAGTAGTTGCAAAGAAGGCTAATATCGTCCTGGGGTATATTAACAGGAGTGTCATATGTAAGACACAGGGGGTAATTGTCTCGCTCTGTTCAGCACTGGTGTGGCTTACCTGGATGGTGATCAGTTGTTCTCCATGTCCACTGAAGTTAGGACAAGAAGCAATGGGATTAATCTGCAGCAAGGGAGATTTAGGTGGATATTAGGGAAAACTTTCTAACGCTCAAGGGAGTTAAGCTCTGGCCCAGGCTTCCAAGGGAGGTTGTGGAATCCCTGTCACTGGAAGTTTTTACAAACACTGGACAAACACATGTCAGGGATGGTCTGAGTTTCCTCAATTCTGCCTCAACGCTGGGGGTTGAACTCTATACTTCTCAAGGTGCCTTCCAGCCCCCCATTTCTACAATTCTGTGTTTATGGTCAGTAAGAGCCTCAGTTCCTGCTTGAGCATGCAGCAGGCTCCATTACAGCCCACTGGATATAGAGGCAGGCAAGGACAGAGGAGAGGAGGTCTAGAGAGTAGAGGAGAGGAGAGGGCAGGGGAAGGGAAGGAAAAGAAGTGAAGGGAAGGGAGGGGAGGGCAGGTTAGGGGAGAGGAGGAGAGGAGGGGAGGAGAGAGGAGGGAATGGCAGGGGAGGGGAGGAGAAGGGAGGGCAGGTCAGGGGAGGAGAGAACAGGACAGGGGAGGGGACAGCAGGGCAGGGGAGGGAAGGAAGGATAGGGGAGTGTAGGGCAGGGCAGGGCAGGGGAGAGGAGGGAAGAACAGGGGAGGGGAGAAGAGGGAAGGGCGGGGCAGAGGAGGGTTACAAATGGAGCTGGTTGAAAATGGAGATGCTCTGTTGGGAAAGTTAAGTTTTCTGTTGAAGTCTGGAGCCATCACAGTGACAGGGTAACCAGATGTCCCGATTTTATAGGGACAGTCCCAATTTTAGGGTCTTTTTCTTATATAGGCTCCTATTACTCCCCACCTCTTGTCCCGATTTTTCACATTTGCTGTCTGGTCACCCTAGCGACAGAGCCAGGATCCAATGAGAGCCAGAGCAGCACAGACCTCTTGCCAGTGGGCTCAGAGACCAGATGCTGTGCTGGGGCTGGAAGGGAGAAGGTAGCCGCCAGGATCCTGTGTGGCTAAGGTGGGGAGAGAGGCGTCCTAGGCTAGCCCAGTGCAATGCAATGGGTTTGGGGTGAAACCAGCTGCGTGCAGGACCCTGCTCCTCTCCCGCCTCCCCCCAAAGGCCTCACTCATATTTTGTTCTTTATCCTGTCCTCATCTCATGCCATCCCCGCTCTCCCCTTCCCCTGGCCCTGCCTCCCCATGGCCCACTTGGGCACAGCTGAGCTGAGAAGACTGGCCAGTTCTTGCTCACCCCCCTGCTCCCTTCCCCCTAGCTTCCAACTCAGCTATCCTCTGAGCATGCGCTGCCCAGGGCCTCTTCCTCTCCCCTGCCCCCTCGTTCCTTTTCCTCCTGCTGCCATCACGTGGCCCAGTTCTCCTGGGGCTGGGAGACCATTGTGTAGCCCAGAGACCAGCCAGGAGCCCAGGAGCCAGTTCTCTCGCCTTAGCAGCTCTGCTCCGAGTGTGTGGGGGCTGAACAGCTGGGAGGCAGCTGGCGCCTTTGGGAGAGGGGGAAGCAGCGCAGCTGCTAGGCAGGAGCAGGGGGCACCACCATGTTGTCAGCCAGCCAAGAAAGTGCAAATCAAATATCCTAAGTTCTAATGGATTCGGGACAAACCCCATTTCTCACAAGAACCCGCCAAACTAAACCAAGCCCAGTGCAACAGCTTGTGCTCCCCCCAAGGACTGCATATGCACTATGGGGAGTGTACGCCAGACATGGAGAGGGGAGAGTATGGCAGGTGCATATGCTGGGCACATGCACCAGTATGTACCACTCAGCACCTATATGTGTGTAAATGCTCCCCTGTATGGCCAGGAATGGTCTTAGGTTGCAGTGGGAGAGGTTTAGTTTGGATATTAGGAAACACTATTTCACTAGGAGGGTGGTGAAGCGCTGGAATGGGTTACCGAGGGAGGTGGTGGAATCTCCATCCTTAGAGGTTTTTAAGGCCCGGCTTGACAAAGCCCTGACTAGGATGAAGTAGTTGGGGATTGGTCCAGCTTTGAGCAAGGAGTTAGACTAGATGACCTCCTGAGGTTTCTTCCGACCCTAATCTTCTATGATTCTATGAACGTTTGCTCTGCCAGGAAGATACATGGGCTTATTTGCCTGCAGTCTTGTGTGCATATGTGTGAAATGTGTGTACATGATGTGTGTGTGTGCAGTATGTACACAGTGTATATGCATGCGCTGTACGTACGTGTGTGTGTGTGTATGTATGTTTGTGTATGTGTGTGCGCATGCTGTATGTACATGGAGTGTGTGTGTGCTCACTGTATGCACTTGTGTGTGTACTGTATGTACACGTGTTTGTACTGGGGGGATGCTGGTGGATGCTGCGTTTGTACTGCAGGTATATGGCGGTTGTGTGTAGTAGGTGGGAGTACTGCTGGTGCCTGGGGGTATACAGTGCACATTCATGTGTATGTCCATGACCAGGTGTTTAGGCTCTGCAGTTGGCCTGGGGCATTTATTATTCTTTATTAGTTTTCCTGTCTCTCTGACATGTTCTTCATCACTCTGTCTCAATTGTTCACTCTCTCTCCTTCTCTCTCTCAATCATCCACGATTAGTTCTTCTGTCTGTCTCTCTTTCCTATATTCTTTATCATACTCTCTCTCTCTGCCTCTATCTCTCACTCGCTCTCTCTCTGCTGCTGTGAAAGCACAGTGCGTTTGGTAATTGAAGATCAGTTGTGGCTCTTTTCCAGGCGGCTCATGGCTGCTCAGCCGCTGCCCCTCTAAATGTTCTCAATCCATTCCCCATCACTCTCCATGAATTGCTACACAAATTCTAGACTGCAGGTGAAATTGGATTTCAGTAACTTGCAGGGAAAGACCATGCCTCCCCGTCCCCCCATCTTTTGGGGTCAGATGCTGAAGCAGGTGGACACTTGTGCAGCCCCATGGCCCTGCCTCGGGGCACCTTGGAGTCAACACTCCCATGCATAGAAGCCTAGATCCTGCCTTGGGGTCACCTGATTAAACCCTACTTGTGGGTTGGCTGGGCCCTTAGGACTCGCACGAAATTACCTTAGAGGACTTGTCAGGTGCAGCCCACTTCCTGCAGGCCACAGTTCAGAGACACAATCAGATACCCAGAAGCAGCCACACATTGGGGAATATGGAGCAGGGACAGTAATGCAAGGAGGGGCCAGTGATTATTGCAATGAAATAACCAACCAACCAAGCCCTTCCTAAGACCTCAAGAGACACGTGGCTTTCCAGCTGGGAGAGCTGGATGGTCTGACTAACAGATTCCTCAGCAGGGGGCAGCAAATGCAGGGAATGGGTCTGGTGCTTTGCTGCAGTGCAGGGGCTGGGGCTAGGTCAAGGGTGGGCAAACGTTTTGGCCCTAGGGCCACATCCAGGTATGGAAATTGTATGGCAGGCCATGAATGCTCACGAAATGGGGGGTTGGGGTGTGGGAAGTGGTGAGAGCTCTGGCTGGGGGTATGGGATCTGGGGTGGGGCCAGAAATGAGGAGTTATGGGTGCTGGAGGGGGCTCTGGGTTGGGACAGGGGCACAAAGGGGGTGAGGGCTCAGGATGGGGGTGCGGGCTCTGGGGTGGGGCTGGGGATGAGGGATTGGGGATGAAGGAGGGTGCTCTGGACTGGGACTAAGGAGTGTGGCGAGCGGGAGGGGATCAGGGCTGTGGCAGGGGGTTGGGGCATGTGAGGGGGGGGTCAGGTGCAGGCTCCGAGTGGCACTTACTTCAAGCAGCTTTTGGAAGCAGTGGCATGTCCCCCTTCCAGCTCCTACATGGAGGCGCAGCCAGGTGGCTCTGCGCGCTGTTCTGTCCACAGGTGCCATCTGTGCAGCTCCCATTGGCCGCAGTTCCCAGCCAATGGGAGCTGCAGGGGTGGCGTTTCGGTCAGAGGCAGCATGCGGAGCCCCCTGGATGCCCCTACTCTTAGGAGCTGGAGAGCCAGATTAAAATGTCTGAAGAGCCAGCTGCAGCCCCCGGGCCATAGTTTGCCCACCTCTGGGCTAGGTGTAGGGAGCCAAAGTCCTAGATGTGCCCATTGCAGGGCACGAGCTCAGAACCCCAGGCCCATCCTCTCTCCTTTGCCAGCTGTCAAGGGTCAGGGTTGCTGTGTGGATGAGAACTCTGTTCTGTGACACTGATTGGCACTGGCCAGCTGCATTCCCGGCGGGGTATTGATCCACTCTCCTGACTGATGGCCAGCATTGCTTGTTTACTCTAAAACAATAACTCTATTAAGAACTAACAGACACTAGCTCCCTGTGGGGCTGGCTGATGTGGAAGCCAGGCAGGCATGGGGCATAAGGGCCAGCTGGCTGACACCCAGTTGTGGGGTCGTAGAGGATCTGGCAGCCTCAGACAGCCTGCGATGGGGCAGTAGCTCATCCCCTCCCTTCATTGCAGTGTGTGCCAGTGGTTAAAGCAGGAGCGGGAGCTGTGGGGAAGCAGTGGGAGAGGAGGGCTGTGCCCCTCTGTTCTTATGTACCAGCTGCCCCACTGAGACGCCCAGCGTCTTGGAGCAGCATGACCAGGTTTGCCATGTGATGTCTGGGGTTCCAATCCCCAGCCTGTGGGCATTGTGAGAACAGACACCACGTCTGTGAGATGCCTGCTGCCATGCCCAGGCATTAGAACACAGCACAAATGAGTGTGAACCCCGCTCCTCCCTAGCATTCACCCAAGGCTGGCAGAGAAGTATGCTGCCATGCTGTACACAGAAAGCTGGGGGAGGACAGAGGAAGTGGGGGCATGAAAGAGAGGGGGAGTGCATAGGAGATGGAGGGATGGCTGCTGTGTTGTTCTCTTTATTAAGGCATGGATTGTATTTACCACCTACACATTTTTGTTTTACCATCACCTCACTCTACCACCAGCAACTGGGGATTGTTGCTCCCTGTAGCCCAGACTCTACCTTCCAAACCAGAGGATGCCCTTGGTTGGGAGTCACAGCCACACCCTTACACACAACAGCAGCCCCCGAGGGCATGCGGCCTTGTGAGGGGTTGAGCTCCGCTCGGCCAGTCAGGAGAGTTCCAGGCATTCTGTGAGCGGGAACAGTCCAGATGTCTGTCCGTCCCCCATTGCCAATCCCTCCCTCGGTGCTGGAGCTCTGGCTGGCTGTGACAGGGTATTTCCTGAAGGGCCAGAGGGGCTGTCTCTGGCTCCAGTGGTGAGGATTCAGCTGCTGGCGTGACAGGGTGGGGAGCGGCTGGACTGGGCATCTTGCTGGGAGAACTGAGCAAGTCACGGGGGCGTCTCTAGCACTTGGCAGAGCCCTGGACGTCCAGGTGGATTGTAGTAATTGGCCAAAGATCCCCTCCTAGCTGAGGCAAACGCTGCGGGAGCAGAGGACCAGTTTTACATTGCATCCAGTGACAACTTTGATCTATGTGACACCCACAAAAGGGGTTGCCAGCCTGCAGAAGTTGCTAGGAAACAGCCTCCTCCCCTCAGGGTAACTGATCAGCCAATGGAAGTTTGTTCTGATGATGTAATGCTTCTCTAGGGTGTTTCATTGCTTGTGTGTGTTGTCTGTCTGTGCCAGAGCTGGGCGAAAAATGCAAGAAACCTTTGCAAATATTAATTGAGCCCTTCCAGGAATTTGCTTTGCCTGTGTTCCCCCTGGGCATCTGCCCCTGAGGCAGCAAGCCTCTTTCCTGGCACTCAGCTCTGCAGAAAGCAAATTCTAATACTGGCAGGAGAAGAGCTTGCATTCTTAGCCAACCTGGGAACAGGAACAATACCATGTGATGTGTCTAGCCAACCACAGAGCAACCCAGTTCAAATGTAGCATATCTTCAATCAATGCACTTAGCAACAGCAATCTGAAAAGATTTTTGAATTCATTCAGGGGAGGAATAAATGGAAAGAAGCTGGGCTGATGCTGTTCCAGCAGGAGAGAGACTTGGTGAATAAATTCATTGCTGCATATGATTCCCTCTGCTCTTGTCAGTGTCCAGCTTGCCCACCAGGGGAGCATTGACAGGTGAATTTGCTACTGAACTGGTCCCAGCTGGAACTAGCTCTTCAGCCTGCTGGTGTTGGTTCAGTTAGCGCTTAAGAAAAGCAGCTTGTTATTCTCTAGGTCATGCCAGACCCTGATCCTTCCATGCTCCATGCCATTGTTGGCTGCCCTCAAGGAAAGGGCTTGGGAAGCAGGTCAGAGAGAAACAAACTTGCCCTTTGTGTGGGTCACCTGCCCTAGAGCTGGTCCTGATTCCTGCCATTATGGCCTAAGCAATCTAGACTAGGATTCCCCCAACCCACTCTCCCCTCTTGTGCTCACTCTAATCACTTCCTCGGTCCCTTTCTCCACGCCCTCCCCTCCCTGTCACTGGGTTCACTGGGGCTGTAAGATCTGCACGATTTGCATCTCCTCTTGGGCCAGTTCCAAGCTTTCAGCCTGTGGCTAGGGACCCTTCCTTCTGCTCTCACAGCCCCCAGGTGCATGGGCTTCATCATCCCTGAGGCAAGTAACAGTGCAGGGAGGTCACCACGGGGCAGGTGATCTCTCTCAGGCCAATGCATGGAAAGCCTTGAAGACTAACATGAACACACTGGACCTGAGTCTGCATTTGGCAAGCCAGTGAGATGCATGGTCCCAGGAGCTGATGGTACCTGGAGGCTGCTGCCTGCTGGCCCAGGTGCTCTGTGAGGTCTGCATGCTCACTGCTAGTGAGGGTGCATGGGAGCTGTGCAGCCAACCTGTCACTGTGGCAGGCCCACGTTCCAGCAGCTGGAGCACTGTCTCCTGGCTAGGTGCAGACAGAAGAAGGCATCTGGGCCTGTAGTGGTCACTATCAGATGTCTAGCAGCAATGAGGATGCAGGAGGCTGATCCCAAAGTGCTAGACTGACAATAATGACCTGAGACACAACTGTCGCAGAGGTGCCTGAGTCAGAGCCCATCTCCATAGCCCCCCATGATGCCAGATGCTGGGGTCATTCTTGACACAGCTGACATATACTCCTGTGTCTGCAAACTGTCAGGGACCTTTCAGAAATGGAGTGTCCATATTCCCATATTGCTAGACAAGTGACAGGGGCTCCAAAACACAGTGAATTGAGAGAGATGTGTGTGGGTTCCCTTTGAGGATATGACTCACCAACCACATCTCCCCCTCATCCTCCTGTAGAATATCAGAGCTAATTTTGACTGTATTAGGATGTCTAGTTACAGGCCACTGTGCTGAATTCACTTTGGGCCAATGATGCACCAGCACTGAGGCTCCCTTACTACAAGCTGAAATCACTACAAAGCAGCAAAGAGTCCTGAGGCACCTTATAGATTAACAGAAGTATTGGAGCATAAGTTTTTGTGAGTACTAAAATTACTAAGAGCTGAAATCACTGAGTACTGTGTTGAGTAGGGGGTGGGCTGAAGATATATTGCTGAGCAGCTGGTGGAGCAGAGCAGTTCATGGGATGACTGGAGCAGCTCACAGGATAGGTTGTGGAGCAGAGCAGCTGGCGAAATGGCTCACAGTGAAGGCTGAAGCAGAACCCCATGGAAAGGTGGGGCAGTCGGCCTCAGACCACACAAGGTGCCCCTTAATACTCCCCCCCTCCACCATTTCCACCCAGGCTGGGAGGTAAAACTCTGCAGATAAATTTTTGAACTCTGGGGCTGCACTGACCAGGGACAGAAACGTTTGGGTTGTTGCACTTTCAGGTGATTTTTTGGATTGCTGGACTTAAGACCCTGAGGGGAAAAGGACACTGCCAAACTTATTTGGGGGTGGGTCTTTCGGTCATGGCTTGTGTTATGAATCCTGTTTGTGGTGTTTCCTCACCATAATGCCGCATTGTTTCCCTCCTTTATTAAAAGGACTTTGCTACACTCAGACTCTGTGCTTGCAGGAGGGGAAGTATTGCCTCTTAGAGACACCCAGGGGGTGGTATGTAATTGTCCCAGGTCACTGGAGGGCGGCTTGAGCCGGTTTTGCATTGTGTTATTGAAACAGAACCCCTAGATACTGAACCTGGCCCTTGTTGCTGCCAACTCAGACGGGCAGAAGGGTTACAGTGGAAAACCCATTCCTCAAATAATCCTGGATGAGTTTTACATCAGTGAAAACATTGACTGTAATCCATCCCCCAGCCCACACAAACACACCCCACACAAACACAGTGGGGTGTGTTTGTGTGGGCTGGGGGATGGATTACAACAGGGTCCTTGGTTGGTTCTCCCTCAGGGGTTGGGGGAACCTGACCACACCCAGTTAGCTACTGTGACAGAATGTTCCCCTGTATCCACACCCTACACTCAACTGTGACAATCTTTGTACCAGGTATGCCTTGTGAGGTACCATCTGAAATTCATCATTTGCTGGTCAATGTTGTCCTGATAAAATGTGTGTGGCAACACTGTATGTGAAGTTATAAGATTTCCCTGTATAATGCTATTAACTCATGCTCCAAACCAAAGCAATGCGTGCTCTGCTTAATCTGCTGTTAAGCAGTAAACAGAGTCATCAGGCAGGCAGGGTAAACAAAAATCTCAAACAGCTGAGGGAACATCCTTCTCCATAGACTTTTTGTCTCCAGAATCTCAGCTGGAAATGTTTTCCAAAGGGGGACTGATACTGTAAAAAGGAGGAATAAACACCCCAACACCCCCTGCCCTTCTCTCTGTCTATCAATTCGCTGCCCAAGAAGGGACAAAGGAAGCAGCCATTGAACTGGAGAAGGGGCCTTGGCCTCAGCCGCAGAAGTTTGGTCAGTAAGACTGCTGAGAGCATGTGGTGAGTGACAAGATGACTAATGTTAGTATGGTGGATCCTGTGTTTTTCTTGGCTGTGGGAGGGGAGGGAGGGTATGTTGAGATACCACCCTTTACCCTTGCTTTTGGGCTACCAAGGTCCCCACTAGTGGCCTAGGAAGGTGGTAGAGAAGGGAAGCAGTGGAGGGGTCTAGATTTGCTCCTCACTCTAAGCCCCAGCTCCTATCAACCTCTGTAGGTTCTTACCCTCTTCCCCCTTGGGTGGGGAACCTTCACTGCTTAGACTCTGGGAGAGAGAGTCTCCCTCCCCTGTTTCAGTTCACTGATCTATCAAATCTAGCATCCTTCCAAGCTTCAGTCCTCTCTCCTGACTGCCTCAAGCAGGAGGTTTTATCAGAGTCCTGACAGGGCTTAATTGACTACAGGTGCTCCAATTAACCTGTAGCAACCTTCCCTAGTCTTCAGGGAACCACGCCTTAATTATCCTAGAGTTTATATATTTCCACTCTACCATTTCTCCCTATATCACAATCTGCAGAGTTGTTGTCATTGTCCTAGCAGTGTTGGCCAGTTGCCCCCAGTGCTTGGGGGCTGTTGCTGGTGGGGAGAGAGGAATCTGCTGGTGTAACCCTGAGAGGGGAGTGCAAGGCCCCACTTTTCCATCTCTTTTGGGGTCTCCCTTAGCTGGGTTGTTGCTGGAGCTGAGGAGGGAGTGGAGGCCTTTGCTTCTGTGGTGGTAGGTGCCTTTGCTGTGGGGAGTTGGGAGAGTGCTGTGGAGGCCTCCCCTAGTCTCTGCTCCCCTACTACCACCATTACCCCTCCCCCCTACACACACACCTCTCTACTTACCTTCTGGCTCTGTTCTCTGCTCCCCAGCCCAGCAGTTTGCTCTGCCCTTCCAACTGTCCTGAGATGATAGTGGCAGTGAGTGGGCATTTGTTTTTCAGGGGCCCATGGGTGTGTGCTTCCTTTCCCCTCCCTTGGCTTTATCCTCTCTCCCCTGCTGCATTCAGCAAATGGGCTCCCTTCCCCTCTGCCTTGCCCACTGCCCTTTTTACAGCTGCTTGCCCCCTTTCCCTTTGCTGCCTGCCCGTCCCGCTTCTAGCTGCCCCGTTTGCTTTGAGTTGCCCTGCTTTGTTTTGTTGGTCCCTGGCTAGTTTGTTTGCCCCGCCCTTGTCCTGTGGTGTGGATGTGGTTGCCAGCCCCATTTTCCCCCCTTTGGTTGGGTTGCCTTTGAACCCACCCTGGTTTTTGCTCCACGCCTGCAGTGTACTTGCTCTGACCTTCCCCTTGCTTCTTGCCCCCTCCCCTGGTCTGCTCTCTTCACTTGCGTGCCCACGTTCTGTTGTTGGTGCTTGAGACCTCCCCCTTTTTTTCGTTCATCCCTTCACTGATGCACGCTCCCCCATGATGTCTTAGTTTTCCTAGTGCAGCCAGGGAGCCAGTTCCTTTCATCCTGTGCTGGGAGTTGTGTCCCTTGTTTTCCTCTGTCCCTTTCTGTTGGCGCCCCTCTTGCCCTGCTTTCAGCGTAGCAGGCGAGTGTGGTAATCATTTTCCCCCCTCCCTTCCCTTTCCCTCTGCTCCCGCCCCCTTGCCCTTTCTTTCTCTCCCTTGCCCTTTCCCTGCCCTAGTGACTGTCCCACTCCCTTCCTTCCTGTGGTGGGTGGCTTGTGGGTTGGGGGGGGACTTCCCTGGCTGCCCCTGTAGACCCCTTTCAGTCTTCCTCCCCTACCACACCCTCCCTTGCAATGGCTGCCTCGACTGCCATTGCCGAGTTACCCATCAGCTCTGCCACTGAGGCACTGGCAGCTGCGGGCATGGACGCCTCCTGAGACTCCGTTGCTCCTACCGTGACCTCTGCTGCCTCCACCTCTGCGACTGCTCTCTTGGCCAGTGGGAAGGGCCGGTGGATGAAGAAGGGCAAGGGCCCTGCCCAGAAGGTGAAACCCTCCATGGCAGTGGTTCTGCCTCCCGCTGCAGCCCCATCAATGGCTGCAGCTCCCCCTTCTCCTTTACCCGTTGTTCCCTCCACCAGCCTTGAGGGTGCCACTCTCTCAGCCCCCAGAGTGCATGCCCAGATGGCTTCGACCCCTCCACTCGCCGCCTCATTGTCTGCTCCAGCCACCTCCCAGAATACCATTCCCAGTGACCGGGTCCCTTTCCCACCCTCACCAGGGAGCATGGGGTGCATTGCCTCCTGGTTTAGGTTTACAAGTGTGGAGTCATCTCATGTTGTTATGCGGCGTATGGTACTTGAAACACCCAGACAGATGGGTGTAAATTTAAGGTGTAGGATTCTGGCTGCTGTTATGCAGGGATGTGTTTCACGGAAGTGGGGAAGATCTCCCTGGCTTTGCACACCGTAGATGGAAGCCCTGGTACGGGCATTAGAGTTTCAGGCAACCCCAGGGCTGCGGGAGCAGATTTGTTGTTTGAACTCTTTCAATCTCTCTCATGCTCTCATGCAGTTCTTATCCATACTTTCAGAAATTCCCATTTGGGTGCCCCTTTCTCTTGCCCCCACTGCAGTGACTACGACACCATAGGCCAGGGGTAGGCAACCTATGGCACGGGTGCTGAAGGCGGCATGCGAGCTGATTTTCAGCGGCACTCACACTGCCCGGATCCTGGCCACCCATCCGGGGGCTCTGCATTTTAATTTAATTTTAAACAAAGCTTCTTAAACATTTTAAAAATCTTATTTACTTTACATACAGCAATAGTTTAGTTATATATTATATACTTTTATAGAAAGAGACCTTCAAAAAATGTTAAAATTATTACTGGCACGCAAAACCTTAAATCAGAGTGACTAAATGAAGACTCGGCACAGCACTTCTAAAAGGTTGCCGACCCCTGCCATAGGCCATTCCCGATATGCTCAGTGCTTTGATATAAAATCTTGTTGTCCTGCAGAAGAGTGCCCAGGAGATATTGGCATATGTTAGCTTTCCTGGTTGCTCTAATTTTTCCTTGGTGCTGTCTGTGGTGCTATCTTTCCTCTAAGTCTCCAGTTGGAGAAGCAGTTGGATGGAACTTCATATGCAAGGTGGACTTGAATCAAATGGACTTTCAAGAAATCCTGGCATTTTGTTTTTCTGGAGAAAGGTTTCTTGGACTGATCCAGACAAGGGTCTCCACATCTCTGCAAGAGCAGCTCCTAGATTCTGGAACTAGGAGTGCTGGGTGTGCTGCCGCACCCCCTGGCTTGAAGTGTAGCAGTAGTAATAACCAAAATACATGGTTTCTGCCTTCAGCCCCCCGACTATAAAAATTATTCCAGAACCACTGGAGCAGTTGAGCTTTTTTTAACAAGACTTATTGTTCAAAACCAAAAACTTTCACAAAGTCTTTATTCATTTTTATTTTATTTTCCATTTTTTGTCAAAACTAAGAATGGATGATGGCTAATGCTAAGGGTTGCTGTCACCACTTTTTCACTTTCCCTTTGCTACTCTGTAACGTTTCAAAAACTTCTGTCCTGGAAAAGTCACCATGCAGCTGAGTTACAGTTTTCTGTTTCCTGTTGCCATGGGGTAGCTTTTCCAACGTTGCAGAAGGTTTAAAAGAAAAAATAAAAAAACAGAGGGGAAAAACTTGGCCACCATTAGTTTTATTGCCCTGACAGCATAGGAAAAAAGGAGCAAAGTGGAAAAAATGAAGTTCAAAATTTAAGATTTTGAAAATTAGATGAAAAAAAGTTATGAAGAATTTGCTTAAAAAAAGGAGAAATTGTCAATTTCCAACTCTGTGAAACAGAAACAACTTTGAAGATTTAAATATTTTTGCAAAATTGTTTTCCCCTTTTTTGGCCAGTTCTACCATGTCTCCTTGTCCCTGCTTTGTCTCTGGCTATGAAAATCTTCATTATCTTCCTGCGTATGTCAACCAGAGCCAGGATTCAGAGGTCCTGGCCACACATGCATGAACTCATGCAGAATGCAAGAAACACAATTATTTTTCTTTCCCCTTAGGTAAATTAGTGTCTTTCCCTTTCTGACTCATACAGCCGCCTTCTCCACCCTTGTGTCTTTACCCCCCTTGGAGAAAGATTAATTTCACCTCTAGGTAAATAACTGAATCCCACAAGTGCCTGTTAGGACAGAAATAAGCGCTCTACAAAATTACACAGACAAGGTGGGTGAGGTAATATCTTTTATTGGAACAACATCTGTTGGTGAGAGACAAGCCTGGGACCAACACGGCTACAACTGCACTGCATAGCTCTAGACAATATTACTAATAGCACAAGCTTCCAGCCCCAGGAGCCCAGAGCACTGGCCCTAGCAAAGGGATGCTCTGTCTGGTTCCTGAGCAGGTGGCTGTTGGGTGATACTGACAATGCAGGATTCAGCAATTAGAAGTTGGGGCCAAGAGGAGCGGCAGAGAGAGAAGCAGCTTTGGTTGGAGGTTGTGTTGTGCTGGAGCCCTGTAGCTGGGGCTACTTGTGCGTGGGCTTTGCTTTTAGATGTTCTGCATTTCCTGGTGTCAGGTGGGGGCCCTTAGGATGCTGAAATCAGACTGGGCCACATGTCCATCAGCTAAACATCTGCTCAGGTCATGCACCTGCCAAAGGGCTCCCTAGCAACCTGAGCTCTCCATGTGCAGGCTCAGGGCACGGGCTTGCTGCTTTCCAGGATTCCAATGGAGAACTCACACTGGGTTTGACTGACACCCTTGAGCGTAAGATGGGGGCTATATTTGCATTCTGTGGGCCTATGAGGCAGCCATGCTTCAGGGCTGATCAGTGCAATCCCCCCCCCCAGTGGAAGGCAGGTGTAGGTAGCACTGCTGCTGTCCTCCAGGAGGCCTGCCAGAGGCTGCCCAGGAAATGTTAACTCATCTCATCCCCTGAGTGCCCTGGCCTTAGGGTGACCAGATGTCCCGATTTTATAGGGACAGTCCTGATTTTTGCATCTTTTTCTTATATAGGCTCCTATTACCCCCACCCCCGTCCCGATTTTTCACATTTGCTGTCTGGTCACTCTACCTGGCCTGCCCCCATTCGTTTTCCAGGCTGTGCTAACCAGCGGCAGAGTCACCGGAGGAAGTGGGGGCTCAGCAGAGGCTTGTGCCACTGTGGCCACCTCCACCAGGTGGACTCTGCACTATCCACGTCCCACTGCCCGGTAGCTACTGGCAGATAAGGCCCGTCACCTGCCAGCGCTCAGTGAGAAGGCTGCACGGCGCTGTGGGAATGCTTTGCTCAACCTGCCACTGAAGCAACACAGACAGATGAAGATTCTCCTGAAGTTTATGCCTTGTGAATTCTGCAGTCAGGGAACTGCTGCTGCTGCCACTGCTGGAGAGTGCCGTGTGTAGTGCTGATGTGGGAGTGGGAGCAGCACGGCCTAAAGTGGCAGAAGGTGCTGTGCTGACAGGTCTTCACGTATATGAGTGAATTTCCTGAGCTGTCATGTCATCTGGTGAAATGCCATGGCATACGGGGAACACTGTAGCAGCGTGGAACTGTGCAGGCTTCCCTTCACTTCTCCAAGGCCTAAGACCCAGCACATTTTGGAAACTCCCCAGGATGAGAAATGACATCGCCCTTACTGTGCATGGCTAGTGGGATTGTCAGACGTGCTCAGTACTGGCATAATTTTGCTCCCACGGGGAGCTTTATTATGGACATCACTATGAGCAGAATTAGGCCAGTGCTTGGCGCTTCTGCAAACTCCATCTAAGGCAGAGGTAGGCAACCATTTTAATCCAGCCCTTGAACTCCCGCTGGGGAGTGGCATCTGGGGCTTGCCCTGCTCCGGCGCTCCAGCTGGGGAGCAGGGTCTGGAGCCACTCCACGCAGCCCCCAGAAGCAGTGGCATGGCCCCACTTTGGCACCTACACATAGGGGCAGCCAGGAGGTTCCGCTCCTCACGCTGCACCCACCTCAAGTGCCACCCCTGCAGCTCCTATTGGCTGGGAACTATGGCCAATGGGAGCTGCAGGGGCGGCACCTGACTACGGGGCAGTGTGCACAGCCACCTGGCTGTGGCTCTGTGTAGGAGCTTGAGGGGGGACATGGCCACACTTCCAGGAGCTGCTTGAGGTAAGCACCGCCTGAAGTCTGCACCCCTGAGCCTTTTCCCATGCCCCAACCCCCTGCCCCAGCCCTGATCCCCCCCCACCCTCCAAACCCCTCAATCCCAGCCCAGAGCACCCTCCTGTACCCCAAACCTCTCATTCCCAGCCCCACGCCAGAGCGCACCCCCAGCCAGAGCCCTCACCCCCTCCTCGCACTCTACTCCCATGCCCCAGTGATAAACATTGTCTGTTGGCTACAGCCTGCTGCAGAGACGCTCAGTCTGCTCACCATCACTATCTGCTTCTCCAGAGGCCACACCGGCCTTGCTGAGGAGCCGAGACTGTGAGAGCTGAGGGGTTTGTGACCAGCTCCTTGCTCCTGAGCAGCACAACCTGCCCCTGTGACTTTGTTTGATCAGCTATGGTGATGGCTTGTCTGATCAGTAATACAGAGTGGGGGAGGGGAGGGAGCAGAACAACTGCCCTTGTTAGAACTGCTTTCAGCTGCATGAACGGGATGCTCTTTGAAGAGGTCACACACAGACACATTTGCTGATAGGATAGAAATTGTGTGTTTAAATCCTGAGAAGCTGTCTAATGAGCTGTCACCCCAGATTGCTAATTGTGAAATGACCTCTTAAGTCGGGTTTCAGGCGCTGGGCTCAGGCCCAAGACTGAAGGTCTACACCACTATGTTTAGCCCTGCCTAGTCTCTGAGACCCACTGCTATGGAGGTTTTGTTCGCAGTATAGATGTATGCATAGCTTCCAAGGCCAGATGGCATAGGCACCGACTCCATAGGATGCTCTGGGGCTGGAGCACCCATGGGGAAAAAAAGTGGGGGCTCAGCAGCCACTGGCAGCCCTGCTCATCAGCTGCTCCCTGTCCCCCCAGCACCACTCACCTGCCAGTGATCAGCTGTTCAGCAGTATGCACAAGACACTGGGGGGTGGTGGGGGAGGACTGGGGGCAGGAAGAGGCGGAGCAGGTGTGGGGACTTGGGGAAAGGGGTGGAGGGGGGCTGGGCCTGGGGCAGAGCGAGGGTCAAGCACCCCTCAGGAATTTGGCACCTCTGCCAGAAGGGACCATTGCAATCATCTAGTCTGACATCTTGGATAACCTCAGGCCATACGCATTCCCAGAATTAATTGCTATTTGAACTCTAGCAGATCTTTTAGAAAAACAATCCACCACAAGCCTTGGTAAACTGTGCCAAGGGTTAATTACCCTCACTGTTAAGATGTACACCTTACAGCTAGTCTGAATTTGCTTAGATAGGCCCAGTAGATCTGACTGCAAATCTTCTGACAATGGTTTTTCATTAGCCAAGGTCAATTTGTCCAAACTGAAACAAATACAGATATACCTTGGAACCCTGGGTCCTCACTGACCAAGGATAACCACTGTGAGTGGGGTATGGTGAGGGAACAGAAAGGGGCACAGTAAAGGAACTGTTGGTTGTAGAACTCAAAAATATGAGGCAGAAGACACTGCTGCACACACCTGCTCACAGTTTTGATCATGTATCAGAGGGGTAGCCGTGTTAGTCTGGATCTGTAAAAGCAGCAAAGAATCCTGTGGCACCTTATAGACTAACAGACGTTTTGGAGCATGAGCTTTCGTGGGTGAATACCCACTTCTTCAGATGCATGTGGTGGAAATATCCAGGGGCAGGTATGTATATGCTAGCAAGCAAGCTAGAGATAACGAGGTCAGTTCAATCAGGGAGGATGAGGCCCTGTTCTAGTAGTTGAGGTGTGAAAACCAAGAGAGGAGAAACTGGTTCTGTAGTTGGCAAGCCATTCACAGTCTTTGTTCAATCCTGAGCTGATGGTGTCAAATTTGCAGATGAACTGAAGCTCAGCAGTTTCTCTTTGAAGTCTGGTCCTGAAGTTTTTTTTGCTGCAGGATGGCCACCTTAAGGTCTGCTATAGTGTGGCCAGGGAGGTTGAAGTGCTCTCCTACAGGTTTTTGTATATTGCCATTCCTAATGTCTGATTTGTGTCCATTTATCCTTTTCCGTAGAGACTGTCCAGTTTGGCCGATGTACATAGCAGAGGGGCATTGCTGGCATATGATGGCGTATATTACATTGGTGGATGTGCAGGTATATTACCAATGTAATATACGCCATCATATGCCAGCAATGCCCCTCTGCTATGTACATCGGCCAAACTGGACAGTCTCTACGGAAAAGGATAAATGGACACAAATCAGACATTAGGAATGGCAATATACAAAAACCTGTAGGAGAGCACTTCAACCTCCCTGGCCACACTATAGCAGACCTTAAGGTGGCCATCCTGCAGCAAAAAAAACTTCAGGACCAGACTTCAAAGAGAAACTGCTGAGCTTCAGTTCATCTGCAAATTTGACACCATCAGCTCAGGATTGAACAAAGACTGTGAATGGCTTGCCAACTACAGAACCAGTTTCTCCTCTCTTGGTTTTCACACCTCAACTACTAGAACAGGGCCTCATCCTCCCTGATTGAACTGACCTCGTTATCTCTAGCTTGCTTGCTAGCATATACATACCTGCCCCTGGATATTTCCACCACATGCATCTGAAGAAGTGGGTATTCACCCACGAAAGCTCATGCTCCAAAACGTCTGTTAGTCTATAAGGTGCCACAGGATTCTTTGCTGCTTTTACCGTTTTGATCATGACTCCAGCTTGGTGGCATTTTCTCTAATTAATGTCAGGTGACTTCCCTCCCTTTATTAGAAGTTTCTTCTCTACACTCAGACTCTGTGATTGTGAGTGGGGAAGTATTGCCTCTCAGAGGCGCCTAGGGGTCGTTTGTAATTTTCCCAGATTACTGAGTGGGGGCTTGAGCCTGTTTTGTGTTGTATTGTTGAACAGGAACCCCTAGATATTGAACCTGGCCCTGGGTGCTGTCAGGTCCACCTGGCAGAAGTGTTGCACTTCCACCTCCTGTCCCACCCCTCAGCTTTTGGCAGAGCAGGTGTGGCCTTCCTGGTTCTTCAACTAAAGGGGTGGGTTGTGGTCCCTCTTTGTCAATTTCTGAAGGAGGCCACACCTCCTTGCCAGAGGCTCAAACATGTGTCAGAGCCCAGGTACCCTATGCAGTCTAGACAGACCCTGAGTATGGTTCTGCTCACCCCAGAGAAGGTGGGACACTTCCTCCCCTGTCAGTTATGCTATACACCCCACTTCCAGAGCCAGAATTGTAACAAGCCCCACAGGTGGCCCCAGCCTTGCTGACAACCCAAGCTAACCCAGCCATACTCCATGGGCAGAGAGAAACATGTTTTCTACTTTTATAAAGGCATTTTCCAGATCACAAAACTTTCTGTGATTATGGAGCTGAGACAAGGACTCTGGTGCTAGTGCTGTAATTTACAGCAGCACTCAGCTCATGGCAGGAGAGTGTTGCAGAGATAGAAAGTGCTGCCTAAGTGCAGAGCATTGTTTATTCTAACAACTCCTATTCCCTTGGCAATAGGAGTCTGGATTTCAAACCACTCCTCCTAACTCTCAGAAACTGTCCTTTCACTCTCAAAATTCATTGGCTCCCCCAAACTGTTTGCTCTCTTCCCTATGCTCCCAATCACAGCCTCCTATCAAAGATCCCTTAGGATTTTATGTGGCTAAAAAGCAGCCTCACTCAAACCTGCTGCTCTGGTGGACAGGAATGCAGGGCAGGTCTTGCCTTCCCTACTGTTACCCAGAACTGCTTTCAGTGCCTTTGGAGCTGGTGCAGTCATCTTGTGGAGGCACAGGTGGGCAGCAAAGAAACAGTTACTGACTGTAACTGTGGTTCTTTGAGATGGGATGCAGACGTGTATTCCACACAGGTGGGTGCAGCTGGAGAATTTGCCTAGCAGTATCCAGAGGGGGTGGGGCTGTTGCCTTGCAGCCATCGCCCCTCTCCTGGCTATATGAGGCCATGCTGCCCTGACCCCTCTCAGTTCCTTTGCACCAGACATCAAGAGTACAGACTCCACTGTAGAGAAACTAGAGGATGGGTCATGGAACAGTTCTGCATCAAAGCTCAAGAGCCACAGTTACAGCAACTCTGTTCTTCTTTGAGTAGATGCAGCCGTGTATTCCACACAGGCGACTAATTAGCAGTACCCACCCTGGAGGTGGGACTCCAAGTCCACTTGAACAAGGATTGCAGGACCACTCTATCAAAGTTTGCATCTGCTTTAGATGCCACGGCAATGGCATAATAGCTGGTAAACATATGCACAGACAATCAAGTGGCAGCCCTGCAAATGTCCAAAACTGAAATGTCACTTAAAAACACCATCAACATAGCCTCTGCCCTCATAGAGTGAGCTTGCACCCTTGGAAGGGGCCTCTTTTGTGCCATTTTGTATGCAGTCTAGAAGCAGGAAGTTATCCACCTAGAGATCATCTGTGAAGAGACAGCTTGTCCCTTCATCCAGTCTGTATACGACACAAACAGATGAGGCAAAGAACAGAAGAGTTTAGTCCTGTCCAGGTAAAAGGTGAGGTAGTGCACAGTGAAGGAAGATGCTGCTCCTACAGGGTTGAAAGTGGCTTAAGGCAGAACACAGGAAGATGCACTGCCTGGTTCAAGTGAAATTGAGACACCACTTTAGATAAAAACTTAGGGTGCAACCCCAGATGTCTCCCCAGCTTGTCAAGCAGACAGTGACAATGGTCCTGGTTTGTGGGGACCAAGGAGGGGAATGCCCTGGCATACATTGCCGTGAACTGCCCACCGCCATAAGGAGTCCAGGATCAGTGGAGGGAGCTAGACCAATCCATCCAAGAAATGATGGGTTGGACAATAAACTGTCCTCAGCCACATTTGGAGAGGGCTAAGAAGCAATTTGGCAAACTGGACCACCTGTGTGCAAGAAGCCACATGACCCAGCGGCCTTATGCACACTCTAGCTGTAGTTGAAGGCTGAGAATGCAGCTCCAGACACACATGACAAGTCGCCTGAAAACGGTCCATTGGCAGAAGTGCTCTCAAACTTGTAGAATCTATTAAGGCCCCAATGAACTCAATTATTTGAGTGATGACCAGCATTGACTTTCCTTTGTTGAAACTGAGATCCAGGTGATCAAGAAAGTGTATGTGAGAAAGAACTTCCTCCATGGACTTGCCCTTCAGTAACCAGGTGAGGTACAGGTACAAGAAGATCTGAATTCCCCTCTTCCTGAGGTTTGCTGTCACTACAACTATCCATTTGGTAAAAGCCCAGGGAGCAGAGACCAGACCAAAGGGGAATATGGTGTACTGATATCATCAGTGTGCCATGACGAACCAGAGAAACTGTCTGTGGTGCAGGAGAATTGTCCCATGAAAATAAGCGCCTTGAAGGTCCACAGCAGCAAGCCAGTTGCTCTGATTTAACACAAGGAGGATCTTTGACAGGGGTACTATATGGAACCTCACATACCTGATGTATCTATTGAGGTTGCAGAGATAGAGAATTGGTCTCACCTCTCCTTTGGACTTGGGAACCAGAAAGTACTGGGAATAAAACCCTTGGCCCCAGTGCTGAAGAGGAATTTATTCCACAGATCCCAATGCTAGTAGAGATTGAAGGTGCTTCAGGAAGAGTGTCTGCAAGAGGGATCTCTGAAGAGGGACTCGGAGGGAGGGCAGATGGAAAGTAACTGGATGGCATAACCTGATCTTATAGTGCACAGGACCCAGCTGTCAGTCATATTGGAGCCCCAAATAGTGTAAAAAGTCAAAATGGACATTTGGTAGATGCAGTGGGGAGGATGAGTCTACTGGCCAAACCCAGAACCCAAAGGCTTCCACCTCTGGGATCTATGATTCATTCTGGGGCAGTCTTGCTGCCCGAATTTTGCAACCAAGATGCCCTTCTCATGGTTACCACTGAGACCATAACTGTGGCTGATGTATCTGCCCTGTCCAAAAGCTGGTTGCAAGGATGTCTTGGCCACCAAAAAGTCCTCAGCAACAAGCGTTTGAAATTCCTCCCTGCAGGCTTCAGGAAACTGGTTTGCAAAAGTTTAGACAATGCTGTCTGTAACGATGCTGCTTTTGCTGGGACACTTCTGAGAGTACCAGTTCAGGACAAATTGCTCAGAGCAGGGCAGTTACAGCCCAAGGCTGGGTTTCCTTTATTACTAAGGCACACCAAACCATCCAAACGGAGCGGACTCTGGTTTTACCCCACTGGCTAACCATAAGTCACACAAGCAATTCCCTTAGACATTCCAGTTTCCCAGTATCACCACCAGTGCCACTCATTATGGGATGAATGGTTATGAAAACCAATATCCCAGTAAAAGAAAAAGGGTTCTCCCGATCCCAAAGGACCAAGCCCCAGACCCAAGTCAATATACAAGTCATAAATCATGCTGTTTCCAATCTTTTAGAATCTAAAATCTAAAGGTTTATTCATAAAAAGAAAGAAACATAGATGAGAGCTAAAATTGGGTGAAGGAATCAATTACATACAGTAATGGCAAAGTTCTTGGTTCAGGCTTGTAGCAGTGATGGAATAAACTGCAGGCACAAATCAAGTCTGGAGTACATCCACAGCTGGGATGGGTCATTCAGTCCTTTGTTCAGAGCTTCAGTTTGCAGCAAGGTCCCTCCAGAGGTCTGAAGCAGGACTAAAGACAAGATGGAGAAGAAGCAGCATCCTTTTATAGTCTGTTGCCATGTGGCTTGTGCTTTCTTTGTTCCAACCACAAGCCATCCAGCACATGGCATGAAAAACCTTAGAGTTCTGTCCATAGACATGTCCCTGAATGCCTTGCTTAGTCACAAGGTGTATCTGCCTTCCCTCACTGGGTCAATTGTATAGCTTATGGTCCTTAGTGGGCCATCAAGCAGGTTAGGCAAGTGCTGATACCAGCTTGTCTGGAGTGTCACCCAGAAGCATAGCACAAGTTTGAAATACAGATAGAATGGAGCCAATACTTATAACTTTAAATATAAAAATGATACATGCATACAGATAGCATAATCATAACCAGAAAACCATAACCTTGTCTTAGACACCTTATTTGACCCCCTTTAAACAAGATTTGGTGCAATTATAGGAGGTTGGTTGCAACAATGATCTATATGGTCACAGTTTGTGTCTATAATGTCACACTGTCCAATTAGCAAAATTGCACTTAGAGAATCAGGGTTGGAAGGGACCTCAGGAGGTCATCTAGTCCAACTCCCTGCTCAAAGCAGGACTAATCCCCAGACAGATTTTTACCTAGTTCCCTAAATGGTCCCTTTCCTGACTGAACTCACAACCCTGAGTTTAGGCAGCCAATGCACAAACCACTGAACTAGCCCTTCCCCCAAAACTGAGTGTGGGTGGGAGGAAGATTACTGCGTGGATAGACACTGGCACACAGGTGTCTGCTATCTACAAATCCCTGGTGGACTCCAAATTCACTGACTCAGAGGCTCAAGTGATGGTGCAACCCTTTAAGGCCAACTCTTTTAACTTGCCTACAGCCAAGTTGCCTGTCCAGTATAAGGGCTGGTCAGGAATATGGACTTTTGCAGTCTATGATGATTGTCCCATTCCCATGCTGCTGGGAGAGGATGTAGCCAGCCATGTGAGGCTAACAAAAAGGGTGGGGATGGTTACCCACAAGCCAGGCTAAACAGTCCTCCACACCTAACTCCATTCCTGAACCTCCTGCAAAAAACCAGTCTGTGTCCCCTGATACCACAGGCCTGAGGACCCAGCCAGAGGTGGTGAAACCAGACTGCAGACCAGAGTCTATGGCAGCAGTTGTAAATCCAGTTCCTGGGACCCAGCTAGAACCAGCCCAAGGATTAGAACTGGTGGAGCAGTCAGCACCAGAGCCCGTGCTTGCAACTCCACCAGAGTCAGGGGAGCCAGCACAAAAGGGTACCACAGAGCCTGCACCTGCAGCGGCAGCTAAACTGGCACAAGAAGCTCAACCGGAGTCTGAAATACAACCTAGTGCACCAGCAGAGAGTGGTTCACAGTTGATGGAGACACTCTTATCACCAGCATCACTTCGAGTGAGACTAAGCCCAAGTCCACAACCCAGCAAGGAACTAATGTCTCCAGCATCAAGGGAGCAGTTCCAGGCAGAGCAGGAAGCAGATGAAAGCCTCAAGGGAGCTTGGACAGCAGCACGGAGTGGCCCACAGCCTCTCTGCTCTTCCAGTAGGTCCAGGTTTGTTGTAGGATGAGGACACTTATACAAGGAAACCCTTTCTGGTGTGCACAAGGCATCCTCAGAGACAGTTGGTAGTTCCAACTAAGTATAGAGAAAAGCTCTTGAGCTTAGCCCACGATAACCCTAATGGCTATGCTGGAGTGAACAGGACCAAAGACTGTTTGGGGAAGTCATTTCACTTGGACAGCAAAGCCTGCTGGTTTGCAATTTCTCGCATTTGCAAGGAAAAGGAGGTATAGATTTTTTTACCTGTTAAGTCCATCCTCTTGGGCTCTCTGTCCTTGGGCATAGACTTAAACCTACCCTATCGTTCACTGCAGTCACAATCAGGGAATTAGGGACGAGGTGGGAACAGAAACCTTCAAAACCCTCCATAGATCTGATAGTATTTCTCTGAATGCTTTGCAACAAGCAGCACTGAAGCTGGAGTACTCCAAAGTACTGTGGCAGGCTCCAGGACTGCATCATTAACAGTAAGGGCTATCTTCCCCAGGGCAGATGGCTGGAGAATACCCAGTCATTTGTGAATATTCTCCTGCAGGAACTTTTTCCAGATGCCCAGATTCAGCCATGTCCTGCAAGGCCTTGAAGTCCTCAGGCACTGAGGGGGAAGAGGAGCATGGCACTGTCGAAGCACCAGGGAACGACACCAAAGCAGACAGTTGCACTAGGGACTAGATCTGCTCTTGAACTGTCGGACCTGCATGGGAGATCTCAAGAGGCCCTGAGAGGGGAAACAGCCAATTCCTGAGTTTGTGGTGGATTAATGCCCAGAGCTACCAATATGTGCAGTGATTGCCTGCTGAGCCCAGGTGGACAGACTTGGACTTGCGATCCTTGTACTAGGTGACAGAAAATAATTGGGTTGACATTGCAGCTTAGACTGGAGCTCAGGCTCTGAAGCTGTGGAAGGAGGGTTCAAAGTCTGAGCCCTAGCCCAAGCTGTCATTTAAAAACAACATCTACACAGTTATATTTAGTGGTGTAGTTAGTGTGAGCCCTGGTCTGTTGACCTGGGGTTGATGGCTTGCTGCCAAAAAAGACTAACCTCTATAACTGCTCAGCAATGTGGCATATGCAGCAGGCTACTCCAATACCTTCCCCTGTACTACAGTCTCTCAGAAATCAAGCTTTTCTCTAGTACATTATGTGTAACCCTTCTGCCAGGTGGAGCTGGAAGCAACTAGGGCTGGGTTTAATATCTAGGGCTGTCTTCAAGAATCATAGGGTTGGAAGGGACCTCAGAAGGTCATCTAGTCCAACCCCCAGCTCAAAGCAGGACCAATCCCCAGACAGATTTTCACCCTAGTTCCCTAAATGGCCTTCTCAAGGATTGAACTCACAAGTTTGGGTTTAGCAGGCTAATGCTCAAACCACTGAGCTATCCCTCCCCCCCATTAGAACACAGAACTGGCTCAAGCCCCCACCCAGTAACCTGGGAAAATTTTGCACCATGCCTGGATGCCTCTGAGAGGCAATACGTCCCCACTCGCAAGCACAGAATCTGAGTGTAGAAACAGTTTTCTTCAATAAAAGTGGCCTAGCATTAATCAGGGAAAACAGCACAAACAGGATTCATGAACATAAAAGCAAGGAGCAAAACACAACCCCAGAGTGTGCTGGACAGTGTCTTTTTCCTTAATTTCTTAAATCCAACACCAAAGTTCTTGTAGTGTGCCCCCCTTAACACCCCACTCGCAGTTGTTGTTTGCAAAAGAAAGCTAAAGAAATTCAGTCCAGCTCATTGTTTCACCAGAGTTAAGCTGGAACATTGTGGTTTGAAAGACCTACATGTATGAAAGGTGAGGGTCTAAGGTTCTACAAACAACCTCACCTCTGTCCTTGCATCTCAGTCCTGGCCACCCTATGTCTGCATCACTGAGGCCTATTCTGCACTTAAAAGTTAGGTCAACCTAGCTATATGACGCTAAAATTCACACCACGGGGCGATTATTCAGTCAACCTCGCTAGTTCTTCTTGGTGAGGTGGATTTGCTACATCAATGGAAGAACACCTTCATCACTGGAGTCTCTACACTACCATGCCACAATAGCATTTCTAGTGTAGACATACCCTGAGACATCCTCACAGCCCACACATGGTACCTCTTCTATAGTTATATGATCCCATATCTAGGGTTTGCTGGAACAGTCTCAGGTTTTCATATGATATCTCAACATTCTAGGAACTTCTTACCTGCAATGTGCTGAGGTTTCATCAATCTAAATATTTGCCTTTTTGTTCCATAACTACAAAATATTCCAAAACTACAGATGTACGGCTACCCCAAGCAGAACTGGCTCTGTGTTTACCAGGAGCAAATTGTCCTGCGTCATGAGCAGTATCTCTGATTTTCATTAAAATTAACAGAATTTTTCCCTTAGATACCTCAAACATTCCCTGATATCTTAGAATTGATTGGATGTGGTTTTCAAAAGTTATGTTGTTACAGTCAGAAAAATAGACAGTGGAGCCTTGCTTCACTCAGCCAATTAATGCCAATCATGATTGTATGGAAGATAGATCTTGTCAAACAAATTTTATATTGTTTTTTGATGAGATTACAAGTTTGGTTCATAAAGGTAACTGTATTGGCAGAATGTACATGGATTGACAGGCATTTGACTTAGTTTCACATGGACAGATAGGATTTAAGGCCAGAAGGGATCATCATGATCATCTAGCCTGACCTGCACATTGCAGGACACAGAACTTTACCCACCCCCTGCTGTAACAGACCCCTCACCTCTGGCTGAGTTACTGAAGTCCTCAAATCAAGATTTAAAGAGTTCAAGTTACTGAGACTCCACCATTTACTCTTATTCAAACCAGCAAGTAACCTGGGCCCATGCTGCAGAGGAAGGTGAAACCCCCCCAGAGTCTCTGCCAATCTGAACCAGGGGAAAATTCCTTCCCGATGCCAAATATGTCAATCAGTTAGAGCCTGAGCATGTGGGACATCTGGTAAAGAATTCTCTATAGTAATTCAGAGCCCTCCCCCTCTAGTGTCCTATCTCTGGTCACTGGAGATGTTTGCTAACAGCTGTTGCAGATGAGCCAGATTCCATTGTAAGCAACCTCATCGTACCATCCCCTCCATACACAGGTGCCAGCTTCCTCTGGGCCCCGGAAGTGCTCAATGCCCCCGTCCCCCCACTCCGCATCATAAATTTCCTAGAGTTCAAGGCCAGAAGGGACCATTAGATCAACTAGTCTGACCTCCTGTACAGCACATACCATTACATTTTCCCAAAATACCCCTATATTGAGCCCAGTGACTTTAGTTGGACCAATGCATTACAGACCTCAGGAGAGTGCATTGTTGTGTGCCACAGGCAGATAACAGGAAGGACTGAGAGGCATCAATGCCCAAGGTCCATGCAATGGCATGGAATTGATTAGATGAGATGTGCCCAGAGCATCCCAGCAGGCGACCCACACCCCATACACTGGAGAAGGTCCTGTCAGGGACAGGGAGCTCAGCTCTGCATTGAAAAAGGCAAACAGCACAAAACATCAAGAGTTGAAGCAGAGCTGGAAACCTTCCTGGTGCAAGATCTGACTGGTAGGGCTTGGGGGACACTTCCTCTTGGGAAGAGTATCCCATTGCTGCTGAGGCAGAGTTCTTGCACATTCCACTAATGCAGCTGGTCCTGGCCACTGTCAGAGTCAGGGCATTGGAGCACATGTCCTCTTAGACATCATGTAGACATGGAAAAAACATATCACCAGCCAGGGATACAGCAAGACTAGCAAATAGTAGGAGGCTATTAGACAAAGTGACTCCTTTCCCCCACACCTATTGGAGGGGAGGAGAGTAACTGACACTGGGCCAAATGTGATTGTCCTAACTGGGTCAAAATGGGAAAGGGTTGTTCTGCCCCAGCCCAGAAGTTCTACATGTAGCGTGAGCAGCAGAATGGAAAATCTGTATGAACTCCCATCCAAATACAAACAGGCTCAGCCCAGGAAAACATCATCTGAAAGTGCTTGAGAGTAACGAAACAGATCCTCTAATAATTCTCTGTAGGAGCCACAAGCTAAGTGCTGAATGCTTCAGTCTGGCTCTTATCATTACTGGGGTTTCCATAGAGGCTGACAGTGACTCAGGGAGGAGGCGACAGAAGCATGCACATAGTTCATAAAAGGGGAAAGCAAGTGACAAACTAGCACTGGCGTGGCAACGCAAGCCTTTCCAGAAATGATAAAGGAACTCTTTCGAATCAGCAATGCTGGAGCCCTGAGAGACAGGCATGGTCGGGGATTCCCAGGGCAGGTTCTGAATATGTAATTCACTCACCAAACAGAAAAAGGAAGCTGACATAATTAACTGCTACTGAAGACAGAAGCAGCCTGAGCTCGGGAGTGCTGGACTCAGAGGGCTGGAATAGAGGCACCTGGGCAGTTAACAATTGTAGCAAAACCTGGAAAATTCCTTTTGAATCAACTCATTCATAGACTCATAGACTCATAGATTTTAGGGTCAGAAGGGACCAATATGATCATCTAGTCCGATCTCCTGCACAAAGCAGGCCACAGAACCCTACCCATCCACTTCTATAACAAACCCCTAACCTATGTCTGAGTTATTGAAGTCTTCGAATTGTGGTTTGAAGACCTCAAGCTGCAGAGAATCCACCAGCAAGTGACTCATGCCCCACGCTGCAGAGGAAGGTGAAAAACCTCCAGGGCCTCTGCCAATCTGCCCCAGAGGAAAATTCCTTCCTGACCAATATGGCGATCAGCTAAACCCTGAGCATGTGGGCAAGACTCACCAGCCAGCACTCAAGAAAGAATTCTCTGCAGTAGCTCAGATCCCATCCCATCTAACATCCCATCACAGACCACTGGGCATACTTACCTGCTGATAATCAAAGATCAATTGCCAAAATTAAGCTATCCCATCATACCATCCCTTCCATAAACTTTTCAAGCTTAGTCTTAAAGCCAGATATGTCTTTTGCCCCCACTACTCCCCTTGGAAGGCTGTTCCAGAACTTCACTCCTCTAATGGTTAGAAACCGTCTTCTAATTTCAAGTCTAAACTTCCTAGTGTCCAGTTTATACCCATTTGTTCTTATGTCAACATTGGTACTAAACTTAAATAATTCCTCTCCCTCCCTAGTATTAATCCCTCTGATATATTTATAAAGAACAAGCATATCCCCCCTCAGCCTTCTTTTGGTTAGGCTAAACAAGCCAAGCTCTTTGAGTCTCCTTTCATAAGACAGGTTTTCCATTCCTCGGAACATCCTAGTAGCCCTTCTCTGAACCTGTTCCAGTTTGAATTCATCCTTCTTAAACATGGGAGACCAGAACTGCACACAGTATTCCAGATGAGGTCTCACCAGTGCCTTGTATAACGGTACTAACACCTCCCTTTCTTTGCTGGAAATACCTCGCCTGATGCATCCTAAAATCGCATTCGCTTTTTTAACGGCCATATCACATTGGCGGCTCATAGTCATCCTGTGATCAACCAATACTCCAAGGTCCTTCTCCTCCTCTGTTGCTTCCAACTGATGTGTCCCCAGTGTATAACTAAAATTCTTATTATTAATCCCTAAATGCATGACCTTGCACTTTTCACTATTAAATTTCATCCTATTACTATGACTCCAGTTTACAAGGTCATCCAGATCTTCCTGTATGATATCCCGGTCCTTCTCTGTGTTAGCAATACCTCCCAGCTTTGTGTCATCTGCAAACTTTATTAGCACATTCCCGCTTTTTGTGCCAAGGTCAGTAATAAAAAGGTTAAATAAGATTGGTCCCAAAACTGATCTTTGAGGGACTCCACTAGTAACCTCCTTCCAGCCTGACAGTTCACCCTTCAGTACGACCCGTTGGAGTCTCCCCTTTAACCAGTTCCTTATCCACCTTTCAATTTTCATATTGATCCCCATCTTTTCCAATTTAACTAATAATTCCCCATGTGGAACCGTGTCAAATGTCTTACTGAAATCGAGGTAAATTAGATCTACTGCATTTCCTTTGTCTAAATAATCTGTCACCTTCTCAAAGAAGGAGATCAGGTTGGTTTGGCACGATCTACCTTTAGTAAAACCATGTTGTAATTTGTCCCAATTACCATTGACCTCAATGTCCTTAACTACTTTCTCCTTCAAACATTTTTCCAAGACCTTACATACTACAGATGTCAAACTGACAGGCCTATAGTTACTCTGATCACTTTTTTTCCCTTTCTTAAAGATAGGAACTATGTTAGCAATTCTCCAGTCATACGGTGCAACCCCTGAGTTTACTGATTTATTAAAAATTCTTGCTAATGGGCTTGCAATTTCATGCGCCAGTTCCTTTAATATTCTTGGATGAAGATTATCTGGGCCCTCCGATTTTGTCCCATTAAGCTGTTCAAGTTTGGCTTCTACCTCAGATGTGGTAATATCCACCTCCATATCCTCATTCCCGTTTGTCATCCTTCCATTATCCCTAAGCTCCTCATTAGCCTTATTAAAGACTGAGGCAAAGTACTTATTTAGATATTGGGCCATGCCTAGGTTATCCTTAACCTCCATTCCATCCTCAGTGTTTAGCGCTCCCACTTCTTCTTTCTTTGTTTTCTTCTTATTTATATGGCTATAGAACCTTTTACTATTGGTTTTAATTCCCTTTGCAAGGTCCAACTCTACATGGCTTTTAGCCTTTCTCACTTTATCCCTACATGTTCTGACCTCACTAAGGTAGCTTTCCTTGCTAATCCCACCCTTCTTCCACTCCTTGTAGGCTTTCTGCTTTTTCTTAATCACCTCTCTGAGATGCTTGCTCATCCAGCTTGGTCTACAACTCCTGCCTATGGTTTTTTTCCCCTTTCTTGGGATGCAGGCTTCTGATAGTTTCTGCAGCTGTGACTTAAAGTAATTCCAGGCCTCCTCCGCATTTAGATCCACAAGTTCTTCAGTCCAATCCACTTCCCTAACTAATTTCCTTAATTCTTTAAAGTTAGCCCTTGAGAAGTCAAAAACCCTAGTCCCAGATCTATTTTTGTTTATCCTTCCATCTAGTTTGAACTGAATTAGCTCATGATCACTCGAACCAAGGTTGTCCCCTACAACCATTTCTTCTATGAGGTCCTCACTACTCACCTAAACCAAATCTAAAATGGCATCCCCTCTTGTTGGTTCTTCAACTACTTGGTGAATAAATCCATCTGCTATCACATCCAGAAAAATCTGAGCCCTATTGTTCTTACTAGCACTTGTCCTCCAGTCTAGATTCCCACTCTCTCCCCAGAGCCAGTCAGAATGGCAGCGAAAAGGCAACTGAGGCTGATTAGACTTGGTTCCTCCTGAAAAGTGGAGTGAAGTCTCATTAAGCCAACATCCAGAAGTGTGGCTCCCTGGGCTATGCTCATTCTGGAGAATGCTTTCTGCAAGGGGAGAGTGGCTTCAGTAGCAGAATGGCAGAATAGTATGGCGGGCTCCCAGGCCAAAGGGACAGGACTTTCCTTGGACACAGAGTAATTGTACATTGAAGCCCAGGGGGATTCAGAGCTAGAACTCCCATGTTGGGCTGAATGGCTGTCTGTTTAGCAAACAAGGGGAAGTATTCACCTGTCTTCTTGGCTATCCACAGATGTTCGGCTGTATTTGGCACTGACTTGTTTTACTAAAAGATCTGCAATTGGGAACAGGTGGAATGGTCTGTGTCAGAGGGAATACAGACGCCCAAACCCACACAGCATGAGCCAGAGTCCAGCTGCTTCCTTGGCCAGAGGCTTTTTATGACTATGAGTATATCTAGCGTACAGTTACCATGACTGTAGTTAGCTGCAGTGCAGTCAGCACAAGGTAGTGTATGCACACAGGGTGTTCCCACGAGGGTTTGCTGTCCACTCACAGGCACAGGTGCATTGCACTCAGGCATGTTGGCAGCAATGTTTTCTGGGCAGACAACCCAGCAGAGTTCCCAGCACTGCTCCCAGCTGCAGGGCACAGAGCATAGTTGCATCCAAGCCCTGGGACAACCCAAGGGGATTGTGGAAGGAGAGGTCACTGTGATGGGTTCAGTCACAGAGACCCCCTTGGGAATGCCACCTGATCTGCTGAGATTACCTCTGAGCCCATTTTCCCTGGCAGCTTGGGACTTCAGAACCCTGTCTTGTTGAGCCAGACATGCTAGCCTGCTACAAACACAGACCCAGGTCTGAACCACGTCCCCCAAAGCTGCAGACTTTAATTGAAAACCACTTTGCAGGTACTCCTGTCTCCAGCACCCAGATACGCAAGTCCCAGTAGGGTCCAAACCCCAAATAAATCCATTTTACTCTGTATAAAGCTTATACAGGGTAAACTCATAAATTATCTGCCCCATAACACCGATAGAGAGAGATGCACAACTGTTTGCTCCCCCAGGTATTAATTGCTTACTCTGGGTTAATTAATAACCAAAAGTGATTTTATTAAGTATAAAAAGTAGGATTTAAGTGGTTCCAAGTAATAACAGACAGAACAAAGTAGGTTACCAAGCAAAATAAAAACAAAACACGCAAGTCTAAGCCTAATACATTAAGAAACTGATTACAGATAAAATCTCACCCTCAGAGATGTTCTAATAAGCTTCTTTCACAGACTCAACTCCTTACTAGTCTGGGCCCAGTCCTTCCCCTGGTACAGTCCTTGTTAGCTCCAGCTCAGGTGGTAACTAGGGGATTTCTCATGACTGGAAACTCCATTGTTCTGTTCCACCCTCTTGTATAACTTTGGCACAAGGAGGGAATCTTTTGTCTCTCTGGGTACACACCCTTCCTTCTAAATGGAAAAGCACCAGGTTTAAGATGATTCCAGTACCAGGTGACATGGTCACATGTCCTGTGAGACCCCAAATCTTCTTGCTTCCTGGCCTGACTCACAGGAAGGCTTGCAAGTAAACAGAACCACTTACAAATAATTGTCCTAGTTGATGGGAGCTATCAAGATTCCAAACCACCATTAATGGCCCACACTTTGCATAATTACAATAGGCCCTCCATGTTATAATTCATATTTTTAGTTTCAGATACAAGAATAATACATTTATACAAATGGGATGACCAGACTCAGTAGATTATAAGCTTTGTAATGATACCTTACAAGAGATTTTTTGCATGAAGCATACTCCAGTTACATTATATTCACACTTATTGGCATATTTTCATAAAATCATATGGAGTGCAATGTCACAGTCACATTCTCCAAACTCCTATAATCCCCAACATTCCTTTCCTGTCTGGAACCTTCACTTATGATCTGTTTCCATGGCAACAAACTTATTTTGACAAATGCTTCCTGGGACCTTGCTGTGGTGTGGATTTTTCCCAGAGCCCCGGGCTGTCCCTGGAGGAGGGATGATCATGTACTGTGAGACCTCAGTGATGGCAGGTGTTCCCAGCAAGAGCTCAGCAGGATGGATTCAGAGGGTTGCTGCATGGTCTCCTGGGGAGGGAAGCGCTCTGGACTGGTCAGAGGGGCAGGGTGGCCAGACCACAGAGTTGTGGAGACTGGGGATGGCCAACAGCGGCTGCACAACTTCCTGATGAAGAGGTCACTTTTCTGAAAGTGTGTGAGGAGCACACACCAAGCCTGGAGAACCTGGCCCTGAGGTTGGAAGCTCGGGTACCCATCCATGAGCCAGTAGCATCTCCCTGTGGATGCTGGTTATCTCTGATTGTTGCAGGTCTGCTGGGAACCCCTTCACGCTGGATATTTCCCTGGTGGGTGCTGTGGAGAATTGTGAGGCCATAAGTGCTGAGCTGTAGCCTTGTGTAGAGAAGGCAGCCAGTGTCCCTGAAATTACTGAACGGTTTTGGCAGCTGGGATTCCTCACCGGTGCTGCAGCCAGGGATGATACGAGATGCCACTCAGCATGCACAGGAAAGTTCACTACTCCCTGGTGAAGGAGCTCTGACTGCCAGGGAGCCTCATGCACAGACATGCTGGTAAAGTCTGTGATGTGAGGGCATTCAGAAACTTGGCCAGGCAGGAACCCTATGAGTGATGCTGCTGGTGTCTGGGTTCCTACTGTAATCCAGGGAGACCCAAGTACCCACCCCTGCCCTGGCTAATGAAGCTGCACTCTGATGGGAGGCTGCCAGTTGTAGGATGGTTTCACTACCCCCGTTCCATGCCCCCATACACATGGTGGCCAGCTGAAAGCAGAGGAGATGCCTCCTCACTTAAAATGACTGCTCAGCATGCAAGCTCATCCCCATCAGGACCCCTGATGCACCCACTGCATTGTGTGTGAAATTAAAGGGGAGCTTTTAGGCCTGAATTCAGGAGGCCATGCCATGAGCCTGTCTTCAGACAGCTTGAAACTAAGCACTTGGAAGCAGGCTGAGAATGCAGCTCCCAACAGCAAACAAGCTGCCCTGTGCTCTCCTGGTGGATTTATGTAGGGAATTGACTGCTGAAATTTACTGGTTTTACTTCCCTGATGAGCATGGCCATGACATTTTACTTTGGGTATTATTCAAATGCCCTTTATGCCACACAGTGTTGTACCTATCAGGGTAGGGATGCAGGGAGGAGATGCAGCAAGAGCTCCTGGGCTGGAAGTGCATGTAATGCAGTCATATTTGCTTCAGGACAAAACTTTATTGCCAGGCGAAATTGTAGAACAACTGCTGTGGCTTGACAACAGATGAAGCAGCACAACCTCATGCTAACAAGGCAAAGGTGGTAGCATTCTCTGCATTGCTTCCAGTTCCACGTGCAGGGCCAGTTAGAAAGGCAGAACTGCATGTTCTCAATGCATGGATGAGCCAAGAGGATTGGGAGAAGGGATTTAGATTTATTAGGAACTGGGGAACCTTTTGGGAAAGGAGGAGCCTGAAAGGATTACAGGAAGGATGGGCTCCACCTAAACCAAAACAGAACCAGGTTGTGGGCATATAAAATTAAAAAGGGCATAGAGGAGTTTTTAATCTAAGAGCTGGGGAAAGCCGACAGGTGTGCAGGAGTACGGGGTTCAGATGGATGCATCCCTTAGGAGAGGATTTATTAAAAGGGGATACTCTGTATCCTAATACAGGGGAGAAGATAGACACTGATAAAGTACAGGAAGGAACAGAAGAGAAACAGTCAAAGGAAACAGAGTCCCATTCAATTACATCACATGAAGGCAAACAACGCCACATTTTATAAGCGCTTATATACAAATGGTAGAAGTCTAAATACTAAGATGGGTGAACTAAAATGCTTGGCACTAAATGATGATGCAAGCTAAGTGATACAATAGGAATCACAGAAGCTTGGTGGAACGTTGATAATACCGGGATACAAAATATATAGGAAGGACAGTAGACCATGCTGGTGGGGGAGTGGCACTATATGGGAGAGATAGCATAAAGTCAAATAAAGGAAAAAAATCTTAAATGAATCAAACGGTACCATAGAATCTCTAACAGAAATTCCATGCTTGAGCAATAAAAGTATAGCACAAGGAATACAATTTTTTTTTATTAAAGCTAATGTTAAAAAATTATATAATGCACAGGTTAAGCAAAGAGCATCTGTACATCTGGGTGTAGTGCTTAGATTATCCAAAGTAATTATCTGGAAAAAGGGGTAAACAATGTGGTCACAAAATTTGCAGATGATACAACACTATTTAAAATAGTTAAGTCCCAAGCAGACTGCGAAGAGTTGCAAAGAGATCTCATAAAACTGGATGACAAAATGGCAGATGAAATTCAGGTGTTGATAAATGCAAAGTAATGCACGTTGGAAAACATAATCCCAACTAGACATACAAAATAATGGGATCTAAATTATCTGTTACAACTCAAGAACGAGATCTTGGAGTCACTGTGGACATTTCTCTGAAAACATCACTTCAGTGTATATTAGCAGTAAAAAATCTATTAGAAAAGAAACCATTAGGAAAAGGATAGATAATAACACAGAAAATATAATAATGTCACTATATAAATCCATGTACTCCCACACCTTGAATACTGCATGCAGATTTGGTCACCCCATTTCAAAAAAAAATTAGAATTGGAAAAGGTACAGAGAGGAGCAACAAAACTAATTAGGGGGATGGAACAGTTTCCATATGAGGAGAGGTTAAAAAGACTGGACTATTCAGCTTAGAAAAGAGACAAATAGGGGAGTATGATAGAGGTCTATAAAATCATGAATGGCATAGAGAAAGTGTTATTTACTCCTTCACATAACACAAGAGCCAGGGCTCCCCAAGGGAATCAATGGACAGCAAGTTTAAAACAGTTCTTATGAAGGTGCTCAGTGCACAGCAGCCTACGCAGAGGATGCGCTTTCACAAAGAGTGACAGGCGGCGCCACCCACTGGGACCTGCCTCACCTGCCCCTTTGGAGTGGCTTGCTCTAGCAGGGGACTAGGAAGCAGCAGTTCCAGTGGCCTATATGCACCCCAGCTCCTGCCTGCTCCACAGCATGACATTGGCTACAGGTGAACTGACCGGATTAGAAAAGGGATTGTGTACATGGGCACTAGAATGAGATACAGAAGCCTTGACCAATTCAGAGAGGATCCTGGCAACAGCCTCTCTGGCTGGGTGAGAGATGGCCCCTGCTCTTAAGACCTGGGAATGGGAGTCACTGCCTGAGGCAGGAGTGGCGGAAGCTTCCTAAAAGTGGGAGCGGGGGAGCCAGCACCCAAACCATGGCCCTGCCCTTGCACCTCCCCTTCCCCTGAGGACTTGCTTCTTCCCCCCAAAACTCCTCTCACCTTGTCACTCACCCTTGTGGCCGTTAAAAAGTGGTGGGGCCATGGCACCCCTTGTTCCAGCACCCCTGACCAGAGGCCATCCTACCCCAGCAGCGACTCCTGCAGGAGTCACGAGACACCCCAGCTCCCACTGGGCCAAGTGAAACCTTTCCAGTGGCTGCAACTTCATGGGGCCAGCCAGCCTTCGGGGGTAGTCTACTGACAGCCCTAGGGTTCTGAACCAACAACAGGAGCCAGACTAAACTGTTACTGACCCTATGGCATCCCCATGCCAGCTCAGCCACTCAGCAATGCTCCTTCTTATCACCAGAGGGTTTGTCTGCATTGCATAGAGCAGTGGTCCCCAACTCCATGTCCACAGGTGCCATGGCGCCCGCCGGGGAATCTATGTGCGCCCACATACTGTTCGGTGGATGAGCATCCACTGAAATGCCACTGAGAAGCAGTGTCATCCAGAGGCATCACTGCCAAAATGCCACTGATTTTCAGCGGCATTTTGGCGGTGACACCTCTGGATGACGCTGCTTGTTGGGCAGCATTTTGTCGGTGACGCCTATTGATGCTGCTGATTTTTGGTGAATGCTTGCCCACTGGCCATGGTCCTGAGTGGCTGTTTGTCTGGCGCCCGCTAGACGAAAAAGGTTGGAGACCACTGGCATAGAGCATCCAGCATGTTAAGGTCAGAAGGTTGTGATCATCCAGTCTGACTGCCGGTATAGCACAGGTTGGAGAACCTCCCCCAGCCATCCCTATTCCCTGCCTCCATCCCAGAACTTCTGGTAGGGAGAGAGGCAATCTTACACAAAAGGTGGGCAGGAGAAGCTAGCCATTCAAGTACATATTGCAGGTCTGTGACAGGATCATACCCAGGGTGGCTAGACTCTCCCTCTGCTTGGGCTACTCCTGCTGCTATCCTTTTATTTTTAGCAAGCTAGTTTGATCAGAACTAGGAGGGTACATCTTCTCGAGCTGGACATTACACCTGCCTGCTCCACTGTAGACACACATTAAAGGCTCCAAGTTATAGAAAATCCATAGCTTGAAGCAGGAGCACTACAAACTGCAGGACTATGCTGAGCACACTGCACAGACACCTTCCTTAGAGAGGGTCCAGACACAGCACTCTGGAAACCCAGGTCAACATGCACCACAGATAGGCGGTGACTGATAAGCCACACAAAGGCTCATACCTGAGGGGCCCAGTCCTGTTGTGATAAATAAAGTGGAGAGGTAGCTCCCTTTTTTGGACACCCAGCCAGCCAGTAGCTATAAAATTCCTCTCAGTAGCTGTTCTCTAATTGCTCTACCTGTAGAGGGTTAAAAAGTCTCGCTGCTATGCATAGGTAAAAGGAAGTGAGTGGACACTTGGCCAAAAGACACAATAGGAAGGCTAAAACACTTTAAAATTAAAACAAGACTCCCCTTTTGTCTGTCTATGGCTGTTCTCCTGGGGAGAGGCAAATAGGACAGAGTTATGCTGTGAAAAGTTTGGGCCAGGTATGAAAAATCATCAGTGTCATACCTGGAAACTACTCATTTAAAACTCCAGATATGTAAGTAGTTCAGGAAATGTCTAGGAAGACGCAATTAGGTTTATTCCTTTTAGATCTTTATGGCTTGTGGACTCCTCTGTGCTAACCCCAAGTGCTTCTGTTTTGCTTGTAACCTTTAAGCTGGACCTCAAGAAAACTATTCTTGGTGCTTAATCCTTGTAGTTTTTTTTTAAATCTAACAATAGCCTGAGTTCCCAAATATATTTTCTTTCTTTTTTTTTATTAATTAAAATTTACCTTTTTTAAGAACAGAATTGGATTTTTGTGTCTTAATTGGTTTATGCACATGTTGTTTAATTAGCTGGTGGCAACAGCTGATTTACTTTTTTCTTTTTCTTTCCCAGCTCTTCCCAGGAGTTGTGTGTGAAAGGTCTTGAGGGTACCCCACACGAAGGAATTCCCAAGTGCGCCTTCCTGGGCTCTCAAAAGGGTTTTGCACTTGAGTGGTGGCAGCATCTATCAATCCAAAGTCAGAGAAAAACTGTAACCTTGGGGGTTTAATATAAGCCTGGAATGGTCAGTATTAATTTTTAGAATCCATGTGGGACCCCAGCTTCTGCACTCAAAGTGTCAGAGTGGGGAATCAGCCTTGACACCTGTACTCCTGGCCTAGCTGTATATTTCACCCAGGATAGGTCCTAGAGACTTGAGCTCTCCTAGCCCTCTTTGATATACGAGACCGAGTTTAAGTTTCTCATGGTGAGGCCGGCTTTTCAGCCCTGTTAGTTCTTTTCTGAACCCATCAATTTTATCATCTTTCTCAAACTGTGGGCCTGGTAGAGAATTCCAGTAGTAATGTCACCAGTCTCAAATACAGAGGTAACTCATCCTCTGCTTGCACTCAATATCCCTGTTTATGCATCCAACAGTCACATTCACATGAGCCTTCTCAACCACAGAACTGCCCACCGAGAAATCTGGTCTTTTGTGTGTTTTTACTCTATACTATACAGATTTCATGGGGTAGACCAACATTTCTCAAACTGGGGGCCCTGACCCAAATGGGAGTTGTAGAGGGGTTGCAAGGTTATTGTCATAAACAAATAAGTAAGAGTTAATAGAACAGAAGTACTTCATGTCTCTTTTGCCTGTAAAGGGTTAAGTTCAGTGAGCCTGGCTGTCACCTGACCAGAGGACCAATCAGGAGACAGGATACTTTCAAATCTTGAGGGAGGGAAGTTTGTGTGTGTGCTGTTAGTTTTTGGTTGTTGTTCGCTCTGGGTTCTGAGAGTGACCAGACGTGCAACCAGGTTTCTCTCCAATCTCCCTGATACAGTTTCTTATAGATTCAAAATAGTAAGTACTAGGTGATAAGGCGAGTTAGGCTTATGTTTGTTTTCTTTATTTGCAAATATGTATTTGGCTGGAAGGAGTTCAAATGTGTATTTGGCTGGAAGGAGTTCAAATTTGTATTTTGCTGAAAGGATTTTACTTGTACTTGTATACTTAGGCTGGGAGTGTATTCCCAGTGTCTATAGCTGAAAGACCCTGTGACATATTCCATCTTAAATTTACAAAGATAATTTTTACTGTTTTTTCTTTCTTTAATTAAAAGCTTTTCTTTTTTAAGAACCTGATTGTTTTTTTTATTCTGGTGAGACCCCAGGGGACGGGGTCTGGATCCACCAGGGAATTGGGGGGGAGAAAGGAAGGAAGGGGGAGAGAAAGGTTAATTTCTCTCTGTGTTAGGATTACTTTCTCTCTCAGGGAGAGTCTGGGAGGGGGAGAGAGAAGGAGGGGGGAAGGTGAATTTTCCTCCCTGTTTTAAGATTCAAGGAGTTTGAATCACAGTAATCTTCCAGGGTAACCCAGGGAGGGGAAGCCTTGGAGAGGCAATGCTGAGGGAAAGGGTTTACTTTCCTTGTGTTAAGATCCAGAGGGTCTGGGTCTTGGGGGTCCCCGGGCAAGGGTTTGTGGGGACCAGAGTGTACCAGGCACTGGAATTCCTGGTTGGTGGCAGCGCTACAAGTACTAAGCTGGTAATTGAGCTTAGAGGAATTCATGCTGGTACCCCATCTTTTGGATGCTAAGGTTCAGAGTGGGGGTTTATACCATGACAGTTATTTTAGAGGGGTCATGGTATTGCCACCTTTAATTCAGTGCTGCCTTCAGAGCTGGGCAATGCAGAGCAGCAACTGTTGGCTGGGTGCCCAGATCTCTAGGTAGCGCCCTGCCAGCAATAGTGCAGAAGTAAGGGGGGCAATACTCTACCATGCTACTATACCCTTACCTCTCCGCTGCTGCTTTCAGAGCTGGGCTGCTAGAGAGTGGCAGCTGCTGACTGAGGGCCCCGTTCTGCAGGCAGCAGCACCAAAGTAAGCGTGGCAAAACCATACCATGCCATTCTTAGCTCTGTACTGCTGCTGGTGGTGGCTCTGCCTTCGAAGCTCGGCTCCTAGCCAGGAGCCATCACTCTCCAGCTTCCCAGCTCTGAAGGCAGCACCACCAGCAGTAGCAGCACAGAAATAAGGGTAGCAGTACTACACTCCTCTACAATAACTTTGCAACCCTCCCCTCCCGCAACTCCTTTTTGGGTCAGGACCTCTGCAATTACAACACCATGAAATTTCAGATTTAAATAGCTGAAATCATGAAATTAACGATTTAAAAAGTCCTATGACTGTGAAATTGACCAAAATGGACCATGAATTTGGTAGGGCCCTAGCTATGGGGCAGCCTGCAAGCTTATCCCTGGGGGCCTTTTGTGTGTGGCCCATCCTGTGGGTGTGCTCTGAGCAGCTCGTTAGCTTTGGGTGGCATCAGGATGTAGTCGGCTTTGCACATGCCCACCAGCAGAAACTTGGGTGCTTCCATGGTCAGGCCGCAGCCGCATGGTGGTTTGAGAATGTCAGTGGTACCTAAAGAGGCCATGGGCGCCTAAGTGCCTTTGTGAATCTAGCCCTTAGGCATTGCAATACTAAGCAAAGCAACATCAAAATATCTTAAAATCTGGGCCTTAGACACTTCAATGTTACCTCAAACTATTTACCATGAAACATGGGGACTAGCAGTCAGTAGATTCCCAGCCTTTAGTTCTTTAATGCTGGAGCCCCATAACAGCTATTCCATTATTTTCCCTGGGAACTATGTCATGCTAACTGGCTTCTGATTACCTGGATCCACAGGAACATAGGAGTTGCCAGACTGGATCAGACCCGAGGCCCGTTCAGTCCAGTCCAGTGTCCCTGACATCTTTTATCCCATTTTAAATACTGGCACAACACTGGCTTTCCCCTGCTCTCCGGAACTTCCCCGGTGTCCAACAATTGTTTAGAATTAACCCTCCAGTGCAGTGAGCTCTGCTTAGCTGGTGCCTTCAGACCTTTTCTCAGACCTGTGCCCAATGCAGAATGAGCGGGAGGCAGGGGGCTGCACTAGGTGAGTGTGAATGGAAATGATGGGGGAGTTCAAGTGGGTAAGAACTGATGCAGGGACTGCTCTGTCTCTTATCTCAGAATAAACACACACATTAAGTTTCCTACTGGCAAAATGAGATAGGAGCTCTAACCTGTAACGGTACCAAAGGACACAGGCCTTGACAGACTGGAAGAAACTGACTGGGCAAGTTTAACAGGGATGCTGAGCTGTGTTTTGTGCAGGGAACTAAAAGCAACACAGACACTTGTACTAGATACAAACGCAGGGCAAGTATGCGCTGTAATGGCAGAGCTGCAGGCTGCAGGCTCTGCCACTGCTGAAATGCTGCCTGCTCCCTTGTGCATTGGGCAAATCCATAGCAAGAGAGGTAGATGCAATATCCCTGTGAAGTTCAGTAGCTGGGCAGCACTGACTGTGCACTCCAAGAGCAGATTTTGGCATAAGGAATTGTAGGCAGCCCCTATAAAGGCCTGGTTGGAGGTGGGTGTGATGCTCTGTAACTCGGGAGAACACCCAGCACCCCCATGTTCATCTTTATAAAATGATTGTGTGGTTATCCAAAGCAAAGTTTGTCATGTTGGGTGTCTTCGGAAGGCTCATGATGTACTGAGCATTTTTCTTATAGTGATATTATAGTAATTGTTGTTACAGTAATATTACAGCAATGTTATTGATTATAATTTCATGTATATAGTTATGAGGCTGAAAATGTGTCTTCATGGCTTAAAATAAGCCCAGGAAAAAACTGTCCAAGTGCAGAGGGGCAGTTCACACCTCATTAGGGCATGTATGGGACAAACCCAGCCCAGCCTCACAGGAACAAAGACGCTGGCCTAGGCAGGAAAAAGACAGCTGTAGCGGCACAGGAGCCAGCAAACAGAGCTGTAAACAGGGGAGTTTGATTGGGAGTTTGGGGGAAGACTAAGCGAGGCAGGCAGAGGATTAGACAGGCTAGTGAAGGGAGTGTGCAGTGTTCTAGCAGTGTTTTGGTGCTTGTTGGGGGTTTGTTTTGCTGTGGGTGGTGGTGTTTTGATTTGGTTTGTGTTTCCCAGATTTACAGGATTTAGGTGAGAAGGCTATGACAGATACGGAGTCAGCAGTGGTAGTGACCCAAGCAGTGGAAGACACAATGAAGATGACTGGATGTGGAAGCCGCGGCATGTACATGATCCTGGAAGGGGTACCTGAGAAGAGATTCGTTTGCATGAAGTGCCACCTGATAGAGCTGATGAAAGAAAAGATCCGAGGACTGGAGATGCAGGTGGATACTCTGGCTGAGTTTAGAAGGGGGTTCGAGCGGATGATGGAGCAAAGACATGGAGGAGTCTGAATGGAAAAGCTCAGACCTGCAGATAGAAGCAGGACCAAAGAACTCTGAGGGGAGACTGCTGGGTGAGGAAAGTGGTCGGTGGAAGTATGTGACTAAGAGAACCAGAACCAGGCAGAGGAAAGAAGGGGATGGTGAAGCAGAAATAGAGCTCAGGAACAGGTTTGTGGAGTTAGAAAATGAAGACGGGGCACAGCAGGTGGTTGCTGAAGGTGAGAGGGCACGGAAGAAGAGAAGAGCAGCTAGTCCTATAGGAAGAGGGGAAGAGTCAATGGAGATGACACCAAACATGAGCCCCAGGAGGATACGGGATGGATTGTGGAGGATTGCAAGGGTGAATAGGAATCGATAGAACTTGCAGCCAGAGGGAACAGAGGATAGACCGGAGAATCACACCATCACCAGGAAAAGGCAGATCTACTCAGTAAGGAGTCTCCAATCATGAAGAATAGATAGGCCTGTAAGCAGAGCTGATCCAGAGAACAGAAGGGAGTGCTGTCTGTCGGGTGCTAAGATACGGGATGTGGACCTCAGGCTGAAGAGGATCCTAATGGGAGCGGGAAAGAATCCGCTGATTGCCCTTCATGTGGGAATGAATGATACTGCTAGATTCTCGCTGGAACCTATCAAGGGAGACTATGCCAGACTGGGGAAGACGCTTAAGGAAATCGAGGCTCAGGTGATCTTCAGTGGGATTCTGCCTGTTCCGAGAGAAGGGCAACAAAGGTGTGACAAGATTATGATGATCAACAGATGGCTTAGCCAATGGTGCTCTAAGGAGGGCTTTGGGATGTATGGTCACTGGGAGGCATTCATGGACAGAGGACTGTTCTCTCGGGATGGACTTCACCTGACTAGGGAGGGAAAGAGACTTCTAGGATGGAGGCTGGCACAGCTGATTAAGAGAGCTTTAAACTAGGAATTGGGAGGAGATGGTTGGGAGATGTCCAGGTAATCTCCACGCCGGATTTTAACATTGAGAGAGAAGAAAACAAAGAAAGAAAGGATACAGCCGTGGGTAGGAGAATGGACATATGGAGGAAAGGGAGTGTAAATACCATTCTAATAGGTGATACTGGTAGTAGAATGTCTGGGCCTAATCATGTAAAAGAATGTGAGCAAAGCCAAACAGCAAGAATTAAGATGTTTGTATGAGGAGCCTAGATAACAAAATGGAGGAACTAGAGTTACTGGTTCAGGAAGTGAAACCGGATATTATAGGGATAACAGAAACATGGTAGAATAGTAGTCATGACTGGAGTACAGGTATTGAAGGGTATCTGCTGTTTAGGAGAGACAGAAATAAAGGCAAAGGTGGTGGAGCAGCATTGTATATCGATGATGAGGTAGACTATAAAGAAATAAGAAGGGATGGAATGGTGAAGACAGAGTCTGTCTGGGCAAAAAATCACATTGGGGAAGAAAGCTACTAGACTTTCCCCTGAGACAGTGTTTGGGATGTGCTATAGACCACCAGGATCTGATTTGGATATGGACAGAGACCTTTTTAATGTTTTTAATGAAGTAAATACTAATAAGAATTGTATGGTCATGGGAGACTTTAACTTCCCAGATATTAGACAAGTGCTAATAATAATAATAGGGCTCAGATTTTCCTAGATGTGATAGCTGATGGATTCCTTCACCAAGTAGTTGAAGAACCACCAAGAGAGGTGCCATTTTAGATTTGGTTTTGGTGAGTAGTGAGGATCTCATAGAAGAAATGGTTATAGCGGACAACCTTGGTTCAAGTGATAATGAGCTAATTCACTTTAAACTAAAGGGAAGCATAAACAAAAATAGATCTGTGACTAGGGGTTTTGATTAAAAAAATTAAGGAAATTAGTTAGGGAAGTGGATTGGACTGAAGAATTTATGGATCTAAAGGTGGAAGAGGCCTGGAATTACTTCAAGTCAAAGTTGCAGAAACTATCAGAAGCCTGCATCCCAAGTAAGGGGAAACAATTCATAGACAGGAGTTGTAGACCAAGCTGACGAGCAAGCATCTCAGAGAGGTGATTAAGAAAAAACAGAACGCCTACGAGGAGTGGAAGATGGGAGGGATTAGCAAGGATTATTGAGGTCAGAACATGTAGGGATAAAGTGAGAAAGGCCAAAAGCCATGTAGAGTTGGACCTTGCAAAGGGAATTAAAACCAGTAGTAAAAGGTTCTATAGCCATATAAATAAGAGGAAAACAAAGAGAGAAGAAGTGGGACTGCTAAACACTGAGGATGGAGTGGAGGTTAAGGATAATCTAGGCATGGCCCAATATCTAAACAAATACTTTGCCTCAGTCTCTAATGAGGCTAATGAGGAGCTTAGGGATAATGGTAGGATGACAAACGGGAATGAGGATATGGAGGTAGATATTACTACATCCTAGGCAGAAGCCAAACTCGAACAGTTTAATGGGACTAAATTGGGAGGCCCAGATAATCTTCATCCAAGAATATAAAAGGAACTGGCACATGAAATTGCAAGTCCATTAGGAAGAATTTTAATGAATCTATAAACTCAGGGGTTGCACCGTACGACTGGAGAATTGCTAACATAGTTCCTATCTTGAAAAAAGGGGATCCGGGCAACTACAGGCCTGTCAGTTTGACATTTGTAGTATGTAAGGTCTTGGAAAAATGTTTGAAGGAGAAAGTAGTTAAGGACATTGAGGTCAACAGTAATTGGGACAAATCACAACATGGTTTTACAAAAGGTAGATCATGCCAAACCAGCTTGATCTCCTTCTTTGAGAAGGTAACAGATTTTTTAGACAAAGGAAACACAGTGGATCTAACTTACCTCAATTTCAGTAAGGCATTTGATACGGTTCCACATGGGGAATTATTAGTTAAATTGGAAAAGATGGGGATCAATATGAAAATTGAAAGGTGGATAAGGAACTAGTTAAAGGGGAGACTCCAATGAGTCATACTGAAAGGTGAACTGTCAGGCTGGAGGGAGGTTACTAGGGGAGTTCCTCAGGGATTAGTTTTGGGACCAATCTTATTTAATATTTTCATTATTGACCTTGGCACAAAAGGTGGGAATGTGCTAATAAAGTTTGCGGATGACACAAAGCTGGGAGGTATTGCTAACACAGAGAAGGACTAGGATATCATACAGGAAGATCTGGATGACCTCGTAAATTGGAGTAATAGTAATAGGTTGAAATTTAATAGTGAAAAGTGCAAGGTCATGCATTTTGGGATTAATAACAAGAATTAAGATGGGGACGCATGCATTGGAAGTAACAGAGGAGGAGAAGGACCTCAGAGTATTAGTTGATCACAGGATGACTATGAGCTGCCAATGTGATATGGCCATTAAAAAAGCTAGTGCAGTCTTGGGATGCATCAGGCAAGGTATTTCCAGTAGAGATAAAGAGGTGTGAGTACCCTTATAGAAGGCACTGGTAAGACCTCATCTGGAATACTGTGTGCAGTTCTGGTCTCCCGTGTTTAAGAAGGATGAATTCAAACTGGAACAGGTACAGAGAAGGGCTATTAGCATGATCCGAGGAATGGAAAATCCGTCTTGTGAGAGGAGACTCAAAGAGCTTGGCTTGCTTAGCCTAACCAAAAGAAGGCTAAGGGGGGATATGATTGCTCTCTACAAATATATCAAAGGAATAAACACCAGGGAGGGAGAGGAATTATTTAAGCTCAGTACCAATGTGGAACAAATGGATATAAACTGGCCATCAGGAAGTTTAGACTTGAAATTAGACGAAGGTTTCTAACCATCAGAGGAGTGAAATTCTGGAACAGCCTTCCAAGGGGAGTAGTGAGAGCAAAAGACATATCTGGCTTCAAGACTAAGCTTGATAAGCTTATGGAGGGGATGATATAATGAGATTGGTCTTTGACTATTAGCAGTAAATATGCCCAATGGCTTGTGATAGGATGTTAGATGGCGTGGGATCTGAGTTACTACAGAGAATTCTTTCCTGAGTGTCTGGCTGGTGAGTCTTGTACACATGCTCAGGGTTTAGCTGATCACCATATTTGAGGTCTGGAAGGAATTTTCCTCCAGGGCAGATTGGCAGAGGCCTTGGAAGTTTTTCGCCTTCCTCTGCAGCGTGGGTCACAGGTCACTTGCTGGAAGATTCTCTGCACCTTGAAGTCTTTAAATCATGATTTGGGGACTTCAGTGGCTCAGACACGGGTTTGATACAGGAGTGGATGGATGAGATTCTGTGGCCTGTGTTGTGAAGGAGGTCAGACTAGATGATCATAATGGTCTCTTCTGACCTTAAAGTCTATGAGTCTAAAAGGATCTGTTGGACTCTTCAGTGAGTCACCCCGCTTCTTTTGATCAGTTTGGGACTGCGATGAGGTAATGCTCACTTGACCCTGAAGGGGAGGGGCAAAGCCAAGAGGGAAGAAAGAGCATGATAAAAGGCAGAGACATTTGCCATGCTCTTCCTCTCTCTTCCACCTACATCTACAGACACCACACCAAGCGACTGAAGTGCTATTCAAAGGGGAGAGCCTGGCTGAAAAGCAGCCAGCCAGCCTGTGGTGAGAAGCATCTAAGTTTGTAAGGACATTGAAAATAACACTTAGAATGAGTTTTGCTTTTATTTCATTGGACGAAATTCGACTTGTGCTTTGACTTATAATCACTTAAAATCTGTTTGTTGTTAATAAATCTGTTCGTTTATTCTACCTGAAGCAGTGTGTTTGGTTTGAAGCACGTCAGAGACTCCCCTTGGGATAACAAGCCTGGTACATATCCATTTCTTTGTTAAATTGACGAACTCATATAAGCGTGCAGCATCCAGCAGGCATAACTGGACACTGCAAGACAGAGGTTCCTAGAGTTGTGTCTGGGACTGGAGATATTGGCTAGTGTCATTCAGTTGCACAATCCAAAGAGCAGCTTACTTGCTAGAGGTTGTGCATGAACAGCCCAGGAGTGGAGGTTCTCACAGAAGAGCAGGGTAAGTCTGGCTCCCAGAGTCAAGGATTGGGGTGACCTAGCAGATCATCGATCCAGATAACACCAGAGGGGATCGTCACAGGCTTCCCGGAAACTGTTCAGTGTTGGGCTGCTCTTTGAATCCTTTTTTCTTCTGCTTCAGAGCCAGGGACTTTGTGCGTATGCAGCCAAGTGGGGGCAGGTCTAAACTTAAAATGCTCCATTGGGACAGCTGCACTGATGCAGCTGCGCTACTGTAGTGCTTAAATGAAGATGCTCCCATGTCAACAGGAGAGCTTCTCCCATCAGCATAGTTAATCCACCTCCCCGAGAGGCAGTAGCCATGTCAATGGAAGAAGTTCTCCCTTCAACATAGAGCTGTCTACGTAGGGGGAGTGGGGGTAGGTCGGTATAACTATGTCACTCGGGGGGTGGTTTTCACCCCTGAGTGACATAGTTATGCCAATACAGGACTGTAGTGTAGACCTGGCTTGGGTAAGCATTCTCTGACCCTATGAGAAGTGAGACTCTCCCATTGCCCTCCCTATCCGAGCACCCTTCAGAGCTGCCCATTTCCTGTGTGGATTTCCCTCTAATGCAAGAGAAAGGGCCTCAACCCTGCACTGCGCAAGAGCCCACTTGCCTTGTTCTCCATTCTGTGTCCAGCCCCTGCGGGCTGCTCTAGCTGCACCCCTGACCTGGCAGCATGTGAGATTTGTGGATGCAGGGGCAAGGAGTTGGGGTGTGGGAGAGGGTGAGGGCTCTGGCTGGGAGAGTGGGCTCTGGAGTAGGCCTGGGTGTCATAACCTAGTCCCAGATTTGGACCTTAGCGTCCAAAATATGGGGGTTAGCATGAAAACCTCCAAGCTTAGTTACCAGCTTGGACCTGGTACTTGCTGCCACCACCCAAAAAATTAGAGTGTTTTGGGGCACTCTGGTCCCCCTGAAAAACCTTCCCTGGGGACCCCAAGACCCAAATCCCTTGAGTCTCACAACAAAGGAAAATAAACCTTTTCCCTTCCCCCCTCCAGGTGTTCCTGGAGAGATACACAGAAGCAAGCTCCGTGAATCTAAACAGAGGGATTCCACCCTCTCTATTTCCAGTCCTGGAAACAGAAGTACTTTCCTCTTCACCCAGAGGGTATGCAAAGTCCGGCTAGTAAATCTAACACACACAGATTTCCCCCTGACTTCTTCCTCCCACCAATTCCCTGGTGAGTACAGACTCAATTCCCTGGAGTTCCCCACTAAAGAAAAACTCCAACAGGTCTTAAAAAGAAAGCTTTATATAAAAAGAAAGAAAAAATACATAAAAATGGTCTCTCTGTATCAAGGTGACAAATACAGGGTCAATTGCTTAAAAGAAATATGAATAAACAGCCTTATTTAAAAAGAATACAATTTAACACATTCCAGCAACTACACACATGTAAATACAAAAAAACCATATAAATCACTATCTGATCTTTTGTATTTACAACTGGGAAACAGAAGATTAGAAAGGCAGGAGATAGAAATCCTCTCATAGCCGAGAGAGCGTACAAGCAGAAGACAAAGAACTCAGACACAAACTTCCCTCCATCCAGATTTGAAAAAGTCTGGTTTCCTGATTGGTCCTCTGGTCAGGTGTTTCAGGTTACTTCTTTCCAGGTGTAAGAGACATTAACCCTTAGCTATCTGTTTATGACACTGGGAATGAGGGGTTTGGGGTGCAGGAGGGGGCTCCAGGTTGTGGAGTGCGGCAAAGGGATTCAGAATGTGGGAAGGGGTTGTGGGTTGAGGCAGGTGTTTGGGGTGTGGGAGGGGGTGAGGGCTCTGGGCTGGGCATGCGGGCTCTGCGGTGGAGCTGGAGATGAGGGGTTTGAGGTATAGGAAGGTGCTCCAGACTGGGATTGAGGGGTTCAGAGGTTGGGAGGGGTATCGGGGCTGGTGTTGGGTTCAGGGATGGAGGGCTCCAGCTGGAGATACAGGTTCTGGGTTGAAGCCAGGGATGAGGGGTTTGGGGTGCAGGAGGGGGCTCTAGGTTTGGGGGGGCTCAGGTCTGGGGCAGTGGGTTGAGGTTCAGGATTGGGACATGGGTTTACCTCAGGGGGCTTCTGGTCAGCGGAGCAGCGGGTCTAAGGCAGGGTCCCCGCCTGTCCTGGCTCCACCCTGTGCTATGGAAGCAGCCAACAGCTGATCTGTCTTCTAGGTGCGGGGGGGGGGCAAAAGGCTCCGCACGCTGCGCCTGCCCACAGGAACTGCTCCCCAGCTCCTATTGGCCTCAGTTCCCGGCCAATGGGAGTGTGGAGCCGGTGCTCAGGGCAGGGGCGGCGCGTGGAGCCCCGTGGCCCACTCCCCTGCCTAGGAGCCAGACCGGCTAGCTGCTTCCGGGGTGCAGCATGGTACCAGGACAGGGAGGGACTAGCTTGCCTTAGCCCTCTGCACCGCCAACCAGACTTTTAACGGCCCTGTCGGCGGTGCTGACCGGAGTCACTAGGGTCCCTTTTAGACAGGGTGTTCTGATCGAAAACCAGACATCTGGCTACCCTAAGAGGGGCCTGAGGCAAGACAGTGGCCAGCTCTCAAACATGCCCCCTCCCCAACCCCCTTGTCAGGCTACCCAGCTTTTGGGGCACTGTGGGAGGGCAAAGCAGGAGATCAGATTTTCACATACAATAACAGGCTCAGGGAGGGGTTGGGGGAGAGCAGAGAAGGAGGTGGGAGGCAGGGCAGGCCTACCTTTGGGTACTCTCTACCATCCCCCTCTGCCACAGTCAGCCCTTCAAGCCTTCTGAAGAGGAAGGAGCTACTTGGCAGGAGATTGGGAACCTGCAGGAGGATAAGGACCCCAGGTAGGGAGGGGTAAGAGAGCCTGGAGGAAGCAGAACTGCCAGGGTCAGGAGACGGGAAGTGGAGGGTCACAGTCCCTGCACAATGGACAAGTGGCCAGCATGGGAAGGGGGAGCAGGGGGACGTGGCAGGGAGGGGGCAGGTGGCAGAGGATGGGGGCAGGAGGCTGGAGCAGAGGGCTGTGGGTAGGAGCAGGTGTCAGGGGCAGGTCGCAGAAAGGGGATAGCTAGCAAGGGGTGCAAGCAGGGGGAGAGGGCAGAGGCAGGTTTCAGGGAGGGGAAGCAGGGATGGGGCAGGCGCAGGTGGCAGGGGATGGGAACAGGTTGCAGAGAGGGGGCAGCTGGCAGGGGATGGAGCCAGGTGCAGGTGGCAGGGAGAGGGAGCAGGGGCAGGCTGCAGAGGAGGATCTCAGGTACCACTGTGCTTGGGAGGGTTGCACTGCCTGGCTGTAGCTCGGGAGCAGGAGCAGTGCAGAGGAGCCAGCAGTGCTGACCTGGGCATCCAGGCCTCAGCCCCAGAGCCAGCAAAGCTCCCAGGGCCAGGCCAGCCCCACAGAGCAGGGGCTCCCCAGGGACTATGCCAGACAGGCTCCATCGGCCCCGGAGAAGCATCACAGGGAGCGTGAGGGTTTCTCTGGCCCAGGTGAGCACTGTCTGGGCCATGCCCGACCCTCTGCCCAAGGCAAGGGGCTTTGGAGGTAGAGCCAAACACTCTGGGAAGCAGCTTGCAACTCATCTCTTCCTCTCCTCCACCTGGCCCCACCCTTGCACCCCAGCACCAGCCCCCGTCTCCCAGGCAGGGGCCGCAAAAGGCAGCAGAACAGACCAACTTATATCAGAAGGGCTGCTCTCCTTCCCCCTCCTCACCCCACTAACTCACTCTCCTGCTAGTTTATGGCTGGAACATTTTGTTTGCAAAGTGCTGTCAGATGCGACATTAAGAGGCACCATAAATCAGAGTGCAGGGGCCTCTCCAAGCCTCCACAGATGAAAACCTTTTATCACAATTTGGATCTGTTTGCACTGGTATGAAAATTACAGCTCCAGTTTAGCATCAACCTCCCATTATTCATGTCCCTGTGAGGCTGCAGCGCCTGCAAAATTGGATTGTTCCAAGCTTCCCCTCCCCTCCACATGCTCCCACAGCCGCTCTGTCCTGGTGCCACCTGCCTGCTCCCTAGGGTGATCAGATGTCCCAATTTTATAGGGAGAGTCCTGATTTTGGGGTCTATTTCTTATATAGGAAATAGAGTCTATTTCCTATTACCTCCCTTCCCCCCACATCCTGATTTTTCACACTTGCTGTCTGGTCACCCTACTGCTCCCTAACAGATTCAGCTCCTCCACCTCAACCTGGGCATGAGTGGGAGTGAGGCCAGGGCCCCAAAGGGCAGCGGCCAGCAGGACTGGGGCCAGAAACCTGTTTGGATTGGGGCCAGAGCCCCAAAGGGCAGTGGCCAGCTGAATTGGGGATGAAGAACAGCCAGGAGAACGGAGAAACCAAACGGGGATGGGGATAGAGAGAGAACTCCAGCCCCTAGCATGGATCCCCCAGAACTGGACACTGTCTGAGACACAGCAGTCACTCCAAGGCATGGACTCTGCTCTGAACCCCGGCCCCCTCCAAGCCATCCCATGCCCTGAGCCACAAACCTGCTTCTAGCCAGCCCCTGCTGCCAAATACATCAGCACTGAGATGACATGCCAAGAGCCATGACTCGTGCCGGATGCCATGCCAGTTTCAAGCAGCGCCCTGCCCCAAACCAGGGTCCTGCTGCGAGTCACGCCACGTTCCAAACCATGGTTCCTGCTCTGAGCTGCATCCTGGCTACAAGCAACTCCAAGATTCAAGAGGTGCCCTGATGGAAGCCATGCCCAACTCAGCCCACTCCAGGCCAAGCCCCTGTTCCAAGCCACATCCTCTGGTCTGAGCCCCACCCCGCCCACTCCACATGCCATGCTCTGCAGGTGAGCAGGCTGGATTGGTTCAGGCTCAGGCAACACTGAAGACCTCTGGGCCCTGCAGGGCCCTCTTGCATGTCCCCCCTCATCACCCTCTGCACTCAGGTGCTTCCAGGAGGAGATTGTCTTGAGGATGATGAAGTAACAGAGCCACAGGGCCCGGGATGGGCCCTGGGGGCAGGGAACTAGGTGCCCTAGGAAGACACGGCTCACAGAGCAGAGCGCTCCCTGCTGGGGACAGTGCATCTGAGTTGGAGTCTCCTGCTACCATTCCCAGAAGAGGAGCAGGGACTGGGGAGAGAGCAGCTGCCTGGGGCCCTGGTCAGGACAGCAGGATACTGTGCCAAGTTTGGCTGCAGGAAAGGGTGCAGCTGGCACATACCACCCAGCAGGTTTGTCCTACTGCTCACACCCAGTGAGCCAGCTGGGGGATAGTGCGCAGAGCAGGGGGTAGGGCTGGGAAGTAGCAGTCCCACCCTAGCTCCATTTGGTTCCTGGAAGCTGGTAGGAGACAGCAGTTCTTCCCAAAGGGGCTGGTTGCTCTGCTTCTGTCTAACCTAGGCATGTGCAAAGTGCCGATTGCCATGGCATCTCTATGCCCCATGCAGCAAAGTCAGCAGTGTGCTGGGAGTCAGCACCAAATTGCTGGGGATTGCTTATGGGACACATGGGGCAGGATCTGGGAAGGGAATTGGGGGTATTATTGGGAGGTGGTGGCTACTGTTGGAGGAGTCTCAGCTCTCATGGTGCAGAAACAGCTGCTTAGCTGCTCCACTGGGAAGTGACTGGGCCTAGGCCCCTGCTGAGGCTTCCCCAGGTTGGCTGGGTGGGGCAGGTTGGCTAGAGGATGCTGTGGGAGAAGCAGGCAGCGCTGCGTCCTCAGGTAGCTGCCTCCTACTTGACTCCCCCTTTTTAATGCCTGTGCTCAGAGTACAACCCCCACCGGCCCCTCTTCAGATGCTGAGGCTGCAGATGGGAAATCCCACCGCAGCTGAATTGCCGTTAAAACACGTGGTTTGTAATGGATGAAATATGAAAATGAGTGATGCAGTCAGAACAGCAGCCCCTGTATTATTTGTTGATGTTAAATTCCCTATCTGGGCAGGAAGCAGGATGGGTTTCTGGGATAGCACATTGTAACTGTGCCTCAGTGGGCCACAACTGAGAACACCAGACTCAGGACAGACTGCTGAGAAACAGGGCAAACACAACCCATAAGATACATCAAACCAGCAGCAAAAGTAAACTTCTGTTTCACTACACTGGCTAACACGAAGTCAGAACAGCAGTTTCCTCAGGCATTCCAGTTCTTAGGTCACACCAAAAACACTAGATTCAGAGGTGAGTGGCTCTTTACAACCAGTCTCATCAAATAAAAGATTATTCTGATCCCAAAGGACCAGCCACACCCCCAGGTCAATATATAACTCAGAGCTTATCCAAAAGTCATGCTGATGCCAATCCTTTAGTATCTAAAATCTAAAGATCTATTCATAAAAAAAAAGAAAAAGAAAAGGAAAGAAAGAAAAATGAGAGTTAAAATTGGTTAAAGGAATCAAATACATATAGTAATGGCCAAGTTCTTGGTTCAGGTTTGTAGCAGTGATGGAATAAACTGCTGGCTTAGTCAAGTCTGGCTGCTTTTAAATCATTGGAAGGACCTCAGTCCATTAGTTAGAATGCTCCCATTAATAAAGTCCTGAGCTTTGGGCAGGAAAGAAGCTGGAGCAAGGTAGAGGCAAAATGGAGGAGTTTCCAGGGCCTTTGATATCTTTTGCCATGTGGAGGGAATCCCATTGTTCTTACTGTGGAAAAGTACAGTAACAAGTTGGTGGTTGGAGTCACATGGACAAGTCACATGTCCATGCATTTTGTCTAGTCATTGCAGGAAGCCATTACCTATACTTCAGATGGAACATTTGCAGGACAGTCCATTTGTGTAGATGAGCATCTCCCAGGGTCCACTGTCAGTTAAGTGGCAAAGAGGTCTGTGGCACCTTATAGACTAAGAAATGTATTGGAACCTGAGCTTTCAGGGGTGAATGCTTACTTCGTCAACTAAGTGAGTATTCACCCACGAAAGCTCATGCTGCAATACGTTTGTTAGTCTACAAGGTGCCACAGACCTCTTTGCCACTTTTACAGATCCAGACTATCACAGCTACCCTTCTGTTATTTGTCAGTTAAGTGTTTCTTGATTAGCCAGTTAATTTGAATAGTCCCTTCAAGATGAGCAGGCTAAATACCTTGTGGGCGTTACCCCAGGAGCAAACATCTGAAATACAGTAAAGAGTCCTGTGGCACCTTACAGACTAACAGACGTTTTGAAGCATGAGCTTTCATGGGTGAATACCCACTTCATCGTATGCATGTAGCGGAAATTTCCAGGGGCAGGTATATATATGCAAACAAGAAGCAGGCTAGAGATAACGAGGTTAGTTCAATCAGGGAGGATGAGGCCCTCCTCTAGCAGCTGAGGTGTGAAAATGAAGGGAGGAGAAACTGGTTTTCTAGCTGGCAAGCCATTCACAGTCTTTGTTTAATCTTGAGCTGATTGTCTCAAATTTGCAGATGAACTGAAGCTCAGCAGTTTCTCTTTGAAGTCTGGTCCTGAAGTTTTTTTGCTGCAGGATAGCTACCTTAAGATCTGCTATTGTGTGTCCAGGGAGGTTGAAGTGTTGTCCTACAGGTTTTTGTATATTGCCATTCCTAATATCTGATTTGTGTCCATTTATCCTTTTCCATAGAGACTGTCCAGTTTGGCCGATGTACATAGCAGAGGGGCATTGCTGCCATATGATGAGGTATATTACATTGGTGGACGTGCAGGTGAATGAACCTGTTCTATCTCGGGGACTCTCTTTCTGCCCTGCCTCCCCTAATAACATGATACAGTTCTGCGGTGATCTGGAAGCCTACTTTTGCCGTCTCCGACTCAAAGAATACTTTCAGGATAACACTGAACATCCCACTGATACACAGTTACCTTCCCACCAACAGCACAAAAAGAAAAACTCCACATGGACTCCTCCTGAGGGTCGAAATGACAGTCTGGACCTATACATAAAATGATTCCGCCGATGTGCACAGGCAGAAATTGTAGAAAAACAACATCACTTGCCTCATAACCTAAGTCATGCAGAACGCAATGCCATCCACAGCCTCAGAAACCACCCTGACATTATAATCAAAGAGGCTGATAAAGGAGGTGCTGTTGTCATCATGAACAGATCTGACTACCAAAAGGAGGCCGCCAGACAATTCTCCAATACCAAATTCTACAGGCCACTTCCCTCAGATCCCACTGAGGAATACACTAAGAAACTGCACCATCTACTCAGGACACTCTCTACACTAGCACCGGAACAAATCAACATACCCTTAGAGCCCCGACCAGGGTTATTCTATCTACTACCCAAGATCCACAAACCCAGAAATCCTGTACACCCCATCATCTCGGGCATTGGCACTCTCACTGAAGGACTGTCTGGATATGTGGACTCTCTTCTCAGACCCTACGCCACCAGTATTCCCAGCTATCTCCGCAACACCACTGATTTCCTGAGGAAACTACAATGCGTTGGTCACCATCCTGAAAACACCATCCTAGCCACCATGGATGTAGAGGCTCTCTACACAAGCATCCCACACACAGATGGAATACAAGCTGTCAGGAACAGTATCCCTGATGATGCCACAGCACAACTGGTTGCTGAGCTCTGTGCCTTTATCCTCACACACAACTATTTCAAATTTGATGACAATATATACCTCCAGATCAGTAGCACCGCTATGGGCACCCACATGGCCCCACAATATGCCAACATTTTTATGGCTGACCTGGAACAATGCTTCCTCAGCTCTCGTCCACTCACACCCCTTCTCTAGCTACGCTACATTGATGACATCTTCATCATCTGGACCCATGGGAAGGAGACTGGAAAAATTCCACCACGATTTCAACAGCTTCCACCCCACCATCAACCTCAGCCTAGACCAATCTACACAGGAGGTCCATTTCCTAGACACCACGGTGCAAATAAGTGATGGCACTTTAACATCACCCTATACCGAAAACCTACCGACTGCTATGCCTACCTTCATGCCTCCAGCTTCCATCCCGGGCACATCACATGATCCATTATCTACAGCCAAGCACTGAGGTACAACTGCATCTGCTCTAACCCCTCAGATACAGACCAACACTACAAAATCTCCACCAAGGATTCTCAAAACTACAATACCCGCATGAGGAAATAAGGAAACAGATCAACAGAGCTAGACATGTATCCAGAAGCTTCCTACTGCAAGACAAACCCAAGAAAGAAAGCAACAGGACTCCACTGGCCATCACATACAGTCCCCAGCTGAAATCCCTTCAAAGCATCATCAGGGATCTACAACCCATCCTGGACAATGATCCCACACTTTCACAGGCCGTGGGTGGCAGGTCAGTCCTTGCCCACAGACAACCTGCCAACCTGAAACATATTCTCACCAGTAACTGCACACTGCACCATAGTAACTCTAACTCAGGAACTAATCCATGCAACAAACCTCGATGCCAACTCTGCCCACATATCTACACCAGCGACACCATCACAGGACCTAACCAGATCAGTCACACCATCACCGGTTCATTCACCTGCACGTCCACCAATGTAATATACGCCATCATATGCCAGCAATGCCCCTCTACTATGTACATCGGCCAAACTGGACAGTCTCTATGGAAAAGGATAAATGGACACAAACCAGATATTAGGAATGGCAATATCCAAAGCCTGTAGGACAACACTTCAACCTCCCTGGACACACAATAGCAGATCTTAAGGTGGCCATCCTGCAGAAAAAAACTTCAGGACCAGACTTCAAAGAGAAACTGCTGAGCTTCAGTTCATCTGCAAATTTGAGACAATCAGCTCAGGATTAAACAAAGACTGTGAATGGCTTGCCAACTAGAAATCCCACCGCTGCCACCATATCATACCTTGAGTCCCAGATTTGGACCTTAGCGTCCAAAATATGGGGGTTAGCATGAAAACCTCCAAGCTTAGTTACCAGCTTGGACCTGGTACTTGCTGCCACCACCCAAAAAATTAGAGTGTTTTGGGGCACTCTGGTCCCCCTGAAAAACCTTCCCTGGGGACCCCAAGACCCAAATCCCTTGAGTCTCACAACAAAGGGAAATAATCCTTTTTCCCTTCCCCCCTCCAGGTGCTCCTGGAGAGATACACAGACACAAGCTCTGTGAATCCAAACAGAGTGACTCCCCCTCTCCGTTCCCAGTCCTGGAAACAAAAGCACTTTCCTCTTCACCCAGAGGGAATGCAAAATCAGGCTAGCAAATCCAACACACACAGATCTCCCCCTGATTTCTTCCTCCCACCAATTCCCTGGTGAGTACAGACTCAATTTCCCTGAAATTTCCCAGTAAAGAAAACTTTAACAGGTTTTAAAAAGAAAGCCTTATTTAAAAAAGAAAGAAAAATACATACAAATGGTCTCTCTGTATTAAGGTGACAAAATACAGGGTTAATTGCTTAAAAGAAATATGAATAAACAGCCTTATTCAAAAAGAATACAAATCAAAGCACTCCAGCACTTATATTCATGCAAATACCAAAGAAAAGAAACCATATAACTTACTATCTGATCTCTTTGTCCTTACACTTAGAAACAGAAGATTAGAAAGCAGAAACTACTTCTCCAAAGCTCAGAGAAAGCAGGCAGACAGAAAACAAAGACTCAGACACAAACTTCCCTCCACCCAGAGTTGAAAAAATCCGGTTTCCTGATTGGTCCTCTGGTCAGGTGCTTCAGGTGAAAGAGACATTAACCCTTAGCTATCTGTTTATGACACTTGCCAACTAGAAAACCAGTTTCTTCTCCCTTCGTTTTCACACCTCAGCTGCTAGAAGAGGGCCTCATCCTCCCTGATTGAACTAACCTCGTTATCTCTAGCCTGCTTCTTGCTTGTGTAAGCAGAGTCAGGATGAGCTCTACCCTGACATCTGGTGGAAAGGATTTCTGAGAGTGTATTTGCATAGGCACGCCTACCCCATGCCATGCTGCCGAGCTGTGGGACTGCTTTGTGACAGAAATGACTCAACCTCAGTTGAATGGTACTTGCTAGACAAGTGACATGGGTTCCAAAACCCAGTGAATTGAGAGAGGCTGGGAACAGGTATCTGTGCCTGGTGGTGCAGTTGCCTTGTGGAGCCAGAAGCACCAGTTCCACTGCCTCCTCTCTCCACTGTGGAATGTCAGAGTTGATTTTTTTATTCCCTTAAGAATCTAAATACAGGTTACTGAGCTGAACTCACTTTGGGCTAATGGTGCACTAGCACTGGGGCTCCCCGACTAAGAGCTGAGATCACTAAGAGTTGAAATCACTAAAGAGCTGAAATTACTGAGCTGAGAGCAGAGTACTGTGCTAACTAGTGGGGGAGCCTGAGGCTATACTGTGGAACAGAGCAGCTGGCGGAGTGGAGCAGTTGTGGGGATGGCTGGAGAGGATCATGGGACAGCTGGTGGCAGCGGAGCGGCTGGCAGAGCGGAGTAGCTGTGGGACGGGTGGAGTGGCCCACAGAGCGAGCGGAGCTGAGCAGTTTGCAGGGAGAACTAGAGCAGCTCATGGAGCAGAGCAGCTGGTGGAGCGGAGCAGTTTCTGAGGACGGCTGGAGGAGCGGAATGGAGCCGCTGGTAAAGCGGAGCAGTTTGTGGAGAAGGCGGAAGCAGAACCCACGGAGAGGCAGGGCAGTTGACCCCGGACCACGTAAGGTGCTCGTTTCTACCCAGGCTGGGGGAAGGGACCTCTACAGATAAACTCTCGAACTCTGGGGTGGCATTGACCAGAGACTTTTGGGTTGTTGGACTTTGGGGTGATTGGACTTAAAACCCTAAGGGGAAAAAGGACAGTGCCAAACGTACTTGGAGGTGGGTTTTTGTTTATGGTTTGTGTTATAACCCTGTTTGTGGTGTTTCTCCAATGGGATGCCGCATTGATTCCTTCCTTTATTAAAAAGATTTTGCTACACTCAGACTCCGTGCTTGCGAGAGGGGAAGTATTGCCTCCTAGAGGCGCCCAGGGGGGTGTGGTATGTGAGTGTCCCAGGTCACTGGGTGGGGGCTCGAGCCGGTTATGCATTGTGTTACTGAAACGGAACCCCTGGATACTGAACCCGGCCCTTGTTGCTGCCAACTCAGAGGGGCAGAAGGGTTACACTTGCATATATATACCTGCCCCTGGAAATTTCCACTACATGCATCTGACGAAGTGGGTATTCACCCACGAAAGCTCATGCTCCAAAATGTCTGTTAGTCTATAAGGTGCCACAGGACTCTTTGCTGCTTTTACAGATCCAGACTAACACGGCTACCCCTCTGATATTTGAAATGCAAGTATAAAGCCAATACTCATAATTTTAAAATACAAAAATGATACATGCATACAGATAACATAATCATCACCAACAAATGATAACCTTTTCATAGACACCTCACTTGCCACCCTTTGTACAATATTTGTTGCAAATATATAACAGTGGTTGCAACAATGATCGATATGGTCATATTTTAATCAGATAATGTCACACACAAAGCTAGCGGTTTGGCTATAAGGAGCAGTACTGAAACAGAGAACAGTATTGGAAAGCACCTCTCAGAGGTATTGTTTCAGGCTGGTACAAACTCAGGCAGATGCCACATGATTCAAGGTTTTCTTCACACCCATTAAAGCTGGAAACATAAATGGAAGGTGTTAATGGCTCTCACTAAGTGACTGTTTGATCTACAGCTCAGTCACAGACCTAATTAAAGTCAATGGGAGTGCTAACCACCATTGACACTGAATGATGATGCAATTTAATGTCCTTCTGTGTAGTGATAGCTGAAACAATAGGAAGCCACTACCCAAGGCACTGAGCGTCACAGTGAAGCCAAACATAAGCTAAATCATGGGGTTCAAGGGCTTTTCCTAGGATTGATTGCAAATTCAGTGAGTAGGGTGTGACAGGTCCCCCCTCCAGGTGTCACCTGGAACTGGGGTACCACTGAGTCCTCTAACACAGCAGCCTGCGATCTCTCTCACACTGTGCTGCTGTGACAAGCTGCAGACATGCTCCTGGTCTTACACTTCACCAGCATTCACACAGGTAGGGACATACCCAGCTGCAGGGCCGCCCAGAGGATTCAGGGAGCCTGGGGCAAAGCAATTCCATAAAAAAAAGTTACAATACTATATTTTTTCATTTCCAAATATATGATACTAACCAAAAATTAATTTTTAATAATTTGAAAATACACAAAATGCATTATTTAAAAACATTAAATGCTTTAATGGTATGTATACATTTGCAATTACATAAGGGGCTGTTGCTGGGTGATGGTGATGGTTGGTGCAAATGGGCTGTCAGTGCCTGGGGCTGGCACTGCTATTGCCCAGGGCTGTGTGGGGAGCTGGGCTCTGGGTTGGGGGTATCTGGTTCACAGGTGCTGGGCTCAGAGCTGGGGGTCAGGGTTGTGGGGGGATGGGGTCAGGAGGGTGTCCGGCTCAGAGGGGCTAGGCTCAGAGCTGGGGGGGGAGTCAGGGGGTGTCCAGCTCAGAGGGGCTGGACTCAGAGTGGGGGGTGGGTCAGGGGAATGTCTGGCTCAGAGGGGCTTACCATGCTGCTTACTCCTGCCTCCCTCCTCTCCCGAAGCCTCAGTGTGCTGCATCCAGAAGCGGCCCTGGACAGAGCTAAAGCGACGTGGCTCCACAGGACTTGAACTCCTGCCATTTGGCCACAGCTCACAGCCCCACCCCATTATCATGCGGCTCCGAGCGGGAGGAGCTCAGGCCCCAGCAGAGCCACGCCGCTCTAGCTCTGTCCAGGGCAGCTCCTGGACATGGTGCGCTGAGGTGCCGGGGGATAGGGGAAGGCAGAGGTGGGGGGAGCCTCCAACATTCTCGTAGGGGCCTCTGTGGGGCCCGAGACCTGGGGCAAATTGCCCCACTTGCCTCCCCCCCCGGGCAGCCATGCCCAACTGCAGTTACATGCAGGCTGTCTGACTAGCCACTGCACAGACCAACCTTAGAAAGGCTAAAGCCAAAGTAACTCTGAGCTCCCCATCCATGCACTCCCCCCCACCCCGGAGCATAAACCCCAAATTACACTATCTTGTGCTGCACAGGGCACTGTACAGCAGAAGCTCCAAGTTCACCCCCCTTCAGTGTGGAGAGGAATATTCAACGGCTTCTCTGAGCTAAGATTTCCAAGCACTTCACTCCAAGTCACTGACTTAGATAAAGCAAATACAAGTTTATTAACTACAAAAGATAGATTTTAAGTGATAGCAAACAGATCAAAGCAGATTACCTGGCAAATAAACAAAAAATGCAAACTAAGTCTAAGATACTAAAAAGATAGGATATGAATTAGCAAACTTTCACCCTGGCTGATGATATAAGCAGGCTGCAGATTCTTAAGGCACAAGCTGCACTTGCTTTACAGCTTGGAATCCCCAGGTCTTTCATACATCAGCTAGAAATTCCTTTAGCCTGGGTCCAGCACTTTCCACAGTTCAGTCTTTGTTCCTCAGGTGTTTCCAGGTCTTCTTGTGTGATGTATGAAGAACAGCAGATGATGTCACTCCCTGTCTTATATAGTGTTAGCATATGGTGGGAACCTTTGTTTCAAAACTTGGTTCCCAGACTGGTTTGTGGAAAAATATCAACATCCCAAGATGGAATCCAAAGACATGTGGTCTGGTCACCTGCCTTTGCAGTGTTATAGTAGCCATTGCTTACACCCTAGCCAAAATACTCACAGGAAGGTTAAGGTATTCCACAGTCCATTGTCTCTGATGATGGGCCATTAGCTCAATCTGACTTCTTCATGGTTGTACCTGAAAGGCTGGCTGTGGGTTTGTTTCAGAGTAAGCCCATTTGAAATACAGACCCCTAGTCAATATTCATAACTTAAGATACAAAAATGATACATGCATGCAAATAGGATAATCATATTCAACAAATCATAACTTTTCCAATGACACCTCACATGACTTATCTTGTACAAAATGCATCATAATTACATAATAATCATATCATAATAATATTACTATGACGAATATGGGGTGCAGTGTTACATATGTAAGTATAAGGCCTTTGTCCGCAGCTATATTGTAAGGCCTAAAGCCTTCGTCTGCAACCAGATTGAAAGAGCAGCCAAGCAGCAGCCATTAGCTGAGACGCAGGAAGTCACATCCTCACATTCCATCTAAATTACATTAAAACAACGTAATATCGGGCTGTTAAGAAGGAGACCCCATCCTAATGGCACCCACTATCACCAGATAAAGAAACAGAGCTTAATATGATTTAAAAAGAAACCCTTAGTTTTATAGCATCCTGTCTGGCAAGAGATCACTTATCAATGTTGTGGTTGTGAAATCCCCATTTCTTTATTGTTTTGTCACTATGGTCTCCACTTCCCTATTGTTTATCTGGATGTTGTCTGCCTGATTCTTTAATTGTTTCTGTCTGTTACATAATTAATTTTGCTAGGTGTAAATTAAGCTGATGGAGTAGGATTGGTTAAAGAATTTTGTTATACTATGTTAGGATTGGTTAGTAAAATTTTAGTATAATGATTGATTAAGGTATAACTAAAAAGAACTCAAATTTCGCTATATAAACTGGAGTCCAAAAGGAAGTTCTTTGGGAACCAACTCCAGGACACAGACCCAAAGATCAGAGCTGCCAGACTTTAATGTTCTGCCAATGATACCATGCAGAGTCTCCCGAAGGACCTGATTCTGACTGGCCATCAAGAAAAACTGATCTGTCTTATTGGGAGTGGTTATATAATATATTACGGTGTAAGGCTTTTTCACTGGCAAAAGGTCCTGCAGAAGTAGTATACACCCAGAGCCCTATGTATTGGGAAAGGGCGTGGGTACTTTAATTGACCAGATTAGTTACACCTTGAGCCCTACAAATTGGGTACCCGTGGCCCTGAGCCCTACAGATTGGGCAAGGGTAGGTGCTTTTCACCTGGAGCCCTATGAATTGGGAAAAGGTGAGGGTGCCTAAATTAACTGGGTTATGCCTAGAGCCCTACAGACTGGGAAAAGTGGGGGTGACCTAATGTGTGCAGGTAACAATTTGGTGGAGAATGCCTGGGCAGCCTAAGGTCTTTTGGATTGAACTGATAAAATTGAACACAGTAAATAATAGCAAAGTAGCTTTGTGCCAGAAAGGGTCACTACCTATCTAGCAGAATAACCACCCTAGAACAACAAGAGAAAAAGAGAATGAAGAAAAGGGACCAGCAGGAGTGGGGGCTAGCTAAGGAGCTTACTCTCCTTGCTAAATGGTTAGTGGGACAAAGCCTGTGCCCATGGGAAGGGATGGTTCTGTGAAGAAAGCAGGATCAGGCCTAGACAAGCAGGCAGGCAACAGATAAAAAGATTGGAAAACAGGTTGGAAGCCCTGAGGGGCATAGTGGCAGGAGTAGGGCAAGGAGTAAATACAGGCCTGGGGACTTCATATCCCTGTGACAATACTTGGATATCTGGGCCTAGAGGTGTCATTTTGGGAGATAAGTAAGTGATTTAAGGAAAGAGAGTGAGAAGTTAACTCTGCAGAGGCTGGAGGGAATTAATGAACCTTGTAAAAATGTTAATGAAAAAAGTGTTATAGAAAAAGAATTCTTGGTTTCTTTGCAGCCATTCTGAAGGGAAAATGGGCCTTTTCCCACAGGAATGTTTGTAAATAAGTCAGGAAAAAAGACAATCTGATTTAAATCATTTGACTGAACAATTTAGTCAAATTCGCTAAAAGAACAAAAGGAGTTTCTATTGGAACTTAACTGCCCCCAAATGTATGCAAATATAATCTAGGTACAGCTGTGTAAAAATTAAAGCAGTGTATGTTAAAGTATGTTAAGCAAAAGAGTACGTGTGTGTGTGTATAAATATATTGTGTAAATATTTTGAGTGTTTATGACCGAAACCAGCACTCCTGCCTTGTAAAACTCTGTTTTGTAGGTTTAAGATAAATTGTTGCGGTTTTTTGGTTTGGTTTGTTTTTCAATAATACCACTAAAAATCCATTTGAATCTTTCATTCAAAGCTACAAAACTGACAGACACTTTTTGCCAGACACAGGTAACTAGTGTTGTTTGGCTTTGATATTTAGCATTTAACCCTTAAGGTACCTCAATGCTTTATAAAGTTCAATATCTTTTTGAAGACCAAAGTCACGGGTACAGCAGGGAAGTCATATCCAGGAGAATGGGGAGATTTCTGGATTGATTTATTCATTTTTAGTAACAAAATAGCAGATAAGGGCTGTAGTAAAAGAATAAGAAATTAAAAAAGACAGTGCCCCTCTGAAGTAACAGCAGGGGTGAGGTTCAGCAGAGCCTGCCCCCCTCCCAAAAGGTGGCAGCAACAGCAACATTAGAAACACTGAGCCTTAAGATGGCTCTGCATAATCAGACTGTCACTTTGATAAAGGTACATGGAAACTCTGAGCACAAAAGAAACAGTTACCTTATGTAAAAATTGATATGACTAATATAAAGTTATAGAAGTTAAACTGTGAAAGGAATGTGCATTTTCCCCAGGACATGTGCGGTGTATATTGTAGAAAGGGTAAACAAAATGCAAACAAAACATGCAATTTAATTAAAATCCTATTAGGGCTTCAAAGGCATCCACAATAGGCTGTGTGTTCTTTTTCAGATCGCTGTGTGTTTTGGAAGCAGGAGTTGAAAGTGAAAAGAAATCAAAACTCTGGCAGAAGTTGATTGTGTCCCTTTTAAAGACTGAGTCTCTGAGCTGCTGATGGCTTTGGATCCAAAAGCAAGCCAGAAAGCATCTGTGTTAATGCAAATTACCTAACTGAAAGAGAAAGGAGAGAACTGCCCATAAATGTGCAGCACAAAGGAGCTACAGATAAGGGATATACCTGGTCAGCAAACAAACATCCTGAAACCAAAAGGCTCAAATTAAGACCCTCCAAAGGAAGATGGAAAAAGGAGTCAAAACTAAAAATAAGAGAGGGACAGATTAACTCTAAGTAGAAAAAAATATACTTTTTTGTGTATGTATGCAGCGCTGAAATCTGAAGACAGGTATAAAAGGGGTCTGCTTATATGCATGACACCCTTACCTTTTAATTCACCAAACCCCCAAGGATATAATTAAATTAAAAAACCTGTGCAAAAATTTCAAGAGAATGTTGAACACACTGGCCTCAAAAACAAATTGTCTAAATAAACTCATGTCTAAATTTTAGGCAAATTGTCTAAATAAAAGACATTGGGATAAATTTAATGTTAATAAGTACCCCTGTAACAATGTATAATGTGTATGATTTTTGAAAAAAACCCTTTAAGGTCATATGGTAACGATGCTTCTCAGCTATTACCTGTGAATTAACTTGAAGCTTAGCACAGCAGAAAATATATTACAAACTTGGTCTGCTGTATAAAAAGAAAAACTGAGATGCACTACCTCATAAATTTAATAACTGAGCAGTGGGATAATTTCCTCATAACCCTTAAAAGGCAGAAGCCATTGAAACCTGGCCTGCCTATAGAACAAAAACACAGAGGTAATTCCTCTGTTTTGCCTGCAATCAGCAAGGATATTTGTAAAAGAGAGGGATATTTTAAGCAATAATCTGCCACCCCAAAAGGGGTAGAAACATGTTCTTTTTGTCCTTCAGAAAATCAGGAAAAGCTGGTACTAGCTGAAGAGCAAACCAGAATACCATGGATCTACTGTTGCAACAAAGATTGTGCTTTGTGTTTTGTCTTGTGTTGTTTGTCCTGTTGCTAGCATTTTTGTGTGTTGTTTTACAAAAAAAGAAACTACCGCATTAGGCAGAAAAGGATTAATAAGCATTTTAACTGTATTTACAGAAACCAATGTTGCAGAAGGGCGGAGGTCAAGAAACTCCAGTCTGTTAATAGGGAAACATCCTTAGGTGGTAAAAGCACATTTAAAGGCAAAATATGAATGAGACAGAAGGTTTATCTGTTGGTGGGAATAAAAGAATGGATATAAAACATTTTGAAACACAAAGTGAAATTACCAAGGGAAAAAAACAGTATGTGAAAACATTGGTTGCTTGGGGAAAAAAAAATCAGTAATAATTAGCAAGTCTTAATCAACTTCCAGTATGCAAGGCCAGTTGAATGCACCTGGGTGTTTTATAAAATTAAATGTAAGGAAAGGAAGGCCATTGCAACACCTTCCCTGATTACTATAAGGGGCAGTACAGTAAAGGCCCAGTGAAGGTATAGCTGCCCTAATACTATCTCAATGTAAACTACTACAGGTTATTGGATTTGCCTGGCAGCCAGGAGTGGTGGGTATCCTAAAGAAAAGACTCCCAAGAAGTGTATTGAACTGCTTTGGAAAATGTTACAGAAGGGGAAACACAATTAATGATGTGGTGGAAACTGATAAATTTTAAATAAATAAATTAATTAAAAATCAAATGGTTCTACAAGCATATGTAATAACTGTACCCCCCAGTCTAACTAGTGATATATATCCGGTGGTACCTGTGGAATACATAAGCAAATATTTTGTTAATCATCATTCCTGGGCATATAAAGAAAACCAACAATGGAAAACCACTGATGTGTTTCAGTGTGTAGCCAATGAACATTTGGGATATGTGTGTGAAAATCAAAATTTACAAGAAAGAGAGAGATAAATGTGTCTATGTTAAAGACAAAGAACCCCAAAGATATGTTTAATATATTCACTGAACAAAAGTCAGCTGTTGTATATGCAGGAAGGGGATGTGTTTGTGTTAGAAGTCATTGTCCCAATGGTAGTAGTAGACAATAAGGAATTGTATTTTAGAACTTATTTTGTTAATAAATGTTTTTGAAACATTACAAAGATTAAAAAGTTGTGATTTTAAATATATGTACCTGTATGGGCTGTGAAGTACTTAATGTTTAAACCACAGTTGTATCACAATGTAACACTTGTAAATTTAGGCATAAATATGACCATAAGAAAATTAATCCATCCTATGTACAGTCACATTTACAAAATATTGCAAAAACAGGAGAACAAATACGTATTAAAGTACAACATGATAATATAGAAATCACTCATGTAATGAAAACTATTGCCAATGTAGAATATCACTCCTGGTGGAAAACATTATTAGAGTGGTTACCTTCTGCAACTAGTATGCTAAATATAATAGTTTACCTCATTGTGGTGATCATTGGAATCCAACTGGCTTTATTAGCAAGCAGAATAGCTTTGGCTTGCTGTATGAAAAGATCTGTCTGAAGAATACAGGAAGCTGGCATGCAAAGTCAAATAAGGCCCTTGTTAATTACACCCAGGAGGAAATCCCAAGCTCAGCAGGTCTGAGTATTGGACTCCTGGAATAGTAATGATGCTTTTGGTAAAAGCATCATTAAGGAGGGGACTGTAAGTATAAGGCCTTTGCTGCAGCCGTACTGTAAGGCCTAAAGCCTTCGTCTGCAACCAGATTGAAAGAGCAGCCAAGCAGCAGTCATTAGCTGAGAAGCAGGAAGTCACATCCTCACATTCCATCTAAATTACATTAAAACAACGTAATATCAGGTTGTTAAGAAGGAGACCCTATCCTAATGGCACCCACTATCACCAGATAAAGAAACAGAGCTTAATATGATTTTTAAAAAAACTTAGTTTGATAGCATCCTGTCTGGCAAGAGATCACTTCTCAATAGCTGTGGTTGTGAAATCCTCATTTCTTATTTTGTCATTATGGGCCCCACTTCCCTATTGTTTATCTGGATGTTGTCTGTCTGGTTCTTTAATTGTTTCTGTCTGTTACGTAATTAATTTTGTTAGGTGTAAATTAAGATGGTGGAGTAGGATTGGTTAAAGAATTTTGTTACACTATGTTAGGATTGATTAGTAAAATTTTAGTATAATGATTGGTTAGGGTATAACTAAGAAGAACTCAAATTTCACTATATAAACTGGAGTCCAAAAGGAAGTTCTTTGGGAACCAACTCCAGGACACAGCCCCAAAGATCAGAGCTGCCAGACTTTAACACTCTTCCAGTGACACCATGCAGAAATTGGAGTCTCCCAGATGGACTTGATCCTGACAGGCCTTCAAGAAAAGTTCATATGTCTTATTGGGAGTGGTGAGAACTATATGTGTAGCGTGTGCAGTCTGGTTTTGGTGATTATTATTAAATAGAAGTTATGTAATATATTACAGTGTAAGGCACTTTCACTGTTAAAAGATCCTGCAAACCTGCAGAACTAGTGTACACCCAGAGCCCTATGTATTGGGAAAGGGTGTGGGTACTTAAATTGACCAGGTTAGTTACACCTTGAGCCCTATGGATTGGGTAAGGGTAGGTGCTTTTTGCCTGGAGCCCTACGAATTGGGAAAAGGTGGGGTGCACTAATGTGTGCAGGTTATACGTAGGGATTGGGAATTGATTGATTGGTTGCAGTGGTGTGTGTATGTGTTTTTGCATGTGTGTGTCAGTGTCCGAGAGCAAGTGAGACAGAGTGTAAACAGAAAGGCAAGAGAAAGCCAGTGAAGCAGTGGTGAGTGTGGCCTTGGGAGGAAGCCATGGGACAGAGCATCTTGGAACACAGGACTGGCTGGAAAGGCAGGCTTGGATTTATGAGCAGCGCAATTGCCTGCTGTTGTTTGTTCCTCCTGTGTTCTGGAAACATCATACATACTTTATGAATAAACAGTATTGTGCGAAAGACTATACCTGACTCATATCATGAACTTCTCCTCTTAACAGATGCAAAATGGCAAGACCTCGGATATTGGTTAATAATTCAGGTCAAAGGGACAACAGCAATTTTTTGTTACTGAAAGCTGAGATTCTGGAGCACAGTTCTACAGCAGGAGTCAATTCCATAGCAACATGCACAGCTGTGGAACTGTGGATACATGTGACTCTGCTCAAAAGATGTCTTTACCAAATAAGTATCTTTTTTATAAAACATTCACCAAAATGCAAAAGAATTATGAGGTTTCTAGTTCCAACAACAACATCCAGCAAGAAACCTGGTATGACAAAAAGCACAGGCCTCTGGAGTAGAGCTGTGCAAAGAATGAATTTTTGGTTTTCTGGCAGTTCTGGCGGGAAAAAATAGTTTCAGGTTGAACCAAACCCAACATTTTTTTTTTCAGTGAACCAGAAAGTTAAAAGAAAAAAAAGAGATTTGGACTTGAATGAAACAGTTCATTTTTATTTCTATAGTTTTTTAATGTTTTTGATGTTCTTTAATGAAATTAAAGGAAATTTTAAAAAGTTGTTTCAAACTGAAAAAAATGAAACATTTTGATTTTATTTATTTGTTTTTAACCAAAATGATTTGACAAAACCAACAGAAATTTGCAAAATGTTTTGGTGTCACTGAATCCGCATTTCTTGCTGAAAAAGGATTTCAGTCCCCAAATTTTCCCCAGTTCTACAGGAATTGGACCTTTTTGCAAGACCTATTCTTATTGCATCTTAGAAGTACAGGAGGGAGGAGAGTGGGATTTTAGTGCATCGTCTTGCATTACAGAATTTAAACTCTACAAAAATCAAACTATCAAACCCAAGGCCAACAGACAGATGAATTAAACATGATAATGAAAAGAATTATCTCTCAAAATCTAACCAGATCCCTGCAACATCTGAAAGCCAACAACACTCTGCTAAGAAACTGAAAGTGAAACAAACTGAACTGATTTGAATTGTTTGGCCCTAGAGAAATGAAAGCAATAACCAAAGGCTGGATTGTAAAATGCTTTTGCTGTTGGCAATCTGTGGTGCCATTAGTAACATCAAGAAAGAGGTTTACTCTCAGCATGGGATTTTTGTGCTGACATTGGCCCTGGAGACTTGGAGATGTTCTTAGATGGTGTAATGGAGTGATGACAGCTGACATGAGAGCTGGCTGGAAATTTTTTGCCAGAACATCAGAGAATGCCGGTCCACTGAAATCGCAACACTTCGCAAGATCATGTTAATGTCACCGAAACTTTGTTTAGGAGACAAACAAAAAGAAAAATTCCAGAAGACCACCTTGGCTCTCTAAAAATCCCATTTTGATATTTTCAGAAGGAAACTTTTTGATTGTTTGTGGTGAAATTACTTTTCATTTCAAAATGGTTCTATTTGGCATTAGATATTAAAGTATATTATATACATTACAGACAAATATACATTTTTTAAAAGTTAAGATTGAAACAAAACATTTTGATTTTGTCAAAATGAAATATTTTGATTGCTCTGAAATGAGGTTTTGTTGCTTTTCTGTTTATTTTCCAATTGGAATGAAGCAAAATGCCAAATTTTTGAAATCCTTCACACAATGGCATTGTTGGCACTGGGTGAGGAATGGCAGATGCCAGCTGAGGATCTGGCCCTACTTGGCTGGAGGGACTCCTTCTGCACCCTCACTGTACTGGCTGAAGCAGCTGCAGTATCTGAACCAGGGGGGCATGGAATGGTGAGTTAAAGAGCGCATTAGCCGGGCTGTGCTGACCCCTCCCGGTACTATGGTGCACAGGGCAGCGTTCAGATTGCCTGTAATACCCTTGAGGACCATTTCTTGGCTAGCCAATGATCCAGTGCTTTTGTTTAAAATCTCCCCATTATCTTCATGTTGGAGGTTTTCTCCCTGGAGTCCATGGCTCCAGCTCAAAACAGCAATACAAAGTGTACTGGCCCCTCTGGCTACTGGGCAGTGACAATCGCAGCCAGGCACTGCTCAGCAAGAGCAGCCAGCACAGTGACAGGCAAGGTGATCGCCAGGCACAATGCTGAGAAAGGATCTGTGAAAATCCCTACCCACAGAAATTCAATGGAGAAGGGTAGCCAGAAAGGGGGGCGGGGGGCTGCTAGGAAAGGAACACAGGGTCCAGACTCCTGGGAGCAGGCAGGGTGAAGGCACACAGTGCACAGATCCCCAGGCTGGGAAGGCAGCCAGGATGGACTGAAAATTCCTGCAGGGCAGGAGAAGCAGAGGGCACAGACTCTGGGGGAAGTGCAGCAGCAATCATATGGGCTGCATGCTGTTACACTTCCACATAGCCAGTCCCTTGGGAGTAACCCCTTTAATGTATCAGGCCCCAAGGGCAGGGGGCACAAGGAGCAGCGAAGCAAACAGAGGAGAGATGCAGGGGAAGCGGGTGGGGAGGGGGCGCAGGAAGCAGAGAAGTATATATGGAGAGGGGATGCAGGGGAAGTAGGTGAAGGAGCCGGCACAGGAGCAGGGAAGTGGGTGGGGAAGCGGGTGGAGACAGCACACAGAGAGGTTGGGGAAGGGCAAGAAAGATAGGCATCAGGCTGGGAGATTGTATCCCCAGACTTCTTGGTAGCTGTGGGTAGCCGGAGCACCCCTCTGCTCCCCCAAGAGTGACCTAGACAAATTGGAGGATTGGGCTAAAAGAAATCTGATGAGGTTCAACAAGGACAAATGCAGAGTCCTGCACTTAGGATGGAAGAATCTCATGCACTGCTACAGGCTGGGGACTGGCTGGTAAAGTGGCAGTGGACGAGAAGCTGGATATGAGTCAACAGTGTGCGCTTGTTGCCAAGAAGGCCAATGACATATTGGGCTGCATTAGTAGGAGCATTGCCAGCAGATCAAGGGAAGTGATTATTCCCTTCTATTCAGCACTGGTGAGGCCACATCTGGAGTATTGGGTCCAGTTTTGGGCCCCCCACTAAAGAAAGGATGTGTCCTAACTGGACCGAGTCCAGCGGAGGGCAACAAAAATGATTGGGGGGTGGGGCACATGACTTATGAGGAGAGGCTGAGGGAATGGTCTTATTTAGTCTACAGAAGAGAAGACTGAAGGGGGATTTAATAGCAGCCTTCAACTAACTGAAGGGAGGTTCCAAAGAGGATGGAGCTAGGCTATGGTGGCAGATGACAGAACAAGGAGCAATGCTCTCAAATTGCAGTGGAGGAGGTGTAGGTTGGATATTAGGGAAACCTATTTTACTAGGAGGGTGGTGAAGCACTGGAATGGGTTACCTAGGGAGGCGGTGGAATCTCCACCCTTAGAGGTTTTTAAGGACCGGCTTGACAAAGCCCTGGCTGGGATGATTTAGTTGGGCTGATCCTGCTTTGAGCAGGGGGTTGGACTAGAAGACCTTGTGACGTTATGAGTCTGATCTAATATCTCATTGAAGGATGACTTATCGACCCTGTCAGGGCTGCAGGTTGCAGCTTTGGCAGGGGAAAGGCCATCCGTTGCCTCTTCTGGTGCAAGCCGACACGGCCAGTGGGCAGGTGAAATAAGAAGCGCACTGTGAGAGCGACAGAAACAAAAACAGGTCAGGATCTGCCAAGCTGGAGCCATTTCAGCCTAAACCCACGATGGGCAGCATTCTCCAGCACCTGGGCACAGGTGGCACGGGCCTTTGCTATGCCTTCCGTTGGAGCCCCTGGCATGGGTAGCTCCTGTGAGGATCACTCCCTTTTGCCATCTTATTTCTGGTATGAGAAGAACCCTCTCAAAACGACCCATTCCCCTCCCTGACCCTGGCGGAGAGAGTTATCAGAAGGCTGATGGGTGATCTGGAAGGAGACCCGGAAGATCGGGAGGAGTGTCTCCAGGTACCTCCATTTCCCCACCTGTCCAATGGCTTGAAATAGCCTTTGACTATTTAGGCGGTCAGGTTTGGGACTGTCTCTTAGTGTGCATATGTACAGTGATGGGCATGATCAGGCTGTGCTTTCATTTGGGGTCTGTGCAGCGTTGGGCACAGTGAGGGCACCAATCTCAGTAAGCAACTGGCACAAGGAGCACCCATTGGTGACTGGCATCTCTGCAATGCCTGGCACAATGGGGGGCCCTGAGCTCAGCTGGGGTTTTTAGCCTTCCTCTGCAGCATGCGGCACGAGTCACTTGCTGGAGGATTCTCTGAAGCTTGAGGTCTTCAAACCACAATTTGAAGACTTCAATAACTCAGACATAGGTTAGGGGTTTGTTACAGGGGTGGGTGGATGAGATTCTGTGGCCTGCATTGTGGAGGAGGTCAGACTAGATGATCATAATGGTCCCTTCTGACCTTAAAGTCTATAAATCTATGAGACAGGGCCAGAAAGAGTTAATTAACTCACAGACTGACCTGACCCATGGCCGAACTTTAGAAACTGATTCGGAAGATATGTAAATGAATAGAGCTTTGAAATGCAAGTCTGCATTGTTAGAGGTAGAAGGGTAGGTGTTTGCTCATGTCTTGGGATGTAAGCAAACAAGTCTTGTCTATTGCTATAGCTTTGACTCAAAGATCAAAAAAGGAATATTAACATTCAGGAAGATACTTGAGTGAAATAGTATTATTGTCTACGTGTCTCTTTGAAGGTTGTGGTAACCTGTATCTGAACTGTTTAATGGATAAATTACCCTATGCTAATTGCCAGGATGTTTGGAAGAAGGAGTTAAGCCTATTGCTTTCTCAGGCCAAAAGGCCGATGGAAATGTATAAGAACCCTGGGACACAATCCTACTTCATCTCAGATCTGCTCTGGGTTTCAAGAAGGGGAAACCTTAAGTCATAAGCCATAAGGATTGAGATCCCCAGTCAATGACTGGAGTCACCCTGAATATAGACATTGGACTATAACCTATGGACTATTTCTAAAAAGACTTTTGGCAACTATAAGCTCATCTCTACTATGTATCTAAACCTCAAGAATTGAATTCAAGTCTGTATGTATATTGACCTATTAACCAACACTCTCTCTCTTTTCTTTTTAAATAAATTTTAGCTTAGTTAATAAGAATTGGCTAATAGTGTATATTTTGGGTAAGATCTAAGTTATAATTGAACCTGGGTATGTGGCTGATCCTTTGGGATTAGAAGAACCTTTTCTTTATATGATGAGATAAGATTCTCAGAAATCATCATCATATCTGACATGTGTGTCTGGACAGAGGCCTGAGGCTGGGCACTTTAAGGGAACTGTGGTGTTTGAACTTCTAAGTAAGTGAGGTACTGTAGGTGCTGTTTTGTGCAGGTTTGGTAAATCTAAGTATTGGAATAACCACCAGCTTCTGGGGTTTGTCTGCCCCATTTTGTTTACAGTTCACCCTAATTGAGTGACCTCAGCTGGCTCCCACAGGCAACACTGTCACAGACCTCCTGAGGTCTCTTCCAACCCTAATATTCTATGATTCTATGTGCACATTCCTGCCAGCGGAGCTGCTCCAGTGGCTGGGCCAGGGATTAGCTGGTACAAACCACATATCCTGAAGACCATTATTTCCACTCAGCCTTTCTTTACAAGGCAGCTCCTGCTGGGAGTGGGGGAGGCCCTGCCCAGTTCCCTTAGCCTGTGGGCAATAGGAGCAGGCCCAGCTGAGCTGATGGTGGCCCAGTGTCATGTCTAGTAGCTTCTTCCCTGCTCCCTTACACTCTTCCTGGGCCCTGCCCTCTGCCCCAGACTGTCTCTTCACAGCTCTAGCCTTGGGGACTACAGAGCAGACCTCTGTGGTTTTGTGGGAAGCAGAATCAGGGCAGAAATCTCCTTGCCCATGGTCTCCCTTTGGCCCACAGCCTGAACTTGGCCTGTAGGGATTATTTTTGTCATCTGGAGTAAAAGAAGAGGAATGGCTCAGAAATTCCATTTCATTAAGACTTTATTCCTGGTCTACAGTACCCACTGCAGGGGGGCAGGGCTGGGCATTAAGGGCAACCACTAGAAGTGGGTCAACACCCAAATATATGTATATGTCAAATACATGATTCTAAATGGCAATATCTGGCACCTATTATCCAACCAGCTTCCCCCTCCTCCCATAGGCGCCATCTTTCTAAGTTGCCGGGGGGTGCTCGACCCCCGCTCCACCCCAGGCCCAGCCCCCACTCAATCCCTTCCCCCAAACCACCACCCCTCTTCCTGCCCCCACTCTGCCCCTGCACCACCACATTGCGCCCCAACCCCTAAGAGTTCCCTGCCCTCACTCCTCTCCTCCCCCCAGCACCTCCTGCAGACCACTGAACAGCTGATCCACCGTGGGTGGGAGGCACTGGGAGGGAGGGGGAGGAGTTGATCACAGGGGCTGTCAGTGGGTGCTGAGCACCCATTATTTTTTTCCATGCGTGCTCTAAAGTCAGTGCCTACGTCCCACCCCATGTGTTGTTCCTCCCTGAAGTTGCAAGGGTGCTATCACACAGGGGAGTCTGGGTGCTGTTACAAACAAAGGCCAAGAGTTGCTAAAACGGGTGCCCAATATACAGGCACTTAAACTTCCTGGCTCCCCACTGCGCCAAGCACCTGCAGCCAGAGGTGAAAGTAATCCAGTATGCCCTGGTAAGAGCCGGTGCACCGTACTGGGGTGGATCGGCTTCCCCTGGCAGCAATTTAAATGGCCTGAGGCTCCCAGCAGTGGCTGGAGCCCTGGGGCCTTTAAATTGCCACCAAAGCCCTGCTACTGGAGCCCTGGGGAAGTGGCGGCGGGGCTCTGGTGGTGATTTAAAGGCCCTGCCTCTTCCAGTAGTGGCCACACCTCTTCTGGTTGAGGCTCCACCCCCTTCTAAGGACTCTGGAGTACTGGTAAGTCCTTTAAGTTACTTTCACCCCTGCCTGCAGCTCTTACGGACTCTGCTGGGAGGTCATCAGGACTCAGTCAGGCCATGGAATGTTGGCACCTGAAAACGGAGCTCACACTCAAACTTCAGCTGCCAATTTTCTAAAACATTTGGCCAAAATTTTCAAAACAAATTTCTGGGTGGTTTGTGCATGTGTCCTGTCTCTCCCTATGCACCACGTATCTGCCAGTGCGACGTCTCACCCTGAGTTCTGGGTATGTCTCTGCAGCAAAGTGCTGGGAGAGGGCTAGCTTTCCCTAGCTAGTTTGAACTCAGCTAGCATGGATACAAGAGCAGTGAGTCTGTCCATGTGAGTGAGCAAGCCCAGTACATGCCCATGATCTGTGCCAGGCTTGCATTACCTAGAATCCAAAGCAGCAGGGACCATCATGATCATCTAGTGAGTCTGACCTCCTGTATAGGACAGGCCTGGGAACTGCCCCAAAATAATTCCTAGAGCAGATCTTTTAGAAAAACATCCAGTCTTGATTTGAAAAAAGTGTTTCATTGAGTTCATTACACTCCTTAGCCCTAATTAAAAGAACATATATTTTAATTTCAGTGCCTTGAAATTCCTCAAAGATGGTTCTTGAAATATGTTGGGAGCAGAATGCACACCAAATGGCATTCCTTTACATTTTTAATCTCCAAATGGTAAAAGTCACTAGCTTAGAGCTTGGCTCATCTACCTTTACTTGCCATAGTGCACGTGCTACATTTAAAATGAGGGCTGTTTTTTCTGCTGGGAGCTTAGGTCTTCAATAGTTTAATAATTAACTTCTTTAATAGTTTTCATAGGCTATTGTTGCCATTTGAACGCATGATGTGAATCATATGGATGAATGCATTTCTGAAATTTCTTTACCTTTTCATTCACAATCACAGAATTACTCCAGTTTGCAAGTGGCTTTGCCTTTTCAATGACTCCCAGTTTTTGCATATAAGCAGGTTTGATTTTTACTGTATTTTGTTGGGAAATTGGATTTTTCTTGGTGTAAGAGTCACTGGAGAGACTGATCTGTTTGACCTCCTGTGGAGTTCTTCTTCCCTGGAAGACATTGTTTGTTTGATTTCAGAGGTGCCTAGGCCCCATGTAAGCTCTCTGCACAGGATGAATTTCACCCAGCATGTGACAATTACACTTGCAGAGAAGTCTGTGTAAACAACTTCACTGGCAGTCATCTCTTTAGCCTAACACAGACAGGACACCTCTTACAACCTCTAATGTGATTGAGTGACATGCAGGACCGGCGCTAGAGTTTTTTGCACCCTAGGCGCACGGCCATTTCGCCGCTCCGTGCGCCGCTCCCACGGCTCCGGTGGAGCTGCCACAGCCATTTCTGCGGAGGGTCCGTTGGTCCACGGCTCCCATGGAGCTGCCGCAGCCGTGCCTGCGGGAGGTCCACCGGAGCCGCGCTGGACCAGCGGACCGTCCGCAGGCATGCCTGCAGCAGGTCTACCGGAGCCGCAGACCAACGGACCCTCCGCAGGCATGACTGCGGCAGGTCCACCGGAGCCTCTTGCCGCCCCCCTGGCAAAATGCCGCCCCCGAAAATCCTGGCGCCCTAGGCAATTGCCTAGTTCGCCTCAATGGAAGCGCCGGCCCTGGTGACATGGGATTTTTAATGGTCTTTTTCTGCACAACATTTAATTTCATTGTGCTGCTAGGTGTATTGGACATGGGTGGTTGGAGGTGGAGTAGGAATCAGAGAGAATGTGAGTAGGACCAGAAGTGATCACTCTGTACAGGATCTGGCATTTAGCAGACAGACAGTGCAGAAGAGCTCCTGGCCTAGTGCCAGTCAGTGTGTCTGAGCTGCCTCTCTATCCAATGTTTGCTGCTACAGCTTTTGCATACTATTCCTCAGCTGTGTCTGGCTCTGAGGGTCCACGTAGCTGGCCCCCTCCAATTAAATCCCCTCTTCTTTCTTTCTTTCTTTCTTTCAGCTGCACAGTGGGGAGCACAGCAGGGCCTGGGAGACCCTGCCATTTGCGGTGCTGCAGCACAGAGGTCAGTCAGAGAAGAAGGGCTGGCGGCACCAAACAGCCCAGGTACTGCTGCAGCATGGAGTGCAGCCCAGGGAGGGGCACACCGTTTCACTTCCCTCTCCATTGAATGTGCAGCCCGGCACTGAGATCAGAGCATGCTCATTGGCTGCCCTCTTGGTGCTCTTTCAGGCTAATCAAAGCAGCCAGGGCAGATCTCCCTGCTCTCTGCAGAAGCAGCACCAAGGACTGGGGCAATGCTGTGGCTGCGGGAGTGAGGAGCCGGCCAGCCTGTGAGGCCTTTGATCAGGGAAAAGGGGACATGAGGAGCCTGTGACATGGCAATGGGAGAAGGGCAGCTTGTGACCCAGCTGAGGGGTTAAAATGGGATGCAGGGGGTCTGCCAGCTGGTGCAGGAGGGGCAAGGCAGAGTGCCCAGTGTGAGGCAAACAGACTGGGGAGCAGAGGTGGGAGCTATTGCTATCAGAGAGAGGAGAGACCCACGCTAGCTAGCTAGCAGATTTTATTTGGGAGACCAGAAAGGTCAGTCAGAGAGGAAGGGCTGGCAGCACCAAGCCACTCTAAGCATGTGGCCCATCATCTGCAGTGCTAGATCTCCCATGCAGGGGGAGGGAGGGCAGCCAGTATTAACTTTTTAATCAGAAAGAAGAGATAGTAACTCCACCCCCAGACTCCCTTGCTGTCTGTGCTAGTATCTGGGCAGACTCCCGGTCAGGCCCTTGGGAGCCACAGGATATGTCTGCACCGCATTGCAAACCCAGTTCTGTGGGACCCGGTATGATGAGATGTGCTACTCTCCGCTCAGTGGGACCTGCTCCTGGCCACTCTGGGGATGAGCTCCATCAGGACAACACCCTTTCCTGCAGCTGCACTCTATCACTCTGCGCTTCTCTCTCTCGGTCTGCAGCAGCTCTCGTACTCCAGGAGCTGCTGCTTCCTCTTCATGACTCAGCCCTTCACCTGGTCACTAAGTGGTTTCCCCTTCAGGGGCATTTTTCAAAGCAGCGTCAGGAAGCCCTCAAGGCTGCCGCCCTGTGTCTCACCTGAGTGACTCACAGTCTTCGTATCCACTGCCCTTAGCGGCACCACTCTGCAATGCCTGGCAGAGGAACCCAGCCCTGCCCTCTACTCGGGGCTACACTCCAGGGCCCTGTAGGTCTGCATCAAACCCACCTTACTGCTTTCACTCCTGTCCTTTCTTCTCCCTCACCTCAGGGAGAGGAAATGCCAGCTTCCTCCCTGCTGTGCCCCACAGTTGCCAGCCTTCTGGCCTTATAAAAGCTGTGACTGTTCCCTCACAGGTGAGCTTCCTTCTAATTAGGTCCCTCCTCACATCTGACATCTCCCTGGTTTGCAGCTTAACTAGCTGATTGAGCCCACTTGGCATAATTCAGTTCTTGCAGGGGCGGTGTGGGGACCACACCCCATCACACCCCTGCTGTGGACTCAGTGTTTCCGAGCCCACGCTAGAGCCTCTACACTGCATAGTAAACCTGGGTTTACAATTGCTGGCCCCAGCTCTCACAGCCATGCTAATGCATCCATACTGCATCATTCAGACCTTCTGACTCGGGGCTGCGGCTTGACTGCATACACACTGCAAAATGACAGGGCTTGGTCCGAGTCGCAGCAGGACTCGGGCTCTGACCCACCCCCTAGCAGGCCCTAGGACCTGGGCCTTGAGTCAAACTAATTTGTGTATGAACGGAAGTGGAAGTTGGGCTCAAATCTGAGTCAGAGCCTGGGCTTAGTGTGCAGTGTGGATGTACGCACAGGGTCTTGGGCATACTGAACATATTGGGGGCTTCTCCATTCTGGGTGCCCTTTATTAAGGTCAAGCTGAATACAGTGGCATCAGGTCTGGGGCCCATGCTGCCTTCAGGACACAGCACACTGAGAAGCCAGCAGGAGGGGGCTGGGAGTCCAGCAGGGGGAGGGTCTCTCTCTGTAGTATGGAAAGGTCCAGACCCCCACTGTAGTGCGGTGCTGTTTGTGTGACTAAGTGCATCCCATGGAGGGCGCTCACAACACGTGCAGTGTTTGAACTGCATTGCCTAGGGATTGACTATTTACTGCAGCCTTTCTGTGCCATGTCATGGGGCTGTCACCCCCGTAGTGTGGAGGGCACAACTGGGCTGGGCTCTGGGCTGGGCACACACACATGCCATGGGCTCGGATGTGTACAGCGAGCTCTCTCACCCACTAGCTCATCCTGAGTTAGCTGTGTCCCTCCACCCGGTGGGATGCAGAAACAGAATAGCCTGCCACGCCACAGATTTTCAGTCTAGCTCTCCCGCTGCCACTCCCCATGCATCGCCCTGCATGTGCACTTCCAGCCTGCGTGGTCCTCTGTCCTTCCTTCCCCAGCTCTCCCAGCCAGCGGTCCTGCCCCTCCCCCACTCCTCGCACACTGTGCCTGCTGTCTCTGGGCTCAGTGCCTGCCCTACCCCCATTGCGCACTGGCACTCTCACAGCTCACAGCAGCTCAGCTTTGACTAACATCCTCCCTGGCAAAGCCCCCGGAATCTTGAGCGAAGCTTGGTCCCTGTTGCTGCAGGGTATTATTGTTGCACTAGCGTTTGATTCATGCTAAATTAATCTGCCTGTAAGTTCCATGCCATTGGTTTTGAAGAAGTGCTGCTCTTCATTGTCACTGCTCTCCCTGGCAGCAGCTTTCCTCTCCGAGTCCTGGGGCTGGGACTGGGCTCATGGGAGCCGGCAAAGAGAACAGGCTGCCCCACACACGTATTAACTCCAAGACTGCTGGAACGCTCCAGACTGTCCGGAGGATGCGAATCCCCCAGTGCAGAGGGTCCCGGGAGCACTTGGGATGGAGGATTGCAGAGAGTGGGTTGGGCACATGGCCTCCCCCTAGTTTGAAGCTGCTAAACTGCATTACAAGAACCAAAAGGTACATTAAACAACTGGCAAATGTCCATTGAAGCTGTTGCTGTGGGGGCTGCTATGAGTAACAACTGGTCTGTGCAAAAGCGACTGGGAAGGAGGTGGGGGCCAGAGACTGGGGAAAGGAGGTGAGCAATGAGGAAAAAGAAGGGAAATGGAGGCTGAGGAAAGGGAAATGAGAAGTGGGGTTGGGAATGGAAGGGGATGGAGGATGGGAGGGAGGCCAAGCTATGGGAAAGGGCGGGGCGGAGATGGGAATGGGAGGAGAGATGGCAGTGGGGGATGAGGAAGTGGAGGATAGGCAGTGGATTGGGGTAGATCAGTGCAGTGTTTCCCAAACTTGGGACGCCACTTGTTTAGGGAAAGCCTCTGGTGGGCTGGGCCAGTTTGTTTATCTGCCACATCCGCAGGTCCAGCCGATTGCGGCTCCCACTGACACAGCTGAGGGGCGTACTGGCCGATGCTTCCAGCAGCTCCCATTGGCCTACATCAGTGAACTGCAGCCTAAACAAGCAGCGTCCCAAGTTTGGGAAACACTGCTCTAGTGGACCAACTGCTGGTGGGGAGAGAGACAAGCTGAGGCTGAAGAAAAGCGCTGTGTAGCCTGAAAGCTTTTCCCTTTCCCCAGCAGAAGTTGGTCCAATAAAAGATATTCCCTCTCCCACCTTGTCTCATTAACATACAGGGACATTTCTTGGTGCACTCCAGGGGCAAGAGCTGTGACTTACATTGTGTCTGTGCAGCGCCCAGCACACAGGGACCCATCCTGACTGAAGGTCAGGGTATAGCTGGATAGAAATAATAATAACAACGTAATCCTGTCTCAAGACTGGGGGCTGGATTAGAGGACCCCTCGAGGTCCATTCCAGCCCTAAATGTGATGCAGGAAGAACAGATAGGACAAAGCCTGTACCCAGCTCACTGAGCACCGATGGGAGGGTTTGAGCCTGGGCCAAAGTGTTTGCCTTATTTAGGAGAAAACCACAGAGTAACCAAGTAATGCGAAGGGTGAGGCCTGGGACGCAGGTTAGCAGCAGTGAGCGAGTGCCACGGGCAGCAGTGAGCGAGTGCCTCAGGGAGTGCCTGAATGGAACATGTGGGAGGAGGACATGAGATGCAACGGGTAAGACTGAGAGAGGAGGAGCAAGTGAGAGGTGAGGGGTGTCAATATGGGACAGGACCCCATGAGCCTGTGCGATGGAGTCCTACAGTGCAGCATGATCCATCAGTTCATTCTCTTGCCTCAGACCAGGCCAAGCCCTGGCACAAGCCTCCAATTTGTCTTGGAGCAGCTTCTGTTTTCCACGTGCCACTGCCTCTCTCCTAGAGCAGGGGAGGTGCATGCACTGCTGGCCAGTGACACCAGTGCCTAGATCACACCCTGCATGGGGCAAGTTGTCAGGAAGAACCAGGAATCTCTCTGGAGGGTCAATTGTGGAAAGAGACGTGAGCTGCACACCTTGTGTAACCCAAAGCCAAGGACTGAACAGACCAGGAATGCTCTGGGATCATTAATGAGCCAAAAGCAGCTGGGACCTCTGGGTGTGTGTTTCAGCTGGAAGGCAGCACTTCCAGCAACACAGCACCCTGAAGGTGCTATTGTCAGCACCACTTCATTCCCCTCCTGAGGATCCATAGCACAGTGCCCCTATACCACACAGGGTCAGTACTGAGTCACTCACACTCATACTGGGTCACCACGGGGAGTCCTGGTTGAGCCTTCCTCATTCAGTCTGGGAGGTCCAAACGGGAGCTCTGCCTGAGGCACTTTGGCTGCAGACTATCTTCATGTCTTCCTTCTCCTTTAAAACATGCATTGTTATGGAACCAGTGCTGAGCCCTAGCTGCCTAGCTTTCAGAACAGCAAGGATGGTAGGATTTCTGTTGTATAAACAGTTGTGCTCTGGCATTTTGCCGTCATGCTGCAGTTACCTCTACAGTCTCTCAGGAGGGACTTCATCAAAGCCTTCTTGGGCTCCTGATCGATGATGCCCACCAGTTCCTCTCTATCTGTTGCAGCAGCAACATTCTCCCAGGGCCTGGATGGATTCCAGGGCATGATGCACACCATCCCAGGGTGTAATGAGCCAGGGCATTCTTACTTTGCCAGTTATTAGTTTCCTGGCACTCAGGTAAGGCTATTCAGGGTGTGATTCCTGGGCTCATCGTTCACTCTTTGTATTTATTGATGGGGAATGTGTTGGCTGCCCTGCACTACCCCAGAAGAGCAGCTGCTTTGGATGATAAATTGCATCTTGATGCTAGTTGCTCACCTGTTATTTGGGTGTTTGGCTCCTGCAGGTGTCTCGGATGCAGGAAAGTGAATAACAACGTCATTCTCTGATTCTGATCCCTCATGATACATCCCCTCTCTGCCCTGTGCAGTCCTCAGCCGGGGAAGGGAGCGGCTCCAAGGCTCTCCCAAGATGTAAAGCAGGGAATAGGAAGGAGGGAGTAGTATGTTCCTGCGCAAGCTTTTCCTTGGGCCCCTGGCTATTGTGCTACATCCTTCCTTTTCCTTGGGGGCAGGAGGGGAATCCAACTTTTATCAGAGCACTGAATCAGACCAGGTAATCCATCCCACAGCTGCTTCCTGCTTTGCCTGGGATGGTTCCCCACATGCAGGATGGAAGGAGAGGAATGAGACTCCCAGGCTGCTGAGAAATGCAAGCAAGTAATGATGCATGATGCCAATCCCCCTCCCCGGAAAACACACAATGCCTTGTTTCTGTTGCTGGACCTAGCTGCTTCCTGCCGCCTTGCTGCCCTCCTTCCCAGGCTGATGACATCAGCATTCTCAGCAAAGCAAACAGCGCGCTCGGCTACAGCTCAGCTAATGGGATTCTACAGGAACTCAGCTTTGGATCTAATTATCCGCCTGATGTCTCCTCTGCATTGGACACGCACAAGTGTCCCTGCCACACTAGGCATGCAGGCAGCTTTCCCTGCACATACTCAGCTCTGCCTTCTACTAGGGCTTGTCTATGGTCCCAGGTTTCATGGTGTCTGAGCATGTTGGCAAGCTGTGAAGTGAGCTGCATTGATGCTGCCATGGCTGGGTGTTCAGAGCAAGCTGGCCTAGTCAGATCCACCCTGCAGGGATATGGGCCTGAAGCTACTACAGTGCTACCACTTCGGGCATTCTTCTATCACTTGGGTGGCTGAGAAAGTGGTGAGGGCAGCAAGGGCTATGTGAGAGCCTGGTCCAACCCTGGGCCTCTCTGGGTACATCTACACTGTGTTTTAAATCCCACGGCAGCAAGTCTCAGAGCCCAGGTCTGTGGACTGGGGCTTGCAGGGCTAGTACCACAGCTCCAAAAGCAGTTGTGTAGATGATAAGTCTCAGCTGAAAAGCCAGCATGTGAGAGGTGGGGCACATGGAGCTTCAGGAGAGTGGACTGACAGAGACCTCCTGGAGATGGCAGCATGGACGATGTGAGCTGGAAGGGCAGGCTGTAGAGACGTGTGAGGGGCTGGGTGATATGCTGTTCACTCCATCCCACCCTAGGAGCAGCCTGTGACACTATGCCCCATATTCTTCATAGAGGTATTGGTATGATATGATTATGGCATAGTTATGATGGATTTTACACAAGATAGATCATGTGAAATATCATTGAGAAGGTTATGATTTACTGAATATGATTATCCTATTTCTATGAATGTGTCACTTTTGTATCTGAAGGTAGGAATATTGTCTATGCATCTATTATAAAGGTATTTATACCTGAGGAACACCCACTAGACAGAATGCAATCAGTCTAGATGGCTGGCTGGGAAGGGCTATTAGGGAGAACAATAGGTCTTAGAACAATGGTTCTCAAACTTTTATACTGGTGACCCCTTTCATATAGCAAGCCTCTGAGTGGAAACCCCCTTATAAATTAAAAACACTTTAAAATATATTTAATACCATTGTAAATGCTGCAGGTAAAGCAGGGTTTTGGATGGATGCTGACAGCTCGCATGTAATAGCGAGCCCCCACGTACTAACCTTACGACCCCCTGAGGGGTCCTGACACCCAGTTTGAGAATCCCTGTCTTAGAAGATGCTAATTCCCCGGCGGGGAGCCTTCCTGAAGACACTACAAGCAGCCTCCAAGTCATGGCTGCTGTGTCCCTGCAGAGACACATGCCCAAGTCACCTGATACTGGCCTCCATCATGGAATACAAGTGTTTTTCCACTGAAAGGGGTGGAAACTAAAAAGTTGGAGACAAAGGGTTCCTGCCATATGTAAAAGCTACTTAAGAGAGGGGAGTGACATCATCGTGGTTCTTCTCTGACTCTTTGCCCAAGATGACTGCTGTAGACACCTAAGAAACAAGGATTGAACTGGGGGAGAAGGGCTGAACCCAGGCTAGAGAGTTTTCTAGCCTGTGAAAGGAATACCCTAAGTTTTAAGCTGCAAGCAAGTGCAGCTTGACCTCAAGAATCTCTGCAAACTGCCTAAAACAACATTTAGGGTAAGAATTTGCTACTTATAACCAATTTCTTTATTATATTAAGCTTAGATTGTGTTTTGGTTTATTTGCTAAGTTATCTGCTTTGATCTGTTTGCTATTCCTTATAATCACTCAAAATATATCTTTTGTAGTTAATAAACTTGTTTTGTTTTGTCTAAAACCAGGATGTGGAAATCATAACTTGGGTCAGAAAGCTGTATATATACCTCTCCACATTGAAGGAGGGCGTGAATTTAATGAGCTTACACTGTACAGTTCTCTGTGCAGCGCAAGATGGTATAATTTGGCTTTACACTCCAGACGGGAGTGTGCACATGAGTAACAGGACAGTTCCTGAGCTGAGCCTTCCCATGCAGAGCTGATAGCAACTAGGTGTATAGCTGCAGCTGGGTGTGTCCCTACCTGTATATGTGCTGGTAAAGTACAGTCTGAAGCCTGCGAAAGAGCTGGGCAGGCTTGCCTCAGCAGCACAGTGTAAAGGGAGCCCAGGTTGGTGGATCAGGCAGGCTCAGTGGAACCCCAGTTCCAAATGGCACCCCAGGAGCAACCTGTCACACAGCCCAGGGGCTGTACATACAGGAACAGCTTGGCAGGCACTGAACAACCCCAGTAGCAGGGCCTGAAGCCCCTTAGCTATATCCTGTGGGGCAAGGCTGCTTTCCAGCTCTAAGCAGAAGGAAGGCCAGAGCCAGTCAGGTATGTGAATCTAGCCAGGAATATGTCCCTGATGGGGGGTTTTGGCCCAGCTCTGCACGACCCTATGTCTCTGAAATGCCAGTAGTCACCTGCCTCCAGGGCATGTGGGGTGGTCCAGGGAAGGGCCAGTGTGGCCAGCCCAACACAGGCTGCAGGGCCTTACAGGGAAGCTTCGTAATTATGGGAACATCTCCCCTGGGAGAAGCTCCTAGTGTGGAGGAGACAAAGGCCCAGCTGCACCAGCACAGACCCTGGTACCAGAGTTGTTGATTGTCATCCTGACAGCAGCTGAGGTGCAGCTGGGTCACAAGAGACTTCGCAGGGAGCCCCAAAGAGAAAAGAGCCAAGGAACAGAGCTCAGCCTTAGCCTGTGAGCCCGAAGGACAAAAGTCTCTTGCTCCATGTGTGCATGTGCTGTGTATGCATGTAGTGGGCTGGCGTGACTCCCCTCCTCCCTGGAGAGGGTCGAGCCCTGGCAGAGGCCAGAGTGGGCGGAGCTACGGAGCTCTGAGCCTGCCCCTCAAAGGGTCAGGCAGCGACCCGGAACTATAAAAGTCGGCCCTCAGAGCTCAGTCAGGCTCCAGCGGCCGGAGAGAACAGACGTACCTCAAGGAGCTCGAAACTGGGAGACACCGGCAACCCAGGGGAGCCGCCAGGACTGGCCGGAGCTTCCCCGCGCTCGCTACCGGGAGGAGCTGCCGGAGCTTCCCCGCGCTCGCTACCGGGAGGAGCTGCCGGAGCTTCCCCGCGCTCGCTACCGGGAGGAGCTGCCGGAGCTTCCCCGCGCTCGCTACCGGGAGGAGCTGCCGGAGCTTCCCCGCGCTCGCTACCGGGAGGAGCTGCCGGAGCTTCCCCGCGCTCACTACCAGGAGGAGCTGCCGGAGCTTCCCCGCGCTCGCTACCGGGAGGAGCTGCCGGAGCTTCCCCGTGCCTGCTGCTACCTGGAGGAGCCGCTGGTGCTACCGTGGCCCGAGTATCCTGAGGATCTCCCGGACCTACCACCCAGCCCCGGTCGTGATCAGCCTATGCTCCTGGACCCCACTGAGGCTGACGTTAGGACCCAGGTAGGTTCTGAGGGGGAGTAGGGAAGCAGCCTGGGGGCAGCTGACCCCAGTCAGGCTGCGGAATTGGCAGAGCCTATGTCAGCGTGTTGTGGCCAGGAACCCCACTGACTGACCAGTGGAGTGACAGCCGCTGTTAGGGCCCCGGGCTGGGACGCAGTAGAGTGGGAGGGCCCTGCCACCCCACTCCAGGGCGGCAGACTCCCCCTCTCCCTGGTCTGAGGAGGCCGATAATGGTTATTACTAACTCAGCGTTTGCTGCCCCGCCCTGACCAAGGGCTGGGCCTTTAAAACTGCTATTGTTGCTCGGTCCTGACCCAAGGCCCGAGCTTACTGACTCAGCGTTTGCTGCCTGCCCTGACCTGGGGCTGGGCCTTAAACTGCCACTGTTGCTCAGCCTTGACCAAGGCCTGAGCCTGTTGAATCAGTGTTTTGCTGCCACGCCCTGACCAAGAGTTGGGCCTTAAACTATTACCGTTGCTCAGCCCTGACCCAGGCCTGAGCTTACTGATTCTGTGTTGCTATCTGCTCTGACTTAGGAACTGGCACCTCATGGTTGTTATGGCTCAGCCCTGCCGGAGGGCCTGAGCCCCTCGCCCGTCGGGCAGACAAGTACCGCAAGGCCTGCCGGGCTAACTTCCCGGGCCAACCAGAAACAGAGTGGGCTGGCGTGGCTTCCCTCCTCCCCGGAGAGGGTCGAGCCCCGGCACCCACTCGTTTACAATGCACATGCCTGTGTGTGCCCACTGCTCAGTGCTAATGTAAAGAGCTACCCACATGAACCCAACAATAACAATTGAGGGCTCTACAAAACCTAGGATCTGGGCTGCGCATTTTTGAGTGCCACCCAATAGTACACTGTCTACCAACTATTCACATGAATCCAGACATATTCCCACTGCAGAGCACTCTTGTAATGCCTACATGTGTCTTGGTGGGCGCGTGCATGCTAGCACTCCCCGGAAAACATGCACTTTCTCCATCGCTCCTGCTGAAGCTGTTTCACTTTGTATAAATAACTGACTGTTTAGTGGCCCAGAAGGACTGACAGTATAGCCCAGTGATGAAGGCACTCACTGTGAATGTAGGAGACCCACATTCAAGTTCCTGCTCTAAATCTGAAAAGGCAGGACATCCAAGTGAGTGCCCTGGCTCTTTGGGGTGAGCACTCTCCTCCTCTCTCTGACCAAACATTCATTTTGGACCTGAGGACCCTTTTCATTTGTTGTTTCCTGGAGATGTTTTGGTTTTGTTGAATTAGTAAAAAATAGTAATACATTTTAGCCCCATGGTGCAAGCCTCATGAGTCCATTCAGTGGACCAGGGCTCTGAGACTTGCTGCCGCATGGGGCGTTGGAGTGCAGACATATTCCTATAGGGCCCTTTAGTGCATGCGGTTTCCAGTGGGCACAATGTTTCTCTGGAGAGTGTGACACTTAGACCAGGTCACCTGCATTCTGTGGGAGTCCTGGGTCTGGGGCTTGTTCCAGCAGGGCTGCTAGGTTACTGATGTCTATGCTGAGAAGGGTCAGGCTGAGGTTATGTCCCTGTTCTCTCCTTTCTAGCCTGAAGGCCTATTTGCATGTTGTTTGTTTCAGTGTTGTCATGAGATTTTTTGCCAGCTCCATTGGGTAGCAATTTAAGGGTCAGTCCTGGCTGCCAGAATGAGTCAAAAGCTTTTTTTATAATCTGTGAAGCAGGCAGATATCTTCCCCCTGTTTGTAAATGAGAATCTCTAGGCTAGAGATGTGCTCCTTGGTTCATTTCTCAGGGAGGAGTCTAATTCAACTTCAATGGATTATGCTGGCTGCTTCAAAAGCATTTCCTGCTGCTGCTGCTAACACCAATGCCTGTCTAGTTGTCTGAGTGACACCTCCACTTTTGTGTATAGGGGGTACACATCTGACCGTGTCTCAGGGAAGTGTCCAGATGGGAGGGGTATGTGGAAATGTTCAGTGCTGTGTTTTAGCATCTCATTTGCTATTTTATCTGGAGCACACGATTTCCAAGGTTGACATTTCGGAGAGATTTTCCTTTGTTCTGCATTAGTGGGTGCCTGGGGGCTGGTAGTTCTAAATGGTGGTTAGGAATGGCATTGTTTTTCTAATTATGCTGTTTTGTTCTTGGGTCAGGATCCTGGGTTGAATTCTTTTCTCTAGGTCTGGCCGTGGCTTGTCTAGTTTTGCCATTCTGGATTATTGGGGTTTGTTTCTGTTTGTTTGGTTTAAATTCTTCCCAGAGGGAACTGGCATCTATCACATCCTCAGTCTGAGCTAACATTTCCTTCCTGTGCTCTGGGTTTTCTTTGCTGGAGGATGGATCACAGTGTGTCCTGGTAGCTGGATCTAGATTAGTGCAGGTGGGGGCTCCGTGCTGTGAGCGGAAGAGCTCCCTAGCTTTCCTTCTAAGTTAGGGTAGCCTATATCACACCATGTTCCTTCCCTTTTCTTTCTTTTTCATGGTCCATCCTTTCCTGCTGGCTGTGGGAAGAGATTGCTCTCCTGCTCTGCTGAGTCTTTTATGGGGATGTTAGTATTGTTTGATGTATGGCCATAGTGTTTCTTTAAAAACAGATTCATTAGGTTTTCATTGACTGGGGTTTTCAGAGCTCTTTCACATTGTTCTACTGATACCATTTGTTTTGTTGATTAATCGCTAGATATAATTTGTGGCCATTCTGCAGAAGGTTAGTGGGGTGGTATTCTTTGTTGTTCACTGTGGTTTGTTTGGATGAAGGACCAGTTGCTGTGGACCGATAAGTGCAACTAAGTTTGACAGCAGGTTTGCCTTACTGAAGATCCATGTAGCATTGATCATTCTGCTTATCCTTACAGAGTCATAGAATGAGAAACCCAGAGTCACATACACACCCAGAATCACACACACACACACCCAGAATCATACACACCCAGAATCACACACACAGACTCATGCACGCATGCACACACACACACACACACACACACACACACAGAATCCCCCCCAGAATCACACTCATCCAGAGACTCATACACACACATACTCAGACTCTCTCACACACAGACTCACACACACACACATGCACACACATCCAGAATCACACAGACTCACATACACACCCAGAATCGCATACACACACACACACAGGCTCACGCACTCCCCTCCAGAATCACTCCCCCAAATCAACCCGCCTCCAGAATCTCACACACACACTCATAGATGCACAGTCAACTATCAAATGGACACAGATGCATGGACTCTGTCACAACAGACACAGAGACTCTTGTAGCTGCATCTCTCCTGCCGTGCTGGGCGCTGCGTTTCCATGGTAACCCCAAGGCTCACTCTCTGACTCCAGGTTTTCAAAACTGAATATTTCCATTTCCATCAAAATAACATTTCTGCCATGAATCATTGTGTCCCCTCCCCAGTGTGGCCAGCTAATGAGCCCAGTGCTGGGCGGAGCCATAGGAGCTATCCCCACAGGCAGCCTGTCCCAGTCCTTTCGGAAGCAGCTCTGGCCTCCCACCTGTAGAATGACTATGCTGCTGAGATGGGCTAGCAAAGCACTCAGCAATCCTCTCCCCTCCCACACTGAGCTGTGCTGCCCCATGGCCTCTGACCTCTATGGACTGTGCTGCCTCATAGCCCCTCCCCTCCCCCACCAGGCTTTGTGGACCCTTGGCCCTTTCCTTTCACCTCTCCCAAGTCTGCGTAGCCTCTCAATCTCTCTCCATCTCATTGCTTCACTCCCTGTTATGTAGCCTGCTCCATGCCTGTTTGTCTGTCCTTCTGTTTCTCCCCTTGTCCGTCTATAGCAGTGGTTCTCAACCTTTCCAGACTACTGGACCCCTTTCAGGAGTCTAATTTGTCTTGCATAGTCCAAGTTTCACCTCACTTAAAAACTACTTGCTTATAAAATTAGACATAAAAATAAAAGTGTCACAGCCACTAGTACTGACAAATTGCTGACTCATATCTGTATGAAATTTTAGTTTGTACTGACTTCGCTAGTGCTTTTTATGTAGCCTGTTGTAAAATTAGGCAAATATCTAGATGAGTTGAGTACCTCCTGGAAGACATCTGCGTACACCAGGGGTAGATGTACCCTGGTTGAGAACATTGATCTAGAGCAGCACCAGGACAGGCACCAATACAGGCCAAGTAACCAGCTTCCTGGGCGGATGACCCAGAGATCAGTAGACAGCGTCCATAGATGGAGAGCAGGGATGTAGTGCAGACTGTGCCATCTCAGCCCCCAAGTGATGAGAAGGTCTCAGGGAAGCTGTGCCCACACTGTGTCCTGGGAGAGAATCAGAGAATCATAGAAGATTAGGGTTGGAAGAGACCTCAGGAGGTCATCTAGACTAACCCCCTGCTCAAAGCAGGACCAACCCCTGGCTGGGTCCAGGGACTGGGGAGGGAGGCAGAGCTGAGCAGGAACATGCTCGTGCACCCAGCAGCAGTACTTTTGGTTCCATCACCTTGTCTCCAAGTCTGGCAGCAGCATTTCCAGCCAGGCCCAGTATGCGTCTCCCAGTGCACGTGGCCCATGTGGGAAACCTAGCACAGACAATGCCATTCATCTTCCGGCAGACAAATACATTCCCAAAAAATATTCATTTGACAACTAATCTCTGCATTTAACTGAATTTTCCAGGTGGAAAAAATTTCAGAGTCTTTATAAATCGGGTCACTGTGTAAAGAATGTGCAGCTGGCACCTCGTGTCAAGAAAATCCTGCCCAGCTCCAGGAACGCTGAAGTGGCTTCCATATATCACACCTGCAGAGGAAACCAACCGAAGATTATAAAGTTCGGTGGCTAAACCGCTGCACTTTACAAAGCCTCTGTGTCCGTCAGGCCATAAGTGGCATCTTCCCCGCAACCCTGCAGCTCCAGCCCCTCAGCCAAATAGCAGATAGGGTGTCCTACCTTCACCAGCAAGGCCTAGGAAGTTCTGCAGCAAGCTGGGCCTAAACTGGGTACCAACTGCCAAGGCCCCCGGATTCTGCAGCTTCTGGCCTGGCAAGGAAGTATTATGCAATGGTTTCATTTACATGTGTAACCCTTCTGCCCCTCTGAGTTGGCAGCAACAAGGGCCGGGTTCAGTATCCAGGGGTTCCGTTTCAATAACACAATGCATAACCGGATCAAGCCCCCACCCAGTGACCTGGGACACTCACATACCACACCCCCCTGGGCGCCTCTAGGAGGCAATACTTCCCCTCTCGCAAGCACGGAGTCTGAGTTTAGCAAAATCTTTTTAATAAAGGAAGGAACCAATGCGGCATCCCATTGGAGAAACACCACAAACAGGGTTATAACACAAACCATAAACAAAAACCCACCTCCAAGTACGTTTGGCACTGTCCTTTTTCCCCTTAGGGTTTTAAGTCCAATCACCCCAAAGTCCAACAACCCAAAAGTCTCTGGTCAATGCCACCCCAGAGTTCGAGAGTTTATCTGTAGAGGTCCCTCCCCCCAGCCTGGGTAGAAAGGGGCACCTTACATGGTCCGGGGCCAACTGCCCTGGCTCCGTGGGTTCTGCTTCTGCCTTCTCCACGAACTGCTCCACTTTACCAGCTGCTCCACTCTGCTCCTCCAGCCGTCCTCAGAAACTGCTCCGCTCCAGCAGCTGCTCTGCTCCATGAGCTGCTCTGCAAACTGCTCGGCTCCTCTCGCTCTGTGGGCCGCTCCACCCGTCCCACAGCTACTCCGCTCTGCCAGCCGCTCTGCTGCCACCAGCTGTCCCGTGGTCCGCTCCAGCCGTCTCCACAACTGCTCCACTCCACCAGCTGCTCTGTTCCACAGTATAACTTCAGGCTCCCCCACTAGTTAGCACAGTACTCAGTGCTCTCAGCTCAGTTATGTCAGCTCTTTAGTGATTTCAACGCTTAGTGATCTCAGCTCTTAGTGGGGGAGCCCCAGTGCTAGTGCACCATTATCCCAAGGTGATTTCAGCTCAGTAACCTGTATTTAGATTCATGAGGGAATAAAATAAAAAAAAATCAACTCTGACATTCCACAGTGGAGAGAGGAGGGGGTGGAACTGGTGCTTCTGACACCACAAGGCAACTGCCCCACCAAGCACAGATACCTGTCCCCAGCCTCTTTCAATTCACTGGGTTTTGGAACCCATGTCCCTTCTCTAGCAAGTACCACCCAACTGAGGGTGAGTCATTTGTCACCAAGCAGTCCCACAGCTCAGCAGTCTGGGATAGGGTAGGCGTGCCTATGCAAATACACTCTCTGAAAATCTTTCCACCAGATGTCAGGGTAGAGCTTATCCTGACTCTGCTTACACATGCAACACTGAAGGTTTGGATTGAATTAAATCTGGATTAACTATCTCACTCCATACATCCCACCGCGAGCCCCCACATTTTCCGTTTTCAGTGTGCTACTTTTCTATTGACAACATCTAACCACACTGTAGTGGCTGTCAGAGAAGCTGGAGCTTGTTGTCACTGGCTAGGCACCAATTGAGGCTTTTGGCACCTGGGGAGGCATCAGAAGCAACTGGGATTGTTGATAACCACAGTAGCTGATGTTGCTATAACAGTCAACAGTGGAGTACAGTAGTTAACTGTGTTGCCATTTAATCAGCCATCTGCAGGTTTCAGAATTAACATGCTCAGAGCTATTGTTTCAGACTCTCTGCAGCCTCAGGCAAACATCACCGTATCACATACACACAGGTCACGTTTTCAGGAGTTTCATCATAATCATAAGAGGCAGAAGCATTTTTAAGAACTGAAAGCTCAGACTGGAGCAGAATTCTGCATCAAGGGCTGGCTTCTCCGGCAGCTGCCCAGACTGAAGCCACAGAACAGACAAAACTTGCTGCCTAATTCTATCCTTGCAGGCTTGTCCTGCTCCTCTTCAAAAGATGCGATGCAAGAAATGTTCATGGATCCTTTCTGTAATGGGCTAGTTAGTTATTATTATTTTTGTTCTTACGATTATTTATCCTTGGTATTGCCATAGCACCTAGAAACCCAAGTCATGGACCAGGGCCCCATTGTGTCAAGCGCTGTACAAACACAGGATAAAGACACTCCCTTGCCCCAAACAACTTACAATCTAAGCAGAAGACAATGAGACAACATTGGTCAGCAGCCAAACCATTGTAGCACCACAGCTAAGGAGAGTTCTGAGCAGGGACAGGGCCACCCAGGGAGGGAGTGGGTGGCAACTGGGACAATTTGCCCCAGGCCACGCAAGTGCCCTCAGGAGAGTTTTTCAGGGCCCCTGGAGTGGGGTCCTTCACTAGCTCCGGAGGCCCCGGAAAACTCTCATGGGTCCCGGGCCCCCAGAGCTTCTTCTGCTCTGGGTCTTCGGCGGCAATTAGACAGCGGGGGGTCCTTCCACTCCAGGACCCGTGGCAGGGGGTCCTTCCGCCCCGGGACCCATCACTGAAGTGCCATGTCTTCGGCGGCAATTCCCCTGCCGCCGAACTCCCCGGGCCCCCTGAATCCTCTGGGTGGCCCTGAAGAGGGATGTGGAGGTAGTTTTGTGGCTTTTTGCAGGTAGTGCTTGTGATGAAGTGGGGGATTTTCTTAGTGTTTTGCCCGAGCACTGTATGAGTCTTAGTTTCCCCTGTATGCTGTGTGTTTAACAAGGTGGTGGGTGAGGGTGTTTGTTGTTGCAGAGGACAAGGTGTGACCTCACATAGCAGTTGGGAGCCCAGACAATGGCCTGAAGATTGGGTACCCTAGCGACTGATGACTGGGAGGCCCACCTCAGCTTGAAAGTCAGCCAGTTCTGGCCAATCGGGGGACAAAGGGCTGAGAAAAGAGGACCCCAGTAACCTGACCAGTCAGTTTCAGCCAGTAGGGGAACAAAGGGCAGAAGAGAGAAAGCCCAGGTGATCTGTTTGCCCAGGAAAGAAGAGGAAGGATGGAAAAGGAGCTGTTGGGGAAGGTGATGGTCGGCTGGAAGAAGATAGGCTTCTGGACTGGAGACAAAGAGCAGCCTGAGCCCACCTGGATGGGGGATAGATCCAGATGAACTGTGCTGCAAGTTAGGCTCTCCACAGGCCTCTGTTGAAATGGTCTGAAATGCCCTGGGCAAGCAGTGCTTGAACTGCAGGAAATGGGGGTTCCAGTGTCCCTGATGTATTCTTTACAGGTAGGGGGAACAGATATTACAGCTGGCCTGTAAGTCCCTTGCTCACAGCCCAGTGACTTTACTGAGGCTGCTCCCATGTGTCTGCATCTGCAGGACCTGATCCTTAGGGCTTGTCTATCTTTAAAATGCTACAAGTGGCACAGCTGCACTGTTGGAGTGCCTCAGGGTAGTTCTCTGTAGGTAATCCACCTCCCTAAGAGGTGGTAGCTAGGGCAACAGAAGAATTCTGTCTACAGAGGACTTAGGTCGGCTGCTGAGGGGGAGTGGATTTTTCACACCCTTGAGTGATGTAGCTATGTCCACTTAACTGTTTAGTGCAGACCTGGCCTTCGTCAGCACATAATAGAGTACACCTTGGTAAAACAAGCAATAGCAGAGCTATGGAGCTGCAGGACACTCCCCGGCCCTTTTTCAAATGCAGCCCCTTGATTGATTGATATTAATCTGTGAGAAGGAGGTTTTCCATTCCAGAAATGTCCCCTCTGTCATGTCAGTTTTACAGTTGCTCTGTACACTTGGACTATTATCTCAATTCCTCCATCCACTCCAGAGGCAGCTCTGCCAATGCACCTCAGCCCTAGCCCACAACACCTCTCCTGTGCTTCCTGCTCCAGGCCTGGGACCTCCTAGAGCTTTGCTGATGCACCTGAGTCCTGACCACACATGCAGCTCTGCCAATGCACCTCAACTCCACACAGCTCTGCTGGTGCAGCCCTATCTCATTAGCAGCACCCCTTTTTCTTCCAGTATTAATTATCTCATTGACAGACTGTCAATCCTGTTGAGCTGCCTTGGCTAACTATCCCCTAAGGTCTGGAACCCAGGTCCTCAGAGGTGAACTCTGAGGGCTCTAAGTCTCTCCTTCTCTTCACATCCAGTTTATGTCTAAATCTTGCTAATTCTTTCTGTGAAACATCTCTAAGGTACTATCCTATTCATCCAGATGGTGAAAACCATCAGCTCAGCCCTCATCCTCCCCATGTCTCATCCTTCTCTCTGGCCTTGACAAATGCCATCCTGCCCCACTCCGAGCCGTGCAGAATGCTCCTGCCAAAGTCCTTTCCCTAGCCCATTGCTTTGACCTGTCACCTCTTTCTGTAAAACTCTTCCCTGCCTCCTCCTGCTCTACTGCATCAAACACAATCTACTTATGTTCCCCTCATGGTCAATCCCTACCCTCCATCTCCCATTCACTAGTGAGTTGTTGGTGCCCCCATCCGATCAGCCCATCATGCCTGCCTGCATCACCCACTTACTTTTCAGAGAAGCCCCTTTGAGCTTCCTCCCCTGCTGCTCCTCAGCCTGGGAGAGGCTGGCACAGACTCACTGGCCCCGTGCTCTCAGCTCCCTTTGTTCCTGAGAGGAACTCCTTCAGTGTGACAGTCTTCCTCCTCAGAGTCACAATCTCTCAGTTGTTAAGCCCTGCACTCCACTGCCTCTTGAAACCGCACTTCTCTGAGCCTTCAGCACACCTGTCTCTCACCATGGGCCCCCTCAAGGAGTCCACTTGTTCTGGACCCCTGGGGCCTCCACACCCAGAAGGAACAATGCAACCTACTCTCTAGCCTGCAGAAACTCTCAGCCGGCATAAAAAAGGAGGGTTTATTGTACATCTGTGCAGCCTGATGTTACTTAATCAGTGTTGCCAGTTCTTAGTCTTTGCTGCAAAGACTCAGCTGGTGAAATCAAAAGAATGCAGGAGAATCTCAGCTTTCTTTTGTTCAAAAAAAGTAAGTTTCTAGCCCTCGTGGTTGTAGAGAAAAGCTTGAAAATGTGGAGCGGAGTGGGACCTAACCCCTCAGAAAGCAGAAGGCAAAGAAGAGTGCCCTGGGGCAGGGGTTGAAACCTGGCTAAAGCTGGTAGATGTGAGTGTGACAGATGCCTTCATTCAGGGGAAATGCAAGAAGCAGATAAGCTCCATATGGAGGAAGATAGCTGAGACAATAGGAGCCAAAACACAGGTCACAGGCAAGGCCGGTCCGGGGCTGAGCTGTGTGACAGAGGGTTTCATGGGGGGTGGGAGAGGGGGAGGTTGAATGCAAACACAGAGGGCTGGGTGTTGCTTTGATGGAGCTGTGTGAGGTGTGAGAGCAGACACAGCTGAAACACCACAGAAGCAGACAACAAAGGTAGCAGGAAGCAAAGGACAGGCAAAGAGGCCCTGAGAGAAAGTAAAGAGAGAGCTTTTGGGCAGAGTGCTAGCTGGAAAAAGAGGCTTGGATTTCTGAGCAAAGGAACTCTCCTGTTGGTTGATTCCTGCGGTGTTCAGGGAAACAGTGGTTTGTACAGAAACAGGCTTGCTCCAAGGAAACGCCTGGCTCCAGCATCCATTTCTCCTCCTAATTGAAATGACCCAGCAAAGCCCCAAATACCGGCTAGTCACTCTGGCCAAAGAGATATCCACAACATTAATTCCTTTCAAAATCTCATGATTTGGGGGGCCTGACTCATGATTTCTCAGTGATAGGGGTTGTCCATTCTGGGCTTTCCACCTAGCACTGGGACTGTCTGTTGCCCAGCTGTTGGCCCATCTATGCCTCAGCTCTAGCAAAGACCTTTCCCATGACAATTGCTGTTCTTACAGGCCCTGGGACTGCATGGTCTGAAGTGCATAGGGCGCAGGAGTGGCAGGAGACTGCTGCCCAGCAGAGGTGTTGCTCCCAGTGTGGGTGGGGCCAGGCAAGAAGGCTGATACAATGGTTGTTCCCTTCTGCATAGGGCTAGACCAGGTTTCTAATGGTGATCTCTCAGGATGTGTCTGCCTCACATGTGCCCCCTGGCAGAGCCCAGGGGCCTGGCCCTCCTTCCATCCAAAAGCCCTTTGCCAGGGTGGGCTGCTCCTGCAACCATGTGCCAGGTTGGGCTGCTCCCCATGATCCTGTGCCAGTCTCAGTTGCTCCTACAACCCTGTGTCAGGCTGGGCTGCTCCCTGTGACCCTGCCAGGGCCATGAGCCACCACCATTGCTCATACTGAGAGAAGTCTTTATTTTCCTTGTGCCTGAAGATGAGTTTTTCTCCCCAGGCTGCGGGCACTGGTCCCCAACCTGGCCTGGGCAGGGAGTTCCTGCTCCCTTAATTCTCTTGGGAATCATTGAGCTCTCAGGCTTTGGAAAAGGCTCTTCCTCTGTTGCTCCCAGGAATGGGGTGGCCCAACCCCATGGCAGGGGGAGCAATGTCTCAGGACCTGGGCAGGAGCAGGAAATTTACAATGATTTATCTGCTCAGTGTGAGCAAGAGGAGGGAGCTTGACTTGCTTCTATCAGGGCTGGATTTAGCCCATAACCTAGCTCTGTCCCCTCAGCCCCAGGCCCTTAGCACATACACGTGGAACCAGCCACATGGCCCATTGGCCTGGGCCTGGGGCTCCAGCGAGGAGGAGAAGCCTATAGCTGCCCTTGCCCTTGTCTTGTGACTCCCTCAGGGCTCTGTCCTGCTTCTGGAGTGGAGGGCAGGGCAGGGCAGAAGAGCTGGCTTGAGGATCTGGGCTGTTTTGAGGTGATGCAACAAAAGGAACCTCCTTGAGCCTGCCCTGGGCTCCCTCGGCTGGTTGGCGTTTGCCAGGGCCGCCTGACAGGAGCTGTGCAGTGGGGAATGGAACCAGGTTGAGATCCTTAGTGGCTCCTGTTTGTGCTGCTGTCTTGCTTCCTTCCTGAAAGCAATCACCCCCCATGTCCAGCATGTGCACTAACTGCAGGGCCTCCTGGGGCCCTGAGAAACAAATCTCTGCCTTTCCCTAGGACCTTGCTGAACCAGAGCTCTGCTCCTCCTCCTGCCTTGTGGGGCAGGATGATGAATTGCAAGACCTTTTGCTGATGTGCGTAGGGCAAAGGAGCAGAGTTTGGGCTGGTGAGAGCCCCTGGGGGAAGAACCACCGAGGCCTGAACTCAGAATACCATGCAAAGTTGTAGATGCCATGTTACATGGTGGAATACATTCTCAGCCATGGCAAGGCTTTAGCTGAGCCTAAATTGACCAGGAGGGTGTCTGATTTTCTCTAGGAACAGTTCCTGCTTCCTCTAGATCTGCTGAAATCAAGGCCAAGCCCAGTCAGCGCACCTGGGCCTTTCTTGGAGCCTGGCTGCCACTTCTCTCTCATCCCCTGAGCCCAGATGGCTGGGGATTCTGCCTTTGAGATGCTCTCTATTTCCAGGAGCTTCTACAGCTGTCTGCAGTGCAATGTAGGAGATGGAGACAAAGCAGTGTTCTCCACGCCTTGTAGGCACATTGCAATTGATCTGGCACAGAAAAGGTTAATTTTCTCTGCCTCTGTCTGAAGAAACCTAACTATGGCAGACACCTAATCCTGACAGAGAGGGCTCTGGGGTTTGCTTTCATTTGCATCCTGTACCCTGTGCCATCCAGTTACCTGATTCCACGCAAATATTCCCAGGTCCTTGCAGATGCTATCCTTGGTCCCATCTCTGATTTTCATAGTGCATCAAAACCAAAGGGTCTGATTTCCCCTGCCTTGCCCCTGTGTAAAGCATGGCCAGACCAGAACTCTCCACTCAGGCAGGGGCAGGGGGACATACTGAACTCTCTTGGCATGTGGAGAAATTGCCACACGAGCTGTGAGGATATGAATTACACAAAACCATTATTAATGCAAAGTTGCCCAGCACTGACACTTGCCCTGCCAGAACGGGAAAGAATCGAAACACTCTTAGAATCAGGGAATGAAGAGTTAAGGTAACAATCCTCCCCTCCCCCCACACACACCTGAAAACCAGGAAATACAAAGATAAGCTACACACAACCCCTCCAAGGCGACCCCGTAGGACTGCCCCAGAGCTGCCATCGCCCCTAGGACTGACTCGGGGTGGGGGCGGGGTGGCATAATAAGTAGACATGAAAATGACGAGAAGAGCATGCCGTTGTTTGTGAGATGTTCCCCAGGCTGAAATTCCAGCAGGCGCTCCGGCTGCATTCCCTGTGTTAGGTCTAGCTGCAGTGACTGGTGCAGAGACTAGCTGGGAAAGGCTGGCAGAGCTATCACTGTGAGGAATGGAGAGGTGTGCATGTACCTCCAAAGGATAAGTCTTTTCCTGGCAATGCTGAGCTCTGTAGGCTGAGACAGTAGCTGTGCATAGGGGATATTCTTACCGTGGGGCTGTGGGCAGCTTGGGCAGACATTGTAGGGGTCTGCAGGGTTAGTGAGGGCTAGTGCACTCTCAGTGGATTCCTCAGGACAGGAGAGAAGGGGTGTAACATTTTGCAAGCCTGGCTGGTTTGGGTGCTGCCTGCTCAATGTCTGAGTACAGGCTGGGGGATGGGGGACGGGCTCCTGTTTGCTATGTCTGACCTAAGCCTGGATTTTGCCTTAGCTAGGCCCACGTCCAGACTAACCCGCGGCATCGGCGGGTTAAAATCGATTGCTCGGGGATCGATATATCGCGTCTAGTCTGGACGCGATGTATCGATCCCCGAGCGCGCTTACATCGATTCCGGAACTCCATCAACCCGAACGGAGTTCCGGAATCGACACGGAGAGCCGCGGACATCGATCCCGCGCCGTCCAGACGGGTGAGTACCTCGATTTTAGAAATTCGATTTCAGCTACGTTATTCACGTAGCTGAAGTTGCGTATCTAAAATCGATTTTAATACCCTAGTCTGGACGTGGCCAAAGACAGTTAGACTTTGACCTAATGTGCTGTTGTGCTCCATCCCAACTGCATAGCCTCTGGGCTGGGCAGATCCAGGGTGGTGTTGGATTTCCTGGGTTTGAGAGGTTCACTTTAGCCCCTCACAGCATCAGACAAGAACCCAAGACCCCATGGGACACCGGAACACTGCATGAATGGCATTTGGGGCAGTTAATGTCCTTGGTTTATTCAAAATGTGAAGTGGAGACCATACGGGCATGAGGAAATGAGAGTATAAGACGGGGTGAGCAAACTTTTTGGCCCGAGGGCCACATCGGGATTGAGAAACTGTATGGAGGGCTGGGTAGGAAGGCTGTGCCTCCCCAAGCAGCGTAGCCCCAGCCCCCATCCTCCCCCTCATACTTCCCGCCCCCTGACTGCCCCCCCTCAGAACCTCCCACCCATCCAACCCTCCCTGCTCCTTGTCTCCTGACCACCCCCTCCCAGGACCCCACCTCCTAGCCAACCCCCCCCACTCACAGTCTCTTGACCATCACCCCCTGAACCTCCGCCCCATCCGATTACTCCCTGTCCCCTGACTGCCCCCTGGGACCTCCTGCCCCTTACCCAACTTCCCTTCCCCCCCACCCGCTTCCCGCCTCCTTACCATGCTGCTCAGAGTGGCAGGACAGCCCGGGAGGTGGGCGGGCACAAGTTGCGCTGCCTGTGCAGCAGCGTGGCTGCAGGAGAGGAAGGTGGGAGAGGGGCCAGGGGCTAGCCTCCCCAGCCGGGAGCTCAAGGGTCTGGCAGAACAGTCCCGTGGGCCGCATGTGGCCCACAGGCCATAGTTTGCCCACCTCTGGTGTAAGAGAAACCCTAGCAGGGCAGGCAGGACAGTTGATGAACACCACAGAGAGGGAAGAGCCCACTTTCTGCTCTGTGAACCAGCACTGACCCGAGCCCAAATGAGAATAACAATTAGAAATAATTTCTCAGCACTGCCATGTTACACAACCCAGCTCCCTGCTCCCCTGCCCCAGGCTCCTTGGCAATGAGTGTACCAGCCACAGAACACCTCCCAGCCCCCACATCTCTTCTTGTCCCTGCTATCTGCCTGGCCAGCACAGCTTCCCCACAAGGTTGAGGAGCTGGGCTGAGGATGCAGGAGCAGTGCAGGGACTAAGGAGTCACTGGGGCATGTGGGATAGAAGTGGGGCATGGCTGTGGGAGGGCTTGAGGGACAAAGATGAAATCTCCCTACATCCCCCCACAGCACAGACCCCTTTCTGTCCTCCCCTCCTCACATTCCCTTGCACAGATCTGACCTCCCCTTTCCCTCCAGGAGGCAGGAAGCTTTCCTTATGGCCCTGGAAAGCTGGCAGAGAAGGGAGATCTGGGCTCTTTCCCCTGGTTGTGCTTTGTGGAATTGTTTGGGTTGGGGTATTTGTAGGGAAGGGAGGGCACAGATGGCTCCACCTCCTTCTGCCCAGGTGTGTTAATGCAGGGACATTCTGGGTTCCCACAGAGCAAAGGTCCCGTCCAGGACGGTCCCTCATTCAAGGTGGGATGTGAGGAAAACTGCATTTGCAGAACCCCAATTCTCTGTCAAAGCTCTGCTCATGGCCCTGGGCTTACACAATGCAGGCCATTGCCTGGGGCATGCTGGCCCCAGCACTCAGTACCTGGGCCAGAGTAAAAATAATGCCTATTTCTGTACAGTATTGTCCCTGAGTACATCTTACTGTGCTCTACCCTCTGGCCAGGGCTGGCCTTACCATGAGGCAAACTGAGGCAGCAACCTCAAGTGTCAGGCTGGGAAGGGGGGGCACTAGGACCCAAAGTGTAGAAAATTGTGTCTGCTGCTGGTGCATATGTATTCTCTCTGCTCTAGATGCACAGAGATGGTGGAGTGCTGTGCTGGAGGAAGGAGGGCACAAGAGACATAACAGGCAGGCAGGAGAAAAGGTGAGCAGGGCTGGTGCAACCATATAGGCGACTTAGGCCGTCGCCTAGGGCGCTGGCATTTGGGGGGTGCCATTTTCTTCGGCAGCGACTGTGGCAGCTGGATCTTCGGCCGCCCCGGTCGCCGCCGGCATTTAGGCAGAGGGCGCTGGGCAGGGGGAGCACGGGGAGGGCCACCTGCAGCAAGTAAGGGGCGGGGGAGTGGCACGCAGGGGAACTCCCCGCCCCAGCTCACCCCTGCCCTGCCTCCTCCCCGAGCACGTCGTGGCTGTTTCACTTCTCCTGCCTCCCAGGCTTGCGGGCACAAGGGGGGTGCCTCAGGGCGGGGGGGAGCTACTGCGGGGGGGCACCTCAGGGCGGAGGGGGGGAGCTGCCATGGGGTGGAGTGCCTCAGGGCAGGGGCATGGGGGGGCACGAAACATCCTTGCACCGGCCCTGAAAATGAGTAGGAATAACAGAAAGTAGCAGCAGGAGCTGCAGGGAGAGAGAGGAGGAGGAGCCTCTTATGTATCTCTCTAGCACCCCTAGGAGCCTGGACTGATTAATATCAGCTTCTCAGGGAGCTTCCTGTTTCCTGCTGCTTCCCTGAACCCACTTGAGGGGAACAGGCAGTCAACTGAAGTAGTAAGTAAGGTGACCAGATCCTGATAAAATCGGGACTGTTTGGCTATTTAGTAGTTTGTCCCGCATCCCAACCGACGTATGGTTGGGACGCCTTTTGTCCCGATATTTTGCACTCCGACTTCATTTGTTTATTTATTTTGCTTCGGCAGTGCCTCCTGCCTCCCCGCCCCCCCATGTGTCCCAATATTTTGTTCTTGACATCTGGTCACCTTAGTAGTAGGAGCTGGTTAGGCCCTTAAGATGCTGATACCTTCCCTCACTCAGGCCCTGCTACCAGCCTGCTTATTTGTCCCCTTCAACTGAGTGTTGAGAGCCACTGTAGCTGGCACAGAACAGCAGTCATGAGTGAAAGAAGAAAACATCCCTCTGGGGCAGCATTCAGAAATAGAAAGAAAGCAAAAGAAGCTGTCCTATCTAAGCAGGAAGGAGCTCTCCTGAGATACATAGAGACAAATGTTCATGGCGAGCCTTCTGGCCCCAGTGAGGATGTGCGTGGTGAGGAGATGCCTGATCTTCCAGTTAGTCAGAGTGCAGGTGGCCTGGCAGCTACTGCAGCATCCATATCTCCTTCTCAAATGGATGTAACCATGCACATTTTTGAAGAAAAGTGTAGATCAGAGAAGAGCGTGGTGGTGGCACAAGAAACAGCTGCTGCTGAGTTTAGTTCCTTAAGTCTAGGTGATCCAGGACTGTGGAACCACTTGAGTAGTAGCCTGAGGGACTTCCTTGTACTGCATGGGCCGCAGCAAGTGAAAAACTTCATGTTCCCCAAAGACAATGAAAATAGAAGTTTCCATCCAACACATTACTGGCGTGAAATCCCCAATGGTGACAAAGTGGAGAGGCCGTCTCTTATGTACTCAAACCCCCAGAATGCTGAAGGATAACTTAGTGGCTGGGAGGGATAGCTCAGTGGTTTGAGCATTGGCCTCTTAAACCCAGCGTTGTGAGTTCAATTCTTGAGAGGGCCATTTAGGAAACAGGGATAAAAATCTGTCTGGGGATTGTTCCTGCTTTGAGCAGGGGGTTGGACTAGATGACTTTCTGAGGTCCCTTCCAACCTTTATCTTCTATGAGTCTATACTGTTTTTGTTGCAAACTCTTCCAGTCTAAAGTTCCAGCCACATTGGGTTCTACAGGAACAAAGGACTGGAAAAATCTGTCTAGAAATCTGGCATGTCATGAGAAGGCAGCAGATTACCAGAGAGCATTCCATAGGTGGAAAGAGCTTGAGATGAGACTAAGGTTAAAGGCCACTGTAGCGAAGCAGTGACTCACTGGTGTGGCATCTCCTGCTGGCTCTCCAGGGAATTAGCTTGATTCCAGTCCAGAGCGCCCTCTGCTGTCTGGCGGCACACCTGCCACTGACCCCATGTCCCTCCCAGACCGTGCCCCATTACCTTGGGGTTCTGCCCCAGCAGTACCGCCACACTCTGGGTATCCCCTCCCAGGCGATACCCCCAATGCTCTCACCCACCTTTCCTCAGTGGCTACTGCCAGTCCTCATCTAGCTCCCAATCACTGGGGCAAACTGCAGTCTGTCTTGGCCACTCATCATCAGCAAGTAGGTTTGGACCAGCTGCCTCTGCCTAACCCCAGGCTGTACCTCTACAACCCCAGTACCTGCTTTGGCCTTTCCCAAGGCCTGCAACCTGGGGAGTTGCCAGTCCGGAACTCCCCAGCTCCTATTCCTTTCCCCAGCACTGCTCTACTCACGGTACCCTGAGCTCCCAGGCAGCTAGGTCCTTCTCCCGCCAAGGCTGGAGAAAGAATGACTCAGCCCCTGGCTCACAGCCCTTTTATAGGGCCAGCTGTGGCTGCTTCCCCAATCAGCCTAGCCTTTTTCAGGAGTGGGGCAACTGCCCCAGTACAGCCACCATAGATGATCAGCATCAAGAGAAGATTGCATCAGAGTCTCTTTACTGGCAAAATGTTCTGAAAAGGCTCATTGCCATTGTGTGAATGTTTGCTACCCAAAACCTAGCACTACGTGGCACTTCAGATCAGCTGTATGTACCAAACAATGGAAACTTCCTTAACATTGTGGAGCTGATGGCTGAGTTTGATGCTGTACTCCAGGAGCATCTAAGAGTCACCACCCAAGGAATGTACACACACCACTACCTTGGAAAAAAATTCAAAATGAGATCATACAGTTACTGGCAACAAAAGTCACACAGAAGATTGTGGCAGATCTGAAGTCAGTAAGATATTACTCTGTTATTCTGGATTGCACACCTGACATCAGCTATACAGAACAAATGACTTTAATGGCTTGTTTTGTAACAACAACAACAGAACCTAATGAAAATGTTCCTGCAATGGTGACTGTCAGAGAGCATTTTCTAGAATTTATTAACACTGACGATACTACAGGAGCTAGTATGACAAATACGCATCTTAAAAAGCTAGAAGATACGGGAATTGCGATAGCTGACATGAGAGGTCAGGGCTACAATAATGATGCCAACATGAGACTAAAGAACAGAGGAGAGCAGACACGGATCTCAGGCCATGGCTACACTCACACTTTACAGTGCTGCAACTTTCGTGCTCAGGGGTGTGAAAAAACACCCCCCTGAGCGCTGCAAGATACAGTGCTGTAAAGCGTCAGTGTAACCAGGGCGGCAGCGCTGGGAGCACGGCTCCCAGCACTGCACGCTACACCCGTAAAGGATGTGGTTTACATGCAGCGCTGGGAGAGCTCTCTCCCAGCACTGCCGCTCAAACTACACTCACACTTCAAAGCGCTGCCGTGGCAGATCTCCCGCAGCGCTGCCGGGGCAGTGCTTTGAAATTCCAAATGTAGCCATACCCTAAGACTTAAACCCTCAAGCTTTTTTGTCCCATGCAGTTCTCATTCATTGAACTTGGTGGTCAGTGATGGAGCATCAGCTTCTAGTGAGGCTGCTGAATTTTTTTATGTAATTCAAAGCATCTATGTATTTTTTTCTGCATCAACTCATCAATGGCAAATTTTGAAGCAACATCTGGGAACATCCTCTCTGACACCGCAACCACTGAGTGCCACACAATGGGAAAGTCAAGTGGAGACAATAAAGCCTATCAAACACCAAATTGGGAAGACAGATGATGCCAGAGTTGGCATTATGGAGGATAATGCTGTGACAGGAACTGTTTGTGGGAGAAGAGTGGCAGAGGGAAATGGAATCACCAGAAACATACATAACTTCAAATTTCTGTGTGGCTTAGTGTTGTGGCATGACATACTGTTTGAAATAAATGTTGTAAGCAAGACACTTCAAGGTCTTGACCTTGATATATCTGGAGCAATGGAACAACTGGACAAAGCAAAGTCATACCTACAGTCTTACCGATCAGATGAGGGACTTCAAAACGTTCTGAAGAGTACACAGAAGTTGGCAGAGGAACTTCATACTGAAGCTATTTTCCCGCCCATTCAAGAATACAAGAGTCACTGAAGAAGAAGACATTTTGATTACGAGGCATGGGATAATCCCATAAGAGACCCCAAACAACAATTCAAAGTTGAATTCTTTAACCAAGTGCTAGATTGTGCAATACAGTCAGTTGAAGAACATTTCATGCAGCTCAAGGAACACAGCAGTATATTTGGAATGTTGTATGATATTCCAAAACTCCTCACTATACCTGAAGAAGACCTACACCAGCAATGCATGGCACTAGAGACAGTGTTGACACATGATGACATGTGTGCTATTGATGCGAGTGATTTAGGCAACGAACGGAAAGCCCTTTCAAGATACATTTTAGCAGGATCAACTCCAAAGGCTGTTCTGGAATATATGTGCACAAATAAGATGACCACCCCCTTTCCAAATGCTTTTGTTGCTCTGTGCATACTTCTAACACTTCCTGTAAGAGTTGCCTGTGGAGGACACAGCTTCTCCAAGCTGAAGTTAATAAAAAAGACATCTACACTCCACAATGACACAAGAGAGGCTGGTTGGCCTTGCAACCATCTCAATAAAACATGAGCTGGCCCAGACTGTGGACCTTCAGGAAGCAGTTCAGATCTTTGCAACCAAGAAGCAGGGGCAGCTCTAGACATTTCACCACCTCAACCATGGCTGCATGCTGCGGGGGGTGCTCTGCCGGTCACTGGTCCCGCGGCTCCGGTGGACCTCCCGCAGGCAGGCCATGGGGGGCGCACTGCTGGTCGCCGGTCCCACAGCTCCTGTGGACCTCCCGCAGGTGTGCCTGCGGAGGGTCCACCGAAGCCTCGGGACCAATGGACCCTCCGCAGGCATGCCGCCAAAGGTGGCCTGCCTGCCTCCCTCCTCGTGACCGGCAGAGCACCCCCCAGCAGCATGCCGCTCCAAGCACGTGCTTGGTGTGCTGGGGCCTGGAGCCGCCTCTGCCAAGAAGGCACGGAAATCACCATTTTTATTATTCAAACAGATAAAAATGCCAGTGTTTACTATGCAGACAATAAAAGTTACATTTGCTGTTCAGGCGTCTGAAAGTTAAGTGTTACTTAAAATTTTAGAACAAGGCATTTTAAGTTGTTAGTTCTCCTTGATTAGGGTAGGTAGCAAAGCAGTACCATGAGAGGAGTAGAATAGGAAGAAGGCAGAATTGAGACCTTTCAAAGTTTTGGCCCAAGCAAGGGGGCATCATTTGAGATCTCTGTCTCAGGTGCCAAAATGTTGTAGGCTGGTCCTGCAGATTACTGCAAATCCCAGTTTGCACTAGGCAGGATTGGAACATTCTGCTCTCACCTCCTCAGTTACCCGTCCTCAGAGGGGAAGGTCATAGCTCCACACAGTATCCTGAGAGGCAGAGTCTCTAAGCAGGGGCTTCATTTCTACACATCGATCACAGGCAGGGCCCCGCCCCTCAGCCAGAACTATTGACTCCATCGGCAGCACTCCAGACCCGTGCTCTTCTCCAGCCAGCCCAGATACAGGCAGTACTGGGTCTGGTTCTAGCCCATTAAGCACCCTGGAGTATGGAAAACAAAAAGAACCAATTAGTCTCTCAATTGGGCCTGAATGGGCTCTGACCACTCCTGCTCTTCCCTCATGTCACACAGTCAGGAGACACATCTTCCATTGGGGCCCATTTTTCCCTCAGTCTTGGCTTCATGGCAGCATTCACCTGAGGGGTCGGCCCTGGGGTGTGTTAGAGGGTTTTCCCTTCACCCTCTCCTGGTTCTTGTCACAAAGACCGAAAGCAGAAGACCAGATGTCTGAAGTGCAGACAATGCAATGTTTATTGGGGTTAGTTTCCAGCAAGCATGTCCATAACTCTGATGCCACAGAGCCCTGTTTCCCAGTGTCCCATTCTCTCCTCCTCAGCAGGCATAATTATATGTGAAATGCATACCCACAGTCCGATCCCTTATGGTCGTGTTCCGTTCTGTGGGGGAGGACGGGCATGGATCTGGGGTTTTGGTCCCACCTGGTCTGTACCCCATGGGAGGACCTTGCCTTGAGATAGGAGTTGAGGCAGTCTTGAAGTGTGCACCCGCCTGTATATTATACTCCCACCATGCCCAGTAACACTTTAACTGCTCTTATCTGTTCCCATTATACTAACAAACCCTCTGGCTTAGGCAAAAGCACAATACACAGTGTCTTTGTCCTTTGTTCACACATATTAGTAAGAATATAAGTGTATCAAGAATCAAACAGGCAAACAAGACCCAAAATTCTATCTCAGGTGAAAATACAGACCTGAATCCTACATTGTCATTAGCACTCCTAACACTCCAGACCTTTTTTTCCACTTTTCTTCTGGGACCCTCCTGCCCAGGTGTGACAGCACATTTCTTGAAAGGGCCAGATATCAAGATGGAATATGTCAATGCTCCATATGCCCCACTTCCCTCTGTGCAGTATAATACCTGGCACCTTTCCTCGTATGGGCATACTGCATGTGTTCCACTTAGTGTTCCAGACTTCCCATAGTGACGGGCCCAAGACGGTTGGGTCTGGGTTATCTGTTACACTTTGGTAAAGGGCCTACATTGCTTTATGTGTTATAACCAATGGTTGTGCTTTGTGGGTCTGTGCCCCCCGGAACCACTGCAGTATACGTTGCAGAATTAGTGTACTTAACAACAGGTCACTAGCCATAATGATCCACAGTAACATTGAGAGTCCTGACCATTGTAGTATAGTCCAGCATCTGGGCCACCATAAGAAACACTGCTTCTCCTCTTTTGGCAGGGTTAAAATCCTTTTAACACCATTCTGGAAAATATATTTTAAATATGTCCAATTGTTGACAGTTGCATCAAGCTGCTCCTGCAGGTTTCGCATGCTTTTGTCCATATCATGAGCTCATTGAATATGCACAGAAAAGTCCAAAGCAGCTCGACCACTTGGTATGGAATCAGGTAATATGCACTGGTTCAATTGTTCACAGCAATGAGTTCCACAAATCTATTTGTGCTACAAAGTCTCTATGGCAGCATGTAGATGTGTGTAATTGTGCCAGTTGCTGGTGCACTTGTACTCCCAAGTATTATATTACAGAACTGTGTACAGTTCCAGCAGAACACTCCATACCCCATTTACATTACACCCAATTCTGCACCCCTGGCAACAGGCTCTTGGGTCTGCTCCTCCATGACCATCGGGGAGGGACAGATCCAAACATTTTCTCTGGACAGGCAATTGCTTAATATAATTATTGTCCAATTTACACCATTGCATCCTCCACATCTATCCCCCAGTGGTTCCCAGTGAGTTCCTCTCTTTCTCACTACTCCCATAGGACTCATGGGGACCACCCTAGTTGCCTGTTGTGATCCATGGTATCCTGAATCACTCTTCAGCTGGCGTCACCTTTTCTAAAATTCTGAAAGACAAAAGAACATTTTCCTACTCCCTTTAGGGGCGGGAAATTAGTGCTTAAAATACCTCTTCCTTTTACAAATCTCCTTGCTGATTGCAGGAAAACAGAACAATTACCTCCATACTTTCCAGTGTTTTGTTTTATAGGCAGGCCAGGTTTCAATGGTTTCTACCCTTAAAGGAAAGGGTGAATTATCCCTGGTTATTTATGAAATTCATGAGGTGGTGAAACCTCAGTTTTCCTTCTGGTACAGCAGACCAGGCCTGTAATGGTTTCTCTGCTGTGCCCAGCTTTAAGTTTATTCACAGGTAATAGCTGAGAGGCAGCATTATTGAGGCTTGACTGTTCCACTAAAACTCCTTGGCTTAAAAGCCAGGGATTCTCCCTGCATGCTCAGCCAGATGTAGCAAAAATTCCAGGGTGTACGAGTCTTAAAAGCTGTTTCCAAATTTTCACCCGCAAGGGATCAAGAACTCTGACTTGACCCTTTTCCCTTTTTTGCCCCCCTTTTAGCCTATTTGGGAGGGGCTATGGCTTTAAACAAAACTGCTTCATGCAGACACAAACTTTTCAATCCTTGGGCCTGATCCTTTTTGTCAGTTTTTATTGCTTTTCTTGAAATCGCTTTCCAGGGACTAATTAGTAAAGACATTCCATATTGCCTGGCAACCATAACTTCAACCATAAATACTTTTAGAGATGGGGGGAGAAGAAGCGGAGGGATGGGGAGCGAGAGAGAAGAAGCGGAGAGTGGAAGGGATAGGGGATAGAGAAAAGAACGACTTAGGAAGAAAAGAAACCTAAGCCAAGAAAAGTACAGACAGCAACAACACATCTAGAGGTGGGGCTCCATGCGCCCAGGCATCTGGGAACCCCTAGTCCCTATCCTGGCTCTGAGAGTAGAATGGGGGTTGCTGCCACATCCATCAGAGTAAACTACTCATCTTTGAGTATCCCCCCAAAACCACAGCCCCTTCCCCTAGACCAGGAGTTCTCAAACTGGGGGTCATGACCCCTCAGGAGGTCGCAAGGTGGTTACATGGGGGTCGTGAGCTGTCAGCTCCATGGGGCTGACAGCCCTAAGTCTTCATTTAATTAAAATACCCCTCCCCCATTTTTAATTTATATTGGGGGGTCACACTCAGAGGCTTGCTGTGTGAAAGGGGTCAGCAATACAAAAAGTTTGAAAACCACTGCCCTAGACCCTCCCCTCTGAGCCAATCCACTCCTGTCCACCCAGTACTGACTCCCCAGGGTGATAGCATGGATTGGCTCTCCCCTCTGATGCATTTGTCTCCACACATCCACCTGCTTCATAAGCTGAGGCAGCCAGCTAGGAACAAGCTCAGGGTGCTGCATCTGTAAGTGCCTCACACTTACGAATCACTCAGCTCTAACCATTTCTCCAGCAACTCTACACCCCAACCAGGTTCCAGTGCCCCTGCCTGGGGTATCACCCATGGGCTGTCCACAGGATCCAGCCAGCACCATGCCCATGCCTATATGTGATTAAGTATATCCCGCCCTGTTTCCCCAGGGATTCTCTTTATCTTGTTCATCCCTGCAGTACAAGAGTACACCCCGAATAGCTGTTTCAACACCTGCCCCAAAATCAGAAATGTATTTCCCAACCCCACCACATTATTGCCCAGTGTGCCCCATCCCAACAGACTGCTTTACGGCTACCTCTTTCTCATGAGTTAAACCCTCTATCTCTCAAGCCACAGCACAAACTGATCTCAAGCACCTTCCCCAGCTGACTCAGCATTGCATCCCAGTTCTTTAGAGACCAGGGAGAAAATTCTGCCTGGACTACTGTTTGCAGAGCGTGGTCCTGCCCCCAACCACCATCAGGGACTACTATGACCACCTCCCGGAGCTCCTAGGCAGTAGCCACTTTCTCAGGGGCTCTGACTGTGGACTGCCAATTTATAACGCCCACTGGCAGTCATGGGTAGAGTGTATTCTCTGGATTGGGGGTGACTCCTTTTCTGCCATTGGTGGGGCAGACGATTCGGGACCCCCTGGTCTGTTACTTTCCTGCTTATACCAGTATAGCTCATCCTCTAAATCTGCCACCCTCCCCACCAGTTCATCCCTCTCCCGCTGAGTTGCCTCATAGGACTTCTGTGCCCATGCAGTGCCCCGTGTCTTTAAAGCCACTACCTCCACCGCTAGTATGGATTTTTTCATTAAAATCCATTGTTGATCCACTATCCCCTCCAAATCCTTAATATGCTGGAGGAGATCAGCTTCCCGTTTTACCCAGTATGCCACCCCAGTGCACAGACCTTGTAGAACCATCCCTTTTTTTGGATATTCCTTTCCCTGGGAGTCCCCCAAAACCTCCCGCATCTCATCCCAGGTTGATCCCTGAACCTAGTACGGGCCCTAATTCTTCCATATCCATTTATTTCCAAAATCTGTTACCTCGACTTGCCAGAACCCACAACTACCATCATGAGAGCCTACTATACTCCTGCCAAACAGCTGCTCACACAGTTAGCAAGAGGAACTTGCCTGGCTGCTACTCACCTGTCTAGCGTGATGCATCTGAGTCACATCACCAATATATTAGCAAGCATGTCCATAACTCTGATGCTGCAGAGCCTTGTTTCCCAGTGTCCCATGCCCCTCCCTCCTTAGCAGGCATAATTACCTGAAATGCATACCCGCAGTCCCACCCCTTACAACTTATGGTCATGTTCCATGGACATGCTTGCTGGAAACTAACCCCAATAAACATCGCATTGCCTGCACTTTCAGTCTTCTGTTTTCTGTCTGCATGACAAGAACCAGGGGAGAGGGTGAAGGGAAAGCCCTCTAACACATTGGTGATGTGACTCAGATGCATCACGTTGGACAGGTGAGAAGCAGCCAGGTAAGTTACTCTTGCTAACTGTGTGAGCAGCTGTTTGGCGGGAGTATGGCAGGCTCTCATGATGGTAGTTGTGGGTTCCGGCAAGCCGGGGTAATGGATTTTGAAAATAAATTGATATGGAAGAATTAGGGCCCATACTAGGTCCAGGGGTCAAGCTGGGATGAGATTGAGAAGGATATGTGGAAGGTTTTGAGGGACTGCAAGGGAAAGGAATATCAGAAAAGCACTTTTTTTGTACCCCATGGAAGAGGTAAGGAGTGAGGTTGTGCTACGGTCAGGGGCAAACATTTCTCTGGTCTTTTAGTGTTTTACCTTCCCCTCAATCCCCCCTTTGCCCCTCCCGACTGGTTGCTTGACCTTGCCTTGAGATAGGAGTTGAGGCAGTCTTCAAGTGTGAGCTCATATATTATATTCACACCGTACCCAGTAACATTTTAACTGTTCTTATCTGTTCTCACTAACAAACCTAGCTGGCTAGGCAGAAGCAACATACACAGTGTCTTTGTTTACACATATTAGTAAGAATATAAGTGCATCAAGAATAAAATGGGCAAACAAGACTTAAAATTCTATCTCAGGCGAAAATATAGACCTGAATCCTATATTTTCAGTAGCACTTCTAACAGGGTGTGCCCACTCAAGATGGCCTAGCTGAAGTGAAAGCAACCAGACTGCAAAGCTTGAATAAAGTCATTGCATCTTCCCTGGCTCTGCACTCCCTTGTTTGAGGCACTAGGCCTATTGGGGGATGTCCCATGGTTCTTAGTGCTGCACCAATATGAGTTGTTCTATGAATTCTTTTCAGTGTAATGTGAATGAACTTGTCTGTCCTTTCTGGGAACATGTGCAGATGCTCTTAACTCACCAGCTCATTCAGGTAAACCTCATTGACTGGGCACACTCTGGGTTTCTGTCCACAGCCTGTGTCCCAGCAACAAGAACTGAGTCCCAGGTGATGGATGACTTGTACGAAACGTTGGCGTTAATGCAATCCCTTTAAAACTCCTTTCAGGAGCAGGAGGCAGTTACAGGGCGTGACACATGGTGGAGGGCATGCCAGCGGTGACATGATGCCCTGAGCAGGGGGCTAAGGAGATCACACAGGCGGTGTGTAGAGACGGAGCAGTGGAGATATCTGATGCAGGGCTTTAATAGCTGTGGTTTCCTTTGTGCTGACTGGCATTTCTGGAACAGGATCCCAAAACCTTCAGGGGTGGAACTCAGGGCCGCCCAGGGGAAAGGGAGGCAAGTGGGGCAATTTGCCCCAGGCCCCGGACCCCACAGGGGCCTCAATGAGAATATAGTATTCTATAATATTGCAACTTTTGTTTTTATGGAAGAGGCCCCAGAAATTGCTTTGCCCCAGGCCTCCTGAATCCTGTGGGCAGCCCTGGTGGGACTATATTGTCATGCAGACCTGGGTGACCAACAGTGGTTCCAGAACTTATGCATGAAGAAAGCCGTATGCCTGGAGCTGGGTTAAGAGCTTGACTTGGCCTTTCTTAACCAGGACATGCAGAAGAGAGGGGCCCTACCAGTCCAGAAGCAGATTGCTATTGTTATCTCAAAGCTGGCTACCTCAGACTGCAACAGATCAATTCCAAGGAAGTGTCACAGAGAACAAGCACAGAATCTGCCACAGGTTGCAGGCAAACCACATTCATCAGGCTGCCAGGACAGTTCCCCTGCCATGGAAGAGACAAAATCATCTGACAACTCTACCATGAAACTCCAACAGCCCTTAACACTAACCAGGTGCACAACAGGTCTCCAGGCAGAGGGGGTGTCCTCTCCAGTGCACTAGCCTTCCCCTAACTCCTCTATGTCCCCCAGTCCTTCCTTACACAGAGATGTGCCCCAGGGATCTGCAAAGGGAGAGGGAAGCTAGGAGTGCTGTGAGCAGTGGCAGGGGGCTGACACACTAACCCTACAGGCATGGCCAGTGGGCAGTCAGGTAAAAACTCCCTAACAGCTGGACAGCAGGATGAAACCTCCTGATAGTTCCTGCCTCTGAGAGGCCTGGTGTCTGCATGTATAGGAGACTGGCCAGGCCAGACACTGCATGTTCTTGGAGCTGGAAATTCCAGATTCAGAAATGAGGGCAAGGACCATATGCACCCTCCAGTAACCACATGGGACAAGCCCCAAAAGGCCCAGCCCTCTCTGAGCTCCTCAACAGCAATGCCCATAGCCCATTGCCCTCTATCTCTCTGAAACAGGAGAGTTAATGAGCCCTGAAAGAACCTGAGAGAACAATACAATCCAAAGGAAAAGGAAAAAGAAATTGGGGAAAATGAGGTGCCAAGCAGTGAGTGGCATGTTTATTTCATGAAAAGCTGCTGAAATCTGATAAAGTCTCCTTGGGGCTAACTAAGAGGGGCCATGTTTCCACTTGCAGGGAATTTTATTCATGGCTTTGTGTTAAAAATGAGAGAAAAATCCATCCACTTACTTCTGAGCATGAGAAGATGAAAGAACCAAAGTCCTTCCCCCAGTATCCAAAGCCTATGGAGACATTTGAGAGCCTGGCTAACCTCGTTTATCTGTGACCTGCACATGGCTTGTCTACCCAGTTCTGTCTGCTGGCTCTCCTGGAGATGGTGTATAGTCAGGAGCTGCATTCCAGAGAGTCGTGCATGTGCTCATGTCTCTGACGGTGCCAGGTGATGTTCTCGTCTGTAAACGTAAGGAGAGCTGACATATGCTTTGGTTTATGCTTGGCTGGCTCAGAAGCATTCTGCAGTTAATACTCCACCGAGCTGACACACTGCACATTCTGGGCCAGAAGCAGAGGTGACACAGATGGTGGCTGTAAGTGACATGTTGGTAAGCCTGTAAGCGAGTGTAAGTTGGTGTAGAAACCGATGTAGGAAGTGTCACTTACATGCCAGTAGGAGGGTGGTGGTGGACCAAGAAAGGGAAAAACAACCAGTAGGAGAATGAGAGCAGTGCTACACACACCCCAAGCCTTACGCTGGCCAAGAGGCTGAGTAACCTGCTTAGACGGAGACAGGCTTTAGACATGGTGAGAGAATAGACCTAGCACCAGTTCTCTACAAAACCATACATTTTTTTTTTTGGTGTGGGAGACCCCTCTCACCCCCTGTTCAGAACCCATGAGCTGATACCATCATCTCCCCCACACTCCGTGCAGGGGTGTCTCAGCACCTCACACAGCCAGATTAACCTATGGGTGTCTTTTGTACAAGTGCTTTTCAAACACGCTCCAGTCTTCAATCAGACATCAGGATGGGCTGTCTTTCTAAGAGATCTGCTCTAGGAATTATCTGGGGCAGTTCTCTGGCCTGTGTTATACAGGGGGTCAGAATAGACAATTGCAAAGGTCCCTTCAGGCCCTGGAATCCATTACTCTACAAAGGCGCTGCCTTACAGACACTTCCCCTCCCCTCCCATAGGAGTCAACTTTGTGGGTGCTCCAACCCTGGAGCACCCACAGAAAAAAATTAGCAGGTGCTTAGCACCCATTGGCAGCCAGATCCTCCTCCCCGCAGCACCTCCCGTCTGCCTGCAGCCCCACCGATCAACTTTTACCCCTTCCTCCCAGCGCCTACTACCTGCCGTATTCAGCTGTTCTGCAGCATGCAGGAGGCACTGGAGAGAGAGGGAGGAGCAGGGATGGGGCGCACTCAGGGGAAGGGGTGGAACTGGGCAGGAAGAGGCAGAGCGGTGTGGAGCAGGGGCGGGAAGAGGCAGTGCAGGGGTGGGGACTTGGGGGAAGAGGGCAAGTGGGGGTGGGGTCTGGGGCGGAGCAGGGGATTAAGCACCCCTGGGGTCTGGAGGCAGTTGGTGCCCTTGCCGAGCCCTCACCTCACCCTGTCACAACCTCATGAGTCTCAACCTGGGTCTGGGGGGGTTCACAGTCAACTGTCACTTCCCTGCTCCCAGCAGCTTGCTACTAACCAGCAGAGAAGAGAGACCATGAAACCTGAAGCTACATCAGGGAGGCCTTCCTTGGGCCCTGGTTGGAATCATAGAATCATAGAAGATTAGGGTTGGAACAGACCTCAGGAGGTCATCTAGGCCAACCCCCTGCTCAAAGGATCTCTCATTGGTCAGGGCTTCCTATTTAAAACCAAAGAGTGGCACAGGAAGTTGTCCATACAACTGGACTCTACCTGGCTGCTACACTGTACCTTGCCTTGCTCCTGGTTCCTGCTTCCTGCCTTGTTCCTCATCCTTGCCCTTGGACTCTGGCTCCAACTCTTGGCTTGACTCTCTGACACTATTCCTTGCTCCAACCACTAGATCCAGCTGCCTACTTCCCAGACCCGACACCCCCTTTCCCAGCCCCTGCCTCTCCCCTCCTGTTTCCCCTCGCCTCACACCCACAACTTCCCTCTTCTTTCCTTTGGTTTGCCTCCTCTTCCTTCCTGTCCCCCTCATCAGTCCCTCTTCTCATATTCCCCACTGCAATTTATTCGGGTGGCAGCTGTTTTACCTTGTTCCTTCCTAAGTGGAGCACTTTGCATTTGTCTTTATTGAACTTCATCCGGTTTACCTCAGACCATTTCTCCAATTTGTCCAGATCATTTTGAATTTTGACCCTGTCCTCCAAAGCAGTTGCAGTCCCTCCCAGTTTGGTATCATCTGCAAACTTAATAAGCGTACTTTCTATGCCAACATCTAAGTCGTTGATGAAGTTATTGAACAGAGCCGGTCCCAAAACAGACCCCTGCGGAACCCCACTTGTTATACCTTTCCAGCAGGATTGGGAGCCATTAATAACTACTCTCTGAGTACAGTTATCCAGCCAGTTATGCTTATAGCAGCCCCATCTAAATTGTATTTGCCTAGTTTATCGATAAGGATATCATGCAAGACCCTTATCAAATGCCTTACTAAAGTCTAGGTATACCACATCCACCGCTTCTCCCTTATCCACAAGACTCGTTATCCTATCAAAGAAAGCTATCAGATTGGTTTGACACGATTTATTCTTTACAAATCCATGACAACCTTTGTACAATATTTCCTGCAAATATATAATAGCGGTGACAAAAATGATCTATATTGTCACAGCTTTTGTCAATAATATCATATTGCAGGGCTTTGCACTGTCTAGGGGAGCAGGGTTCATGTTTTCTCTGGTCCTTGGGAAGTCTGCCCTGAAGTGTTTCATAGAATATCAGGGTTGGAAGGGACCTCAAGAGATCATCTAGTCCAACCCCCCACTCAAAGCAGGGCTAATCCCCAAATGGCCCCCTCATGGATTGAGCTCACAACCCTAGATTTATCAGGCTAATACTCAAACCACTGAGCTGTCCCTCCCTCTCAAGGAGTCTGTGCTGGTCGTGTGTCTCCCAACACTGAGAGGGCAGCAAGAGGTTTTCTTCAAATATCTTTGTCAGAAGGCCCCAAGTTGGGCAGAAGACTAGGAGAGTGAAGGTCTGCCCTTGAGAAACAGTGTGTGCAATAGAGACTGCAGTAGAGGAGAGGGATTTTCATGACTGCATCACCTCTGCTGTATCCCAGCACCCAGGACTGTCCTCCCTCCATGATATTGCAGCACCAGGAAACGCAACGGCCCCGCCTCTGCCATACTACAGCTTTCAGGAACCAGCAAGACTGGGCCATGACTGCATTTTCTCCACTATAATACAGCAGCTGGGTCAGCTCCACTGTATCCCAGCAGCCAGGAATCTCCAGCAGGACTGCATCCCCTCTGTTTTGTTACAGTCACCAGAAACCTCCAGCCCTGAGACACAACTGCATTCTCTCTCTCTCTCTCTCTCTCTCTCTCTCTCTCTCTCTCTCTCTCTCTCTCACTCACACACACACACACACACACACACACACACACACACACACACACACACACACACACACACACACACACACACACACACCCCCGCTGGAACACATCACCAGAACCTGAGTGCTCCCTGGATCACCTCTGCTATATCACAGTGACTAGCACAGCACAGTGCTCTGCTACAACAATGGGACACCAAACTCAACTACTACCTTACCTCCTTGGGACCTCTCAGCAGAGGGACCCAGCTGCCTCCTGGGTGCTGTATCACTGCCACAGGGAATGGCCAGCACCGAGGCACTCACACCACCTCTGTGGCACTTGGGAATCTTCTGTGCTGAAATAGGAGATAGCAGCCATGTGAAATTCTGGCTTTGGGGCGCAGGAAAGGGAGGAGCAGTTTTATTGCCAAATGAATAATTTAATGGGAGAAAATGAAATTCATGGTATGAAGAAATCCAGAGATTTGTATTGAATTGATGTTAGTCATTTTTACTCTGAGAAATTGATTGATAGGTGTTTCCACTATGTATCAGTCAAACCTAATTGTGCTTCTCACCTGCTAGCCCCATCATTCACCAGCCCCTCCCACTACACCTTCTGCTGAGACAAGCCCTCCATCACCCAGTTTCTGTCCCCACAGCTGCTCTGAACTATCAGTCTCTGAGCAGCAGCCCTGCCATCCTTGTGATTCAGCATGCAGCCTCTGTTGTCCAGCCACAGGAGGAGAGGAACTCACTGGATATAAGTGCAGAGTGGAACTGAACTGGAATCCCAGCCTGGCCACAGCTCAGACATGTTGAATTCTGGATGAGCAGTCCAGGTACTGAGGAAGGGAGAATTCACAGCCAGGGACATGGAAGCAAAGAAGACTTCTTAGATCTGCTCAAGTTTATGCAACATCAAAAGCAGTGGTGATAATGTTTGGAGCTCATTCACAGTGTGCGTGTGTCAGTAAGAGTAGGAGCGCATATGGGTGTGTGTCCAGGCCAGCATGCAAAGTGTGTGCACAACTTCTTGATCATAAAGTATGGAGAGCACAGCAAAATAGGAAGAATTCTGACTTTGGCTGACAGACTAATTGCACTGTTAATTCCAGATTGCACCATTTGTCCCAGAACGGGCCTTTCCAGTGTGAACCAGGTTACAGACCCATGAAGTTGGGCAAAGCTGGGGCAGATGAAATACTTTCTATTGTAAATAAGTAGAAGGTGATGCACAGTGGGGGTACAGGGGGAGAGTTGGAATGACTCACAGGCATTGCTGAGTTCTAAGCTAATTATCACCACTCCAGAATTAAGACTTGTGTGTCACCGGACAGCTCCAGGGGAACCGCTGCTTTGGTAGAGACAGAGAAAATAAAGAATGGCTTAAGAGAAGATAAAGTAGGAGCTCCCATTCCTCCTACCATTAGAACAGGGCAACACATTTAAAATGGATAAAGGAAAGTACTTTCTTACCTAACCTATAATTAACCTGTGGAACTCACTGCCACAAGTATTGAGGCAAAAAATCTCAGCAGGATTCCAGAAAGGATTAAATTTTGCGATGAATGTTAGGAATATCTATGGTAATACCAGAAAGGAAAAAAAAATGATCAGGGTGACAAACCTTCCTGCTTCAGGAAATAAGCCACCCACCAACTGGGAGACCTTCTCATGAGTAACTGGCACACGGAAATGGCTGTTTCCTGGATCAGGATCCTCCATTACTGTGGATTGGCCAGAGCTCTGCACTGAGCAGCAGCATTCCCACAGGGCTAAGCCTGTCTGCAGCTCTCTGCTCCTCTGACACTAGAGCTACAGAGAACAGGAAAAGGGAACCACCAGAAGGACAGAGTGTTCAAAGCCTTCCAGCTGCATGGAGCTGCAACTACAGTGTGTCCCTTGGAGATGAGGCTGGTCATGCTGGCGTCAAGGCAGGATGCAGGTCTCAGTGATGGGAGTGAGAGAGGCCTTGCAAGCATGCTTGGATTACCAGAGGCAACTGCTGCCAGATGGGCATGGTCAGGGGTAAGGGCACAGGACTTCCATGGATAAGAGTAGCTCTTCCTGGCCTGAGCAAGGTTTGCAGAGTCTTGTGTTTTTCAGGTGGTCTCCTCAGGGCAGCCTGCTGCTCAGCACCAGGTGAAGGTGTAACTGGCATGGCGAGGGGCATGGGGAGCATCCCAGACTTCCCTGCTGACTCTCCAAAGAGACCAAAGCCCTGAGGTAAGTGGGGAAATGGGATACCAATGGGAAGCACGAGCAGGAGAGAGCAAGAGAGGAGGACTCCTGTCTCATACTGAGAAAGTGGAATGATCAGCAAGTTATCTTAAGTGCCTATACACAAATGCAAGAAGCCTGGGAAACAAGCAGGGAGAACTGGAAGTCCTGGTACAGTCAAGGAACTATAATGTGACTGGAATAACAGAGACTTGGTGGGATAACTGACATGACTGGAGTATTGTTGTGGATGGATATAAACTGTTCAGGAAGGACAGGAGTGGCAAAAAAGGTGGGGGAGTTGCATTGTATGTAAGAGAGCAGTATGAAACTGCAGAAGAACCTGAGAGTCTCTAGATTAAGTTTAGAAGTGTGAGCAACAAGGCTGATGTCCTGGTGGGAGTCTGCTATAGACCACCAGACCAGGGGGATGAGGAGGATGAGGCTTTTTTCTGGCAACTAACAGAAGTTACTAGATCACAGGCCCTGGTTCTCATGGGAGACTTCAATCACCCTGATATCTGCTGGGAGAGCAATACAGTGGTGCACAGACAATTCAGGAAGTTTTTGGAAAGTGTAGGGGACAATTTCCTGGTGCAAGTGCTGGAAGAACCAACTAGGGGCAGAGCTCTTCTTGACCTGCTGCTCACAAACAGGGAAGAATTAGTAGGGGAAGCAAAAGTGGATGGCAACCTGGGAGACAGTGACCATGAGATAGTCAAGTTCAGGATCCTGACACAAGGAAGAAAGTAAGGAAGAAAATACGGACTCTGGACTTCAGAAAAGCAGACTTTGACTCCCTCAGGGAACTGATGGGCAGGATCCCCTGGAAGAATAACATGAGGGGGAAAGGAGTCCAGGACAGTTGGCTGTATTTTAAAGAATCCTTATTCAGGTTGCAGGAACAAACCATCCCGATGTGTAGAAAGAATAGTAAATATGACAGGAGACCAGCTTGGCTTAACAGTGAAATCCTTGCCAATCTTAAACACAAAAAAGAAGCTTACAAGAAGCGGAAGATTGGACAAATGACCAGGAAGGAGCATAAAAATATTGCTCAGGCATGCAGGAGTGAAACCAGGAAGGCCAAATCACACTTGGAGTTGCAGCTAGCAAGAGATGTTAAGAGTAACAAGAAGGGTTTCCTCAGGTAAGTTAGCAACAAGAAGAAAGTCAAGTAAAGTGTGGGCCCCTTACTGAATGAGGGAGGCAACCTAGTGACAAAGGATGTGGAAAATAATGTACTCAATGATTTTTTTGCCTCTGTCTTCACAAACAAGGTCAGCTCCCAGACTGCTGCACTGGGCAGCACAGTATGGGGAGAAGGTGACCAGCCCTTTGTGGAGAAAGGAGTGGTTCAGGACTAATTAGAAAAACTGGATGAGCACAAGTCTATGTGCTGCATCCGAGGGTGCTAAAGGAGTTGGCAGATGTGATTGCAGAGCCATTGGCCATTATCTTTGAAAACTCATCGCGATTGGGGGAGGTCCCGGATGATTGGAAAAAGGCTAATGTAGTGCCCATTTTTTAAAAAGGGAAGAAGGAGGATCCGGGAAACTACAGGCCAGTCAGCCTCACCTCAGTCCCTGGAAAAATCGTGGAGCAGGTCCTCAAGGAATCAATTTTGAAGCACTTGGAGGAGAGGAAAGTGATCAGGAACAGTCATCATGGATTCACCAAGGGCAAGTCATTCCTGACTAACCTAATTGCCTTCTAGGATGAGATAACTGGCTCTGTGGATGAGGGGAAAGCAGTGGATGTGTTATTCCTTGACTTTAGCAAAGCTTTTGATATGGTCTCCCACAGTATTCTTGCCAGCAAGTTAAAGAAGTATGGATTGGATGAATGGACTCTAAGGTGGATAGAAAGCTGGCTAGATCGTCAGGCTCAACAGTTAGTGATCAATGGCTCCATGTCTAGTTGGCAGCCGGTATCAAGCAGAGTACCTCAAGGGTCGGTCCTGGGGCTGATCTTGTTCAATATCTTTATTAATGATCTGGAAGATGGGGTGGACTGCACCCTCAGCAAATTTGAAGATGACACTAAACTGGGAGGAGTGGTAGATAAGCTGGAGGGTAAGGATAGGACAAATTGGAGGACTGGGCCAAAAGAAATCTGATGAGGTTCAACAAGGACAAGTGCAGAGTCCTTCACTTAGAATGGAAGAATCCCATGCATTGCTACAGACTAGGGACCGAATGGCTAGGCAGCAGTTCTGCAGAGAAGACCTAGGTGTTACAGGGGATGAGAAGATGGATGTGAGTCGACAGTGTGCCCTTGTTGCCAAGAAAGCTAACAGCATTTGGGGCTGTATAAGTAGGGGCATTGCCAGCAGATCGAAGGACATGATCAGTCCCCTCTATTCGACATTGGTGAGGCCTCCTCTGGAGTACTGTGTCCAGTTTTGGGCCCCACACTACAAGAAGGATGTGGAAAAATTGGAAAGAGTCCAGCAGAGAGCAAGAAATATGATTAGGGGTCTGGAGCGCATGACTTATGAGGGGAAGCTGAGAGAACTGGGATTGTTTAGTCTGCAGAAGAGGAGAATGAGGGAGGATTTGATAGCTGCTTTCAACTACTTGAAAGAGGGTTCCAAAGAGGATGGATCTGGACTGTTCTCAGTGGTAGCAGATGGCAGAACAAGGAGTAATGGTCTCAAGCTGCAGTGGGGGAGGTTTAGGTTGGATATTAGGAAAAACTTTGTCACTAGGATGGTTGTGAAGCACTGGAATGGATTACCTAGGGAGGTGATGGAATGTCCTTCCTTATTGGTTTTTAAGGTCAGGCTTGACAAAGCCCTGGCTGGGATGATTTAGTTGGGGATTGGTCCTGCTTTGAGTAGGGGGTTGGACTAGATGACCTCCTGAGATCCCATCCAACCTTAATATTCTATGATTCTCTCAGAGCAGCAGGCCAATTGCTATCGCACCCTAAGAACTGCAGGAAAGAGCAAAGACTAGGTAGTGGCAGCTTGTGGGTGAGGCTGAAGTGGGAATGTTTGAACATGTTCTACAGAAAGAGTAAGTGTGTCCACAGCCAGCCCTGCACTGCTGAATCCACCCTAGCGATGGCACAGCCTGGGCACAGACCCCAAAGTGTCATTCGCTAGGTGTCATGGTATAATTCCCCACTCTGAACCTCATCGTTGCCTCTCCCAGACTTCCCCTCCCTGGGTTACCCTGGAAGATCACTGTGATTCAAACTCCTTGAATCTCCAAACAGAGAGGAAAATCCACCTTCTCCCCTCCTTCTCTCTCCCTCTCCCAGACTCTCCCTGAGACAGAAAGTAATCCTAACACAGAGAGAAATTAACCTTTCTCTCCCCCTTCCCTCCTTTCTCCCCACCAATTCCCTGGTGGATCCAGACCCAGTCCCCTGGGTCTCACCAGAATAAAAAAGCAATCAGGTTCTTAAACAAGAAAAGCTTTTAATTAAAGAAGGAAAAACAGTAAAAATTATCTTTGTAAATTTAAGATGGAATATGTTACAGGGTCTTTCAGCTTTAGACATTGGAAATACCCTCCCAGCCTAAGTATACAAGTACAAATTAAAATCCTTTTAGCAAAATACAAATTTGAACTCCTTCCAGCCAAATACACATTTGAACTCCTCCCAGCCAAATACACATTTGCAAATAAAGAAAACAAACATAAGCCTAACTCACCTTATCTATCTAGTACTCACTATTCTGAACTTATAAGAGCCTGTATCGGAGAGATTGGAGAGAAACCTGGTTGCATGGCTGGTCCCTCTGAGCCTCCAGAGAGAACAACAACCAAAAACTAACAGCACACACACAAACTTTCCTCCCTCAAGATTTGAAAGTATCCTGTCCCCTGATTGGTCCTCTGGTCAGGAGACAGCCAGGCTCACTGATCTTGTTAACCCTTTATAGGCAAAAGTGATATGAAGTACTTCTGTTCCATTAACTCTTACTTATCTGTTTATGACACGCCCCCCAAATCGCTGACAGTGTGGGACCACGCTGGCAGTGATTTTTCCCTAGAACTTAGAATAAACAGATTAATAAACACATACACCTTTACCTATACTACTAATTATGTAAAACTACAAGATTCTTCACATTGTAAGGACAATTTTTAACCATTGATTCTGGGAAACTTTCACGGGAGAGTGCATTAACTCCTTGATCTGTTGCCGCTTCAGATGTTCCCGGCTTGGGGAGGAGTTCACCTCTTCCACGCCACCATCACTTTTCCCTTCATAGTAGACACCGTCAGGCCACTCAGCATCATCTCCTTCCTGGGCTGTAAACTGACAAACCTGTAAGTCTCTGGAATAAAAGGGCTTGAGAGAATTAACGTGGTACACTCTGGGCTTTAGTGAGGAATTGGGAAATGCTATGAGGTAGTTAACAGCTCCCAGGCGCTCTTGGACCATGAATGGCCCTTCCCATGATGCTTCCATCTTATGGGCCTGTTGCGCCTTTACGACCATAACCTGGTCTCCTACCTTGAAGGAACGCTCTCTGGTATGTGTATCATACCAGGCCTTTTGCTCTCTTTGAGCATCCCTTGGGTTTTCTTTAGCGAGGGCTAAAGAGTGTCGGAGGGTGTTTTGTAGGTTGCTTACAAAGTCCAGAATGTTAGTTCCTGGAGAGGGTGTAAACCCCTCCCATTGCTGCTTCACCAACTGTAATAGCCCTTTAACCTCGTGGCCATACACAAGCTCAGATGGTGAGAACCCTAAACTGGGATGTGGTACAGCCCTGTAAGCAAAGAGCAACTGCTGCAACACTAGGTCCCAGTCATTGGAGTGTTCATTTACGAATTTACATATCATGGCCCCCAAAGTTCCATTAAATCTTTCCACCAGGCCATTGGTTTGAAGGTGGTATGGGGTAGCAACCAAGTGATTCACCCCATGAGTCTCCCACAGTTCTTTCATGGTCCCTGCCAGGAAATTTGTCCCTGAATCCATAAGGATATCGGAGGGCCAACCTACCCTGGCAAAAATGTCTATTAGGGCCTGGCACACAGTTTTAGCCCTAGTGTTGCCTAGAGCTCCTGCTTCCGGCCATCGGGTAGCAAAGTCCACGAAAGTCAGTATGTACTGCTTTCCTCTGGGGGTCTTTTTTGGGAAAGGACCCAGAATATCCACAGCTACTCGCTGAAATGGGACTTCTATTATGGGGAGTGGTTGGAGAGGGGCCTTGACCTGGTCTTGGGGCTTTCCCACTCTTTGGCATACCTCACAAGACCGGACATACTTGGCAACATCCTTGCCCATCCCCTCCCAGTGGAAGGACTTTCCCAACCTGTCTTTGGTTCTGTTCACCCCAGCATGGCCACTGGGATGATCATGGGCTAAGCTTAAGAGCTTCCCCCGGTACCTAGTTGGAACCACCAACTGTTTTTGTGGATGCCAGTCTTCCCGGTGTCCACCAGAAAGAATCTCCTTATATAAAAGCCCTTGTTCTATAACAAACCAGGATCGGTTAGAAGAGCTGAGAGGCAGTGGGGTGCTCCGTGCCACCGCCCAAGTTTTCTGAAGGCTGTCATCTGCTTCCTGCTCAGTCTGGAACTGTTTCCTGGAGGATGTAGACACCAGTTCTTCCTTAGACTGTGGACTTGGGCTTGGTCCTTCGGGAAGCGATGTAGGTGCTAGGGTTGTTTTCGTGGTTGGTGAACCGCTCTCCGCTGGTGCATCAGGTGGTATTTCAGGCTCTGGCTTAGTCTCTTGGGTATGGTTGTCTGCTGCTTCTGCCAGTTCAGGCTCGCTGGCGCCCTCTGGCGTTGGGGTTAAAGATGCATTTGCAAGTGCTGGCGTCAGTGCTGGCAATGGTTCTGGTGCTGGTTGCGTTTCCAGGTCTGGGTCTGGGACTGGAGGTACTGTGGCTGTTACAGTCGTAGGCAGGGGATCCGGATCCACTACCTCTGTCTGGGTTCCTGCTAACACAGACGGGGCCTCTGTGGACGGTTCAGGAACAGGGATGGGTCTGGAAGCTTGCCTAGCTTGGCTGCGTGTAACCATTCCCACGCTCTTGGCCCACTTTACCTGGTTGGCCAAGTCTTCTCCCAGTAGCATGGGGACGTGATAATTGTTATAGACTGCAAAAGTCCGCATTCCTGACCAGCCTTTGTACTGGACAGGCAGTTTAGCTGTAGGCAAGTCTACAGCTTGTGACATGAAGGGGTAGATTGTCACTTGGGCCTTTGGGTTGATGAATTTGGGGTCCACTAAGGATTGGTGGATAGCTGACACTTGTGCCCCCGTGTCTCTCCACGTGATAACCTTCTTTCCGCTCACTCTCAAAATTTCCCTTCACTCTGAGGATATTTGAGAGGCATCTGGGCCTGGGGATCTTTGGAGTGATGGAGATATAATGAACTGCACTCGGTTGGGGTTCTTAGAGCAGTTGGCCTTTATATGTCCCAGTTCATTACACTTAAAGCATTGCCCAGCTGACTGGTCACTGGGCCAAGGTGGGTTACTGGAGATTGGTGAGGTGAGAGAATAGGGCGTCGGCGGCTTTCCTTGGGGCTTGGGTTGCCCTCGGTTATAGAGTTTATTGTCGGTGTGACCCCTATGATATTCGCTCCCCTTGATAGTAGCTTTTCTCTTTTCTGCCACTTCCACCCATCTGGTTCCAATCTCCCCTGCCTCAGTTACAGTTTTGGGCTTCCCATCTAGGATGTACCTTTCTATTTCTTCAGTAACACCCTCTAAGAATTGCTCCAATTGTATTAGGAGATGCATGTCGTCCAGAGATTTAACATTGGCTCCTGATATCCAGGCATTATAGTTCTTTCCAATGTGGTAGGCGTGTCAGGTGAATGACACATCTGGTTTCCACCTTAGGGCTCTGAACCTCCAACGGGCATGCTCAGGTGTTAGTCTCATTCTGATTCTGGCCTTGGTTTGAAAAAGTTTATAATCGTTCATGTTCTCCTTAGGCATTTCAGCCGCCACCTCTGCTAGGGGTCCACTGAGCAGTGGCCTCAGCTCTATCATGTACTGGTCTTCAGTGATGCTGTACCCATGGCAGGTCCTTTCAAAATTTTCTAGGAAGGCCTCAGTGTCATCACCTGCCTTGTAGTTGGGAAATTTCTTGGGATGTGGAACAATAACTGGCAAAGGGTTGCTAGGATTGGCTGTGTTCTTCTGCTCAGCCTGTTTTAATGCCACGGCCTGCTGGTGGGCCTCCCTCTGGAGTTCTATCTGTCTTCTGTGGGCTGCCTCTTTGTCTTCTTGTTCTCTTTTGTGGGTCACCTCTCTTTCTCTTTCTCTTTCTCTCAGTTCCCTCTCTCTTTCCCCCTCTTCCCTCTCGCTTTCCCTCTCTTTTTCTTTTATCTCCAGCTCTCTCCTATGGGCAGCCTCTCTTTCTCTTTCTCTCAGCTCCATCTCTTTTTGTTTTATTTCTAGTTCTTGTAGTTTTTTTCCCCATGTTTCGCTTGTGGTCTGCGTCTTTGATTTGTTCCTCTGCCTCCAGTTTTACCCATTCCTGTTTCAAGGTGTCCTTGGTAGTCATGGTTTCTGCTTTCTTGTGTTGGAGCGCCCTCTGCTGTTTACTGCCTGAAATGCTGCTTCTCTGTTGCCTCCTTAGGGTTGCTTAGCAACAGAGTCTTTTTTTAAATCCTTCTACCTAGCTATTCCAAACAGAGTTAGAAAGAAAAAAAAACATTCATTTGCAAATGTGTTTTGCTGGTGTCCTTTTGTTTAACAAAGATCCCTGTTAAACCTAATGCCTATGCCTTCAGACTACTCAGAAGGGAGAGACCAAAAAAATTTGCAGACCTTTTGTTTTAAAACAATCTCCTCTAGCCTGCTTTACACACAGCTAGCAGGGAAAGAGAAAGAAAAAATCCTACTGGCTTTTGCTTCTAAACCCAAACCTCAGTCTGCCTGCAGATAGCTAGCAGGGAGAGAAATAAAAACCTCACTGGCTTTTGGATTCTATCTTATTTATCTATCCCACCGCTACCACCATGTCATGGTATAATTCCCCACTCTGAACCTTAGCGTCCAAAAGATGGGGTACCAGCATGAATTCCTCTAAGCTCCATTACCAGCATAGTACTTGTAGCGCTGCCACCAACCAGGAATTCCAGTGCCTGGTACACTCTGGTCACCCCCCCAAAACCTTGCCCAGGGACCCCCAAGACCCAGTCCCTCTGGATCTTAACACAAGGAAAGTAAACCCTTTCCCTCACCGTTGCCTCTCCCAGGCTTCCCCTCCCTGGGTTACCCTGGAAGATCACTGTGATTCAAACTCCTTGAATCTTAAAACAGAGAGGAAAATCCACCTTCCCCCCCTCCTTCTCTCTCCCCCTCACAGACTCTCCCTGAAAGAGAAAGTAATCCTAACACGGAGAGAAAATTAACCTTTCTCTCCCCCTTCCCTCCTTTCTCCCCACCAATTCCCTGGTGGATCCAGACCCAGTCCCCTGGGGTCTCACCGGAATAAAAAAAACAATCAGGTTCTTAAACAAGAAAAGCTTTTAATTAAAGAAGGAAAAACAGTAAAAATTATCTTTGTAAATTTAAGATGGAATATGTTACAGGATCTTTCAGCTATAGACACTGGGAATACCCTCCCAGCCTAAGTATACATGTACAAATTAAAATCCTTTTAGCAAAATACAAATTTGAACTCCTTCCAGCCAAATACACATTTGAACTCCTCCCAGCCAAATACACATTTGAACTCCTTCCAGCCAAATACACATTTGCAAATAAAGAAAACAAACATAAGCCTAACTCACCTTATCTATCTAGTACTCACTATTCTGAACTTATAAGAGCCTGTATCGGAGAGATTGGAGAGAAACCTGGTTGTACATTTGGTCCCTCTGAGCCCCCCGAGTGAACAAAAACCAAAAACTAACAGCACACATACAAACTTCCCTCCCTCAAGATTTGAATGTATCCTGTCCCCTGATTGGTCCTCTGGTCAGGTGACAGCCAGGCTCACTGATCTTGTTAACCCTTTATAGGCAAAAGAGATATGAAGTACTTCTGTTCTATTAACTCTTACTTATCTGTTTATGACACTGGGCGAATGCTGGTTAACACTGCTGTTTGGGCTTCCTATTATACCTGCTCTTACCTTTTCAGAGGGTGCTTGGGGGATTCCCTACTGCACCCAGCCCTATCAGTGACCCCTGCAATGTGCAACACACACCTGCTGGCTCCATCCACTGAATGACCCTGTCTGGCTCTGGGAGGCCTGAGAGAGGCTGGCAGAGCCCAGTTTGTTCCAGGTCTCTATTCATCCCCTAGTCCAGAGAGCAGAGGCTTGGGCGTGAAAGATGTAAAGGTCCCCATACCTCAGCTGTTCTCTCGCTGGGGTCACATTTTTGTCCAACCCAGTGCCAGGCCAGGAGGTGAGAAGAGAGGAAGTCACTTCCATCTGCCTTTAACCCTGTACTGTGTCCCATGGCCAATCCCTCTTGGAACCAGCACACTCCCTAGGCTGCCAGCTGCACCACCTGTTCTGGGACAGCTCCTGTTCTGCCTCAGAGAGGGGCTAGTCGGGAGGGTGGATAAAGACCCCAGGAGAGGCCATTCAAGCAGGAGTCAGGAGTGGGAACTGGCGAGGGGGAATGGGACGTTAAAGCTGTTCAATCTCACCCTGCTGGAGGGTGGGAGGAGGGGCATGCTGCCCCTCGCAGTGCGTAGATCAATACAGTACACTCATCATGGGGCAGAGCGGGCAGCCCAGAGCTCAAGACTCATCCAGGTTGGCTAGTAAGTGGAAAATCTGCAGCCTGAACACAGCCAAATGCTCTGAAAGATACAGAGAGCATCAGTGCTGCACAGGCAGGAAACAAGGCATTGGCGTAGTGAGGCACAGTGAGCAGCAGGGATCAACTGATGTGTCAGCTGCTCTGGTCTTCCACGCCCACATAACGACACACCCACAGTAAGTTGGGTGACCAGATAGCAACTGTGAAAAAAAGGGACGGGGGTTGGGGGTAATAGGTGCCTATATAAGAAAAAGTCCCCAAAAACGGGACTATCTCTTTAAAAATGGGACATCTGGTCACCCTAACAGTACGGGACAGGCACACACACTCACAGCCTCCCAACACTAAGGCAGTCCACCTCCCTGGTGCTGCAGGCTCCTGCCCTGCTGGCTGGGCCCAGAGAAATCCCCATTACATAGGCATCCAGCCCCCCGTCCAGCTGGGATGGAGCTTCCCCTTTCATCAGTATAATACCATATAAATTTGTTCATATGTATGCAAATTATTTACATTTATTCAAATATAAATTCAAGTGCATGTCTACTTCTGTTTGCTTTGAGGATGCTGGCAAGTGTGCAAATTCCTGCTCAACACACACACACACACACACACACCATACATACATGTGCACATGCATACACGCACACTGTAGATGCACATTACACACACATGCACACCGCACATATGCACATTGCACACACATACATATATACCATACACACACATAGAAAGCCACTGATCAAGGTGCTGACTGAGGGAAAAGGGGGCACGCTGCGAAAGGCTGTGGGACGGAGGGGATGGGGTGCAGATAGGAAGCAAAGGTTCCAGGCCAAGGGAGTTGCTGGCAGGCGGGAGGGATGTGCCGGAAAAGAAGTGGAGGGAGAGCTATAGAGTGGAGGGAGAGGGAAGGAAAACAGAGAAAACCAAGCCCAAAGACAGAGGAAGACCCAGAGATGGAAACACAGCCAAGGATGGGGAGGAGCAGAGCAGGGCAGGCAGGGACAGACTTTAGCTTAGCCCAGAGAAAGTCTGTGGCCACGATCAAACAAGATAACGTGCACAGACTCACTAACAGCATAACCCCAGCCCTATGCAGGGCCAGTCCATCTCTGCTGGGAGTGGACACAGCGCTATCGTCAATGATTGGCCCAATTTACACCCTGGACAAATCAGCCCAACCCCTCATCCCACCCCCCACTCCAGTACATTACTCTGAGGGATGGGGGAGGCATTGCCGGGGGCATCCGCTCACGTTCTGTGCACCTGGGGTCTTGCCTCCTAAGCTTCTGCAAGGCTTAGGCAGGCTCCAGAGATGCTCAGTCTGACTCTCACCAGGCCCCAGGCCGCCAACTAGCTGCCAGGCAGGAGTGGCACAAAGCCTACACCTCTAGCTAAGCATCCTTTTGTCTCTGCTGCCCCCTCTTGTCTCCATGTCATCCATGCAGCTGTCTGCGCTTGGGGCCCTGCTTCCCTCCCTCAGAGATCTCCTGAAAACATGCTTTTACTACAAAGCCTCTCTTAGCAACATTATGTGCATGCATGTGAGCATATGTGCACGTGTTTGTGTGTATGAATGTCTGCACACACATGCGTGAACATGTGCATGTGTGTGTATGTGCAAGTGTGTATGCATGCATGTGTGTGCATGCTCTGATGTGTGGAAGAAAGGCCAGGAAAGGCCAGTGGGGGAAGAGTGCTCATTGCTATAGCTGCTCCTGAGCAGGGCTGAGTACTAAACAAAACCAAATGAAATCAGCATGAATGCCCAAGAAGTTAACATGGCCAACATGCAGACAAAGCTAAAGAAAAGCTGATGGAAATGCTTTGCCATGAAATCCTCTGCTAGTTTTATCACCTCTGTCATATCCTGACTCACAGCAATAGGTCTTCAACTACTTAACTATGTTCTGCCCAGGTCCTTTTCTGACTTTATATCTGTTAAGCACCATGTCCACCCAGGGCACTATAAAAATTATTGGTAGCTTAAGTACAAGTGATCGTGACTTGATCACATTTATAATGTGCAAGCAGAATAAAGTACAGACCACTAATATACATACTTACTGCTTTAATAGGGCAAATTTCACAAAGCTGAAAACAATTATGAGCCAAATCAGCTGAGAAGAAGAATGTAATCAGATAAATTTGATTGATCATTGGGAAACATCCAATAACACCTTACTACATGTCCCAAAAGCCATCTACAACTGAGGAAGCTGGCTGTTCTGGTTTAAAAATGGATCTGGCTTAGAGGGGAAGTGAAGGCAGCTATAATATATATATCAAATAAATGGAAGAAAGGGGAAGTTGATAGTAATGTATATAAATCAGAAGTTAGGAATTGTAGTAAATTGATAAGGGAAGCAAAGGGACACAAAGAGAAATCTGTGACTCTCAGAGTTAAAGATAATAAGATGGTATTTTAAAAACATTAGGAACAAAAAATCCTGATGGTATTGGTTCTTTACTAGAAGGAACTAGTAGAATTATCAATCATAATGCAGAAGAGGAAGACATGTTCGATAAATATTTCAGATCTGTATTTGGAGGAAAAAACCAATGATAAAGTTTGATCATATGGTGGTAGCACTCTTTCCATTCACTAGTATCTTGGAAGAATGTTAAATAGAAGCTACTAAAGTTAGACTTTCAATTAGCAGGTCCAGTAACTTTCATCTAATAGTTTTAAAGAGCTGGTTCAGGAGCTCCTTGGACTCTTAATGTTGATTTTCAAAAGTCTTTGAGCACTGCAGAAGTTTCTTAAGACTGGAAAAAAGCTAAAGTTATGCCAATTTTTAAAAGGGTAAACAGGATGACCCGGGTAATTATGGGTCTGTCAGCCTGACAGCAATCCCAGGCAAGATAAAGGAGTGGCTCATGTGACACTCGATTAATCAAGAATTAAAGGAAAGTAAGGGAAGTAATGCAAATTGACATGGGTTTATGGAAAATGGATGCTGTCAAACTAAGTTAATGTCCTTTTGGATGAAATTACAAGTTTGATTGATAAAGGTAATATTAGGGTTGATAAACCTCTTACTTAGACTTCTGTAAGGTGTTTAACTTGGTACCATATAAGATTTGATTAAAAATCTAGACTTAAATAAAATTAACATGGCACACATTAAATAGATTAAAAACTGGCAGATAGGTCTCAAAATGTAACTGGAAATTGAGTGAACATGAGATCTCAATGTGACCCTGTGGCCAAAAGGGCTAATGTGATACTTGGACGTTTTAAATGGGTAAATATTGAGTAGGATCAGGAAGGTTAATCTACCTCTGTATTTGGCAGTAGTGTGACTGCTGTTGGTGTTACCACTACATGTCCAGTTTTGGTGTCCACAATTCAAAAAGGCTATTGATGGGAGGAGGGATAATTCAGTGGTTTGAGCATTAACCTTCTAAATCCAGGGTTGTGAGTTCAATTCTCAAGGGGCCCATTTAGAGATCTGAAGCAAAAATCTGTCTGGGGATTAGTCCTGCTTTGAGCAGGGGGTTGAACTAGATGGCCTCCTGAGGTCCCTTCCAACCCTCATATTCTATGCTGCTAAATTGGAGAGGGCTCAGAGAAGAGCCACAAGAATGATTAAAGGATTAGAAAACACGCCTTACAGTGATCAACTCAAAGACATATTTACCTTAACAAAGAGATGGTTAAGGGGTTACTTCAGCAGAGTCTATAGGTATCTACCTTGGGAACAAATATTTAATAATGGGTTCTTCAACCTAGAAGAGAATGCAGCCCTGAGCACAGGGGTGTGCCAGGACTGGGGTTCAGAGTGAGAGAAATTATGTCAGGGGCAGCAGGAGATGTGCCCATAATGCTTCAATGGCTGGAAGTTGAAGCTAGACACATTCAGACTGGAAATAAGGCATATATTTTTAACAATGAGGGTAATTAGCCACTGAAAAAACTTACTAAAGGTCACAGTGGATTCTCCATCACTGACAATTTTTCAAGCAAATTTGGATGTTTTTCTAAGAGATCCTCTCTAGGAATGATTTGGGGGCAGTTCTCTGGACAGTGTTATATAGGAGGTCAGACTAGATGATCACAGTGGTCCCCTATGGCCTTTGAATCTAGGAATCACTATAATTATCTCTGTTCCTCTCCTGATGTGTCTCTCAGACCAGATTTCTGCCTGACACCACCCACTTGCCAGAGATCCTTACTCACTAAAGCAAATTCACCAGTTGCAAATGGAGAGTAAAGGGGAATTAAAGAAAAATGTAAACATACCTTGTGAATGTGATGCTGATTGTTGTGATGCTGCCTCCTGTGGTTGAGCACAGCCACTGGATCTCATACTGCGCTGTTCCATCACAAATACTGATGTTCAACATTTAACAGAAGAGTGAGAACAACAATTGGTGCCTCGTGTGTTCAGGGCACAAGTATAGGAGCTAGACTTCTTGCATTTCCTGACAGTTATCTGTGTTAATTGTGTAACATTCACATTGCATTCCTGGGGTTTCTAATGGCAAAATAGTACTATTTTGCCTAGAAGCCAGAGATTCCATATGGGGCCCTCTATGCAGTCCGACAGGGCTATGTACTCCTCCAGTGTCTTCTGTGACTCACCACTCTTTATTCATATGTCTGGTACTTGGAGGGGTGTTGTCTAGTCTGTGCTGGGAGTCAGGAGAGTGCTCTGTGCATCAGCATCCCCCCCTACAGGATAGAGAGAGGATAATGATTGGAGCTGGTTGGAAAAATTCCGACAAAACATTGCTGTGTTGGAATTTGGCAATTCAGCAAAATCCAGATGGTTCATGGAGATGATTCGATTTTGCTGAAATTCCTACGGAACCTAGGCAAGTTTGCTGCCAGCTTACCTGTCTGCAGCGCTGCTGGGAAGCCCGCACTTCCAGGTTCTGAAGCTCCAGGGCATCCTGCCAAGTGGACTGCCCCAACACCCAGGGCTGCCAGAGCCTGCCAGGCAGTCTGCCTTGAGGCCAGGGCTCCCTTCCCTTTCACAGAGAATTTTGATAATGATACTTTCCCAGCTTTGCAGAGTGCCCTGAAATCTTCCAGTGGAAAACATATAGTATAAGTGCAAAGTATTTTATTATCATTAGTGGATTAGTGCACAGATCTGTGCCAGGCTCCTTTAACATCTCCATTTGATCTGTTAGAGGGAGGGTAAAGAGCATGTTAATTGAATTTACAGAGGCTACTAAATGGGAAGGTGCCGCATACACCAATGAGGACAGAGAGCTAAGAGCTAATATAATGGGACAGAGAGAGGTCAGCTATAGGAAGGAAATAGCCAAATGAGATTCATCCTGAATAAATGCAAACTAATACACCTGGGGAAATGTAATTTAGCACCACGGAGAGTGAGAAGAAGATGCTTGGAAAGCAGTAATGCTGAGAGGCCCAGTGGGGACAAAACAGGGCAGTGATTGGAGGCTGTATATGGATGGGCAGTGGGCTAGATTATTTGCTGTATGGTCCGAGAGGTGCAGTACAGACAGGAGTTATGCTATCTTTGTGCTCTAGGAATCTGAGCTGCTAAGGGAGCCAAAACAGGCCGTAGCATAAATTACTGTAGACCCGGGGAGACTTCTAATTTATAGCAGCCTTCCCAAAATCAAATATAGGCTGCAGCACAGCCCAGAATCCCCTATAGCACTCAGTATTATGGGCACACTCCCTCCCACCCTGACGTAACCTCTACCACCGCAAGCCCACCCCTGGCAAACCTCCAGACATCAGCCCTTTGCTGCTCCAGTGCTGGGGAATTCTCCCCTAGAAACTCCTGTACACCCCAATACACTTCTGGAGCAGCATATCAGACCAGAGCACTTCCATCTTGTTCTAGGGAAATGGAGCTATCTGCTGCGTGGACATGCTGCATGCGGGGGACCCATGGACAAAGGTCACTTGTACCTTCACCCTCCTCCAGAAACCCCAGCTCTGACATGTGGGCAGTGGGTAGGCTTTATAGGTGTAACCCTTCTGCCCTTCTGAGTTGGCAGCAACAAGGGCCGGGTTCAGTATCCAGGGGTTCCGTTTCAATAACCCAATGCCAAACCAGCTCGAGCCCCCACCCAGTGACCTGGGAAAATCTTACACACACCTCTAGGCGCCTCAAAGAGGCAATACTTCCCCTCTCGTAAGCACAGAGTCTCGGTGTAGCAGAAAAGGTTTAATTACATGAGATAAACAACAAGTATTAAATTGGGAAAGCACCTCAACTAGAGTTCCTAGACCAAACCGTGAGCAAAGACCCACTCCAGGAAATTGGGCCATGTCCTTTTCCCTGGGCTCCTGAGTCCAGCAACCCCCCAAATCACCCACAGTCCCAAAATTCCCACAATCCAAAAGTCTCTGTCCTGGGTCAGTGGAGCCCCAAAGTTCAAGAGTCTATCTGCAGAGGTCCCTCCTCCCAGCCTGGGTAGAAAGGGGCACATTACGTGGTCTGGAGCCAACTGCCCTGCCTCTCCGTGGGGTTCTGCTTCCGCCTTCTCCATGAACTGCTCCGCTTTACCAGCCACTCCACTCTGCTCCTCCAGCCGTCCTCACAAACTGCTCCGCTCCGCTCCGTGAGCTGCTCCAGCTGTCCCTGCAAACTGCTCGGCTCCACTCGCTCCGTGGGCTGCTCCACCCGTCCCACAGCTACTCCACTTTGCCAGCTGCTCTGCTCCACCAGCTGTCCCGTGATCCGCTCCAGCCATCCCCACAAACTGCTCCACTCCACTCTGCCAGCTGCTCTGTTCCGATGTATAGCTTCAGGCTCCCCTACTAATTAGCACAGTACTCAGTGCTCTCAGTTTAGTAATTCTAGCTCTTTAGTGATTTCAACTCTTAGTGATCTCAGCTCATAGTAGGGGAGCCCCAGTGCTAGTGCACCATTAGCCCAAAGTGAGTTCAGCTCAGTAACCTGTATCTAGATTCTTAAGGGAATAAAAAATCAGCTCTGACATTCCGCAGTGTAGGGCTAGGGCTAGGGCTAGGGCCAGGGCCAGGGCCAGGGCCAGGGCCAGGGCCAGGGCCAGGGCCTTCCTCTCAATTCACTGGGTTTTGGAACCCATGTCCCTTGTCTAGGAAGTACCACCCAACTGAGGTTGAGTCATTTCTGTCACAAAGCAGTCCCACAGCTCGGCAGTCTGGGATAGTGTAGGCGTGCCTATGCAAATACACTCTCTGAAATTCTTTCCACCAGATGTCAGGGTAGAGCTCATCCTGACTCTGCTTACACAGGTGACCAATCCAGCAGCAGTGGTTTCTGCCCTTCTGTCAGGCAGACACAGGGCCAAACAAGAGTGCTTCTCTATGTGCACTGATGGGTGAGGTTGGGTGAATCTCTGCAGATCAAGTGCAGTGCAAAGCATGCTGTCGGTGTGGGGCCCATGGAGTTTGCCCATTGCTGCCCCAATTTAACACATGGGACCAAGAACACACTTATTTGCCCTTCCACTCACACATCACACAGCCCAGCTGGAGCCTAGCAGAGCTCAGGACAGAGAGCACAGATGCCTTGCAATCATCCCTCTCAGCCACTGTGGGAACTGTCTTTACTGAGGTCCCAGGCAGTGTGACAGAGGTGGAGAAAGCAGGCTGGCTTGACTTCAGGAGGTGAAGGGCAGAAGGGATGGGTAGGCAGGGGGGGGAGGAAAGGGGACAGAGGCAGAACAGAGAGGCAGGCTCAGGGATCTGCCAGGCAGCAGGGCAATGGGGAGCCAGTGAAGTATGGTGGAGGTGGCATTTCTGTCATGCTGCATACACCCTGACCCCCTCATCCACAATGTGTCCCTGCACCTCTGCTTTGCCGGAATGAGGGATCAGCCTGCCACTCCCACTCCTCTCCTCTGATCTGGGGGGTTGTCTTCAGGAGGAATGGAGCTGTCTGTGCCAGCCCCAGACTGGCAGATACACACACAGGGCATGGCAGCACCACAAAGAGCACAACAGCCTGCAGTGCATGTGGAACATCCTGGCCCAAACTAGCAGAAGAGTGAGGTGTGCCATGACCAGTCTGTCCCAACAGCCCTTCTTTCTTCACCTCTACAGAGATACATGTCATGCCACTGGAAATCCAGGGACTAGGGGTAAGAATATAAAGATCATAAGAATGGCCATATTGGGTCAGAGCAATGGTCTGTCTAACATAGTATCGTATGCCACGTGCTTCAGAGGGAGTGAACAGAACAGAGCAATTTACCAAGTAATCCATCCTCTGCCATCCACTCCCAGCTTCTGGCAGTTAGAACTTGAGGGACACCCAGAGCATGGGGTTGTGTCTCTGACCATCTTGGCTTATAGCCATTGACGGATCTATTCTCCATGAATGTATCTATTTTTTTTATCCCATTATAGATTTGGCCTTCACAACATTCCCTGGCTAGGAGTTGACTGTGTGTTGTGTGAAGAAATACTTCCTTTCGTTTGTTTTAAACCTGCTGCCCATTAATTTCATTGAGTGATCCCTGTTTCTTGTGTTATGTGAAAGGGTCAATAACACTTCCTTATATACTTTCTCCACACCAGTCATGATTTTATAGACCTCTGTCTTATTCCCCCTTATTCATCTCTTTTCCAAGATGAGCAGTCCCAGTCTTTTTAATCTCTCCTCATACAGACTGTTCCATATCCTTAATCATTTTTGTTGCTCTTCTTTGTACTTTTCCTAATTCTAATGTATCTTTTTTTGATATGTGGTGACCAGAACTGCACTCAGCATTCAAGGTGTGGGCATAGCACAGATTTATACAGTGGCATGAAGATATTTTCTGTCTGATTATCTATCCCTTTCCTAATGGTTCCTAACATTCTATTAGCTTTTTGGACTACTGCTGCACACTGAGCAGATGCTTTCAGAGAACTATCCATGATGATTCCAGGATCTCTTTCATGAGCAGTAACAGCTAATTTAGACCCCATCATTTTGTATGTATAGTTGGGATTATGTTTTCCAATGTGCAATACTTTGCATTTATCAACATTCAATTTCATCTGCCATTTTGTGACCAGATGTCCTGATTTTATAGGGACAGTCCCGATTTTTGGGTCTTTTTCTTATATAGGCTCCTATTACACCCCCCCCCACCCCCACACACCCTGTCCCTATTTTTCACATTTGCTGTCCGGTCACCCTAGTTGCCCAATCACCCAGTTTTGTGAGGTTTCTTTGTAACTCTTTGCAGTCAGCTTTGGACTTAAATATCTTGAGTAATTTAATATCATCTGCAGACTTTGCCCTCTCAATATTTACCCCTTTTTCCAGATAATTTGTGAAGATGTTGAACAGCACTGAGTAGAGACCCATGGGGGACCCCACTATTTACTTCTCTCCACCATGAAAACTGACCATCTATTCCCACTCTTTGCTTCCTGTCTTTTAACTAGTTGCTGAGCCATGATATGACCTTCCCTTTTATCCCATGACAGTTTACTATGTGTAAGAGCCTTTGGTAAGGGACCTTGTCAATGGCTTTCTGTAAGTCCAAGAACAAAACTATATCCACTGGATCACCCGTGTCCACATGTTTGTTGACTCCCTCAAAGAATTCTAATAGATCAGTGAGGCACAATTTCCCTTTACAAAAGCCTTGTTGACTCTTCCCCAGTAAAATTTGTTCATCTGTATGTCTGATAATTCTTTTCTTTAATATAGTTTCAGCCAATTTGCCTGATACTGAGTTATGCTTATCAGCCTGTAATTGCCAGGATCTCCTCTGGGTCCTTTTCTAAAAATTGATATCACCAGTCATCTAGTACAGAGGCTGATTTAAGCAATAAGTTAGATACCATAGTTAGTAGTTCTGGAATTTCATATTAGTTCCTTCAGAACCCTTGGGTGAATACCATCTGATCCCAGTAATTTATTACTGTTTAATTATTAGTTTGTTCCAAAACCTCCTCTAAAGACAGTTCCTCAGATTTGTCACCTAAAAAGAATGGCTTAGGTGTGGGAATCTCCCTCACAATCTCTGCAGTGAAGACTGATGCAAAGAATTCATGTAGCTTCTCTGCAATGACTTTAACTTCCTCAGGTGCTCCTTTAGTATCCTGATCATCCAGTGGCTCCACTGACTTTTTAACAGGCTTCCTGCTTCTGATGTACTTTTTAAAAATTTGCTGTTAGTTTTTGTGCGTTTTGCTAGTTGCTCTTCTAATTTTCTTATGACTTGTCCAAGTACACTTTGACTTGCCAGAGTTTATGCTCTTCCAATTTTTAAAGGATGTATTTTTGTCTCTAACCACTTCTTTTACTTTGCTGTTTAGCCATGGTGGCATTATTTTGGTCCTTTTACTGTTTTTTTTAATTAGGGGTATACCTATAGTTTGAGCTTCTGTTATGGTGTCTTTAAAAAGTTTCCATGCAGCCTGCAGGCATTTCACTCTTGTGGTTGTTCCTTTTAATTTCCATTTAACTAATTGTCTCATTTTTGTGTAGTTCTCCTTTTTGAAGTTAAATACTACTGTGGGGGTTTCTTGGTATTTTCCCCCTCTTACAAGGATGTTAAATTTAATTACATTATGATTGCTGTTACAGAGCAGTTCAGCTATATTCACCTCTTGGACCAGATCCTGTGGAGGCCACTAAGGACTAAATCAAGAATTGCCTCTCCTCTTGTAGGTTCCAGACTAACTGTTCCAAGAAGCAATCATTTACTTTATAGCATCTAAAAAAAATTATTTCTCATCCTCTCCTGAGGTGACATGCTCCTAGCTGATATGAGGATATTTGAAATCCCCCATAATTACTGGGTTTTCTATTTTCGTAGCCTCGCTAACCTTCCTGAGCATTTCACCTTCACCATCACCATCCTGGTCAGGTGGTCAGTAGTATGTTGCTGTTTCTATCCATAGAGAGTCTATGGTATCATTTGATTCATATAAGATTTTTCCTTTATTTGATGTTACGCTTTCTCTCACAGATAAGGCCTCCTCCCCCACCCCCCCACACCAGTATAGGGAGAGGGATAGATCAGTGGTTTGAGTCTTGGCCTGCTACACCCAGGGTTGTGAGCTTAGCCCTTGAGGGGGCCACTTAGGGCTCTGGGGCAAAAATCTGTCTGGGGATTGGTCCCACTTTGAGTGGGGGTTGGACTAGATGATCTCCTGAGGTCCCTTCCAACCCTGATATTCTATGACCTATGTAGTTATTCCTTTATATCTTATACCCTGTATGATGAGATGCCTCTCCCCACAAGGCCTGGAGGGGTTGAAGTGAGGAGGCAGGCCAATTACCTGCCCAGGCTGCACCTGAAGAAGGAGACAGGGAGCAGGTCACTAAATGGAAATGGGCTCAGCTGGGCAGGAGAGGGAAGGGCCTGTGCAGAGCCCAGGAGCTGTGAGCAGCAAGGGGCATTGAGGAAGTACTCTACAATCATTCCCTGAGAAGAGGGAGCTTGGATTGGCAAACCCAGGAAGAGAGAGAAGCCAGATAGGTAGGAAGAAGCCCAGGGAAACAGCAGTAAGGGGTAGGACTGTACAGACCTTGGCTGCTTGTTACAAGGTCTCTGGGCTGGAACTCGGTGCAGAGGGTGAGCCTGGGTTCCCTTACCAGCCAATCAGAAGTGGTGAAAGGCATTGGAGACACCAGTCAGACAGCTGGTTTGGAAGGACTTTGATTTCCTCAGAAGGGGAGGACCTTATGACCTGACTGGAGGGTAGAGTTGCCAATTTGATGTCTTCCTGGAGGTTTCATCATGTGACATAATCTTTAAAGATTTATGTTTAATTCCTGGAGGGTTGGCAAACCTACCAGAGGGCCAAGCCACAAACAGGAAACTGCAGCTCAGGGAGTGAAAGGAGCTGCAGAATGAAAGAGACAATGGGTAGAGACATAGCCAGGGGAGGACAGCACCTGGCAAGAGCTAATCCTCAGAGCCACCAGGAGGAGGCACCACATGCAGTGAGAGGACCCTGTGACAACCTGGTATTATGTGATCTTATTGATTAGCACTGTTCCACCAAGTTTCTGTGATGCTTATTATGTCACTATCCTCTTTTAATACCAGGCACTCAAGTTCACTCATCTTAGTATTTAGACTTTTAGCATCTGTCTACAAGCACATATAAAATGTGGAAGTGTTTAGGTGTCTGCCTTCATGTGATGTAATTGAATGGGACTCTCTTTCCTTTGACTGTTTCTCTTTTGTTCCTAGCTGTACTTTATCAGCTTCTATCTTCTCCCCTTTATTAGGATATAGAGTATCCCCTTTTAATAAATCTTCTAAGAGAGGTTTCAGAGTGGTATCCATGTTAGTCTGTATCAGCAAAAACAACGAGGAGTCCCTGTGGCACCTTACAGACTAACATTTATTTGGGCACAAGCTTTCGTGGGCTACTCGGGGTTTTAGGCCACGAAAGCTTATGCTCAAATAAATTTGTTAGTCTCTAAAATGCCACAAGGATTCCTTGTTGTTTCTCCTAAGAAATGCATTCATCTGAACCTTGTGCTCCTGCACACCTGTCAGCTTTTCCCAGCCCTTAGATTAAAAACTCCTCTAAAACCTTTTCATTTTACATGCCCACAATCTTGTTCCATTTTGGTTTAAGTGGAGCCCATCCTTCCTGTATAGGCTCCTCCTTTCCCAAAATGTTACCCAGTTCCCAATAAACCTAAACCCTCCTCCCAACACCATTGTCTCATCCACACACTGGGACCCTGCAGTTCTGCCTGTCTAACTGGCCCTGCACATGGAACTGGAAGCATTTCAAAGAATGCTACCATGGAGGTCCTGACCTAGCAGCCTAAATTTGGTCTCTAGGACCTGTCTCTTACCTTTTCTTCTATGCCATTGTTACTGGCATGTACCATGACAACTGGCTCCTTCCCATCGCTGAACAGGAGCCTGTCTAGATGTCTGCAACCTCTGAACCCAGCAGTCAATTCACCATATGGTTCTCCCAGTCACCACAAACACAACCATCTATCTTTCTAATAATTTGAATCCCCCATTACTACCAGCTGTCTTTTCCTATTAACTGGGGTTCCCTCCTCTGGAGGGGTATCCTCAGTGCTAGAGGGTACTATGACCTCATCTGGAAGGAGGGTCCCAACTATGGGATTGTTTCCCTCCACTCCAGCTTGATGTTCTATTTCCCTAAGACTTTCATAGAATCATACAATCACAGAATCATAGAAGATTAGGCTTGGAAGAGACCTCGGGAGGTCATGTAGTCCAACCCCTTGCTCAAAGCAGGACCAACCCCAACTAAATCATCCCAGGCAGGGCTTTACCAAGCTGGGCCTTAAAAACCTCTAAGGATGGAAATTCCACCACCTCCCTAGGTAACCCATTCCAGTGCTTCTCTACCCTCCTAGTGAAATAGTTTTTCCTAAAATTTTACCTAGACCTCCCCCACTGCAACTTGAGACCATTGCTCCTTGTGTCATCTGCCACCACTGAGAACAGCCTAGCTCCATCCTTTTTGGATGCTCCCTTCAAGTAGTTGAAGACGGCTATCAAATCCCCCTCACTCTTTTATACTGCAGACTAAATAAACCCAATTCCCTCAGCCTCTCCTCATAAGTCATGTGCCCCAGCCCCCTAATAATTTCTGTTGCCCTCTGCTGGACTCTCTCCAATTTGTCCACATCTCTTCTGTAGTGGAGGGATCAAAACTGGACGCAATACTCCAGGCGTGGCTTCACCAGTGCTGAATAGAGGGGAATAATCACTTTCCTTGATCTCCTGGCAATACTCCAACTAATGCGGCCCAATATGCCATTAGCATTCTTGGCAACAAGGGCACACTGTTGACTCACATCCAGCTTCCCGTCCACTGTAATCCTCAGGTCCTTTTATGCAGAACTGCCATTTAGCCAGTCAGTCCCCAGCCTGTAGCGGTGCATGGGATTCTTCCATCCTAAATGCAGGACTCTGCACTTGTCCTTGTTGAACCTCATCAGATTTCTTTTGGCCCAATCCTCCAATTTGTCTAGGTCACTCTGAACCCTATCCCTATCCTTCTGTGTACCTACTTCTACCCCCAGCTTAGTGTCATCCACAAACTTGCTGAGGGTGCAATCCATCCTATCCTCCAGATCATTAATAAAGAGGTTGAACAAAACCAGCCCCAGGACCAACCCTTGGGGCACTCCACTTGATACCAGATTCCAACTAGACACAGAGCCATTGATCACTACCCATTGAGCCAACAATCTAGCCAGCTTTCTATCCACCTTATAGTCCATTCATCCAATCCATACTTCTTTAACTTGCTGGCAAGAATACATCCTTCTCAACAGCATCGAGGCAGTCAGACTGGGGGTGGGACCTCTCTACTGTGTCCTGAAAAGTCTCCTCTATGTACCTCTCTGTTTCCCATAGCTCCCCCAGTTCAGCTGCTCCGACCTCAAGAGCCCACACTCGGTCTCTGAGTACCATGGGTTGCTTGTACTGAAGACGCACATACTCCACCTGCCATAGCTGTGATGGATGTCACTGGGCGGGGGTGGGGACAAGGCTTAAATTTAGCCAGAGTCAACTGGATCAGAGCTCCAATAAATATTTTTAAACCTGTGAGAGCCCTCACACCTTCCATGGGACTGAAGTCCCAAGCTCTGGGGCTCCGGGAAATACTCAGGGAGAATTTAACCTGGAGGTGGGTTGGGCACGTGATGGTATGTGATCAGCGAGTAGAAGTGATGGCTGTGAGGGAGTCTTACAGTTGGGGAGAGAGATTGTGCAGTGAAAGTGTACCACAGGTTGCTGGGTAGGAGCATATCATGTGAGAGGACTGGGATGGGAGTGTGCAGTGTGAGTGGGCCATAAAGTGCTGGGAGGGGGCCTGTTGTAGGGTGCTAGATGCATGGGTACTGTGAGTGGGCCATAGGCTGGGTGGGTCAGTGCAGTGAGTGGGCTGTAGGGTGCTGGGTGGGAGTGTGTAGTGTCAACGGGTGATAGGTAAGGCTCCAAAGACCTCCATGACTTCAGCCAGCACCGGCTGGGAGCTTCAGGGTTTGCTGCCACCTGCAGAAGCAGGAAGCCGCAGGGTATCCCCGCTGCCCCCAGCCATAACAAGTGGCAGGCAGAACTACCGCAGCTTCAGGCAACCTCTGACAGCAGGGGGGACCCTTCAGCACTGCCGGCCACTGCTGGTGGCAGCAGGGACCCTTCAGAGCTCTTGGCCTCTCCTGCAGCTTGGAGCCACTAGTAGAGGGAGACCCTGGAGCTCCGAGCCCACCAGCAGATGCCCAGGCTCCTCATTTTGTCATGGATATTTTTAGAAAAAGGGACAGGTCACGGCGTCTGTGAATATTTCATTATTGCCCGTGACCTGTCCATGCCTGCTACTAAAAATATCCATGATCGGGTGCTGGGTGGAGCAGTGCAGTGAGTGGGTCATAGGGTGCTGTGTGGGGCAGTGTAGTGAGTGGGCTGTAGGGCGCTGGGTGAGAGCAGTGCAGTGAGTGGGCCTGGGCCATAGGACACTGAGTGGGGCAGTGCAGTGAATGGGCTGTAGGGTGCTGGGTGGGAGCAGTGCAGTGAATGGGCCGTAGGACACTGGGTTGGAGCAGTACAGTGAATGGGCCGTATGGTGCTGGGTGAGGCAGTGCAGTGAGTGGGCTGTATGGTGCTGGGTGAAGCAGTGCAGTGAGTGGGCTGTAGGGTGCTAGGTGGGAGCAGTGCAGTGAATGGGCCATAGGGCACTGTGTGGGAGCAGTGCAGTGAGTAGGCCATAGGACGCTGGGTGGGAGCAGTACAGTGAATGGGCCGTACGGTGCAGGGTGGGGCAGTGCAGTGAATGGGCCGTAGGGTGCTGAGTGGGAGCAGTGCAGTGAGTGGGTCATTGGGTGCTGGGTGGGGCAGTGCAGTGAAAGGTCAGTAGGGTGCTGGGTGGGAGCAGTGCAGTGACTGGGCTGTAGGGTGTTGGGTGGGAGCAGTGCAGTGAATGGGCTGTAGGGCGCTGAGGGGGAAGTGCAGTGAGTGGGCCATAGGGTGCAGGGGGGCAGTGCAGTTAATGGACCGCAGGGCGCTGTGTGGGAGCAGTGCAGTGACTGGGCTGTAGGGTGTTGGGTGGGAGCAGTGCAGTGACTGGGCTGTAGGGTGCTGGGTGGGAGCAGTGCAGTGACTGAGCTGTAGGGTGCTTGGTGGGAGCAGTGCAGTGACTGAGCTATAGGGTGCTGGATGGGGGCAGTGCAGTGAGTGGGCTGTATGATGCTTGGTGCGAGCAGTACAGTGACTGGGCTACAGGGTTCTGGATGGGCGCAATCAGTGATGAGCTGCCAAAATCTTAACAACCGGTTCCATATAAAAAGTTCTGATTTAAGGGGGCGGAGGGGCCAGGGCGGGGGGAGACATACCCGTGGGGCTGGGGGACCCTGCAGGGCCTGGGGCAATTTGCCCCACTTGACCCCACTGGCAACCCTAGAGCTTGCAGTCCCCTCCCCCCTTCCCTTGACGGCAGCTCAAAGCAGCAGGACCACTCAAGAGCTCAGGTGAGCTGCCCAGCTGCTGGCCATGCTGTGGCTCTTCGGGGTGGGGGAAGCAGAGGAGGGCCCAGGGGAGACATCCTTGTGGGGCCAGAGGCCCCTGCAGGGCCCGGGCCAATTGCCCCACTTGCCCCCTCCCCTCCAGCCAGCCCTGGAGCTTGCAGCAGGACCTTCCCCCACAGACACACCTTGCCGGGCCACTCAAAAAGCGGCAACAGGACGACTCCCGAGCTCAGCTGAGCTGCAGCTGGGGGGAAGCAGAGGAAGGGCCAGGGGAGCCTCAGCCTCCCCACCTGGGACTCCTGGGAGTAACAGGATGGTCCCACCCGTGGACCGGAGTTCTTTGCCCACCCTCTGGCCCTTTAACAACCAGTTCTCCACGGAGATCTAATTTTAGCAACTGGTTCTTGGGAACCTGTGGGAACCAGCTCCAGCTCACCACTGAGTGCAATGCAGTGAATGGGCTACAGGGTTCTGGGTGGGTGCAATGCAGTGACTGGGCTGTAGGGTGCTGGGTGGGAGCAGTGCAGTGACTGGGCGGTAGGGTGCTGGGTGGGAGCAGTGCAGTGACTGGGCTGTAGGGTGTTGGGTGGGAGCAGTGCAGTGACTGGGCTGTAGGGTGCTGGGTGGGAGCAGTGCAGTGACTGGGCGGTAGGGTGCTGAGTGGGAGCAGAGCAGTGACCGGGCTGTAGGGTGCTGCTGGGTGGGGCAGTGCAGTGACTAGGCCATAGGGTGCTGCTGGGTGGAAGTGTGCTGGTCGACCTGAGTCTCCAGTGCGTGACCTTAGAAGAGAAACAACGCTTGTCATAAACGGATGGTTAAGCGTTAATGTCTCTTTTACCTGTAAAGGGTTAAGAAGCTCAGTCAACCTGGCTGACACCTGACCAGAGGACCAATAGGGGGACAAGATACTTTCAAATCTTGGTGGAGGGAAGTCTTTTGTTTGTGCTTTTTGTTTGGTTCGTTGTTCGCTCTCGGGACTGAGAGGGATGGGACATCATTCCAGGTTCTCCAAATCTTTCTGAATCAGTCTTTCATGTTTCAAAATTGTAAGTAGTAGCCATGCAAGGCGGATTAGTCTTATGTTTGTTTTCTCAACTTGTAAATGTGTCTTCTTGCTGGAAGGATTTTTACCTCTGTTTGCCGTAACTTTGAATCTAAGGCTGGGGCAGGGGGTCCCTCTAGTCTATATGAATCTGAGTACCCTGTAAAGCATTTTCCATCCTGATTTTACAGAGATAACTTTTACTTTTTTCTTTGTTTAATTAAAAGCTTTCTTTTAAGAACCTGATTGATTTTTCCTTGTTTTAAAATCCAAGTCTGAAAGGAGGGGGGGATGGTTAATTCCTCCTTGTTTTAAGATCCAAGGAGTTTGGGTCTGGGTTCCCCAGGGAAGGTTTTGGGGGAACAGAAAGCATGCCAGACACTAAATTCTGGCTGGTGGCAGCGTACCAGTTTTAAGCTAGTAATTAAGCTTAAAAGTGTTCATGCAGGTCCCGACTTTTTGTCCCCTACAGTTCAAAGTGGAGGGAAAAAACCTTGACAACGCTGATGGAAGGTGATCCTCTGTTTTTATTGTGGGGCGCCAGGACACACCCTCACCATCTGTCCAGCTCCAAAGAGCTCAGGAAATGGACCAGCCCAGGCCCAGTAGGGGGTTACAGCCTGGGCATTACCAGAGCGTCACACTCCAGAACCACCCACAACACTCCATAGAGCCTGACCTGGGAACTATGAGCTCCCCACACATTTCCAGTGGCTGCTGCACTTGAGGATCTGGGGCAGAAGAAGTAGATCTGCCCACAGCTCGTGACAAGAGACTCCAGGGCCCATTGCCAATGTTATAGCTGCTAAGGCAGCCCAAACCTGCCAGATCCATCACAGCCCAAACCCACACTGGACCTGATGGAGATGACAAAAGGGTTGCCCCTATCGTCAGGATAGGTTAACCAAGAGACCATCCCTCTGTAGGCCATACTAGGAGGATACTGGGAAATGATATGCTTTGATGCAATCTGTTCTCCATTCTTCCCTGTAATTCTTGGCATTCCTTGGTTGGAGTGCCATCACCTGTGTATCTCCTGGGGGCGGAGGAGCATTAGCTTCTCCTCTGAATATTGCCAAAAGCTTGCCACCAACCAATCGACCAGTCCCCATGTGACCTGCCCCCTGGGCCCCAGGATGGGTAAGGCCCTTGAAAGTGAGACGGTAGGGACTAACCAGAAGGGAGTGACTCCAGGCCAGAACTTCACCTTCCTGACTAATACCGAGACTGTCTGGACATGTTTGAAAGGAAAAATGCTGAATCACCATCCCCACAGGGACTACAATTGTCCAATAGACCTAAAGTCCAGGGCAAAGACACTCTCCAGATGGATATACACCATGTCTGAACCAGAGCTAGAGGCTCTAGGAAAATCTCACAAGAGACTTCATTTGGAGAGCCACCTCTCTAGTGGGGGCACCAGTCCTTTGTGCAAACACAGGATGGATCATTATGCCTCTGCATAGACTATCATGCACTGAATCAGGTGACTATTTATAACCGGTACTTCATTCTGAAACACTTGTGGGACACTTGTGGACTGCCAGGATCTTTGGGGAGCATACTATCCAGCATGCATGAGGCCTTGGAATGCATGGAAGACTACTTTTTATACTCAGTGTGGGCACTTTCCATATCTAGAATGCCGCTAGGCTTAACAAATAAACACCCCTGCAACATTTCAACATTTTGTAAACCAAGAGTTCAGGGACTTCCTGGAGCAGTACTTGATCATCTGCCTTGATGACACATTGGTGTTTTCTGAGAGCCCTGAGCTGCACTGCCATCATGTCTGGGCCATCCTGGAGTGACTATCGAAACATGGTTTGTATGCCAAGCCAAGGAAGGGTATCTTCAACAAGGCCAACATTGAATTTTTAGCTTACATTATCTCCCTGGAGGGTATTCAGATGGACTCATAGAAGGTGAAAGCCCTCACCCCATGGCCCTGATTCAGGCACACCCTGTCCCAACTCACCCATTTATAGTGGAAGCAGATGCATCCAGCTTGGCCCTTGGGGTGGTACTGTCACAGCAACTCAGACCCCAGTCAGTTCAGCACTCTTGTACATTCTACTCTCAAAACGTCACCCCCACAAAGATGAACTATGACATGCTGGGCAAGGAGCTGCTCACAATCAAAACTGTTTGAAGAATAACATCACCACAGAGAACGAGTGCAGCACCTGGTATAGGCTTTTACTGAACGTAAGAACCTTGAGTGCCTGCAAGGCCAAAGCTTTGAACCAGAGACAGTGGGGTGGGCCTTATTTTTCTCTTGATTTGAGTTTACAGATACCTACTGCCTGGGAAACTGAAATGGGAAAGTTGATGCTCTATCCTGAAAGGGGCAATACTACCAGGAAAATGAAGAACATCTCCTGAGTCACTCTACCTCCTCAAGCCTAGCAACTTTGTCAATGCTGCATTTATCAAGGCCTTGTCTCTCTCATCCAGTGCACCTCAAAAGAAGACACACTTGCCAAAGGAACACAGTTTAACACAGTGTTAAGATGCACCATTACATTGTAGCCTTTTGTCTTATTCAAGGTGATTTTTTTAATGTTATTACACCACCTTGGATTCAGCTCTGGTGACTACAGCTCAAGCTCAACAGAGTGAATGTCACCTCTGCTACTTGCTTCAGTTTTAGAGTCTCTAGGAATACATAAAGACCAAAGCTAGTGACCACACCCCTTCTGCCTGCAGTGCCCTCTATCACCTGCCAGGGAGTGGGTTCGAGGCACAGGGGCATGCCCTGCTCCACCCAGCCCCGCTTCCTGGCAGGAACGCCGGGCAGGTGGAGTGGGGCCATTCCCTGCACCCCAACCCTGCTGAGCAGGCAGAGCAGGTCGAGGTGGGGAGGTACCATTTTTCTGGGCTCCCCCCCATTGCCCCAGGCCCCTGGGCACAGACCCCATTGGCCCAGTGGGTAATGCACCACTGCTTGTAAGCAGAAAATTACTCTTATCTATATTACTTTGCAATATCACTCCTTGGTACATCTTTTGCCATAATCTTGTGCCATAGAATCATTATTTGGTCACTTACCTAAGTCAAGCATTTCTTAAGCCTGTGGCCTAGTATGGCTATTATACATGCCATAACATGTTAGCTAATCATAACGTCACACCATAAACAAACAATAAACTAATATAATTGGATATACCATGCAGAATGGGATAACATACTTCAAGAGCATATATGTCTCCTGGGGGTGTCCCTGACTGGAGGTGCTATGCCTATGCCCTGATGCTCTCTTGGCAGGTGATTTTGGCTGCCTCATGACCTCCCACATGGTTGCCCAATTTTTGGTGGCCCTGTATGTGGGCCAAAGTCCAAGTGTATATGGATTCCTGTGAATGCTGTCTAAGGTGCTCCAGACCAGACCCCTAGATACCTTTGTACCCCTGGAGACACCAGGTAAGCCTTGGTCTGCCATAAGCCTAGATTTCATTGTGGAACTCCCAGTGTGGAATGGCCAGACAATAGTCTGAACAGTCATGGACGGTCTAACTAAAATGGCCCCATCATGATTTGCAGTCACCTGCCCCCACCGAGACTACTGCCCAGCTCCTGGTGCAGGACATGGTTTGTCTCCAGAGATTTCTAGACCACATACGTTCAGACCAACACCCACAGGTTATGTCTTGCTTCTGGTGCGAAGTGCTCCAGTGACTGGATGTCCATGTATCTACCTCCACCACAGAGTACCCCACAAGGAGCACAAAGTGCATGCCATCCTCACTTCCTGATGGATGCCTATACTCTCTGGTGCAATGGGAGCTTCAAAGAGCATCTTTGGGATCCTGATTCCCACATCAACACCCTAAGCTGGTGGGGAAGTTCCATGGGAGTCACCCTGATGAGCCTAGACTGGCATCACCCCAAAGAGGGGCAGGATGTTAGACCCTGCGGGACTTCAAGCTGGGGTTATAGGTGATCTGGGCCATTGACACTTCCATGTTGCCATTGGAAGCTCAGGCTAGAGTTTTGCTGGAGGACTCTGGGAAGCTAGATACTACACGAAGTACCAGCCTGAGTGGCAGCCCCCTGCAGCCCACTAATTGGCTCATAGAATCATAGAAGATTAGGGTTGGAAGGGACTCTGGGAGACCATATCAAAAGCTTTGCTAAAGTCCAGGAATAACACGTCCACTGCTTTCCCCTCATCCACAGACCTAGTTATCTCCTCATAGAAGGCAATTAGGTTAGTCAGACATGACTTGCCCTTGGTGAATCCATGCTGACTGTTCCTGATCACTTCCCTCTCCTCCAAGTGCTTCAGAATTGATTCCTTGAGGACCTGCTCCATGATTTTTCCAGGGACTGAGGTGAGGCTGACCGGCCTGTAGTTCCTGGATCCTCCTCCTTCCCTTTTTTAAAAGATGAGCACTACATTAGCCTTTTTCCAGTCATCCGGGACCTCCCCCAATTGCTATGAGTTTTCAGAGATAATGGCCAATGTCTCTGCAATAACATCCACCAACTCCTTTAGCACCCTCGGATGCAGCGCATCCGGCTCTATGGACTTGTGCTCGTCTAGTTTTTCTAAATATTTCTGAACCACTTCTTTCTTCACAGAGGGCTGGTCACCTTCTCCCCATACTGTGCTGCCCAGTGTAGCAGTCTGGGAGCTGACCTTGTTTGTGAAAACAGAGGCAAAAAAAGCATTGAGTACATTAACTTTTTCCACATCCTCTGTCACTAGGTTGCCTCCCTCATTCAGTAAGGGGCCCACACTTTCCTTGACTTTCTTCTTGTTGCTAACATACCTGAAGAAACTCTTCTTGTTACTCTTAACATCTCTTGCTAGCTGCAACTCCAGGTGTGATTTGGCCTTCCTGGTTTCACTCCTGCATGCCTGAGCAATATTTTTATGCTCCTCCCTGGTCATTTGTCCAATCTTCCACTTCTTGTAAGCTGTTTTTTTTACGTTTAAGATCAGCAAGGATTTCACTGTTAAGCCAAGCTGGTCACCTGGCATATTTACTATTCTTTCTACACATCAGACTCATGCTGGTATATAAACCAGGAGCTGTCTGAGCAGTGGTGCAGATGCCCACTCACTTCTGCTCCAGCCCTTGCCTTGCTCTGGGCACTAGATTCCAGCTTCTGACCCTGGTTCATCCCTGAGTCTGCTACTTGCCTGCTGTCTGTCACCTGCGCCTGGCCCTGACTCCCTGGTCTTCTGACCTGGCTCCACCCCAACCCCGCTACTCGTCTCCTGACCACAACCTGGTAACTACCTGTTGCATGCAGGCCGCCCTGCCAGATGCTGGGTGAGATTATGCAGCATGAGTGGCTGTCGGGCGCCGGGTGGGGCAGTGCTGAGAGTGAGGAACTGCTGCGTTGGCTGGCTGGGGCTTGTCTTGCCTTCCAGTTCTGGTCACTCTGGGGCCACTCGCTCTCATCATACATGGAGCAGACAGCTCCAGTTCAGAAGTGCAGCAAGTTTCCAAGAACTCATACTGCCTTTGCAGAGAGGTTGGCACGAACATTTTACAGCGGCTGTTCAGCCATGTCAGCCATGGAGATGGGACTGGCTGAGGGAATGCAGGCTACCCAGGCCAGGCTCTGCAGCTGCCCTGGAGCTTCTTGATGCTTGCTGTTATGGTGGCACCCTTCGTGGGTTGGCTTTGCATGAGCCAGTCCGGAGCAGCTGGTGGCCCCTTGCTGTGTGGTGCAGGCAGTGGGGGGCTGAGTGATATGCAAGGAGCACATCCTGCCCCTGGCTGTGTGTGCAGCAGGCCCCTGTGGCTCCTGGGAATTCACACGGCCTGTCACTTTCGTTCTGGAGACGAGTTCCTTCGCCACAGCTCAGTAAATCTGAGTCCTGTCCCCATCCCTCTGCAAGCAGCTCCTGGCTCCTTTCATCAGCCTTTGCTTAGTGCACAGTTCCTGTCTCCCAGCTAATCCCATCTCCTCTCCCAGGGCTTTGGGGGTTGCACTGCCTGCCAGCTCCTAGCCGCGTTAGAAAGCGCAGCTCATGAGCCAATCGACGCGGCTCTGCCCAGTGTAGGGAAAGGGATGGAGGGGGCAGGCGGCAGGGTGGGAGAAAGCCGCTGCACCGTTCATTAGCCTCACTGCCTGCCCTAATTGCCTGCTCAGGCTGAAACAATTGTGTTAGAGGCTGCTCTGCCTAATTATTATTGTTCTACTAAAACTAATGGGGAGGAAGAGGAGAGCAGGCAAGGCGAGTGAGGGGAAGAAAAAGAGAGGAAGGGAGAAGTGATGAAAGAGGGGAATGGAGGGGAGAAAGGAGGGGGGAGGGAAGAGAGAAAGTGGGAGGTAGGGGGAGAGGCGGAAAGGGGAGTGGGGGAAGGGGCTCCTCAGATTTCTATAGCAGGTGACTTGTTTAATGGCTCTGAGGCTAGAGGGGAATAAACAGGTCTGAAATTGGTTAGCCAGCCCTCCCCTCCCGGCTTGTGCTGTGTTTATTTCCCAGCAATCAGAAGGAGAATAAAAACCCATCTAGTGTAATAGAGGGAGAGGATTTAATCTGTGTGCCTGGGACTTCGATAAACTGAAAACATCGATCTAAGCCGGTGGGGAAAGAAAAGAAATATACAGTCCAATAAAAGTATATTAAAAAGCTTCCCGCTTTTCCTTGTGAGGTGGGTGAGGCGGCAGAAGCTGATGTGCACGGTTGTGTGGTATGGCTGGATCTGCAGCCCTGCCACCAGCTGCGCATGGGAGGGACCAAATCAGAAGCAAAGGTTAGGTCCCAGGAGCCCACATGGCAGACTAATATATGGGGGCGGGACCAGCTCCTTGCCCAGGAAACAAGGCCCCATGGGCCAGGACAGGTGTCCAGGAGGAATTATCAAGGAGAACGGAAAGTGTCCCAGCTCGATCCATCTGCCCTTCTCATGCTCACTCAGGGGGGATGTAATTGGATGGAGACTGTGGGGCTGAGAAGCAGAGGGCACTGGCAGCCAGTCTGACACTTAAGGAATTAGCTCTGCATCATTTGCAGTCTTCTGCTCCACTAATTTATTTGGCCAGTCCTCATTTACATCTTTTATCCCACATTTTAAAGGGCCTGTGTCCCAGACTGCAGCTCTGGTAGCCAGCGAGATTCATAGGGACGAATGGTGAGACATAACATTCTTCTTTCTCCCTTGCTCTCTGGAGAATGAATGTACAGGAGCTGTACCCTTCCTTCCTCGCAGTCTTCTTCGAAAGAGAGCCACGTCTGACCTCATTTCTTTGCCATCAGCCACAACTCATTTTCCATTAGAAGCCTGCATATTGTATTCCCTTGTTTCACTGTCCTTCCCAAGAAACCATGAATCCTCCAGGTTTGAAGGGATGGGAGTTACTTGCTGATACAGATTAGCCTTTCCTTTCCTGCTATGCCAGCCATGCCAGATCAGTGAGGGCATCACAGAACTGGGAAACTCCTGGTCCTGGGTTCAGCACCTCTTTGCTTTGCTATTGAAATGAATTCACTGGGCTGAGTGTGTGCCCCGCTTTTCATACACGTTGGTGAGTTGGGCAGAGCTGGCCTGAGGATTTATGAAAAATGAATTTCAATTACTTGTGGAGCTATTTGTGAAAATCAAATTTTAGATTTACATGGAAATATTGGAGCATCAAATGTTTGTGCATCAGTTCACTGAGGAAACAGAAACAGTTTCATGTGACTTATCTACCCTATCACAATTATGTGACAGTGAATACTTGTGGAGAAATTTTGTGCTCCATTCACAGAAGTGACTGTTGAGCATTTCTGAATAACAAGGAGTGGGAGGAAGTGGTGAGCACTGAGCAGGAAGAGGGCTATGTTATCTACTGGGAGTGAGCCACTCAGCTCATCAAAGGGATGCTGGCTGGAGAGGGGAAGCCCTTTGAATAACTCGCTGGGGAGTTGTCTCCACCATCCATTGAACAGCCCCCATTTGTCAAAGCAGTGCACAGCCCAAGGGTCCTGTTTGACTCCACACTAAGCTTGGATGAGCAGGAAGCATCAATATCTAAACTCCCATTCTCTCACCTCCAGCTTGCAAGGACACTGTCCCTGCCTGCTGGACAAGGAGTTGGCCATGGTGAACCCGTGTCTGTCCCTTCCTGGCTGGATCACTGCACATGCTGTTGAATTCATTTTGATGGAATAAAGGGGCTAAAAGGTCAAAGGTGCTAACATGACCCAGCCACTGTCCAACATTACACAGAGTTAAAGAAGATTCGGGGTGTGGTACCCAGAGACCCCAGCCTGCTTACTACCATGGCAACATTCTATTTATCACCTGTTAACAGTTTATTAAAGATACAGAAAAGCAGGAAAAAGTTCAAGCATTTGAAATGCAAAGTATTGAATAAGGCTGTCATAGTAACCACATCCCTTATCCCCTTTCCCCTGTCCTTACAAGACAGTCTCTTAGATCGTATCAATGGCAATAATAACAGGCCTTTTGGGGAAAAGAGAAGTTAGTTGTGCTGGACTGGAGCTGTCATTCTTGTTAAAGTGTGATCCTGTTTCCTAACAAGACAAACACACACAAAACAGAAGAGACAAGCCCACACCTCCAGCCAGAGCCTCACACATCCCAGCCCCCTGTCCCAGCCCAGTAAAAATGAGTGAGTGATTGAGAGAGAGAGAGTGAGTGACAGAGGGATGGGGGATAGAGTGAGCAGGGCCAGGGTCTCGAAGAAGGGGCAAGGGAGGGACAGGGCATAGGAGAAGAGGTGGGGCTGGAGGCAGGGAAAGGATGTTCAATTTTGTGCAGTTAGTAGGTTGGCAACCCTAGTGCATATGAGGCAGAGGATGCTTTAGCTAAGAAGAGACGGATACTACACTGGTAAAGGTAGAACTAGGACAGAACATGTTTAAGATCCTCAGACAAACAGCATATTCAGAGCTGCAGAACACAAGTGCAATTCACCAGAGTGCTTCAGGAGCTAGTGGTGGAAGGAGTGGAACCATTAGCAAGTACGTCTGAAAACTCATGCAAGATGGTGGGTCCCAAGGACTGGACAAGCACCAGCACTGTACCTATAAGTGGATCCAGGAAATTACACACCAGTAAGTTTAACACCAATGGCTAGTAAATTGCTAGAACAATTTAATAAGGCGGTTAGCTTAGAAGCTCCCAAAGGAAAAGGAGACAGTAAATGCTGCTCAACAAGAGGTTGTCAAAAATAAATACAGCCAAACCAGCCTCACTTACTTTTATATGAAAATAATTGTAGCAGGTAAGAGGAATAAATTAATAACAAATAACATCTTACAACTGCTGGAGCATGCAGGCTCCCAGAGTGCTGCACACAGCCCCTGGTTTAGAAGGAGTGAATGGCAAAAGCACTGGGCCCCACACAGCAGCTGTTTCTGCAGCACAAAAGCAAGGCTACGGGATAGCTTCCAGCAAGCAGTGAGGAACATCGCAGTCAGCAAGACTGCTGTGGAGTTGATGGTGGCAGAATGGAATTAGCTACATTGGGCTTAGGCCAAGTCACTGGGGCTACCATCCCAGTTTAGAGGAAAAGTTCTGTGGGGTTACTGAGCACAAGCCTCGGGGCCTCATTTTTATGTCACATGAAAGAGGATGCACTGCCTCCAGCACAGCACCCCTCCACAGTGGGCTAGCTCCCAGGGAAGAGCACAGCCAATGGAGGAACCCCATCCTCACCTAGCTTCTTCAACTTTCCCCAGCCAAGTCCTGTCCCTGCCAGGACCTGCTTAGCTTCCTACCATCAAAAGGTACCATAGCTGCACAGAGAGGTGGCACAATACAGCTGAGCTTTAGCTCCTGTATGAACATGAAGGGAATTCATGTCTGAGCCCAGCTCCCACACCTGTGCAGATGAGGTCTTAGGAAATAGCAGACATGTCTCCAAGCGATTCTCAGAGAGCACTAGAGACCTCTGTGCTGGCGATGCAAGCCAGGTGAATGACTAAGGTAACCACAGAGAGTAATCATGGATGCTGCAGTGCTGGCAGAGAAGAAAGTGGGTGGGGGCACCCACAGGTACAAGTTAAATATTCTTCTGAGCATCTTGGAAGCTGGAGTGGAGACTTTGCTAATCCAATTTGCACATACTCTGGAGGATAAGATTACAACCCTGGTCAATAGAAGCAATGGAATGAAATCAATGCAGTGAGATGCTATACAGACAAATGTAAAGTGGCTCAGAAAGAAGGGATTAATCTTCTTATCGACCCTAGGGATAACTGCTGGGCAGGAATACCAGTGAGAGGAGATGGGGATGCAACAACGACTCTGTAGCAGCAGGAGCACTGTACTGGGAAGATCTCCGCTGGAGCCCTGCATTGTTTGGGCTGGGTATTCTCATTGGCCAGAACAACAGTCCAGGGGGTTAAGAAGCAGTAGAGAAAACTTGGGTTAAATATCAAGAAAATCTTTATAGGCTAAATTCACACTTGCCCCAGAAATGTCAGGGAGCAGCCCCGCCTTTGTCTTCTGTCAGTGAAGGCTGCTGCACCCAGGGTAGGATTGCCCATGTGGGGTCGGGTAGGAGCGGGGAGGGAGTTTTGCATTCACCCTCTTTCCACCTTGGGCTCTGCTGCTCTATGGCTTTACTTTTCCATGAGGCCTCTGTGGATTGGCATGGGGGCACCGAACTGGCTGCCCTGGCTGTACCCATGCCCAAGACAGTGCTATCCGTTTCTGGCTTAGTATTGTGCCTGCCTGCAGGGCTCTCAGTAAAGGGGACTTGGGGAAGGCCATGTGCAATCACCCCTTGTCCCCCTGCCTGGCTTTCTACTGCTGGGGGGCGGGGTGCAGGCAGGCTCTGCGGCAGCAGAAGGCAGTGCAGCCCCCGGCGAGGCTGCCTGGAGAACTCTGCGAGCAGTCCAGCTGCCAAGAGACACTATACAGAACCCACTGACTGCAGGTCAAGGAATGAATCCACCCATGATGCAGAGGGCCCACATGCTCCAAGAAGAGCCATCCAACACATGTAACCCGCAGTTCTGTGGCCAATGCCCTGCGACTGCAGAGTTACACACGCACATCATTTGAACTGACATTCCCTATGGTTGTTACCTGGCAGTGCCACATCAGAGGATTAGGCTTTAGCTGAGCAGCCCCAAATCACCCCAGAATTCCCCAGGAATACTGGGATGTGGATGTGTACCCTGGGGCCAAGTGCATTGCAGCTCAGCTTGCTGCTTGGCAGCTCTGCTGCGGGCGCACATGCTGCTGGCTGACAGGAGTCCCAGGTTAGGGTGCTGGTGCCTGTGTGACTGGTTATAGCGTGAGCCCACTGCAGGTTTGTGACTTGGCTACCTCGTTCAGTCCCTGTCCCAGCCTTCCCCGCTCACTGCAGAGTTCTTCCTGTTGCAGTTCTATCCCTGGGTGCCAGCTTTTTCAGCAGAGTGAAGTGGTGACTGTGCAGGGGATGTCAGCGTGATCATCCCAAGTTCAACGTCCAGTCCAAGGCACCCTTTGGGCGGTAGTTGGCCCTGGGTCCCCTCTGATAAAGGCAGCGGAAACAGTCTAGGGACTGAGCCAATGCAGATGAGAGAGAAAGGCTCTGAGCTCCGAGTGGTTAATCTGCTCTCACATATGGTTCAGTGAAATTGTCAAAAAATCCCTTCTGACAAATCGCCTGAGAAGAGAGAGAAAAATCTAAAGAGCCTGGCGCATGGTAATGAGTTCTGAAAAGTTCCTCAGCACCAAAATGGCAAAAAACCATTAGCAAAGCAAACTGTATTTTGTGCACATAAGTCACTCAGCATCCAGGCAGCCCGCTTTCTATTATCACCCGGCCGGCGTCCCAAGTCATCCAGCCAGCACTTCCCTCCCCATCAGTGATGACAGGTGAGGACTGAGCTCCTGTCCAGAGAATGGAGAGGGCATCAAGGAGCCCAAACTCCTGCACCAGCCCTGATTTGTGAGCCCTGGCTCTCCTCAGTCTGCCTCCCCCTCCCTTGCCCAGCTGCCCATTAAAGTATCATGATCTTAAAAAGTAGGAACTGCTGTCAGATCCTGCATAAACAGCTGGGCTGCCTAGAGACACCTCAGCTTTATTTAAAAGCACTTTAAACGCAGAGAAGGCTGCTGGCTCCTGAAGTTATATCAGCAGGGACTGGTTGGCCCCAGTCAAAGGCTTGGGAGGGGCAGCATGTATGTCAGAGAGGAGCTGCCCAGATGCCCTGTGCTCCAAGGGGGCAGGCTTCCCTGCCACTGTTGTGCTCTCGTAATCCCTCCACTAGCAGGACAAGTTACCCCAGGATTGCCCTGGTCACCTGGAGGCCGAGCTGCATTGCCTGCCTCTCTCCTAAAGTCCCCCATTGGCAGGACTAGTTACTGTGGATAGTCCAACTAGCTTTGCTACAGGCCAGTCCGATTACATACCTCAGCCAGGTTAGCTGCCGTTTCAAATGCTCAGCCAGTCTCAGGGTGACTAACCGCCCTGCTGAAAAGGTACGGGGCAGATTGACTCCAGTTGCTTATGGCCACACATTTCCCAGCATGCTCAACAGCCTGGCTCTGACATATTCCTGGCATAACTAACACCTCCAGGCAAAACAATATTCAGATGAGTCCAGCATGTGCCACTCACAGACTCAGCAAGTATTGGTTATTTTGGGGCTCGTTAAGACCATTACCTACATTATCCAGAGTGGATCTGGATGCTCTGGGCCGGCCTCCCCTCTCTGTACATGGAAGGGTCCATGCATGTACTCTGGGCAAACTAGAGTGTTTGGCACATCAGTGCAATATCTGTGAATATTACACTGAAATGAAACAGTTTCAGCCAACCAGAGGATGAGGATGCTTAACAGACATTGACTCCACTCTCTGACAGGTTTCAATTACTCCACAGTGAGCAAATCCTGGGCTCCGATTGGCTACTATGCTGAGACACTCCCTCAAAAGGAAACATGTTCCTCAGCTTCTCCTGTCACTGTGTCACCTGCAATTGAATTCACTCCAATATTAATCACTGAGCATTTAGAACAATAAATTAATGAGGCAGTTGAGGGAGATTTCTGTTAGCTGAGTATTAACCCTCTCCTGGTCTCAGAGACCAGAGCCTCAGCCTGCTCAGACAAAATTCTTACTCTGGGAGCAGAAAACCCAACAAAACACCTTCTCTGGCCTTCTCCCCTCTCAGCTTCCCAGTCCTAGTGCCAGTCTCTGGCACCTGTAGGCCTTGGAGAGCCTCTGGGAGTATGCAACACACCTCATAGAGCAAACCTATATACCCGTTCTATGACCCATAGAGCTGACACGCTACGGCAGGCTTGTGCAGTGCATTGGAGGAGACAGCAAGAAGTTTAAATCCGATGTGCTGGAGAATGGGCCTGAGGGATTTGGAGGTGGGGTGGAATGGGCAGATAGAAGAAAGCCTGTCTCTGATTCCAGGTCTGGCCATAAACATGGGATTACCTCCTAGGCTTGGCCCTTGCCTCTCGCAACACCGTCTCTGTTTTCATTTATCACCAATGTGTCTGCTCCAACCTACCGGCACTCCCTCCCCATTCCCTCCCACAACTGTTCTTGAGGAAGCTCCTGTCTTTGACCCTCCTGGGTCTGCCCCCACTAGCAATTACAGAGTGTTCTGCCCTTTGCTTTTGTGAGAGCAAGCCCTGGGTGCAGGCTTCTTGCTCCTCCTTGTTCCAGCTGTTCTGTTATTAGTGAGGAGCCTGGGTCTCCAGAGGAACAGTGGGAAAGCAGGAGGAGAGCTAGCACTAGCAGTCAGGGCTGCACGCAGCCAGGCCTGGGAATCCATGTGCTGAGACATGGCCCTGAGCACTCTGAATAATCAAAGTGAAGTCAGGTTGCCTGCAGAGTAACAGGGGACCCAGGAAAATCCTTGCACCAACAACCCTCACTGCTCTGGCCACACAGGCTGCAAAGAACTGCCCCACCCCATCTCAGAGAGACAAGGACTGGGCCACAGACATTGAGGAAGGATGGAAGGAGCTGGATGGGTGGCCTGCAGGTGAGGGCAGCCAGCAGGAGCTGTGGTACAGGGCTCGACAAGCAGCCAGGACTGGCTCAGGTGGAGCCCCGGGGATGCCAAGAGGAGCAGCCTCTGAAGGGCTGGGGAAAGCAGATATGCACAGGTCTAGACAGGGCTGAGAGGAGCTAGCAGCCCATGTGGGAGGCAGCGGTGGAGCCACAAGGTGGGGAGCTTTTATGGGATTTTGTAGACCTGCCTCTGAAGTGTCCAGACTCATTGGGGAAGAGCTGCCCCCTCTTGGTTAAAAACAAGGCACACACAGTGTTATTTACTCCCCATAACACAAAAACTATGGGTCACCAAATGAAATTAATAGGCAGCAGGTTTAAAACAAAAAAAAACAGGAAGTCTTTCTTCACACAACACAGTCAACCTATGGAACTCTTTGCCAGAGGATGTTGTGAAGGACAAGACCATAACAGGATTAAAAAAAGAACTAGATAAATTCATGGAGGATAGGTCCATCAATGGCTATTAGTCAGGATGGGCATAGATGGTGTACCTAGCCTCTGTTTGCCAGAAGCAGGGAATGGGCAACAGGGTATAGATCACTTGATGTTTACCTGTTCTGTTCATTCCCTCTGGGGCACCTGGCTTTGGCCACTGTGTGAAGATAGGATACTGGGCTAGATGAACCTTTGGTCTGACCCAGTATGGCCATTCTTATGTTCTTTCTTACAAGACAGAGATCCTCCCCTACCACCCGAACGAGGCAGGGGAGTGGGGCTGGGCCAGAGATGGAGACACAGACTGTGCTAGAATCTTCTTGGCCCAGCCTGAGCTAGTGTGCCACCAAACAGGATTCACCCAGGGGAGGCACAAGCCATGGAGTGCAGAGTCTGCTGCTGCAAGATAGTTTGAATCTCCACCAAGGGCCCCATGGCAACCCCATTGGCAGAGTTGCCAGGGGGATGCCCTGAATGAATGCATTGCCTGGTTATCCTGCCCAGGTCCTCCCCCACCTGACACCGTACCCTGCGCCCTGATTCTGCAGGGGCTTCCTGTGACCTGACTCCCCCTACCCATCTCTCCCTGTCCCTCCGTGCTTCCAACAGTCACAGCAGGCCGAGATGCTCTCGCTGTCTGTCCAAGGAGTTAACTAGTCCCCTCTTAGTACTCCACTGCATCTCAGAGGAACTTGTCTTAGCTCCACGTCAGCAGCTCTGGGCTTCGCCTGGTGTGCTCATGGTGTGGGCTGCTTCATGTCCTCCACTTATCAGCTCTGCTCCTTTGGGTGACAGACTGGGGATCAGCACCCAATGCCTCATTTCCCAGGGCCCTCACCTTAAACCAAAAGCCTGATCCTAGCTCTGCTGCTGCTGGCGCCGATCTCTGTGACACGGCTCTGCCTGGGTTCCCTGGTGTCTGAGGCTGTCCACTCTCCCATGCCTCCCCCACTGCACTAGCTGTGCAGTCACAGTCTCTCCTTTGGGCCACCCCAGCCTCTCCAGCAGACATTGAAAAGCCTCTTCCTGGGGAGGCCTCTGGCTCCCAAAGCCCAAAAATATTCAGATCTGTAGGAGCCTCTAAGCAATGGCTCTCTGGTTCCCTGGCGCTCTGCCTTGTAGCCGGCCTTTCCTACCTCTTCCACTTCTGTTCTTGTCAATGTCATTTTCCAGGTTATGCTGACTCTGGCTCTGGCCTGTCCCAATGCTGTGGGCCTATATTCAGGAGACTGTTAGAAGCAGCAGCAGTATTCACTTGTATTGTTGTAGCACCTAGGAGCCCCAGTGAGGGCCCTTTTGTGCTAGGCACTGCACAAACACAGAACAAAAAGACAGGCCCAGCCCCGAGGAGCTTACATTCTAAACACCAATTATCTGAGCTCAGGGAGAGGCAAAATCCCAATTTGCTACAGTCTGGGAGACAAACTGAACCCATCACACCATGGACGTATATAGAGGCAATATGATATTTTATGTCTTATTATCTGTCTCTTTCTTAATGATTCCCAACATTCTGTTTGCTTTTTGACTGCCGCTGCACCTTGAGTGGATGTTTTCAGAGAGCTATTCACGATGACTCCAAGATCTCTCTCCTGAGTGGTAACAGCTAATTTAGACCCCATCATTTTATATGTATAGTTGGGATTATGTTTTCCAATGTTCATTACTCTGCATTTATCAACACTGAATTTCATCTGCCATTTTGTTGCCCAGTCACCCAGTTTTGTGAGATCCCTTTGTAGCTCTTTGCGGTCTGCTTTGGACTTAACTATCTTGAGTAGTTTTGTCTCATCTGCAAATTTTGCCACCTCACTGTTTACCTCTTTTCCCAGATCATTTATGGATATGTTGAATAGGACTGGTCCCAGTACAGACCCCCTGCGGGACACCAGTATTTACCTCTCTCCATTCTGAGAACTGATCATTTATTCCTATCCTTTGTTTCCTGTCTTTTAACAGTTACTTATCCATGAGAGAACCTTTGGAGAGGGACCTTGTCAAAAGCTTTCTGAAAATCTAAGCACACTATATCCACTGAATCACTCTTGTTCACATGCTTGTCTCAGCCCAGTCCCACTCACCTGCCTGGGTGGGTGATCTCTATCTCTGGACCCAACACATATGTACGTCAATCAAGAGTCTCTGGTCTTACCCAGTTCCCTTTTGTTTGTTTGGTTTTTGCCCATTCCTTGGAGGGAATGGGATTGGCCATGCCACCGGGGCTGCTGGGAATGGTGCAGAGAGCCGAAGCACCATTTCTTGGATCTCCTGTTGGGCTGGCCTTTCTCCTTGACTTGCATATGACCTATGGAATTCCCCTACTTCCTTTTCCCACCCAGCAGGGACTCAAAGGGCCACGTCTCCCAGAGCAAAGCAGTGTTGGGGAGTGCCCCTCCTTCCAGAGGCTGCTCATGGCAGCTGGCTCCACATGTCAGGTCACATTTCTCCACGGGGAGCCAGCAGGCAGTTGCTTCTTTATAGGGTTATTAGCCATACTGTAACACTGACACAGACATAGTGCCTTGGCAGGCGGCTTCCCAGCGCCTGAGCTTTTCTCTGCTGCACATGGGGCTGGAGGCGAAAAGCACAGAAAGCAGATTCAAGGGCCCTTCAGAGTAGAAACAGGACTTTTTTATTCTTCAAATTAAAAAAATATCCTGTGCATCCATCGTGTTAGCCAAGGGAGGCATTTCACAGCCGCTATAACGCATTTACAGCTAGGAACCCGAAGATAAAACAATTTGCTAATTGAAAGTGGCACCAAACATTTTGCCTTTTGCCCCTTATGTGCTCTCTGTAGCTAGTGGCTGGTTTCTTGCCAGGGAAGCAGGGAAGGGGCAGGAGAGTTTGGGGAGATGGGTGGGTGAGAACCCACGAAGCCCATCCCTATCATTTTTCCAGCGTTGTATCACCTTTAATTACTATGGGGAATGCATATCAAAGGCAGATCTGGGTGCAAGGCTGAACAGAAGCGACAGGGCTGGTGCAGAGGAATTTCACATAACAGTCCAAGCATTTTCTAGCTCACTGAGCCATTTCCCCTCGTTTTCAGTTGGCTTTGCACTTGGCAGAGCTCAGCAGCCTGACCCATGGGGACAATGCTTCTTTCTGCATAGCCAGAAGAAGCCAGAAAGCCTTCATTCATTCCATAATATTTATTTAGTTATTTCCTATTTAAGTTACTGAGGGTCTGGTCTCCTAAAACTCAGCACCAAAGGACGCTCTTGACATACACTCAGAAACCCAAGAATATAAGAGACACAAAGGAAGAGTTACACAAACAGCTGCACAAGCCCACCAGGAGCACAATAAAGCACAAGCAGTTGTGGTCAAGTGACTTTATGGAACACTTGGTGTAGAATAACCAAATTACATAAACAGTGAGGTCTAGATGGAGCCTGCTCCAATCTAGTGTGACAATCCTAGATAGCCAGATGGCCGGCTCTTTGGGGCAGGGACTGTCTCTTTGTTCTGGGTTTGTGCAATGCCCAGCAGAGTGGCTCTAGCCCTGATCCATCATCGGAACCCATAGGCACTACTGCAAGACAGGTAATAATGATAATTAATAATAATAGATGCCTATGTGGGTGCTTGAGCCTGTTGCTCCAGAATGGAGGGGTGTTGTTATCCCAGAATTTGATGAAGCTAATTGCAACCATAGTGTGTACATTCAGCTTCCATGAATTAATAAAATAGACCACCACATAGTTAAGGGTTAATTTGAACAAGCAGGGCTTCTGAAGGCAAGGTCAAATGCTAGTTACAGGCTTGCGATTTCTGCTAATCAGAATGGGAGGAGGGGAGAACAGAATCAACAAATTGAGACTGAAAGAAAATAAGTGGATGGAGACCTTGAGTTTGGGCACCTTTGATATAGAAACTTATTATGATTAAGATGCTTAGGAATGTGTTGTTGATAAGTAGTTTTTTGAAGTCAGGAGACGTGATGATCCAGTAGGGGTCACTATGAGCTGTGTATCTTATAAGAGTTAGTTATAAAAAGACAATAGAGTGTACTTGGGAGCTGTTCTCTGAAGCGATCCTGAGAGACTTTCCTGACATCAGACTCTTCAGCGGGGATGCAACCGGCCATTGCCAACTTGCTGCTAATTACTCAATGTCATCTCAGATTTGAGGTAATTATTTGGGGTGTTCTAAAGCTTATGTCTGTGTGTGATTAAATCTAAGAAATTGTAGTTTTAGATAAGAGCTCGCTGACTTGTATCAATTTTTCATTAGCTGGAAGTGCTGTATTCCCATTGATTTATTCCTGACACCGCCTGGAGTGAAACAGTTAAATTACCACTGCTTTGGGTTTTGAAAACCCTGGGTAAGAGCTCTGCCATTGGAGCCTACTAAGCACATATCCAAACAGGTTTGTGGCTTTATGACATTCCTGGTGAAGCAGGATGGGGCAAGGAGACAGTTGTCACAGTTCCCCTCTGTTCTGAACCCTGAGTGCATTCAGCTCTTCCCAGCATAGTGCCCAATGCTCCTGGCCACACAGGCCAGCTCAGTGTTGCTCTTATTTGCAACAGCATCCCATTATGTTAACCAAAATTCAGCTCTCCCCACCTTCTGCCCAGGCATTCTTCCCTCAGCCAGGCTGCAGCCAGACAGAGAAATGCTGGGCTTCAGTTGCCATCTAGGGGAGCAGAAAAAGTCAGTTGTTTGGAGGTGGATTGACAACACAGTTATACTGGAAATCTTGGGGATGCTTTACAGTGGTGAAAGAGAAACTGCTGCAATAGAAAAGATTTCAAAGAAGAATAAAAATTAAGTGATTTACAATATGTGCAATAGATGTAGCAGAATAATTACACCCCAAAGGCAAAGCTGTTGTTTGGAAAGTCGCTGCTTCCTGTGGCTCCCTGCCATTTGAGGCATAAGGAAACTGCAAACTTTTGGAGCTGCTAGAGAGCCAGTACTCTGGAGAGGTGACTGAATAGGCCAAGGTGGGATCTGGATTTGGGTGAGAATCCTGGTGTTTGGGAAGTATGAGGCCCCTTGGATATAAATAGCATCTAACTGTCCTCTCTCTTGTTCTCTTCCTGAGCAGCCTCTACAGGGCACTAACGCCTTTCGCAACCCCTTCTGGGCTGCTAAGTTAGCCATGGCCAGAACTTCTCTAGCTTTGGCCAAGCAGATGTGCCTGGTGCTGATCATGTGCGTCTAGACTGCTGCATGGAAATACAAGCTGCTGTGCACCGTGGAGTTCACTTGGGCTATGTCTACACTACAGGATAATTTTGAATTAACATAAACCTGTTTTATAAAACAGGTATTATAAAGTCGATTGCATGCGGCCACACTAGGCACATTAATTCGGTGGTGTGCGTCCATGGTCCGAGGCTAGCATCGATTTCCGGAGCATTGCACTGTGGGTAGCTATTCCATAGCTATCCCATAGTTTCTGCAGTCTCCCCTGCCCCTTGGAATTCTGGGTTGAGATCCCAGTGCCTGATGGGGCAAAAATCATTGTTGCGGGTGGTTCTGGGTACAGCCTCACCCCTCCCTTCCTGAAGAAGCAGACAACCATTTCGCTCCTTTTTTCCTGGGTGAACTGAGCAAACGCCATAGCACCGCAAGCATGGACCCTACTCAGATCAATAGCGCAATTGTGGACGTTGTAAACACCTCGCGCATTCTCGTGCAGTCTATGGTGAACCATGAACTGCAAAGGCAGGTGAGGAGGAGGCAGCTATGGCAGCGCGGCGACGAGAGTGATGAGGACATGGACACTGAAATCTCCCTAACCACGGGCCCCTGCGCTTCGGAGCTCCTGCTGGTAATGGGGGAGGTTCTACCCATTGAACGCCAATTTTGGGCCCGGGAAACAAGCACAGACTGGTGGGACCGCATAGTTTTGCAGGTGTGGGACGATTCGCAGTAGCTGCGAAACTTCCGCATGCTTAAGAGCACTTTCTTTGAACTTTGTGACTTGCTTTCCCCTGCCCTGAAACACCATAATACCAAGCTGAGAGCAGCCCTCACAGTGGAGAAGCGAGTGGCAATAGCCCTCTGGAAGCTTGCAATGCCAGACAGCTACCGGTCAGTCAGGAATCAGTTTGGAGTGGGAAAATCTACTGTGGGGGCTGCTGTGCTGCAAGTAGCCAAAGCAATCATTAAGCTGCTGCTACGAAAGGTTGTGACTCTGGGAAATGTGCAGGTCATAGTGGATGGCTTTGCTGCAATGGGATTTCCTAACTGTGGGGGGGCGATAGATGGAACCCATATCCCTATCTTGGCACCAGAGCACCAGGGCACCCAGTACATAAACTGCAAGGGGTACTTTTCAATGGTGCTGCAAGCACTGATGGATCACAAGGGACGTTTCACCAACATCCACGTGGGATGGCCAGGAAGGGTTCATGACGCTCGAGTCTTCAGAAGCACTGCTCTGTTTAAATGGCTGCAGCAAGGGACTTACTTCCCGGAGCAGAAAATAACAGTTGGGGATGTTGAAATGCCTGTTGTTATCCTGGGTGACCCAGCCTACCCCTTGATGCCATGGCTCATGAAGCCATACACAGGCAGCTTGGACAGTGGTCAGGAGCTGTTCAACTACAGGCTGAGCAAGTGCAGGATGGTGGTAGAATATGCATTTGGCCTTTTAAAGGCTCGGTGGCGCACATTACTCACTCGCTCAGACCTCAGCCAAACCAATGTCCCCTTTGTTATTGCTGCTTGCTGTGTGCTCCATAATCTCTGTGAAAGTAAGGGGGAGACCTTTATGGCGGGGTGGGAGGCTGAGGCAAATCACCTGGCCGCTGATTACGCGCAGCCAGACACCAGGGCGATTAGAAGAGCTCACTAGGAAGCGGTGCGCATCAGAGACGCCTTGAAAATGAGTTTCATCACGGGCCAGGGTACGGTGTGACTGCTGTGTTTGTTTCCCCTTCATGAACCTCCCCCACTCTATTGACTCCTTCCCTGTAAGCAACCCACCCTCCCCCTTCAATTGCAGCTTGCTTAAGGAAATAAAGTCACTATTGTTTAAAAAGCATGTAATTATAAAAAGAGGAAGAGAATTAACAAGGTATCCCGGGTGTGGTTTGGGAGGAGGATAGGAGGGAAGGAAAAGGCCATTAAGCACATTTCAATGTAATGACAGCCTTTTGGTTGGACTGTCCATGGGGGTGGAGTGGGTGGGTGCACAAAGCCTTCCCCCACACGTTCTTACACATCTGGGTGAGGAAGATATGGAACATGGTGAGTACTGAGGGTGGTTAAACATGGGCTGCAGCGGCACTCTGTGACCCCGCTGCTCTTCCTGAAGATCCACCAGACGTCGGAGGATATCAGTTTGATCACGCAGCAGCTCCAGCGTTGCATTCCGCCACAGCTGATCTTCCTGCCTACACCTCTGATCTTCCTGCTGCCACCTCTCATCTCGAGCGTCTCTCCTATCCTCACGTTCGTCCCTCCAGTCCTCACGTTCACTGGCATCTTTCCTGTACTTTGCTACCACGTCCTTCCACTCATTCAGATGAGCTCTTTCATTGTGGGTTACTTCCATGATTTCAGAGAAAATTTCATCTCGCGTCCTCTTCTTCCTCCGCCTTATCTGAGCTAGCCTTCGGGATGGAGTAGGGAGGCTTGAAAAATGTGCCACTGCATGAGGGAAGGGAAATAGGGAGAGAAGGATTTAAAAAGATACATTTTACAGAACAATGGTTATACTCTTTCACAGTGAACAACACTATTCACCTTACATAGCACATGTGATTTCACTACAAGGTCGCATTTGGAAACTTCTAATATTGAGTGCCTGCGGCTCTGCTGTTACAGATCTCACAGACGCAGGTCCGGGCATCACAATTCAGCTTGCATGCAGTCATGGTAAGCCACAGCTTCTCCAGCCTTCATATACACAGTGCCCTCTGATGCTTCTTTCCTGTTAACAAGCAGCAGCAGATGCCAACCTCTCCCCTCCCCAGTCCAATTCTCTAGGATTGCTTTACCCCTCCCCCCACCGCATGGCTGGTATCATGGAAGATCACTGCTAATCACCCCCCTTTCTCCCCCCCCCACCACGTGGCTGGTAGCTGGGAAGATTCCTGCTGGCCAAACGCTAAAAAGCTCAGCGCCATTACCCCACCCCTCCCCCGGCTTTGCTACATGCAAGGAAGGCTTTCTTTTAAGCAACAGCCCAGTAGGAAAATGGCCATCTCTGTCCCCTTAATTAAATTCCTTAATTTAAACCAGATTACCATGAATGATATCACTCTGCTGAGGATAACAGAGCGAGACAAAGAACGGATGTTTCTTGAATGCCAGCAATCACCGGGACCATACGACAGAACAAGGCTGCCTTGCCCAGAAACCTTCTGCAAGGGCTTCTGGAGTACCTCCAGGAGCGCTTCATGGAGATGTCCCTGGAGGATTTCCGCTCTATCCCCAGACATGTTAACAAACTTTTGCAGTAACTTTACTGGCTGTGAATGCATCCCAAGCCCTCATGGCAAATCAATCATTAAAAAACGCTTGCTTTTAAACCATGTTTTATATTTACAAAGGTACGCTCACCAGAGGTCACTTCCATGACTTCACTGTCTGGGCTAGTGGCTTGGGAGGGCTGGGAGGGTAATTCCGTCTGGGTCACAAAAAGCTCCTGGCTGTTGGGGCTAACGGAGTGCTGTGTGCTTGCTGCAAGGTTGTCCTCCTCTTCCTCATCCTCCTCCTCATCTTCCCCCTCCGCTGAATCCTCAGCCATGGTTGAAATTATAACTCCCATCTCAGAATCCATGGACAATGGGGGGGTAGTGGTGGCGCAGCCCCTTAAAATTGCATGCAGCTCAGCGTAGAAGCGGCATGTTTTTGGCCCTGACCCAGATCTTCCGTTTGCTGCTTTGGTTTTCTGGTAGGCTTGTCTGAGCTCCTTAACTTTCACTCTGCACTGCACTGAGTCCCTGGTGTGGCCTTTTCCCATCATAGCCTCGGAAATTTTTTCAAATATTTTTTCATTTAATCTTTTGGAACGGGGTTCTGTTAGCACTGAATCCTCTCCTCATATAGCGATAAGATCCAGTACTTGTCATGCGGTCCATGCTGGTGCTCTTTTTCTATTCTCAGGAGACTGCATTGCTATTTGTGCTGATGAGCTCTTCATGGTCACCTGTGCTGATGAGAGCTCCATGCTGGCCAAACAGGAAAAGCAATTCAAAAGTTCGCGGGGCTTTTCCTGTATACCTGGCCAGTGCATCAGAGTTCAGATACCTGTCCAGAGCAGTCAGTGGTGCACTGTGGGATACCGCCCGGAGGCCAATAACTTCGATTTGCGGCCACACTAACCCTAAACCGATATGTTAATATCTATTTTAGCGTTACTCCTCTCGTTGGGGAGGAGTACAGAAATCAATTTAAAGATCCCTTAAAATTGATTAAAGTGCATTGTAGTGTGGACGGGTACAGCATTAAATCAATTTAACACTGTTAAAATCGGTTTAACTGCGTAGTGTGGACCAGGCCTTGGTGTGTGAAAATACTGGCACAAGGCCTCAGAGTTGTATTTACATTCAGAACTTTCCCATCCCATTTCCTGACCTCTCTGTGCTTCAGTTCTCGGCAATCAAACAAGTTGTAGTCACACAGATTTCAGTACTGTTTTTTTTTAATAGAAATATGTTTTAAGAAACAAGCAGCACTGTAAAATATCACATTAGAATAAAGCCAGGTGAAATTCAGATAGGCAAAAAGGAGACAAGTACATGTAAAGCACATTTTGAGGGCCCCAGAGGATCATGAGAAATGTGACAAAAGGAGGAAAGAGGTAGAGGGAAGGGTTAGAGAAGAAAACCAAAAGGAAAAAAGTGTGTCTCTGGTCATGTCCTCTGCTGTAGTGCAGATCGGTTCTGCAGCCAGACAGGCAGAAGCCAAGTCTAGTGATTAAAGCACAGCTCTGGGAGGCAGAAAAGTTGCATTCTGTTCTTAGTTTTACTACATGCTCACTCTGTGGCTTAGATGAGTCACTGTCCCCTCTCTGTGCCTCAGTTTCCTCATTGTACAGCAGGGATGATACTGATCTCACAGCAACTGGGTGTGGGAGGTTTAATTCATTAGTGTAAAGTGCTTTGAGTTCCTCAGTGGGAAGGGTTTAATCTATCTGCATTCACAAAATGCCTGTCACTGCAGTATGGAGTTGGTCCTGCTCTGAGCAGGGGAATTGGACTAGATGACCTCTTGAGGTGCTTTCCAACCCAGATAGTCTACGATTCTATGTAAGTGCTCTCCACCCTTTGCTAGAGAAGGGCAGAGTGTTATTATTTTTATTATGCAAATAGCTTCCCCCTGCCAGTTCTTTTCCTTCCAGGCGACTGAGAGATGCTATGCTTTACTCCCTCTGGACTAATTTGGTGAGAGATAATTATCTCCTTAATATCTTCTTATTATCCTATGTCTTGTATTAATTCTGTCAGTTTCTGGCTGTATTGGTCTCAGATCCATGTCTTTTCACAACTGTACAAGGGGTTTCTCCTGGAGGGATCATAACAGGAACACCTTATCTTAGGGAACAGTGCAAATATTGACATTTGTCATAATAGTGATGGTTTTTAATCTGCTCTTCCTCATAAAAGTCTTTGCTGTGATCCCTGTGGGAGCCATTTGGCCAGTGTCTCTGTGTGCAGAGGGCCTTCGCAGTCATTAGGGCTGATTAAAGCTGATGCTCTTCTGCAAGCCAGAGCACTGTGTTGCATGGAGGACCCACATGTATGCTGGGACTGGAGGAAGCAATGGTCACACTTCCTAAGGGCTTTGTCTCCCAAGCAGGTAGTGCACAGAGGTGTTGAAAGACGAAGTTGGCTGATGTGTGTCATGAGTCCCCCTCTATGCCCTATTCCTGGGGGAATTCTAAAAAATTAAAAATTCTGCACACAATATTTTAAAATTCTGCAAAATTCTGCATATTTTATTTGTCAAAATAATGCAATAAAATCACTCTGGTTTCAATTATTTTGGTAATTTTTTTAAACTACAATACAATGAATGGAGAATGGGACTAGAGAGCATCGGAGGAAATCCCCAAACTCCTTTGCCTAATAGTAATGTAATTAGGTTTGACCCTTTATTTCTAATAACTAAGGCTAAATTTTGTCCTGGATATTTTTAGTAAAAGTCACAGACAGGTCAGGGACAATAAAGAAAAATTCATGGAAACCATGGCCAGTCCCTCACTTTGCTAAAAATATCCATAATCAAATGGGAAAGGGCTGGGCAGCTGTGGAGTAGCTAGGAGCTCCAGGACCCTACCACCCAGGGGGGCTCAGAGCTGCAGGGGTACCCCTTACTCTGCTGTGGTGGCTAGGGAGCTGCAGGGTATTCCCACTGCCCATGGTGGCTGGGGGCTTGGGGGCTGGCTGCCTCAGGCAGTGGGGGTACCTCCCAGCTCCTTGCCACTGTGGGAGGCAGCGGGACCCTGCAGCTCCCAGGCTCCAGGCCTGAAGTCACAGAGGTCTATGGAAGTCATGATTCTGTAACTTCCATGACCTTTGTGACAGCTTTACTAATAACTACAAGAAACTTGCTCCATGCCTACCTTCTAACTTGTCCCATGCCTATCTCCTCAGAAACAGCCCAAAGCCCTGCCCCTACATCCTGAGCTTGCTGCAATAGTGAGCGAGAGGAACAGAGTGTCTCTCTCTTTCTCTCTAACACATGCATGACTGCCCAGCCCCCGCCCCCTTCCTGGTGGTGATTTACATCTCTACCAGCTGCTCTGGGCACTCAAACCAGCCTGACTACACTGCCAGGGAGGGAGGCATGACCACTTTTGTGGCTTCCCTATCAGGGGTCATTTTTCTGCAGGGAAGCAAAGAGATTTGTGGGGGACATGAATTCTGTGCATGTGTAGTGATGTAGAATTCCCCCCAGGAGTAATGCCTGAATCACAGAGGATGTGAGTCTAAGCCAGCCCCAGCTGCAGAGCCTGGTTAGTTAGTTCAGTCTGAAGAGACTCATGTTTTTAGCTCTGGATGCACTTGGTTCAGTCATAGAATATAAGAGTTGGAAAGGACTTCAGGAGGTCATCTAATCCATCCCCCTGCTCAAAGCAGGGCCAGTCCCCAGTCAGATTTTTGCCCCAGATCCCTAAATGGTCCCCCTCAAGAATTGAACTCACAACCCTAGGTTTAGCAGGCCAATGTTCAAATCACTGAGCTATCCCTCCCCCCTTTCCTGGTGTAGTGGCCAAGATGGAGGCCAGCACATGTGCATGCTCTAGCCACCCAGAGTGGAGGGCAAGTTCAAGGTTTCCCTGCTACTTATGCCCCATGTTAGAAATGTAAATGGTGTACAGGCCCTGGGGGCGCCACTGAACCAGGGTGTATCACCCTGACTGTTTCCAGTGGAAAAGGTCTGTGTGGTGGGGTGTGACTGATGAGGGCAAGGTCTTGGTACAGACTGGTTCAGATAGCAATGGACAGGCTCTCTTAGGCGCCAGCATTGATGTTTGACCATTCAGTTAATGTGTCAAAGTTTTGGGTTAGCCTGACTTCAGTACCAGGCAAACTGGCTGAAACTATAGTAAAGAACAAAATTCTCAGACACATAGATGAACATAATTTGTTGGAGAATAGGCAACATGTTTTTTGTGAAGAGAAATCATGCCTCACCAATTTACTAGAATTCCTTGAGGAGGTGAAGAAACATGTGGACAAGGGGATTCCAGTGGATACAGTGTATTTAGATTTTCAGAAAGCCTTTGACAAGGCCCTCACCAAAGGCTATTAAGCAAAGTAAGCAGTCATGAGATAAAAGGGAAGGTCCTCTCATGGACTGGTAACTGGTTAAAAGACAGGAAACAAAGAGTAGGAATAAATTATCAGTTTTCAGAATAGAGTGAGGTAAATACTGGTGTCCCACAGGAGTCTGTATTGGGTCTAGTCCTATTCAACATATTCATAAATGATCTTGGAAAAGGGGTAAACAGTGAGGTGTCAAAATCTGCAGATGAGACAAAACTACTCAAGATATTTATGTCCCAGGAAGACTGTGAAGAGCAACAAAAGGATCTGTCAAAACTGGATGACTGGGCAACAAAATGGCAGATGAAATTCAATGTTGATAAATGCAAAGTAATGCACATTGGAAAACACAATCTCAACTATACATATAAAATGTTGGGGTCTAAATTAGCTGTTACCACTCGAAAAAGAGATCTTGGAGTCATTGTGGATAGTTCTCTGAAAACATCCTGTCACCGTGCAGCGGCAGTCAAAAAGCGAATAGAATGTTGGGAATCATTAATAAAGGGATAGATAGTAAGACATAAAATATCATATTGCCTCTATATAAATCCATGGTACACCCACATCTTGAATACTGTGTGCAGATGTGGTCACCCCATCTCAAAAAAGATGTATTGGAATTGGAAAAGGTTCAGAAAAGGGCAACAAAAATAATGTGGGGTACGGAGCATCTGCCATATGAGGAGAGATTAGTAAGACTGGGACTTTTCAGTCTGGAAAAAAGACAGCCAAGGTGGGGGTATGATAGACGTCTATAAAATCATGTCTGATGTGAAGAAAGTAAATAAGGAAGTGTTATTTACTCCTTCTCATAATACAAGAACTAGGGATCACCAATTGAAATTATTAGGCAGCCAGGGGAGATCTGAGGGCAACAGTAACATACGCTGCCATTGAGATTCACTGCTTTGCTAAGGGGTTGCTGCCTTCTGCACCAGTTCAAAATCCGAGCTAGAGTAAAGGGGCACATGGCACTAATCTGGGATCCAGGTGACAGAGGCAAGAGTCACAGTAGCAAGGTGACCGCATGGTGACAGCAGCTGGATGAATTGGCTAGGATAAGACTTCTTTGTTTGGCGGGCGTTCCATTTGTCCAATAGTTTCTTTCTGCTAGCCCATGAGACAGAACGCTTGCAGGAGCTGGGCCTACATTAAGGAACTCATTCTGCAAGGGATATAGCCAGAAGGACGTCCCAAGGTCAGGAAAACACTTAGGCACATGCTTAACTTTACAACAAGTTCAAAACTAAGCATGTGCATAAGCATTTTAATGAATCAGGGCATAAATGCAAGCCCATCGCTTTTGTTATGCTTTCCCTCAATAGCAGAGTGTCAAACTCACTCTGTGGAGTGGGAGAGACAGTGGTGGGCTGGGCAGGACACAATCTGTCTCTGCTGGAAGTTGATTTCCATTCAGCCTGCTCACGATTGCTGGTGGGAATGAGCTTCATCTGCACCTAGGCTCACAAGCAGTGGAGTTCAAGGCCAGATCTGAGAGTTTAATCAAGTGATGAAACCAGGTTTGTTTGGGGCAGAAGCAGAAATATTTCATATGCATTGGATTGTACAATCAGGAAGCAGAAAAAAAAAACTGGCCTTAGGTGACAAGTCACAGACTAGTGAATCCCTCACAGTACATGACCAACGGCGCACTCACAACACAGTCTGGGGCCATTCCACAGGCGCCCATGTGCTGGGACAAACGTTTGATGAGCTCTTTGGGTAATGAAAACCTTTATACAAATCACTATCTCATCCCAGTCACTTTGTGAACAGAATCCAATGGCGGAATCACGCCAGTCTAGGGTTAGGGGTTAATTCTTCCACCAGCTGTCTGGGTGGATATGAGAAGATGAAGGGCAGAGAGAGTGAAGAGAAGGAGGAAGAGGCTGAAAAAGCATGCAGCGGAGAGGAGGGGGAACAACAGAAGGAGAAAAACCAAAGCAGGAAAAGACAGAGGCAGGAGTGAGAGCTTCTTTGGCCTCCTTGTTTGCAGAACACGGGGATTAGAGGCACTGCTCCTTGGCCATGCCAGAACGGTGCCTTGCTGGGATGGGATATACAAAACCCATGCTGGGCCCAAAGGGGTCAAGGCAATTCTGAGCCAAGGTAGCCCTCTAGACGTGCTGAGCATGCTCCTGCTAGAGGAGAGGGTTAAAAGGCACTCAGAAGCCCAGGAAAGGGAGGGTGAAGAGGCTGCAGGAGAGAGGCGTGAGACTGGGAGGGGACCACAGAATGTGTAAGGCCTGCAGGCAGAGCTTTCTGTAACCCCCACCCCTCTGAGAACTGGCAAGGCTGGCAGGGCCCTACTCCTTTTGGTGACTGACTGTTTGAATTACAGGAACCACACCCAAACTAAAGGGATCTAGGTGGGTAGTAGCCCAGGGAAGCAACATAGACTCGCTGAAGGAGGCCCCTGATGGTCTTGCATCCCACAGGGTCCTGGGCTGGGACCTGGTGGAGAGAGAGGGCTGGGTCGCCCTACCATACCCCTTTAAGGGCATAGACCCAGATGCAGGTGGAAAGCCAACGATCCCCAGCTTAGGGTCAGGAACAAGTATATCTACCAACCTGACAGAGTGGCATGGGGCTGGAAGTTGAGTTCTCTAAGCATTAGGCTGCCTGCCCTCCAAGTCTCCTTTTATGATCTCCATCTCTGCATGCTAGTGGCCAGCTATGTGAGGGCTTGTTTCACTTGCTTGTCATGGGGTGTGGTTTGGGCTTGGCTCCTGTGTGGGATCTGTTTCCATTGCACAGGGGATCCTCTCAAACCACGGCCACCATCGGTGCAGGTAGGCATGGACCGTTCCCGCACAAGGCTGGGAAAGGAGTCTCCCCTATCAGTGCTTTATTCTCTCCCCACGGTTGTAGGTGGAGCTCCAGAATGACTCCTCACGCTACCCACTCAGCAGCTGTCCAATGATGTTGGCTCTGTCCCAGCCTGCTGAAGAGCCGACTGGCAGAGGAAGAGGCTGGACCAAGGACTAGGCAGGGAGAGACAGAGCAGGCAAGATAAGGGGAGGAGGGGAAAGGGGAGACGAAGAAAAGGAAAGTGCAATAAAGAGAGAACGTCAGCCAGACGCAGCAGCAAAAGGCAAACGGAGTGAAGGGAAGGCAAGAGGAACAGCAGAATGCAGGGTCACTATGTGAGCACAGCATTGAAACATTGCTACCCAAATGCACCATCATATTGTAAGTGCCTGTGTGATGAGCACATCCTCTCCCCAGGCATTGGTACTACATGGTGGCTGGCATCAGAGATGTCCCATAGCCTTTCTGAAAGGAGACAGCAAAGCTATGCTCATGCCTGATATGCCCAAAAAGGTGCCCTGGCTGCTTGCAAGATGCATGGATTGCTGCCCTCAAAGCCCACTGTTTTGTTGTTGACATTATGGTGAACAGTGCACTCACTCTGGCACTTCGAGTGCAGAAGGTGGGGGTCCACAAGGATTTTAAACATTAATACTGGCCACTCCAGGCTCCCAAGGTTGCACTTTTTCTCTGACTTTGGCTGGGTAGATGCTGCCACCACACAAATGCAAAACCTCTTGGAACCCAGGAAAGTGCACTTGGGAATTCCTTTCTGTGGGGTACCCTCAAGCCCTTTCACCCACCCTCTTGGGAAGACTGAGAAGGGAAAACAAAGAAGTCAGCTCTTGCCACCAGTTAATTAAAAAAATGTGCACAAACCTCTTAGGACACCAAAAATCCAATCCTGTTCTTAAAAAAGGTAAATTTTATTAAAAACACAAAGAAAGAAAATACATCTGGATCTTAGGCTTTTACTAGATTTAAAAATCCCACTTACAAAAATTAAACATCAACTATAACCTTCTTGAGGTCCAGCTTAAAGGTTACAAGCAAAACAAAAGCATTTCGGTTAGCACAGAGGAGTCCACAAGCCTTACAAAATAAAAAAAATAAACCTAATCACGTCTTTCTAGATATTTCTGATCTACTTACATATCTGGGTTTCCAAATAAGCAATTTCTAGGTATGATACTGATGATTTTCATACCTGACCTTCAGCCTCTCACAGCATAACTGCTGCCCTGTTCCCCTCTTCCCCGGAGAACAACAACAGACAGAAAAGGAAAGTTTTTTTCCCATTTCAAAAAAGTTCTAGCCTTCCCATTGGCTCTTTAGGTCAGATGCCCACTCCTTTCCTTTACATGTGGACCTTTTAAACTCTTTACAGGTAAAGCAAGTAGAGAACAGCTACCAACAGGGATTTCATAGCTAACTGGCTGGCTGGGTGTCTGCAAAAGGCAGCTACTCCACCCTTTGCTTAGCACAACCTACTTCTCCTCCTCCAAGTCATCCCTCTAAACACACCTCTGCCATAAAGCATACAGGAAAATGCCTGGGCAGGTAGCAGGGGCAAGTTACTGTTCCTGACTGTATATGAATTGTGCACATCCTCTTATTTTGTTACCCTGCCTCCCCGGCTCCCGACCCCACCTTTCATGTTTGTCTCGTCCACATGTTGCCGTAACTTTAGCTCTTTGAGAAGAGGCTGGAGTTTACACTATGTGCACAGAGCTCAACATGGGGGGCTTTGACCTGCCTGGCCTCTAGGTGCTACCACAGTATAAACATTAAATTAGACACAAAATTGTCATGAAAAAATATGAAGGTTGCAAAGCCCAGCACCCAAAAGTTGAGAAATGCCAGAATTAAGGTTCCCTGTATCTTAGTGCACAGGACACATGGTACTCACTTACTGAACAGCGGTTTTTCCCCGGTTGGACTAATTTGAACTTCGGTCTCACTATATCTTCTATTTTTTCCAAGATGTTCAATCTTTTTGGACTCTTGCTGAAAAAAAATATACAATGAAGACATTAAATATATGTTTTTTTCAATGTCTTTTGAAGAGTCTGCAGCTCATACTAGTGTTAGTTGGAGTAGATGTCTGTGTAGGTGTCTGTGTAAAAGTTGGTGTCAACTCTAAGGGGTTAGCCATGTTAGTCTGTATCCACAAAAATAACAAGGAGTCCGGTGGCATCTTAAAGACTAACAGATTTATTTGGGCATAAGCTTTCATGGGTAAAAACCCACTTCTTCAGATGCATGGAGTGAAAATTACAGAGGCAGGCATTATTATAAAATGACACATGAAGAGAAGGGAGTTACCTTACCAGTGTTGACAGGGCCAATACAATCAGGGTGGATGTAGTCCACTCCCAATTATTGATGAGTAGGTGTCAATGCCAGGAGAGCGAAAGTTGCTTTTGTAGTGAGCCAGCCACTCCCAGTCCCTATTCAAGCCCAAATTAATGAGGTTAAGTTTGCAAATGAATTTTAGTTCTGCAGTTTCTCTTTGAAGTCTGTTTTTAAAGTTTTTTTGTTCAAGTATGGCTACTTTTAAATCTGTTATAGAATGTCCAGGGAGGTTGAAGTGTTCTCCTACTGGCTTTTGTATGTTATCATTCCTGATGTCCAATTTGTGTCCATTTATTCTTTTACATAGAGACTGTCCAGCTTAGCTAATGTACATGGCAGAGGGGCATTGCTGGCACATGATGGCATATATCACATTAGTAGATGTGCAGGTGAATGAGCCCCTGATGGTGTGGCTGATATGGTTAGGGCCTCTGATGGTGTCGCTAGAGTAGATATGGGGACAGAGTAGGTAATGAGGTTTGCTACAGGGATTTCGTTCCTGGGCTACTGTTTCTGTGGTGTGGTGTGTAGTTGCTGGTGAGTATCTGCTTCAGGTTGGGGGGCTGTCTGTAAGCAAGGATCAGCCTGCCTCCCAAGGTCTGTGAGAGTAAGGGGTTGTTTTCCAGAATAGGTTGCAGATAATTGATGATGTGCTGGAGAGGTTTTAGCTTGGGGCTGTATGTGATGGCCAGTGGTCTGTTATTTTCCTTGTTGGGCCTGTCCTGTTGTAGGAGACTTCTGGGTACTCGTCTCGCTCTGTCAATCTGTTTCCTTACTTCCCCAGGTGGGTACTGTAGTTTTAAGAATTCTTGATAAAGATCTTGTAGATGTTTGTCTCTGTCTGAAGGATTGGAGCAAATTCAGTTATATCTTAGGGCTTGGCTTTTTTTTTTTTATGGCTGACTTAGAACAACATTTCCTCAGCTCTTGTCCCCTAGCGCCCCTCCTCTACTTGCACTACACCTTGATGACATCTTCATCATATGGACTCATGGGAAGGAAATCCTTGAAGAATTCCACCTGGATTTCAACAATTTCTACCCCACCATCAACCTCAGCCTGGACCAGTCCATGCAAGAGATCCACTTCCTGGACACTACTGTGCAAATAAGTGACTGTCACATAAACACCACCCTATACCAGAAACCTACTGACCGCTATACGTGCCTCCAGCTTCCATCCAGGACGCATCACACAATCCATTTTCAACAGTCGAGCCCCAAGATACAGCCGAATTTGCTCCAATCCTTCAGACAACCCATCAGCAGTGTCCTTTGATGATTGTCTGTTCTGTTCATTTCCTCTGAAGCATCTAGCACTGGCCACTGTTGGAAGACAGGATACTGGGCTAGATGGAGCATTGGTCTGACTGAGTTGGCCACTCTTACGTAAAAAATTAATTAGAATAATAAAAATGTTTAGTACAGAAACTCCCCAAGATGATGACCTCTCAAGGTAACAATGATGAAAGATAACGTTCACACATAACACATTTTAAAAATCTTGGCCTACCAGGAAACATACTAGGGCCCTACTCATCAGCAGGGTTGGAACCTTTAGAGCAACTACACATAATTCTGCCACTTCAGCTAACAAGGTAGTAGATTATCACCCTTCAGGTGGTCTAGCCACTAGAGGGGGGATTCATAGATTCCAAGTCCAAAAGAAAGTACTATGACCATCTAGTCTGACCTCCTGGATAACACAGGCCAGAGACCTGCCCCAGGATTATTCCTAGAGCAGAGCTCTGAGAAAAACATCCAATCTTGATTGAAAAGTTGTCAGTGATGGAGAATCCACTGTGGGCCTTGGCCAATTGTGCCAGTGGTCAATTACTCACCATTTAAAACTGATGCTTTATTTCCAACCTGAACTTGTCTAGCTTCAACTTCCAACCATTGGATCATGTTATACTTTCTCTGCTAGACTGAGGAGCTCATTATTAAATATGTGTTCTCCATTTGGTACTTACATGCTGTGATCAAGCCCCCTGAGCCTTCTCTTTGTTAAGCTCCAAAGACTGAGTTCCCTGAATCTGTGATAGATGGTGTTTGCTGGTGGTGTCATGCAGTATATCATGCCAAACCAGCATGATCTCCTTCTTTGAGTAGGTAACAGATTTTTTAGACAAAGGAAATGCAGTGGATCTAATTTACCTCGATTTCAGTAAGGCATTTGATACAGTTCCACATGGGGAATTATTAGTTATAAATATATCAGAGGGATAAATATCAGGGAGAGAGAGGAATTGTATAAGCTTAGTACCAATGTGGACACAAGAACAAATGGATATAAACTGGACACTAGGAATTTTAGACTTGAAATTAGATGAAGGTTTCTAACTATTAGAGGAGTGAAGTTTTGGAACAGCCTTCCAAGGGGAGTATTGGGGGCAAAAGACATACCTGGCTTCAAGACTAAGCTTGATAAGTTTATGGAGGGGATGGGATACCCTAATTTTGGCAATTAATTTGGCAATTGTTCTTTGATTATCAGCAGGTATGTATGCCCAGTGGTCTGTGATGGGATGTTAGAAGGGGTGGGACCTGAGTTACTACAGAAAATTCTTTCCTGAGTGCTGGCTGGTGAGTCTTGCCCACATGCTCAGGGTTTAACTGATCATCATATTTGGGGTCAAGAAGGAATTTTCCTCCAGGGCAGATTGGCAGAGGTCCTGGAGGTTTTTCGCCTTCCTCTGCAGCATGGGGCATGGGTCACTTGCTGGAGAATTCTCTGCAGTTTGCGGTCTTCAAACCACGATTTGAGGACTTCAATAACTCAGACATAGGTTAGGGGTTTGTTACAGGAGTGGGTAGGTGAGATTCTGTGGCCTGCATTGTGCAGGAGGTCAGAGTAGATGATCATAATGGTCTGTTCTGACCTTAAAGTCTATGAGTGGGAAGGGAAGGCTGGTGTGTTAGGCTGTGCTCAACTCTGGGTGGAGGTGACTGGCAGGAGAGCTTCCTACAAACCCAATGTTAGCTCTGCCCTGCCTCTCTGTCTAACTGGGTCTTTGCTGCCACCTTATTTCTGTTTCCATGCTTGGCAGTGAGCAAAGCCCCCTTGCTCTGCAGACACTTGTCCTAGGTGAGCATCCTATGGGGGAAAGAGGGCACAAGGAGCCATTTCCCCTTCCTCACCACCAGCTCCACAGGAGTCAGGCTGCAGAGTGAGCACTAGGCAAGGCCCACTTCAAATGCCTGGGGGGACTTCTGGCCCAAGAAGGTGTGAACAGAAGGCTTGGCCACGTCCCTGGCACCCTCAGTGCCTATTGGTAGCTGTAAGCAGATGCTGCATAGTGCATCTTTCTGCAGCAGCTATAAGACCTGCTGATGAGCTCCCTGCATGCAGACCTCCTCAGTCATCTACAGGAGTGTGACTGCAGCTGGGGTAGACGTACCCAAGCTCCTTTAATCTGCTAGTGCAGGTATTAGAGCAGTGAAGCTGCGGCAGCACATTTTTCAGCATGCACAAACTGACAGATTTCAAGTGGGCTTGTGCAGCTTATGCTGAAGTGGGCACTACCAGCAGACATACCCAGAGGGTAGGCAGTATGGCTAAGAGAACCTGTGTTACCCCTCTATGATTATACTCCTATAAAATATGCCTTATTTTAAAGGACCTGTTCTGAAGGCTGCCCTATATTTGGTGCCTAATTCCATAGCAAGCCAATATAGGACCCACTTTCTCCCACATTCCAGCCGCAATGCATTGCGAGGCAAAAGTTGGCTTTCTCCCTCCAAGAATTATAGATGCTTTCTCTTACAAATCAGGTTTTCCAGGGATTTTCCCTTTTCTTCCTTGAAATGCAGGTGGTCACTATCCCTCCCTGGCATGCACTTACACTCACACTTTCAGCTAGTGAGAAAAGGCTAGAATGTAGTCTGTGCCTTTTGTCTCATTCAGAAGACAAGGAGATCTGAGTGGCTCTTTCTTTTGTGCTTACTAAGCACCATTTATGGCAGTACTCACACCTACTAGCAGCTGGCCCCCTTCTTCCCACACCTTGGGCACTAGTGGGATGGAGTTCCTGGCTGGGAGCATCACTTACACAACTGCTGTGTGAATGCAATTAGAGAGAGTGCCCAGTGCCCAGCAGTGTTTTGTCCTAATATTATAAAGGAGACTCCTGGGTGAGCATCAAGTCTATCTCCAGTCTATCTGTATCTATATCGAAGAAAGCCTTCATTACACTGAGCACTGTAGCAGATTCTCTTGATGAATAGCTGCCATATCTCAGCTCCCAACTACATTACATCCTATTCAAATCCCCTTCATTATAACAAGAAACAATGTGACACCGAAAGCTTGTCTCTGAAATTTATGACACAGCAGAGACTCTCAGATCCACTAAACCCTATTAAAACCAGCTCTCTTATAAAACATAAACCTTATTATCTGCCGTAGCAGCAGCAGGCAGCCCTCAGCCAGAATTCACATTACCTTTCCAAGGAGAGGTTTGCTTCCAACTCTGGAAAGTTACTGCAACCTGTTGTACCAGTGCTGAGAGAGCTGAGGATGAGAAGAGACTGTGGTTCCTTGCCATGTTCCACACAGGAGTGCTAAGTGCTAGAAAAGTGTGATGTGGCACCTTCTCATCTGTCCCAGAGGTGGCTAAAGGGAAGGAAAGAGGTAACAACAGGCTTGTACCAGGGTGGCTAACCCCCACCACCACATCCTCACTGCCCATTACCCATGCGAGCTAGATAAAAGCTAGCAAGACTATGCCTACTCACCCTGCAATCACACCTTCGTCTGCAATGCAGATGTACCCTGAGCCATCCCCACACCCTGCACTGCCTGGACCTCATGTCATCCCGCTTGTATCCAATCCTCACTTTGCACTGGGCCCTGATGAATTAGTGCTCCCTGATACTGCTAAGGAATGGTGAGCTAGCACTATCTTGACACTAGTAAGGTCATGACCAGGGCCGGTGCAAGGATGTTTCGGGCCCTAGGCAAAACTTCCACTGTGTGCCCCCCCCGTGCACCCTCCTTGAGGCACCCCCCCACCCTGGGACTCCCCCCTTACGGCAGCTCCCCACCCTCCGCCCTGAGGCACCTCCCAGTGCCCCAGCTCACCCCTGCCCTGCCTCCTCCCTGAGCACGATGTGGCTGCTTCCCTTCTCCCGCCTCCCAGGCTTGCGGCGCCAATCAGCTTAGGCGCCGCAAGCCTGGGAGGCGGGAGAAGTGAAGCAGCCACAGAGTGCTCAGGGAGGAGGCGGGGCCGGGATGAGCTGGGGCAGGGAGTTCCCCTGCATGCCACCCCCCCTTACTTGCTGAAGGCAGCCCTCCCTGTGCTCCTCTGCCCCAGCTCCCTCCGCCTAAATGCCGGTGGCGACCGGGGCGGCCGAAGATCTGGCTGCCGCAGTCGCTGCCGAAGAAAATGGCGCCCCCCAAATGCCAGTGCCCTAGGCAACCGCCTAGGTTGCCTAAATGGTTGCACCGGCCCTAGTCATGACAATATGTGCATACAGCAAGGGGTCATGGGAGCGATCTGCAATGACAGTAGTGACAGATGATACTTGCAGGCAGAAATAATTGAGGCAAAATATGATGTTTGGTCACACCTGAGAAATCTGCCTTGCTTAGCTCCTTAACTGTGATCCTCCTCTCCCATTTGTCACCTTTCAGAGCAGCCCCTCCTGGTATTTCACAACAGGCTCCTGGTAGCACCTTTCAGGAGTGAGTCCTGCTTCTCTCTGTTTGAGTGGAGTGTGACATATTAAGCTATGTAAATATGCTAGGTTCCTCTCTTTTTACTCTCAGTTAGTTCTGTCTTGCTGTATTATTTATTTTACTTGTTTATACGAAACAAAATAGAATCAGAATTAAAACCCTAAAAGGTAAATGAACAAAGCCAACCCACAGTCCGCAATAAAAATAAACTGTTCTCAACACACTAGTGGTAGGGTCCTGACAGTTACTCTGTCTGGGCCTCAATTGTCCCTGCTCTGGTGCTGAACCTGGCGCATGAACTGGGTTTGTGCTCCCCGAACATTGGCTGTCCAGCCCTGTGCCCTGTCTGCGACAGCTCATATTGGCCTTGCAGCAGTTAGAGAATATACAGGATCACCCTGTGTCTCTCCCCCTGCCCGTCCCAGACAGCCACTGTTGCTATGGAAATTGCTGTTTCATTAATGCTTCTGTATATGTTATCCACCATGGGCTAGCAGGGTTGTGACATCTTCCCAGACCAAGGATGATGGGCAGCACCTGATCAACAGATGTACCAAGGGAGTTTGCTAGGAACAAATGCTTCCTCCTTGGGTTTGAGAGGATGGGGGCAGGGGTTTGGAAGAGTGGAAAGTTACCAATATGCAGAACAAAGAAAACCAGATGTTGAAAGGAGGGCATATAAACGGAACCTACAGAGAGCAAGCAAGTGAGAGAGACACAGGAAGTCTGGGCAAGAGGAAGCATGGTATATACAGCCACAGTGAGAGGAGATGAGCTGAGAACACCCCATGGTTCAGCACACAAACCATGGTCTTCAGCAGCAGGATCTGGAGGACCCAGAGTGCTCTGGAGTGGTGAGGAAACTGAGGCATGTCGGGTTTATGATTTTGTATAGTTCTGTTGATTTTTGTGCTATTCAAGAATTGTCATTCTGAGTGCAGGGTGTGCGTGCCTGCCATGTGGCTCCTTCAGGAGGTAACCAGCAGGCTCACACCACATGGTGGGGTTCTGGGACAGGGCATGTCCATGCTACCGGGGAGTCTGAAGGGTCAGCCCTGAGCCCAGGCCCTGGACAGCTGGACAACAGATTCCAGCTCTCTAAAGGAGGTGCTGGAGAGAGGATCTGCATGCTGAGTGTGCGCCTAGGGACCCCAAGACGTGGCAGTGGCTGTTCAGGTTCCTGAGGGACTCATTGGCTGGAGTCCCTCACAGCAGTCTAGTCAGGAGGAAGAGGGGACACTTGCCTGGGAGCTGTGCAGCCTTGCAGCAGCTGGAGAAAGTCAGGGTGCAGGCCCCTGGCACAAGCCCTGCAGCAGAGGGAAGTGTGCAGAGCCAGCACCATCAGTGCTGTGTCTGCTGCTGATGTCTGTACACCAGGAACATTCCCTCAGGTTTCATGGCTGCTCTGTGCCTACTCCATGAGGGCTTCAGAGCCATTGTCAATTGCTCACAGCACAGTGATGACCCGCCAGCCCTCACAGTGCTCCGCTGTCTGACTAGGAGGAGTACCTGCGTCAGACAGACACCTGCTGCCTATAGCAGGTCCTTTTCTGTCAAAGGCACCCGAGAGGCAGACAACATGGGGCCGTCCTAGATAAGAGAGAATCCAGAAATCAGGGAGAAGGAGACCAAGCCAAGTTCGAAGATTTGTAGCAGAGAAAAAATGAAGATGAATGGGAGAGGCCCAAGCTTGGTAAAATAGTATAGAAAAGCAGGAACTCTTTCCCTGTACCAGGCCCTGGCCTATCTGTGCTGAGCTGGATCCTGAGCTCACAGTCACTGTACACTCAGGAGCAAGCCCTAGCCTATCCGTGCAGAGCTGGATCCTGAGCTCACGCTCTCTTTGCAGCCCGGGCCTATCCACACAGAGCTGTGTCCTGAGCTCACACTCACTGTGCACCCAGGAGCTAGGGTGGCCAACTTTCTACTTGCACAAAACTGCAACCCTTGCCCCGCCCTGGTCCTGCCCCTTCTCAGAGACCCTGTCACCACTCACTCCCCCCCTCAGGGCAGGGAGTTGGGGTGCAGGAGGAGGTTAGGCGTGCAGGCTCTGGGTGGCGCTTACCTCAGGCGGCTCCCGGAAGCAGTGGCATGCCCCTCATCTGGCTTCTACACAGAGGTATGGCCAGGCATCTCTGTGCGCTGCCACATCCACAAGCACCGCACCCACAGCTCCTGTTGGCCACAATTCCCAGACAATGGGAGCTACGGAGCTGGCACTTGAGGCAGAGGCAGGGCATGGAGACTTCTGGCTTCCCCTATGCCTAGGGGCCAGAGGAGGGACATGCCACTGCTTCTGGGAGCCGCGTGGAGCCATGGCAGGCAGGGAGCCTGCCTTAGTCCTGCTGCACTACCAACTGAACTTTTAATGGCCTGGTCAGCAGTGTTGATTGGCACTGCCAGGGTCCCCTTTCGACCAGGCATTCTAGTCAAAAACTGGACACCTGGCAACCCTACCGGGAAGGCCCTGACCTATCCGTGCAGAGCTGGATCCTGAGCTCACACTCACTGTACACCCGAGAGCAGAGCTATCTGACATTGCCTCAGCTGGAGTAAATCTGTAGAACAGGTCAGGATAATTCAGGTGCAGACAGACATGTGGACATCATGTTTAAAATCCTATTGATGGGGTGAGAAACTGACCCTGTGACAGGTGGTCCTAGAGTCATAGAATTTTGGGCCAGAAGAGACCATTATGATAATCTACTCGGACGTCCTGTATAGCACTGGCCAGATTGATTCCTGCACCCAGCCCATAATCTCTGTCTGACCTGCAACACGTCCCTTAATGTGACATCCCATCTCCATTTAAAGGCTTCTGGAGATGGAGAATGACCACAGCCCTAGTAAGTTGCCCAATGGTTCGTTTTCCTCACCGTTAAAATTTTTTGCTGTATTTTCAGTCTGAATTTGGCTAGCTTCACTTTCCAGCCCCAGCTCTTGTTCTGCCTTTGTCTACCAGATTAAAGAGCCCACTGCTCTCAGCAATCTCTGAATGTGGGTACTTATAAACCATGATCAAGTCATCTCTTTAACTTCTCTTCATTAAGCTAAAGAGATTGAGCTTCTGAAGCCTCTCACTGTGGAACAGGATTTCCAGACCTCAGATTGCTCTTGTGGGTTTTTTCTGAGCCCTCTCCCTTTTTCAACGTCCCCTATGAAGTGTGGACACCAGAACTGCACACAATATTTCAGTGATAGTCTCACCAATACCATATACAGTGGTAATGCCACCTCCTTACTCCTACTCCATAGTCCCATTTATATGTGCAAAGATCACATTCATCTTCTCAACTAAAGCAGTGCGCTGGGGGATACTGATCAGTTGATTTCACCATGATCACTAAATTCTTTTCCAAGTTGCTGCTTCCCAGCTTACAGTGCCCATCCTGGAAGTGCCATTTTGTTCCTAGATATAGGACCTTGCACTTGGCTATGTGAAAACTTGTTTGAATGAGTTCAGCTTATCAAGCAAGCCATATTGTCCTGTGCAACTGATTTGCCATGTTGTTATTTGCCACTCCACCAATTTTTATGGCATTGTCAAATCTTGCAAAAATTTTACATTGTCTTCCAGATCATGGATAAATATCAGTGTCAAGCTCTCCTGAAGTGACTTAAGAAAATGGGTACCCGCCACAGGGCAGGTTGTTAAAAAGCAGGGCACAAACCCCAGACTAGGGGTGAGTTCTGTACTTAGATTTCACCAGCCAAAAATTATCAGTTGTGAACCTCGAAGACACTATAACAGCCTTACCATGTAGTCACAGACAGTACCCCTTGGATACTCTGGCCTACCTCATCACCCAGGTGAGCCTGCCTTTGTGATAGCTGGTCCCTTACACAAAAGATCACAGCAATACTCGGGCTATTCCCCGTCCCAAAGGACCCGTCAGTTACCCCAGGTTAACCCCATCTTATAACTCATTCCAAAGACAATGCTTGTAGCCACTCCTATAAAAAGTTATATAAATATTTATTGAATAGGTAAAAGAGTTTGTACAGGGTTAAAACAGGTAAACATACAGACACAAATGAGTTCCAGTCTTAAAGTTCAAAAAGCTTCTATAATAAGCAAGTGCTATATGTCCTTTAGGGCTAACCCAGGCCAAGCACAGAGGATCGTTTGCTTATGCCTAGTAATCCTTGCCTCAAAGTCCAAGCAGCATAAAACATACAGTTCCTCCTTCTTAGGGCTTTTTATTCCTTCCCCTCTTCTGCTTTCAGTTGCAAATTCAGGTGTTGAGAGCAATTCACTTGCACATCTTCATCATGGGGTGGGGAGGGCAATCAACAGTCTTTTGTCCTCTGCAAAACCATGCTCTGAAGTGTTCTGAGCCTGTGTTTGCCAGAAGCTGGGGATGTGTGACAGAGGATGGATCACTTGACGATTACCTGCTCGGTTCGTTCCCTCTGGGGCACCTGGCATTGGCCACTGTCAGAATACTGAGCTAGTAGCCTCACTCTGTATGCCCATTCTTATGATGTTCCACAATTGTTCATGGAATCATAGAACCAGAGGGTTACAAGGGATCACAAGGGTCATCTAGTCCAACACCCTGCCAAGATGCAGAATTTATTGTGTCTAAACCATCAAAGACAGATGGCTATCCAGCATCCTTTTGAAAACCTCCAATGAAGAAGCTTCCCCAGCCTCCCTAGGCAGTCCGTCCATTGTCCTACTGTTCTTACAGTGAGGAGTTTTTCCTGAGACTTAATCTAAATCTGCTATGCTGGAGTTTGAACCCATTGCCTCTTGTCCTGCCCCTCTGTGGCAAGAGAAAGCAACTTTTCTCCATCTCTTTTAGATCAACCTTTCAAGTATTTAAAGACTGCTATCATATCCCCCCTTAATCTCCTCTTTTCCAAAATAGATGTAAGCAGAGTCAGGATGAGCGCTACCCTGACATCTGGTGGTGAATTGTAGGGAGTGTGGAAAGAATTTCAAGAATTTCAAAGAGTGGGGAAAGAGATTTTGAGTATTTGCATAAGCCCACAGCAGACTGGGATGGTTATTTTAACAGCTCTGGGATCCCCAATTTCTTTGTTATTGGGGCAGGAGGAAAAAAAAAGTTTGTCACCCTGATTGTGTGAATGGGGAGCTGTGGGACTGCTTTGTGACAGAGATGACTCAACCTCAGTTTGGTGGTACTTGCTAAACTTGGGACATGGGTTCCAAAACCCCATGAATTGAGAAAGGTTGGGGACTGGTGTGTACCTGAGAGTATGGATTGCCTTTCAGGGCTTGGAACACCAATTGCACATTCTTCTCTCTCCCCAATGTTAAATAATAGAGCTAATTTTGATTCCATTAGATGTCTCTATAGAGATTGCTGAGCTGAGTTCATGTTGGGCCAGTGGTGCACCAGAGCTCACCTGCTAAGAGCTGAAATCACTGAGTGCTGTGTTAACTAGTGGGGAAGCCTGAAGACCTATTGTTAAGTGGCTGGCAGAGTGGAGCAGTTTGCAGCATGTTGGAGCAGCCTATGGAACAGTGAGTGGAGTGAAGTGGTTTGCAGGAGCAGCACAGCTGATGTGGTAGAGTGGGTTGTGGTGAAGGCTACAGCAGAACTCCAGGGACCAGTGGAGCTGTTGGCCCTGGCCCATGTAAGGTGCCCCTTAACATCCTGTGTGGACTTCTTCCCCCCTTTCCACCCAGGCTAGGGGGGGGGGTAAAACTCTGCAGATAAACTCTTGAATTCTGGGGTGGCACTGACCAGAGACTTTTGGGTTGTTGGACTTTGGGGTGATTGGACTTAAGGACCCTAAGGGGGAAAGGACATTGCCAAATGTACTTGGAGGTGGGTTTTGTTCATGGTTTGTGTTATAATCCTGTTTGTGGTGTTTCTCCAATGGGATGCCGCATTGTTTCCTTCCTTTATTAAAAGGATTTTGCTACACTCAGACTCTGTGCTTGCGAGAGGGGAAGTATTGCCTCCTAGAGGCGCCCAGAAGGGTGTGGTACGTAAGTGTCCCCGGTCACTGGGTGGGAGCTCGAGCCAGTTATGCATGGTGTTATTAAAACGGAACCCCTGGATACTGAACCCGGCCCTTGTTGCTGCCAACTCAGAGGGGCAGAAGGGTTACATAAACATACCCAGTTCCTTCAGCTTTTGTTCATATTGCTTGCATTCCATGCCTTTGATCATCTTTGTCACTCACCGCTGGGCCTTTCCAGTTTCTCTAATCCTTTCTATACAGTGGTGACTAAAATTGGACACAGTACTCCAGCTGAGGCCTAACCAGTGCTGAATAGAGTGCTACTATCACCTCCCATGACTTGCATGTTATGCTTCTCTTAATGCAATCTAAAACTGCATTTGCTTTTTTTTTGTAACAGCCGTGCATTGATGACTTATGTTGAGGTTGTGATCCACCACAACTCCCAGATCCTTCTTAGCAGTGCCGCTGTGAAGCCAGTTTCCCCCGTTCTGTATTTTTCAATTTGGGTTTTCTTCCATAAGTGTAACACCTTCCATTTGTCTTTGTTGAATTTCATGTTGTTGTCGATAACCCAATTCTCCAATTTATCAAAATCCATCTGAATTTTAACTCTGTCCTCCAAAGTGTTGACAACTCCCCACCCCGCTTTTTGTCATCTGCAGATTTGATCAGTGTGCTGTCTATTCCTATATCCAAGTCATTAATAAAGGGGTTAAACAACACTGGGCCCAGAACAGATCCCTGTAAAACCCCACTTCAGACCTCTCTCCAGTTTGGCATAATTCCATTAAGACCTACTTATTGTTTGTGGTTGTTTAACCAATTCTGTATCCACTTAATGGTAGCTTTGCCAAACTTGCATTTCTCCATCTTACTCATCAGAATGTCATGTGGGACTGTGTCAAAAGCCTTGCTAAAGTCCAGGTATAATATGTCCATGCCCTTCCTCCATTCACCAAACCAGTTACCCTATCAAAGAAGGAAATCAAGTTGGTTTGGCAGGATTGTTCTTGGTAAATCCATGCTGGCTGCTAGCGATCACGCTTCATCCTCCAGGTATTTGCAAATGAAATGTTTTATACATTGCCCTAGTAGCTGGTGTTGATGGGCCTCTTTTGTTTAGCAGAAACTTTTGGAAACTAGTATTTCACATTTGGTAATGCTTGTCTCCTGATTTACAGTTACAGAGCAAACACAAATGTTACCTTATAACATGGGACATTGGTATCATCAGTGAGATTAATGCATGCAGCAGTTCAAAAGCACTTCATAAAGTCTAAATATGAAGCATATTTTTATAATCTAATACCAATTTACTAATACTACCACAGGTGAGCCAGACTGGTCCCAGCTCTGTATTTGTCAGTGTTCAGTTGAGACCTAAGGCCTTGGCATGAGCTGGCACCTGGTCTGCCAGCGTCACAATCAGAATTTTGGTCCCTACTGGAAGGTGATTTTTTAAGGATGTGTTTTGCTTGTTGTTGGGGTTTTTTTGCTTTACAGACCAATTTCAAAACAGTTCCGGCAGGATGGATTTGGCTCACCACAGCCAGCATGGTAAAGTTATTTGGAATTTTCATCCACATATTTCTTGAAGAAGCATCTCAGAGCCTGAGAGATAATCTCTTGTATCAAAGGCCTGGCATGAGGCCTGAGCTAAAGCAAAGTTGATATAAAGCAAAATTAGCAAAAGTCAGGCTGTGAGAAAACATCAGGCTCTGCTATGGAGCACATGACTTATGAGGAGAGGCTGACGGAACTGGGATTGTTTAGTCTGCAGGAGAGAAGAATGAGGGGGGATTTGATAGCTGCTTTCAACTACCTGAAAGGGGGTTCCAAAGAGGATGGATCTAGACTGTTCTCAGTGGTACTAGATGACAGAACAAGGAGCAATGGTCTCAAGTGGCAGTGGAGGAGGTTTAGATTGGATATCAGGAAAAACTTCTTCACTAGGAGGGTGGTGAAGCACTGGAATGGGTTACCTAGGAGATTTTTAAGGTCAGGCTTGATGAAGCCCTGTCTGGGATGATTTAGTTGGGGAATGGTCCTGCTTTGAGCAGGGAGTTGGACTAGATAACCTCCTGAGGTCCTTTCCAACCCTGAGATTCTATGATTCTATGATTCACAGAATCCGGCAAGGACAGGGCTGATATTCAAGAAACACACATTCCTAAGTGCGAGGCACAAAGTACTCAAGCAAACACATCCCAATATTGAGTGGTACCCCGATATCAAGGATGGTGCAAAAACATTCCACAAGGATAACAGGAGCACACTGACTCCTCCAAAAAGATAAGTTCATTGTGTGATGGATAAAGATGTTTTGCTCAAACCAACAGGTGATGGGTGATAACTAGCAAATCAGAGGGCAATAACTAACTACGTCAAAGGGGCAGTACATAACTTGTTTGTATCAAGGTATAAAGAGATATCTCTGAGAGAGTGTCTTGGTCCTGCCGAGGGGGGGAAATGGAAAGTCCCGCCATTCACTAAGCTGCATCCATTGTCACAGGCATAAATGTCTTAGTATCCTCATAGAGTCTGCCACATGCTTTTATCTTGCTTTGCCAACAATAAACCTGGCCTGGTTCCTTCGTGCCTTAATGGATCTTGTGGTTATTGGGCAGTTCACTCAAGGTCTGTTGTGTCGATTGTCTGTGCAGAGCTAGGGCAGCACACAGGGGGAAAATGGAAGAGGCCCTAAACAAGATGTTCCACCAGTGGGGACAGCAGCAGCTAGCCCAGGCTGCAGCTCTACAGCAACGACAGCAAACCTAGCAGGCCTGGCAGCACTTTCTGAAGTGTAACCCTTCTGTCAGGTGGAGCTGGCAGCACCTAGGGCCAGGTTCAGTATTGGAGTTCGTTTTCAATAGTACAACAAAGAACCATCTCGCACCCACACCCAGTAACCTGGGAAAATTACACATCACCCGTGGGCATCTCTGTAATGATGTGGCCTCTGGTGGGACACTACTGAGAGTATCAATTCAGGACAAATTGCTTAGAACAGGGCAGTTACAGGCCAAGGATGGGGTTCCTTTACTATTAAGGCAAACCAAACCGAGAGGACTTTGGTTTTAGCCCATTGGCTAACCATAAGTCATACAAGCAATTCCCTTAGACACTCCAGTTTCCTGGTATCACCAACAGTGCCACTCATTATGGGGATGAATGGTTATGAAAACAAATACCCCAGTAAAAGAAAAAAAGGTTCTTCTGGTCCCATAGAACCAATCCCCAGACCCAGATCAATATAGAAGTCAGATCTAACCCACAAATCATGCTGTTGCTAATCCTTTAGAATTTAGATTCTAAAGGTTTATTCATAAAAGAAAGACAGATGAGAGCTAGAATTGTTGAAATAGAATCAATTACATACAGTAAAGGCAAAGGTCTTGGTTCAGGTAGCAGTGATGGAATAAACTGCAGGCTTAAATCAAATCTCTGGCTGGCCATCTGCTGTCCCACTCCACCTAGTCAGCCACCATTCCTCTCACTGGTAACCATCTTCCACCTCCCTCTCTGCTGTGACCTCTTGAGAGTCTATCCAAGACTTAGCAATTGTCAGGATGTAGTGACTTTCAGTTCCTAGTGATACAGGCTGGATAGAAATTCTATCCTATTTGCATCCAACCAAATGTGTAATTACCCATAAAAGCTCATGCTCCAATATGTCTGTTAGTTTATAAGGTACCACTGGACTTGTTGCTGTTTCACTACCAGTGTTTTCAGCACCAGGGACCATGTAACATAACAAAAGGCTCCTAACAGAGCCTATTTTGCTTTACCTTTGAACAGAGATTAAACCAGACCACAAACAGAAACCCTGCTCCCTGACTAACACACCTGTTCCTACTGCTCTTATTTTCACAGGGGGCTGGCTTTCAAGTCCCTGGTTAGCGAGTCCTTTTCAACTGAGGGTGACCCCTCAGTTGGGACAGGCTCAACACAGTTCTGCTCCCTTTTACTCATACAATAAAGACAACAATATTGATAACACTTCACTACCACTGCATTCAGTACTAAAGTGATTTGTAACCTAACACCAGCCAAAGTTGATCACTTTGAGCTACACAGCTCCTGTCTGCTGGAAACCTATGCAGAGTAGATCTGTTCATGTAAATACAATTTGCTCCTGAAGTCTCCCCTGCTCCCCAACTAACTGTTTGGAAAAGCTCATTTAGACCCTGCTTATAGAAGGAATGGCTGGAGCAGGAGCCACATCAGTTCCCAAAGCTGCTGCTTCAGAGCCATTTAAGTGAGAGGCACTGCCCAGACCACCAGAAAATGCAAGCGGAGACCAGAAATAGGAGCCTCATCAGAGTTCATTTAGTTTTATTATTGATGATCAAGACTAAGAGCTTTCTGTGAAAGCGGGACCTACATTTTGCAGCATGCTGGGGGCCAGGCTGAAGAGTCTACAGCAGATTCTAATAACTTCAGCGGTGAAGATGATTTTTGAACTGAATATGACAATGAACACTGCAGTGAGTGCAGTATCCCTTCTATTAATTATTTTCATATTAAACCCACCTTATACTCTCTTTAACTTTCAACCTTTCATGTGCTGCAGATGGCTCAAGAGAAGAAGCACAACTTCATTGTCTAAGTTGTCATGGGAAGCTCAGCTGCTCAAGGGACAATTGGGACTGTTGTCAGCTGATAAGATTTGGGAAGCTGTTTGGGATTATGAGATAAATATATTAACTGATGTTTCTGCTAAAATGATCATCAGTGAAATAGGTAACAAAGTTGACACAACCCATCCTGGACAACGATCCCACACTTTCACAGGCCTTGGGTGGCAGGCCCGCAGGCAACCTGAAACATATTCTCACCAGTAACTGCACACCGCACTATAGTAACTCTAGCTCAGGAACCAATCCATGCAACAAACCTCGATGCCAAATCTGCCCACATATCTACACCAGCGACACCATCACAGGACCTAACCAGATCAGCCACACCATCACTGGTTCATTCACCTGCACGTCCACCAATGTAATATACGCCATCATATGCCAGCAATGCCCCTCTACTATGTACATCGGCCAAACTGGACCATCTCTACGGAAAAGGATAAACGGACACAAATCAGATATTAGGAATGGCAATATACAAAAACCTGTAGGAGAACACTTCAACCTCCCTGGCCACACTATAGCAGACGTTGAGGTGGCCATCCTGCAGCAAAAAAACTTCAGGACCAGACTTCAAAGAGAAACTGCTGAGCTTCAGTTCATCTGCAAATTTGACACCATCAGCTCAGGATTAAACAAAGACTGTGAATGGCTTGCCAATTACAAAACCAGTTTCTCCTCCCTTGGTTTTCACACCTCAACTGCTAGAACAGGGCCTCATCCTCCCTGATTGAACTACCTCATTATCTCTAGCTTGCCTACATATATATACCTGCCCCTGGAAATTTCCACTACAGGCATCGGATGAAGTGGGTATTCACCCACAAAAACTCATGCTCTAAAATGTCTGTTAGTCTATAAGGTGCCACAGGATTCTTTGCTGCTTTTACAGATCCAGACTAACACAGCTACTCCTCTGAAAGTTGACACATTGTCATCATTGTACTCCACAGTCAACACACATTTAGATGAATGTGAGCACTTTAAATCTCTCAGGCTATGTCTACTCTACAAATTACTTCAGTATAATTTACGTTGCTCAGGAGTGTGAATAATCCACCTCCTGAGCAATGTAAATTATACAAAACTAAGCGCCAGTGTAGACAGCGCTATGTCAGCAGGAGAGCTTCTCCTACTGACATAGCTGCTGCCTTTCACAGAGCTAGGAGTTATTAAGCTGATGAGAGAGCTCTGTTCCATCGGCTTGGAGCATCTTCACCAGAAGCGCTACAGAGGCACAGCTGAGCTGCTGTAAATGATGGAGTGTAGACACAGCCTCAGAATCAGGAACATGACATAGTCTTGCTTGCATGTAGTTCTCAACCATAAAGCTAGAATTGTGATATTTTAAACCTGAAAGTTTTCTGCCGCAGAGGGCTGAACCAAGGAGAGGAAAGGACTCTGCAGCAACACAGGAGGCCCTGCTAATGATGCTAGTAAATTGTATCTGAAGGATTCTCTCATTTTGTGAAGAGAGATGTAATAGCATGGGCTATTCTCACTGGCACTAATCTCATTAGTTTGTTTACAGTCCGCCCTCCTGCACCATTTGCTGCTAGAGATAGACTCTTGCTTCGTGTTTGTCTGAAGTTAAGAGTCTCATAGACTCATAGGTCAGAAGGGACCAATATGATCATCTAGTCTGACCTCCTATACAAGGCAGGCCACAGAACCCTACCCATCCACTTTTATAACAACCCCTAACCCAGGACTGAGTTATTGAAATCCTCAAAATTGGTTTGAAGACCTCAAGCTGCAGAGAATCCACTAGCAAGCGACCCATGCCCTCCGCTGCAGGGGAAGGCGAAAAACCTCCAGGGCCCCTGCCAATCTGCCCTGGAGGAAAATTCCTTCCCGACCCCAAATATGGCGATCAGCTAAACCCTGAGCATGTGGGCAAGACTCACCAGCCAGCACCCAAGAAGGAATTCTCTGCAGTAACTCAGTTCCCATCCCATCCAACATCTCCCCGCAGACCATTGAGCAGACTTATCTGGTGATAATCCAAGATCAATTGCCCAAATTAAACTATCCTAACATAACATCCCCTCCATATACTTATCAAGCTTAGTCTTAAAGCCAGATAAATCTTTTGCCCCCACTACTTCCCTCGGAAGGCTGTTCCAGAACTTCACTCCCCTAATGGTTAGAATGAGCAGATGGAAATGAAAGATTCCTAGTAAAAGTTAAGCCTTTACAGTGATCTAAAACACAGCACATCACAGCTGTCAGGAGATGGGGAGGTGACTCCTTATTCAGGCAGAAGATGGGGTGGGATGAGAACTAATCCTGCCAGTAAATGGGGTAGAAGGGTGAGAGCCAGCCCTGAGGGGAGATGTGGAGGCAAATACCAGCACTTAGGGAAGAGGAGGGGGCAAGTGGTTTAGCTGCATCAGACTTGCATCCACCAGCTGAAACAGCCTTCTCACTGACAGGCAATGCACCCTCTTTTGAGGACCCTACACAATACTCCTTTTTGCTGTGAGTTACAACACCAACAGTCATTTCCTGCCAACATGTCCATGGGGATGTCCTCTAGCATCCCCACAAGTAAATCACCTTCCAAACCTTCCCACTCCACACAAACTTTTGCTAGTGGCACGGGGAACCTGTCCGGCCCCACTCCCAGTAAAGTACTAGCCTCTGGGACCACACTTGGTCAAACCAGAGAGAGCTGTGCCCCAGTATCACTCCCCCTCAGGCCCTCTGTGCCATCGATCTTGACAACCTTAATGTGTTCCCTGTGTAGTTCACCAGGCCCTGTACCCACCAAGCAGGTACGGTAAGTTGTGGGGGTAACCTCCAGAGCCTTGAGGTTGAGGACAACCAAGCCAGTATGGGTCAGGGGATGTTTATTTTCCTTCCCTTGGTCTGAGAGCCACAGCTGCTGTTTGTCACTCTGAGATGGGGGAGCTGGCAGACTGCTGTTATTTCCACTGAGCCTCATGCATTGCCAGTGCTCTTTGCAGGCAGCAGGGCCTAGTGGATGTGGCAGTGATTTGAGTGTCTAGAAACCAAGGTTCAATTCCTGGCTCAGCTTTTGTCATGCTGTGTGACCTTGGGCAAGTCTCTTTCCTTAACCTTAACCCTCTTCCCTGCACATTCCCACCCCGGCCTAAGGGTAAGTCTATGCTCAGAGCTGTAGGTGTGTGCTCCACCTCAAGGAGATGTACCTGCACTAACTCTGATAGCGCCAGCATGCTAAAAATAGAGTGTTGCTGTGGGAGGGGCCCCACCTCCATACTGCCCAAGATATTAAGTACATACTCCAGGCAGCTAGCCCTGTTTGCTGCCAGGGCTACACTCTTTGTTTAGCATGCTAGCTCAATGAGACCTAAGGCAGGTACGCCTCCTCAAGCAGGAATGTACACCTCCAGCTTGAAGTGCAGACATACCCTCAGGATATGGCTTCATTGGGAAAATAAGGTTTTAAGAAACATGCTAATATACCTAACACATTGTTAACATCACTTTCTCTGACCTGTAGGTGGAGTCTAGAGCTTTAGCATATTACTTAACACGTTTTCATACACAGGAGGAGCATATTACTTAACACGTTTTTGAACACATCTCATTTTCCCAGTGTAGATAAAATTCTAGACAATTTCTGCTCTGTGGGAGCAATGTAGTGTTGTTGTGTAGATAGTTACTACAGGGATGGAAAGGGTTTTCTATCTATATAGGTAATCTGTCTCCCTGAGTGGTGGTATCTAGCTCAACAGAAAATCACCAGGGTTTAGGTCAGATTAAGAACATAGCTGAGCCAGAGCTCCGTAACTAGGTCAATCTACACTTTAAGTGTACATCAGGCCTCAGTTAACTGCTTTTTGTTCATGATTGACAGGTAAGAAGAGATGCCAACTCCCTCTCCCAGAGCCATGCTGGCTCCGCAAGACTCATCACAGTGAATGCAGTAAAACATATCTTAGGCCTGGTCCACAATACAAAAATTACTGATATATACTAGTATAAGACCTAGTGTGATTCATAAACTCCTAGATTCTAAGGCCAGGAGGAACCTCCTGTACAGCACAGGCTAGAGACCTGCCCCCAAATCATTCCTAGAACAGCTCTTTGAGAAAAACATCCAATCTTGGTAGAAAAATTGCCAGTGATGGAGAACCCACCACAATCTCTGTAAGTTGTTCCAATGGCTAATTACTCTCACTCAAAAATGTATGTCTTCTTTCCAGTCTGAATTTGTCTAGCTTCAGCTCCAGCCATGGGATCATGTTGGACTTTTTGCTGCTATATTAAAGAGCCCATTTCTAAATATTTGTGCTCCATGCAGGTACTTACTAACTGTGATCAAGTCACCCCTGAGCCTTCTCTTTGTTAAGCCAAATATATTGAGCTCCCTGAGTCTATCACTATAAGGCAGGTTTTCTAGCCTTTTAATCATTTTCGTGATTCTTGTTTGAACCCTCTCCAATTTATCAACATCCTTCTTGAATTGTGGACACCAGAACTAGGCACAGGATTCCAGCAGTGGTCACACCAGTGCCAAATCCAGAGATAAAATAACCTCTCTGCTCCTACTCAAATCCCTATTTATGCACCTAAGGATAGCATTAGCTTTTTTGGCCATAGTATCACAGTGAGAGCTCATGTTCAGCTGATCATCCACCATGACCCCCAAATGTTTTTCAGAGTCACTGCTTTCCAGGATAGAGTCCCTCATCCTGTAAGTTCTTTGTTCCAACATGTATATAATTACATTTAGCCATATTAGAACACATAATATTTGCTTATGCCCAGTTTACCAAGGGATCCAGGTCACTTGGTATCAGTGACCTCTTCATTATTTACCACTCCATTTCTCCAATTTTTGTATCATGTGCAAACTTTATCTGTGATGATTTTATGTTTTCTTCCAGGTCATTGATAAAAATGTTAAACAGCATGGGGCCAAGAACCAATCCCCGTGGGATCCCACTGGAAAAATACCCCCTGAAAGATGAGTCCCTGTTTACAGTTATATTTTGAGAACTATCAGTTAGCCAGCTTTAAATCCATTTAATGTGTGCCATATTCATTTTATATCATTCTAGAGGGTTTTTTTAAAAATCAAAATATCATGTGGTACCAAGTCAAATGCCTTACAGGCATCTAAGTACATTACTGTGGTTGCCGTTATAGCCCTATAAAGGTGCCTTATACTGGTACAGCATATTTTGTTTTCCAAATGATATACTGGTGTAAGCACTTTTGTACTGGTATAACTGCATCCGCACTAAGGGAGATGGGGTGCCACTGATTTTCACTATTCTGGTATAGCAAAAGTGGCAAAGTCAGAAAAGTCACAGCTTAAACCCTGCAGTCTGTGCCGTCAGGTGTGGTGTGTATACAACAGCACTGCATACATGTGTGTATATGGCTTTTATTAGCGTAACTGCATTTCAACTATTCTGCCTCAGTTTCCCCATCTGTAAAATAGGAAGGAAGATCCTTCTTTCTCTCCCAGTGGTTAATTAGATCATGTTTGCATGCAGCTCTGACTAGTGCTCCAGTATGTAAGTGCTAAGTACTATTAGCCGGTAACAGTAGCTCTCTTTGGAACAGTGCTCTGTTCACGTTGCCTGAGGCCAATCAGCCCAAGGCAGTATTGTCTGTGGTGTAGCTGCCCTACAATGATCCACTCCAACATACTATCAAATCCTGGAACCTGACAGCCAGGATCCTGAGCCAGGATCCCAGTGCTGAGCAGGCAGCAGCAAACCTCCATTAGACTCAGGCTGGCATGAGAAACAGGAAAGCCCCTCACTGGGTGGGATGGCAGGACCTCAGGCTGCCTGCTGCAAGAGATCTGCTATCAGAAAGGAGAGTCTCAGGACCATTCTTGTTTCACCTGACAATTTTCTCAATTCTGTCCCTCTACCCCAGTTATTTAAAATACACGCAAATAGCTCAGCCCACCTCTGCTCCAGTGCACCACACATGGAAACCCAAATGTATATGAAGCATCTCAGCAATCCCAGCTCAGCCTCATAAATAATGCCTTTGCTGAGGACCAAGGGACAGATTCTTGCCCCTGGTATGGTTTCTGTAGACTGCCCCAATGATGTATGGGGTCATAGAAGCAGCGTGGCCCCAGGAGTATGCCCCTCATGGAATAGCAGCACAGGGCCAGTCTACACAGATCTGTACCACCTGCCTTTGTGCTGGTGGTAGTTCTGGGCTGCAGTGCAGTCCCTGGGCAGCCATGCCAGCTGGTGTCAATTAGAGCAGCCCCTGGAGCAGCCCAGAATTCGGGAAGCACAAGAGGGTCTAAGGCCACCTTTGCCTCCCATTCCTTGGCTGTGTCTCCTTAGGTGTAGCACAGAAGCTGGCCAATGCCTCCTATTGGCTTCCCCTTCCCTTTCCCCCTTTCTTGTGCCTACCACTCATCTTGGGCCTGGCATTAGAGATGTCGGAGGAAGATTGATGAGGCTTTGGGGGGAAGCTGATGTCTGAATGGCAAAGTTTATTAAGTTGGGGTAGGAAGCTCTGGAGGGCTGGGTTCACAATCAGGCTCCCAAAGGCAGAACATAAAGCATTCAGACACTTGGGATACAGGGCTGATTACCAGCATCTTTCATCATTAAATATTAACAGCAAGGCTGCTTAAAGGCCAGTGAAAGAATTATAGAATTTAATACCTATCGTGCTCTATCAATAGGCTGGGAGAAATATCGCCCTTCAGGGTTGTTGTTTTTTTTTAAATGCTTCAGTGTAAACTGGAAGCCTGGCAAAATTAAACAGCACATCTCTTGGTTAGGAACCGCTGGGAATTGCAAAGAGAGAGCACTAGGGATCAGACTTGTTTGATATGCTGGGGGAGCGAGCTCATTAAAACATAGGGGGAGGGATTGAGATCAGAAGAAGAGGAAATTAAAGCTTAATTTAAAAAATCCATCTGTAGAGAGTGACTGCTCCATCTCAGCCATTCTCTGCATGGCTGTGCGCTCACTGGCCGCTTGGCTAGCTCTGGCTGCTGGGCTGTGGCTTTCTCCATGGTTACATCTGGGAAAGGACAAGAAACAGTCACTTATCACCATCTCTGTGGCACGGTAACTGGACAAGAGCCTCAAGCCCTCTCACAACTCCCTCCCAGCCAATGCAGTGTAGGGAGCACACTCCACTAGCACCACTGCTGGGACGCTAACAGAACTCAGCATTCCCAGCACTGCAGCCACTGGGGAGCAGCTCCCACACTACTACTGTCATGGGAGATTTCCAGAAAATGCTGAGAGAGAGAAAGACCTGCTGGAACAGAGTGAAGGGAGAGATCAAGCCAGCCACACCCAGTGCTTGCTATGCACAGACAGCCATGCTGATGCTCTCACTTCTCTCACCCCTCTCATTACCTTGCTCCTTTCCTGTATTTTCCCTTCCATTTTATATGAAAATCAGTTGCTGCTGCTGTGCCTCTCCACTGTGCAGCACAGACAATCAATATAGCAATCAAGTGGGCTGGTCAAAGCCAGGATGCCAACCCTCCTGTTTGTCCATTAGCAGAAAGAGGGTGCTCAAGGCCTCTCTCACCTCTGGAGAGGGAAAGATCTCTGCCATACTAATGCAGTTATTAAATATAAATCTCTTGATTTGCTGACACCTTGCAGAGCTGCCTTATCTCACTGCACTGATGGCTATCTCAGTGCAAGCAGAATAGAACAAAGCCAGGTGTTGTGGACACAGTTCCTAACTAAACCCAGGGCTTGAATTGGGCTGGATCTCACCTGATCAGTGATCTGCACTTTTTTTTTTTTTTGGCTATATCTACACTACACAGCTTTTAGCAACACAGTCGTGCCATGACAGCCGTGGCACAAAAAGGCACACAGTGTTGCTGCTGTTTGTCAGCTCTCCTGCTGACAAAAAACTTCCACCCCCAAACAGCATCATTAACTTTGTTGGCAGGAGAGTGCTTCTGATGACAAAGCGCTGTTCACACCAGCGCTTGCTGTCGGCAAAACTTTTCTCTTTCGGGATGTGTGTGTGTTTTTTTAACACTTCTGAGAGACAAAAGTTTTCTTGTCCAGTTGCCAGTGCAGAGATAGCCTTAAATTGCCATCTTGTTCTCCTGAGTCTGAGCCTTCATCTTTAAAAAAATTGATATCTAGCCTTAGGCTTGCAAAGAAAACCTAGAAAACATGTCCTCCGTATAACTGATGCAGTGACATATGCCTGAGACTTGAAATTAGATGAAGGTTTCTAACCATTAGAGGAGTGAAGTTCTGCAACAGCCTTCCAAGGGGAGTAGTGGAGGCAAAACACATATCTGGCTTTAAGACTAAGCTTGATAAGTTTATGGAAGGGATGGTATGATGGGATAGCTTAATTTTGGTAATTGATCTTTGATTATCAGCAGATAAGTATGTCCAGTGATCGATGATGGGATGTTGGATGGGATGGGATCTGAGTTACTGCAGAGAATTCTTTCCTGAGTGCTGGCTGGTGAGTCTTGCCCACATGCTCAGGGTTTAGCTGATCGCCATATTTGGGGTCGGGAAGGAATTTTCCTCTGGGGCAAATTGGCAGAGGCCCTGGAGGTTTATCGCCTTCCTCTGCAGCATGGGGCATGGGTCACTTGCTGGTGGATTCTCTGCAGCTTGAGGTCTTCAAACCACAATTTGAAAACTTCAATAACTCAGACATAGGTTAGGTGTTTGTTATAGAAGTGGATGGGTAGGGTTCTGTGGCCTGCTTTGTACAGGAGGTCAGACTAGATGATCACATTGGTCCCTTCTGACCCTTGAGTCTATGAGTCTGCAGGGAGCCCGAAGCAATAGCTCATAGATTTTGAGATACATCATCTCAGTGATGGTGGTTTAAATATCAGCACTGCTAACAGTTCATTCTGATCCAAGTATGGCAGGGAGAAGAATGATCATAAAGTAAAGATCTGCACAATCTGCTGTGAGTAGCATCCCATTCTGGTACCATCATTTCCCCATCCCCTCCCCTCCCATCTGACCCCTGGAACCAAAAGGTCAGAGGGATGGAGTGGAGCCCAGAAGACATCTGATGGCCATCAAGGAAGAGACAGTTTCATATTGTGATGCAGAACAGTCACCACCCCAGGTGCCCCCAGAATGCTGCGGCCCTGTTCTGATCTGCAGTGGGTGTAAGTTGGCTGGCTCCTCCCTGGCTCAAGGGTGTGCTGCTGCTGCTTTCTCAGGCTCTCTGAAGACTCAGGCAGATGGCATTGCACCAGTTATACTTAAGTCACATTTTCAAACTTCTATTTGCAATCATGAGGATTAGAAAAATATTTATTTGAAATAAATGCTACCCCACCACTCTGAGTAAACCAGCCCTGCCCAGAGATGTGTCTGACCTCTCCTGAAGGGGGCTGAACCTGAATCTTGCAGCAGAGTACACATGATCATATTTAAACTAGTGCACAGTCTACTGCGAGTGGTGTCTCACTGTAGACTCTCAGGCAGGCAGAACTAGGGAGCCTGCCAGGGTGTTTTCCCAGGTGACCCACATGCTCTTGTAGAGCCAGGACTCAAATGCTGGCTCTTCAGTTCCAAAGTATAGGCCTTTACCACTCAAAGAGATCTCCCTCTTCTAATGTTAGGGTGGCCTCTAACAACAGTGCTCCCACACATGCGCTGGCATCAGAAATCATTCTTCTCCACTGTCCCCAAGTTTGCCACACTGCCACCTAGCTTAATGGTGACCTGAAGAGGGTTAAAAGTATCGAGTTTGTGTCTTTCTTTGTTCTTTCAGGTAGTTAAAGATGTCTGAAAGGGTTTCCCCATGCAAAAACAGTTCTTCACCGTGCTTGTTTTCCTTAGAGACCTCAGGCTGTTACGCCTGAAAGCCCATCTTGTGGATGGGAAGCAGAGTGATCAGACAGCAAGTGTGAAAAATTGGGATGAAGGTGAGGGGTAATAGGAGCTTATATAAGAAAAAGACCCAAAAATCAGGACTGTCCCTATAAAATCAGGACAACTGGTCACCCTTGTTGGCCCATGACTGATGGGCTGAGAGTTTGGCTCTTGAGCAGAAGAGCTTTTCTTACAAACATTTTCAAGGTGGATATCTAACATTGAGCTCCAAAGTGGTCCAGCGAAGGCTCTTGTGGGGCCCAGTTTCCAGATGGACTCTCCCAGAAGTCAGGGCAGTGGGGGGGGGCGTGCTCAGCACTTTTGAAAAGTAGATCACTTATCTGAGTGCTTAAGTATGGCCTTAAGAGCCTAGTGATGGATTCCCAGGCCCAGCTGCTCAGTGCACCGAGATATGCTTAGGGCAGGAAATAGGGGGAGAATGGCATCAAGGAGCATGTTATGCATCCGTGCCAGTCCTGACCCACTGGTGTCGTTAGAGCAGTGTAGGGGCAGCTCTAACTTACTCCAACCTACCACAGTCTCTATGGGACATTAGGTCAGTTGTGAATTGTCCAGCCCACCCCAGCATGCCTTTCCCATTCTCTAGTCCAGGTTTGTATGTCAGGGGGAGCTGTCAACACAGAAACTAGCTAAGCTGCTTTCTGACAGTGGAGAGCTCCCCAGCCTGCAGGGATTTTCAGCTGGCCAGATGGGGCCCAGTTCAGTCACTCTGTGGCAGCTGAGTGGCGCACAGTGGTGGGAACCTGGACCTTGTAAGAACCCAGGAGTGGAACACCTCCCTTTTGCTGTGTCATGAGAAGGTAAGATTTTCCATAGTGAGCTGGCTGAAGCACTCCTCATTTTGCAAGAAAAATCCCTCCTTGTAATTTGCCCACTGGGAAATTTCAGTTTTCCCCAGAAAATGAGCAAAAGTGGTTTTACCCTCCACATTCTCATTCAGGAAGAGTGAGGCCTCCCACAGCATAGGCTAGTGCCCATCTTTCCTCTTCTTGGCTGAACAGAAAGGTCATGGTCAGGGGTGAAAGTGGGCCAGTGCAGGCCGGTACGGCATACCAGTAAAACGTGGCCACCAGTACCGGTCCTCATGCAGTCGATGTTAAAGTGCTGCTCTGGCAGTACTTTAACATTGTTGTCCTTTTTGCTCCCCTCTCCCCCAGGGCCAGCAATTTAAAAGGGCTCGGGGCTCCCATTTGCTCCTTTATGTCCCCCATACTGCGGCTCCAAGACCAGAGAAGATTCCTCCCCACATCCTTTATGGCCCGGGGCCACAGTCAGGAGTGAGAGCTCCCCCTGCCCTGAGACCATGGCAGGGAGCTAGAGCTCTTCCAGTCCCAGGGCCTCAGCCAGGGTCCAGAAGCTGGGGCTTACCCTGCTACCTGGAGCTTCTGCCAGGGACCAGGGTTGGGGTGCAGGAGTGCTCATTTTTCTGGGGACCCCTGTCATAAACAGATAGCTAAGGGTTAACATCTCTTTCACCTGGAAAGAAGTAATCTGAACACCTGACCAGAGGACCAATCAGAAAACTGGATTTTTTCAACTCTGGGTGGAGGGAGTTTTGTGTCTGTGTTCTTTTTCTTCTGCCTGATGCTCTCTCAGCTATGAGGAGTGATTTCTATTTCCTGCTCTCTAATCTTCTGTTTCCAAGTTGTGAGTACAGAGATCATGTATTTACATGTCTATAGTTGCTGGAGTGCTTTGATTTGTATTCTTTTTGAATAAGGCTGTTTATTCAATATTCTTTTAAGCAATTGACCCTGTATTTGTTACCTTAATACAGAGAGACCATTTTTATGTATTTTCTTTCTTTTTTATATAAAGCTTTCTTTTTGAAACCTGTTAAAATTTTTCTTTACTGGGAAATTTCAGGGAAATTGAGTCTGTACTCACCAGGGAATTGGTGGGAGGAAGAAATCAGGAGGAGATCTGTGTGTGTTGGATTTGCTAGCCTGATTTTGCATTCCCTCTCGGTGAAGAGGAAAGTGCTTTTATTTCCAGGACTGGGAACGGAGAGGGGGAGTCACTCTGTTTGGATTCACAGAGCTTGTGTCTGTGTATCTCTCCAGGAGCACCTGGAGAGGGGAAGGGAAAAGGATTATTTCCCTTTGTTGTGAGACTCAAGGGATTTGGGTCTTGGGGTCCCCAGGGAAGGTTTTTCAGGGGGACCAGAGTGCCCCAAAACACTCTAATTTTTTGGGTGGTGGCAGCAAGTACCAGGTCCAAGCTGGTAACTAAGCTTGGAGGTTTTCATGCTAACCCCCATATTTTGGACGCTAAGGTCCAAATCTGGGACTAAGGTTTGACAACCCCAAATTAGCCAGGGCCCCTGTCATGGTATAATTCCCCACTCTGAACCTTAGCGTCCAAAAGATGGGGTACCAGCATGAATTCCTCTAAGCTCAATTACCAGCTTAGTACTTGTAGCGCTGCCACCAACCAGGAATTCCAGTGCCTGGTACACTCTGGTCCCCACAAACCCTTGCCCGGGGACCCCCAAGACCCAGTCCCTCTGGATCTTAACATAAGGAAAGTAAACCCTTTCCCTCATCGTTGCCTCTCCCAGACTTGTCCTCCCTGGGTTACCCTGGAAGATCACTGTGATTCAAACTCCTTGAATCTTGAAACAGAAAGGAAAATCCACCTTCCCCCCTCCTTCTCTTTCCCTCTCCCAGACTCTCCCTGAGAGAGAAAGTAATCCTAGCACAGAGAGAAATTAACCTTTCTGTCCCCCTTCCCTCCTTTCTCCCCACCAAGTCCCTGGTGAATCCAGACCCAGTCCCCTGGGGTCTCACCAGAATAAAAAAAACAATCAGGTTCTTAAACAAGAAAAGCTTTTAATTAAAGAAAAAACAGTAAAAATTATCTTTGTAAATTTAAGCTGGAATATGTTACAGGGTCTTTCAGCTATAGACACTGGGAATACCCTCTCAGCCTAAGTACAAATTAAAATCCTTTCAGCAAAATACACATTTGAACTCTTTCCAGCCAAATACACATTTGCAAATAAAGAAAACAAACATAAGCCTAACTTGCTTTATCTACCTAGTACTCACTATTCTGAACTTATAAGAGCCTGTATCAGAGCGATTGGAGAGAAACCTGGTTGCACGTCTGGTCCCTCTGAGCCCCCAGAGTGAACTACAACCAAATTCTAACAGCACACACACAAACTTTCCTCCCTCAAGATTTGAAAGTATCCTGTCCCCTGAGTGGTCCTCTGGTCAGGTGACAGCCAGGCTCACTGATCTTGTTAACCCTTTACAGGCAAAAGAGATATGAAGTACTTCTGTTCTATTAACTCTTACTTATCTGTTTATGACAGCCCCTGGGCATGGGCCCCATCAGCCCAGTGGTTAATCCACCACTGAGTGTATCACACATAGGAGAGCATGGGGGCCTGCATTCTTAGGTCTGGTCTACACTACTAATTTAAACCGAATTTAACAGCGTTAAACCAATTTAACCCTGCACCCATCCACACAACGAGGCCCTTAATAGCGATATAAAGGGCTCTTTAAACCAGTTTCTGTACTCCTCCCCGATGAGAGGAGTAGCACTCAAATTGGCATTGCCATGTCAGATTAGGGTTAGTGTAGCCACAAATCGATGGTATTGGACTCCTGGCGGTATCCCACAGTGCACCATTGTGACCACTCTGTAAAGCAATCTAAACTCGGATGCACTGGCCAGGTAGACAGGAAAAGCCTCGCGAACTTTTGAATTTCATTTCCTGTTTGCTCAGCGTGGTGCTCTGATCAGCCCAAATCCAAAAAGAGCTCCAGCATGGACCGTACGGGATATACTGGATCTGATCGCTGTATGGGGAGACAAATCTGTTCTATCAGAGCTCCGTTACAGAAGATGAAATGACAAAGCATTTGAAAAAATCTCCAGGCTATGATAGAGGAGGCCACAGCAGGGACTCAGGACAGTGCTGCTTGACAAGCATAAGGGAAAGCCAAAGAATCAAATGGATGCTCATGGAGGGAAGTGGGGGGGACTGAGGACTCCAGCTATCCCACAGTTCCAGCAGCCTCCGAAAAGCATTTGCATTCTTGCCTGAGCTCCCAATGCCTGAAGGGTCAAAAACATTGTCCGGGGTGATTCAGGGTATATCTCGTCAATTTACCCCCCCTTGCCCCCAGTGAAAGAAAAGGGAAAAAATCGTTTCTCGCCTTTTTTTTCAATGTCACCGTATGTCTACTGTATGCTGCTGGTAGACGTGGTGCTGCATCACCAAACAGCAGCATTTTCTCCCCTTTCTTTCCTGATGGCAGATAGTACAAAATGGTGGAAAACCGTCATCAGCCTTTGTGTGGTCTTGGCTGGCCTTGGTGATGTCAGCTAAGGGTACCTGGCTAAAAATGGGAATGACTCTTTGTCATTCCTAGCAGATAGTACAAAAGGCTTGGTAACCATCCTCATCATAGCAGCTGGAGCCTAAGCTCCATCAGCCCCCCCCCCTTTTGTTTCTAAAGAAAAGATTCAATAATTCTTAGGCTATCATAGCAGTGGGAGACTGCACTCCTCTCCTGCATTTTAATGTCCTGCCTGGACTATCATATCAGCTGGAGGCTGCCTCCCCCTCATTTTATCTCGCTAAAAAATCAGTGTTTCTTATTCCTGCATTCTTTATTACTTCATCACACAAATGGGGGGACACTGCCAAGGTAGCCCAGGAGGGGTGTGGGAGGAGGGAAGCAACAGGTGGGGTTGTCGCAGGGTCACCCCTTAGAATGGCATGCAGCTCATCATTTCTGGGGCTCTGACCCAGAGCAGCTGTGCTCTCTGGCTCTCTAGTAGACTTGCCCCATATTCTAGACAGGACTGACTATTTTTAGACAAGACATAAAGAAGGGAATGACCCAGGGAATCATTCTCATTTTTGTCCATGCGCCCTGGGCCAACCTCAGTGAGGCCAGCCAGGAGCACTCATGACAGCAGCAGATGGTACAAAATGATTGATAACCATCATTGCCACTTTCCAATTGCAAACAGTACAAAATGATTGATAACTGTCATCTCATCACTAATTTACAATAGCAGATGGTGCAATAGGGATAGTAACCATTGCTGCTACCTTGCAAAAGCAAATGAATGCTGCTGTGTAGCACTGCAGTACTGTGTCAGCAGCATCCAGTACACATACGGTGACAGTGAAAAAAGGCTAAACGGGCTCCATGGTTGCCATGTTATGGCATCTGCCAGGGCAATCCAGGGAAAAAGGGCATGAAATGTTTGTCTGCCGTTGCTTTCACGGAGGAAGGATTGACTGATGACATTTACCCAGAATCACCCGAGACACTGTTTTTGCACCATCATGCATTGGGATCTCAACCCAGAATTCCAATGGGCAGGGGAGACTACGGGAACTATGGGATAGCTATGGGATAGCTACCCACAGTGCAATGCTCCAGAAATCGATGCTAGCCTTGGTACGTGGACACACACCACCGAATTAATGTACTTAGTGTGGCCACGTTCACTTGACTTTATACGATCTGTTTTAAAAAACCAGTTTATGTAAAATCAGTATAATCCCGTGGTGTAGACATCTCCTTAGCTCTAATATCTCATCTGATAGTTGCTTCCCTGGACAGTACCCACTATGCTCCTACAGCTCCACTTTTCTAACTGTTTTGGGCTCTTTATCCATTTCATCCTCTTCTTCTGTTTCAGTCCTCTCTTCCCCATTTTGTTTCTACTTTAGTCTTAAATCACATTTATGCTGCCACATGCTCACCAGCATTTCATGTACCTTGGGTGGTAGAATTTCACCCCTGGGCAATTTTAAATTAAGGGCTGGGGGAAAGCCGAAAGGGGCGGAGGAGCATCTGGTTTGGACAGAGGCATCCCTTACGGGAGGCTCTATTAATGGAGATTCTCTATGTCCTAGTAAGAAGGAAAAGATGGAAGATGAAAAAATGCAGGCAGGCTCTAATGTGAAACAGTAAAATGAAAAAAGGCCCATTCAATTACATGTAATGTCAGACAGGTAAAAGTGACAAGTTTTTAAAGTGCTTATATAGAAATGCTAGAAGTCTAAATAATAAGATGAGTGAACTAGAAAGCTTCATATGAAATGAGGATGTTGATATAATAGGCATCATAGAAACATGGTAGAATGAGGATAATCACTGGGGCACAGTAATACCAGGGTACAAAATATATCGGAAGGACAGAACAGGTTGTGCTGGTGTGGGAGTGGCACTGTATATGAAAGAAAGTGTAGAATCAAATGAAGAAAAAATCTTCAATGAACCAAATTGTACCACAGGATCTTTATGAATAGTAATTCTGACCACCAGACCAGGATGGTAATAGTGACTGTGAAATGCTCAGGGAGATTAGTAATAGTAAGTAATAATTGGAGATATACCAATCTCCTAGAACTGGAAGGGACCTCAAAAGGTCATCAAGTCCAGCCCCTGCCTTCACTAGATTAAAAGAAAAAACTCAACAATAATGGTGGAGTTCAACTATCCCCATATTGACTGGGTACATGTCACCTTGCCCACGTGCTCAGGGTTTAGCTGATCAACATATTTGGGGTCGGGAAGGAATTTTCCTCCGGGGCAGATTGGCAGAGGCCCTGGAGGTTTATCACCTTCCTCTGCAGTGTGGGGCATGGGTCACTTGCTGGTGGATTCTCTGCAGCTTGAGGTCTTCAAACCACAATTTGAAGACTTCAGTAACTCGGACATAGGTTAGGTGTTTGTTATAGAAGTGGATGGGTAGGGTTCTGTGGCCTGCTTTGTGCAGGAGGTCAGACTAGATGATCATATTGGTCCCTTCTGACCCTAAAGTCTATGAGTCTATGAGGTCAGGATGCAGAGATAAAGTTTCTTGACACCTTAAAAGACTGCTTCTTGGAGCATCTAGTCTTGAAACTCACAAGAGAAGAGGCTATTCTTGATTTAGTCATGTCATAAGCAGATTGTTAAGGGTTAATGTCTCTTGTACCTGTAAAGGGTTACAAGCAGGGAACTGGACACCTGACCAGAAGACCAATCAGAAGACAAGATACTTTTAAATTTGGGCGGAGGGACGCTTTTGTGTGTGTTCTTTGTGTGTTGTGTGTTCTTCTCTCGGAGGGTCTGAGAGAGACCAGACATTACTACAGGCTCTCTAAGTTTCTTTTCATATAGTAAGTAAAAACAGGCGGTTTAGGCTTTTTGATTGTTTTTACTCTATTTGCAATTGTGGATCTGGCTGGTTAACTTTTATATGTGTAGTTGCTGGGAATATTCTGATTTGTATTGGTACTGGAGGGAAAGTCTCTTTCTGGTGTCTAAGCTATAGGACCCTGTAATATTTACATCTTGAAGTTACAGAGATAATTCTTTACTTTTTCCTTCCTTTTATTAAAAGATTTCTTTTTTTTTTAGAGAACCTGATTGATTTTTTCTTCCTTGTTTCCCTTGTGTTATTCCAGGGGATTGGGATAACTCACCAGGATGGGTGGGGGGGAGACGGGAGGGGAAGAGATAGAATCTCTCTTTGTTTTCCTTGAATCTGTTTGCCTCTTTGTGGAAGGGAAGGGAGATGCTTCTCTGTATAGTGATTTAGAGGTTAGATCAGTATCTCTCAGGATAGCCCAGGGAGAGAAATTCTGAGAGGGGGAAAGGTGCGGGGAGTGGTTTCTTTCTCCTTGTTTTAAGAACCCAAGGGATCCGGGTTCTTGGAGTCCCCAGGGAAGGTTGGGGAGGTCAGAGTGCCCCAAAACACTATATTTTTGGGTGGTGGCAGTACTATCAGATCTAAGCTGGTAATTAAGCTTAGAGGATTCAGGTGCTAGTATCTCATTTTCTGAACTCTAAGGTTCAGATCTGAGAAGGAATGCTATGATAAGTCCTAAGTGGAGCACAGGATCTGGTCCAAGAGGGGAATATAGCTGGACCACTTGATCATAGTGACCATAATATAATTAAATTTAACATCCTTGTGGCAGGGAAAACACCACAGCAGCCCAACACTATAGCATTTAATTTCTGAAAAGGGGACTATACAATAATGAGGAAGTTAAACAGAAATTAAAAAGTACAGCGCAAAAAATGAAATCCCTGCAAGCTGCATGGAAACATTTTAAACATACTGTAATAGATGCTCAACTTAAATGTATACCCCAAATTAAAAAGCAAAGTAAGAGAACCAAAAGAGTGCCACTGTGGCTAAACAATAAAGTAAAAGAAGCAGTGAGAGACAAAAAGGCATCCTTAAACAGTAGAAGTTAAATCCTAGTGAGGAAAATAGAAAAGAGCATAAACTCTGGCAAATGAAGTGTAAAAATTTAATTACGAAGGCCAAAAAAGAATTTGAAGAACAGCTAGCCAAAGACTCAAAAAGTAACAGCAATTTTTTTTTTAAGTACATCAGAAGCAGGAAGCCTGCTAATCAACAAGTGGAGCCACTGGATGATTGAGACTCTAAAGGAGCACTCAAGGATGGGAAGGCCATTGTGGAGAAACTAACGGAATTATTTGGATTAGTCTTCATCGCTGAGGGTGTGAGGGAGATTCCCAAACCTGAGACATTCTTTTTAGGGGACAAATCTGAGGAACTATAGACTCATAGACTCTAGGACTGGAAGGGACCTTGAGAGGTCATCGAGTCCAGTCCCCTGCCCTCATGGCAGGACCAAATACTGTCTAGACGATCCCTAATAGACATTTATCTAACCTACTCTTAAATATCTCCAGAGATGGAGATTCCACAACTTCCCTAGGCAATCTATTCCAGTGTTTAACTACTCTGACAGTTAGGAATTTTTTCCTAATGTCCAACCTAAATCTGCCTTGCTGCAGTTTAAGCCCATTGCTTCTTGTTCTATCATTGGAGGCTAAGGTGAACAAGTGTTCTCCTTCCTCCTGATGACACCCTTTTAGATACCTGAAAACTGCTATCATGTCCCCTCTCAGTCTTCTCTTTTCCAAACTAAACAAACCCAATTCCTTCAGCTTTCCTTCATAGGTCATGTTCTCAAGACCTTTAATCATTCTCGTTGCTCTTCTCTGGACCCTCTCCAGTTTCTCCACATCTTTCTTGAAATGCGGAGCCCAGAACTGGACACAATACTCCAGTTGAGGTCTAACCAGCGCAGAGTAAAGCGGAAGAATGACTTCTCGTGTCTTGTTTACAACACACCTGTTAATGCATCCCAGAATCACATTTGCTTTTTTTGCAACACTATCACACTGTTGACTCATATTAAGCTTGTGGTCCACTATGACCCCTAGATCTCTTTCTGCCATACTCCTTCCTAGACAGTCTCCTCTCATTCTGTATGTGTGAAACTGATTGTTCCTTCCTAAGTGGAGCACTTTGCATTTATCTTTATTGAACTTCATCCTGTTTACCTCAGGCCATTTCTCCAATTTGTCCAGATCATTTTGAATTTTGACCCTGTCCTCCAAAGCAGTTGCAATCCCTCCCAGTTTGGTATCGTCCGCAAACTTAATAAGCGTACTTTCTATGCCAACATCTAAGTTGTTGATGAAGATATTGAACAGAGCCGGTCCCAAAACAGACCCCTGCGGAACCCCACTTGTTATACCTTTCCAGCAGGATTGGGAGCCATTAATAACTACTCTCTGAGTATGGTTATCCAGCCAGTTACGCACCCACCTTATAGTAGCCCCATCTAAATTGTACTTTCCTAGTTTATCTATAAGAATATCATGCGAGACCGTATCAAATGCCTTACTAAAGTCTAGGTATATCACATCCACCGCTTCTCCCTTATCCACAAGGCTCGTTATCCTATCCAAGAATGCTATCAGATTAGTTTGACACGATTTGTTCTTTACAAATCCATGCTGGCTATTCCCTATCACCTTACCAGCTTCCAAGTGTTTGCAGATGATTTCTTTAATTATCTGCTCCATTATCTTCCCTGGCACAGAAGTTAAACTAACTGGTCTGTAGTTTCCTGGGTTGTTTTTATTTCCCTTTTTATAGATGGGCACTATATTTGTCCCCTTCCAGTCTTCTGGAATCTCCCCCATCTCCCATGATTTCCCAAAGATAATAGCTAGAGGCTCAGATACCTCCTCTATTAACTCCTTGAGTATTCTAGGATGCATTTAATCAGGCCCTGGTGACTTGCAGGCATCTAACTTTTCTAAGTGATTTTTTACTTGCTCTTTTTTTATTTTATCTTCTAAACCTACCCTCTTCCCGTAAGCATTCACTATATTAGACATTCCTTCAGACTTCTCAGTGAAGACCGAAACAAAGAAGTCATTAAGCATCTCTGCCATTTCCAAGTCTCCCATTACTGTTTCCCCCTCCTCACTGAGCAGTGGGCCTACCCTGTCCTTGGTCTTCCTCTTGCTTCTAATGTATTGATAAAAAGTCTTCTTGTTTCCCTTTATTCCCATAGCTAGTTTGAGCTCATTTTGTGCCTTTGCCTTTCTAATCTTGCCTCTGCATTCCTGTGTTATTTGCCTATATTCGTCCTTTGTAATCTGACCTAGTTTCCATTTTTTATATGACACCTTTTTATTTTGTAGGTCACGCAAGATCTCGTGGTTAAGCCAAGGTGGTCTTTTGCCACATTTTCTATCTTTCCTAACCATTGGAATAGCTTGCTTTTGGGCCCTTAATAGCATTCCTTTGAAATACTGCCAACTCTCCTCAGTTGTTTTTCCCCTCAGTCTTGATTCCCATGGGACCTTACCTATCAGCTCTCTGAGCTTACCAAAAACCGCCTTCCTGAAATCCATTGTCTCTATTTTGCTGTACTCCCTTCTACCCTTCCTTAGAATTGTAAACTCTATTATTTCATGATCACTTTCACCCAATCTTCCTTCTACTTTCAAATTCTCAATGAGTTCTTCCCTATTTGTTAAAATCAAGTATAGAACAGCTTCCCCCCTAGTAGCTTTTTCAACTTTCTGAAATAAAAAGTTGTCTGCAATGCAGTCCAGGAACTTATTGGATAGTCTGTGCCCCGTGGTGTTATTTTCCCAACATATATCTGGATAGTTGAAGTCCCCCATCACCACCAAATCTTGGGCTTTGGATGATTTTGTTAGTTGTTTGAAAAAAGCCTCATCCACCTCTTCCACCTGATTAGGTGGCCTGTAGTAGACTCCCAGCACGACATCACCTGTGTTTTTTACCCCTTTTAGCCTAACCCAGAGACTCTCAACACTCCCATCTCCTATGTCCATCTCTACATCAGTCCAAGTGTGTACATTTTTAATATATAAGGCAACACCTCCTCCCTTTTTCCCCTGTCTATCCGTCCTGAGCAAACTATACCCATCCACACCAACATTCCAGTCGTGTGTATTATCCCACCAAGTTTCAGTAATGCCAACAATGTCATAGTTGTATTTATTTATTAGCACTTCCAGTTCTTCCTGCTTATTACCCATACTTCTTGCATTTGTATATAGGCATCTAAGATACTGGTTTGATCTTGCCTCCCAGCTTTGCCCTGACCCTCCTTTCTCTCTGCCATTATAGCCCGTGCTCCCTCCTGTTTCCAACCCATCTCCCAGGTCTTGTTCCCCACTTACTTGTGGGCTTTGCTCACCTGTCCCCGTCGAACCTAGTTTAAAGCCCTCCTTACTAGGCTAGCCAGTCTGTGCGCAAATAAGGCCTTTCCCCTCCTCGAAAGGTGAACGCCATCCTTGCCTAGCAGTCCTTCCTCGAATAGCATCCCGTGGTCGAGGAAGCCAAAGCCCTCCTGGTGACACCATCTTCGCAGCCAGGCATTCACCTCCACGATGCATCTGTCTCTGCCTGGGCCCCTACCTTCAACAGGAAGAATTGAAAAGAATACCACCTGCGCTCCAAACTCCTTAACCCGTACTCCCAGAGCCCTGTAGTCACTCTTGATCTGCTCAGTGTCACACCTCACAGTATCATTTGTGCCCACATGGATGAGTAGCATGGGGTAGTAGTCAGAAGGCCGGATAATCTTCGACAATGCCTCTGTAACATCTCGGATATGGGCCCCTGGCAGGCAGCATAACTCCCGGGATGAATGGTCAGGGCGACAGATGGGTGTCTTCGTCCCCCTCAGCAGAGAGTCTCCAACCACCACTACCCTACGTTTCTTATTATCAGTGGTGGCAGCAGACCTCCCAGCCTTAGGGGTACGAGGCTTCGCCTCTTTAACTGTTGGGGGTGCTTCCTTCTCTCCTGTATCAAGAAGAGCATAACGGTTATCTTTTACCACAGCAGGAGGGTTCGCAGCAAGGGTGGAGCACTGCCTGCTGCCAGAAGTAACCAGCTGGCTGTGTCCACCCTGAGCCATCTCCTCCTCCACTGGTGTGTCAGATACACCCTGAGCCATCTCCCCCTCCACTGGTGTGTCAGTAGTCCTGTGATCTGGGACAGCTACGTCAGCTGTCTCCACATGGATACTGTCCAGGAATTGCTCATGGATACGGATGTTCCTCAGCCTAGCCACTTCCTCCTGTAGCTCTCCCACCTGCTGCCTGAGAGATTCCACCAGTAGGCACCTTTCACATTGGATGCCACCCCCAGCCTGGATATCAGTAAGTGGAAATTGCAAATTACAGTCTTTGCAAGCCAACACCAGAATCTGGGTAAAAGCATCCATGCTTTGGTGCTCTGTCTGGCTACGGGCGCAGGTGGAGGAGACAGAAGCAGTGCTGGCACAGGTGTTGCGGGTCCTCCTCACCATTGTAAGCCTTCCTCTGTCAAACTCTCTCAAATTCCCGTCTGCAGCTCCCAGTCCGCTCTGCTCTGCTTTAAACAGAAAGGTTTAGGATGGGACTTGGTTTATAGCTTCAGGGGACCAATGGGTCACGGATGAGACCGACAAGGGACCCCCACTCCCTTCCTACTTCCCTTCCAAACTCCCTTGCGAAACTCCCTGTTAGCAGCTCCTGTTCGCTAAGCTATACCAGATTGCAGTGTCATTAGAGTAAGTTTTGGAGCAAATTGATAAACTAAACGGTAAAAAGTCACCAGGACCAGATGGTATTTACCTAAGAGTTCTGAAGGAACTCAAATGTGAAATTGCAAAACTACTAACTGTGGTATGTAACCTATCAATTAAATCAGCTTCTGTACCAAATGACTGGACAATAGCTAATGTGATGCCAATATTGAAAAAGGGCTCTAGAGATGATCCTGGCAATTACAGGCCAGTAAGCCTAACTTCAGTACCAGGAAAACTAGTTGAAATTATAGTAAAAAACAAAATTGTTAGACACATGGATGAACGTAATTTGTTGGAGAAGAATCAACGTTTTTTATAAAGGGAAATCATGCCTCATCAATCTACTAGAATTGTTTGTGGGGGTCAAGAAGCATGTGGACAAGGGGATCCAGTGGATATAGTGTACTTAGATTTTCAGAAAGCCTTTGACAAGGTTCCTCACAAAGGCTCGTAAGCAAAGTAAGCTGTCATGGGATAAGAGGGAAGGTCCTCTCATGGATTGGTAACTAGTTAAAAGATAGGATACAAAGGGTAAAAATAAATGATCAATTTTCAGATTGGAGAGAGCTAAATAGTGGGGTCCCCCAAGGATCTGCCCCAGGATCGTGCTGTTCAACATTTTCAAAAATCATCTGGAACAAAAATCGTCAAGAACTACAAAAGGATCTCTCAAAACTGGATGACTGGGCAACAAAATGGCAGATGAAAGTCAATATTGATAAATGCAAAGTAAGGCACATTAGAAAATGTAATCCCAATTATATATATAAAATGATGGGGTCTAAATTATCTGTTACCACTCAAGAAAGAGATCTTGGAGTCATTGCGGATAGTTCTCTGAAAACATTTACAGTGCAATGGCAGTCAAAAAAGCTCACAGAATGTTGGGAATCATTAAGAAAGGGATAGATAATAAGACAGAAAATATATTGAATACTGCATGCAGATGTGGTCGTCTATCTCAAAAAAGATTATTATAATAAATAATAATTATTGGAAATATACCTATCTCCTAGAACTAGAAGGGACCTTGAAAGGTCATTGAGTCTAGCTCCCTGCCTTCACTAGCAGGACCAAGTACTGATTTTGCTCCAGATCCCTAAGTGGTCCTCTCAAGGATTGAACTCACAACAACCCTGGGTTTAGCAGGCCAATTCTCAAACCACTGAGCTATTCCTCCTCCCTTTTAGAATTGCAAAAGTTTCAGAAGAGGGCAACAAAAATGATTAGGGGTAAGGAACAGCTCTCCTCCTCTATGAGGAGAGATTAATAAGAGTGGAACTTTTTAACTTGAAAAAGAGACAACTAATGAGGGATGTAATAGAGGTTTATAAAATCATGATTGGTGTGGAGAAAATAAATAAGGAAGTGTTATTTACTCCTTCTCATAACGCAAGAACTAGGGGTCACCTAATAGGTGCAGATTTAAAACAAACAAAAGGAAGTATTTTTTCATACAATGCACAGTCAACCTGTGGAGGTCCTTGCCAGAGGATGTTGTGAAGGCCAAGACTATAACATGGATAAAAAAAAGAACTAGATAAGTTCATGGAGGATAGGTCCATCAATGGCTATTAGCCAGGATGGACAGGGATGGTGTTCCTAGCCTCTGTTTGCTGGGAATGGGCGGCAGAGGATGGATTACTTGATGATTACCTGTTCTGTTCATTCCCTCTGGGGCACCTGGCATTGACCACTGTCGGAAGACAGGATACTGGACTAGATGAACCTTTGGTATGACACTGTATGACCATTCTTATGTTCTCCACTAAAGCGTAGCTGATGTCATGTGACTGGCCTGAATCAATGGGAGTATCAGGAATTAAAATCTAGCCATTACTGAACCATAGGAGGTTCGGTTATCAGACTTGCCTCGGGAGGCTTTTTCCCATTCTGCATTCCCTAATGATTTCTCTAGTCTGAAATGTCTCCATGGATTGGGCTCCCAGCCCTTCCCCAGAGAGAAACTATCCCAGTGTCCAGTCCGGCTCAATTGCTTTTTGACATTGTAATTCACATATATTTCCTTTTTCTGCTTTCATCCCAGTACAGCACAGCACATTACACCACTATGTACCATGCTAAATTATTCCTCCTCTTCCATGTTTACAGCATTCAGATACACGTAGACAGCTATCATTTTCCTCTTCCCCTTTTAGGCCTCACTTAGGGAAGTTGTACCGATATCGTCCTTTTAAGCTCTGAATTAATTTTACAAATACTGTACATTTGCATGATACCGTGAAGGACTAGAGCCTCAAAGGGTGTAAATCAGTGTAGCTCGATCTAGACACATATGCAGAAAGACATTCCCTTTATCCACAGATGCCCCAAGCCAGCAAACACTTACACACAAGTAACTTTAGCCAAGTGATTAGTCTCACTGAATTCATTGCAATTATTCATAACTCAAGTTACTCACATGCTCAAGTCTTTGAAGGATTGCAGCCAATTATATGCTCTTATTTTTTTAAAGCTAGTTTCTCTGCTATGATTTGTCCTTATTTCCTAATGCCGTTTATTTATTGGGGTTCCCTTATCTTCTATGTGTTTAGAGATTTTCTTTCTTAGTATTTGTGCCATTATTTTACTAATGACTGAAGTTAGACTAACTGGATGGTAACTGTCAGGATCACTTTTCTCTCTATATATGAAGATTATTACTACATTTGTTTTTTCCCAATCTTTTAGTTCCTCTCATTCTCCATGTCTTTTCAAAAGGAATTGTCAATATTTATTTCTATATTTTAAAAAGGGTAAAACAGACAATGCAGGGACATATGTTAGCCTGATGTCAAGCCAAGATAAAATATCAAATGGTTAATTCAGGACTCTATCAACAAAGAATTAGAGGCTAAAAATATAATTAATGTCAGTCAGCATGATTTCTTAAAGGGTAGATCTTGTCAAATAAACTTGCAGTCTTTTTTTGACAAGATGACAGGTCTGATTGATAAAGGTAACTGTGCTAACCTAGTATACTTGGATTTCACCAAGATATCTGACTTAATACCACATGACATTTTGATTAAAAACTTTCATTATATGGAACTAACAGGGCACACATTCTATGGATTAAAAACTGGGTCATTGACAGATCTCAGAATATAGTTGTTAATGAGGAGATATGAATGAGCAGAACTAGTGCTAGCAGAGTCCCCCAGGGAGCAGTTCTTGGTTGAATGCTGTTCAACAATTTTATTAACAATATATACAACGAGGTAAAATCTTTGCTGCTGAGGTTTGTGGATGACACAAATATTCATAGGGGTAGTACATAATAAGGAAGACAGGTTACTATTACCGAGTGATCTGAATCACTTGGTTGAATGGTCACAATCCAACACAACATGTTTTTACACAAACAAATGCAAGGTAATACATCTGAGAACCAAGAATGCAGGTTACAGCCCCAGGATGGGAAACTGTCTTAAAAACAGTGACTCAGAGAAGGACTTAGTGGTCACTGTAGATAACCACCTCAGTATGAACTCTCAATGCAATGCTGTGGCCAAAAGGGCTAATGCGATCCTCAGATGAATGAAAAGGGGAACAGCAAGTAGCAGTGAGGAAGTGATCTTGCCTTTCTGTGTAACATTGGTAAGACATCTACTAATGTACTGTGTTCAGCTCTAGTATCAGCACATCAAGAAGGAAGTGGAAATACTGGAGAGAGTTCAAAGAAGGGCCACAAAAATGATCCAGGGGCTGGATAATAAGCCATACAATGGAAGGCTTAATGAGCTCACTTTATTCAGCTTATCGAAGAAAGAATGACGGGTGACATGATTGCTGTGTGTAGGCGCTGACACATGGGAAAGAGATCTGATAGTGTGTGTGTGAAGGGGATTCGACCTTCCTGACAAAGACAGAACGAGATCCTATGGCTGGCAGCTAACATCAGACAAACTCAGCCTTGAAATATGATGGAATCTCCTAGCAGGGAGAGCAGCTAAACATTGGAACAGATTACCTGGAGAAGCAGCGGACTCACCAGCACTTGGGGGCTTTAAAAAGAGATTAGCTTTTGTCTGAAAGATATGCATTCGTCCAGTTTTTATGAGAGATTCTGTGCATGCAGGAAGTTGAGCTGGGTGTCATGGTGGTGCCTTCTGGGGGCCTGGGAATCTGTGTGTGCCCTTGTTCATCCCTTTCCTTCCTGGGCCACAGGGGAACAGGATTTCCTGCATTGCCAACAATATGCTCAGATCACTTGCAGCTCTGCACAAAGACTAACTATAGTCCAATCTTATGCCTCAAGGCTTCAGGCAGTCACCTGCTGGGGTCAGGAAGGATTTTTCCCCCGATGCATACTTGGCTAGATGTGTCAGTAGCTTATTTCTGCCTTCCTCTGAGCATCAGAGATTGGCCACCGCGGAAGATGAAACACTGATTGGAATGGACCAGTGCTCTGAAGTGGTGCAGAGAACCCTTTTTCTAGATGACTGGATGGTCAGGTTCACAGTTATTGCCCAAGTTGGGGTTGGGAAGGCATTTCCCCCAGGTCAGACTGGCAGAGACTTGTGTGTGTGGGTGGGGGTCACTTTTCCTTCACAGCATGGGTTGAAATTTGCCTGCTGGGATCATCTGGACACACCTTACCTAATCAGTTCCCTGCCAGTGCAGAGGCCTTGGGCACTGGTGCCCCTCAGCCCCACCTGTTTGCTGTCTGGGGCTCCCAATAGTTCTGTCTCCTGAGGACTGAAATGCTTTCGTCTATTTAAAATCACTGGGCTCAATACAGGGGTAGCTGGGTGCAATGTAATGGCCCGTGATGTGCAGGAGGTCAGATGAGAAGTTCTAATGGTCCCTTCCAGCCTTAAACGCTATGAAGTAGCTGTAGCTGACTTGCTGATTCTCTTCACAGTTAAGCGTATGTTAATCAGGCCTATTGTTTTGCATAAACTCAGTTATCCAAATATTCATTTGCCTGTTGTTTATCAATAACTATTTTTACAAAGACTTCGATATTCCTTGGGTGCCCAAACTTCTTTTCTTTTAAAGACAAATAACCGCAGTTTCTCAATGATTTTTAGCAGTCACTGATTCCCTGCCCCCTACCCCACTCTTTGCTTACTACCACTTTCTCTTTTCCCTCTGATATATTCATAGAGGCTCCTCTTACTCTGCTAAACTCCCTTGACTGTACCATTAGCTCACATTGCTTTTTTTGCCTATTATGTTTTCCTCCAAGCCCTATCTGTCTCTGTGCGTGATCTGGTTTAGTCACCTCTCGCTATTCCCTTTCTAGGAAAGCTGTTTTAAATCTTAGATTTTTGAGCCCCCTCATGAAGTCACACTGTCCACGTCTCTTTCTTGCATCCCTCTTTCCTAGAGGATCTGTGATCAGTTGGGCCTTAATTCTGGTATCTTTTAGAATTCCCGAGGCACCTTTGACATCGACAGATTTTAATATTTCCATCCCACACCTTACAGATTTAGTATTATTATTAGCCGAGCACTGAAGGATGCTTGGCTCTGAATAGAATGTAGAATAAGACATAGTCCCTCATCTAAGCAGCGTAAGATCTAAGAAGTCAGACACAGGCAACAGCCAAACACAGAAGCACCATGCACACATGTTGTGGAGGCAGATGGTGAATCTCAGGTCCTCTTGTTACCTCCTGGCTCCTGAGACAGAGTCTTTGCTTGTGATAACCAGGTGTCTTTTTAAGAACCCAAGGCCGAGAGCCAGATTCTGCAGGAGGAACTGTTTCCTCATCACCACCAGGGGTTCAGGTAGTTGCCACCAAGAGGGACTGAGAGACAAAGCCCTGCAGGAAGTCCCTCCCTAAGGGGTATGAGCAACAGTGCTCCACAATTCCCTTATTGGCAGGTGCTCCCCTTTTAAACCAAGAAACCATTCTGGGGAGTTGTCTGAGCTGCAGCGCAAAACTCTGGTGTGCTTCTGCTTTAGGTGCCACTAGCCACTTCTCGCTGCAAAATGCCTTGATCCTAGACTCCCAAGTCTCATCCTAGGCTTGGCTCACAACCCTGATCCAGGTTTACTGTCAGTAGCTTAAGACCATTGCTGACCCCAGTGAAAGATGCTGACCGGCCTGACCCTGATTCTCACTTCACACTCTCAATCTGGTAAGATTTTGACTTTGCAGTTTTATCCTGGCCTGGCCTGCCTCTGGATTGATCTATGACCTTCAGCCCCAATACTGAACAACACACTCTGTGCTCGCAGGTCACCGATGGCTCAACCCTGATAGATTGCTCAGACAACCTCAGACTTCCCCCTTTCAGCAGTCCCTCAACAGATGATGGAAGGGACAGGTGCATCTCCCGCTCACATTTCCCAGAGGGCCCCAAATTCCCAGGAATGAGCTGCCCACTTACAGATGGAGAACCTTCCACTGCAGGCCTATTAAGCATAGGCCATGGCTGAAGAGCTTGCCCTGAATGAGAAGCAGGCTCAGTTACAGACCCACACCATGCAACTAGGGTTGCCAACCCTCTCAGTTTCACTGGGAATCTGCCAGAATTGGGCTTGATCTCCTGAAGCCAAACCGGGAGATCAGCCAATAAAAGTTCAGCAGTGCAGCGGGGATAAGGCAGGATCCCTGCCTGCCATGGCCCAGTGCCACTCCCGGAGGGGGGGATGGCATGTTCCTGCCTGCAGTCATTAGGAGGGGCAGAGGAGGACAGGAGGTCTATGCGCACTGCCCCTGTCCCGAGCAATGATAGAATCATAGAATATCAGGGTTGGAAGGGACCTCAGGAGGGCATCTAGTCCAACCCCCTACTCAAAGCAGGACTAATTCACAACTAAATTATCCCAGCCAGGGCTTCGTCAAGCCTGACCTTAAAAATCTCTACGGAAGGAGATGCCACCACCTCTGTAGGTAGCCCATTCCAGTGTTTCACCATCCTCCTAGTGAATTTTTTCCCCTAATCGTAGACTATTAGGGTTGGAAGGGACCTCAGGAGGTCATCTAGTCCAACCCCCTGCTAAAAGCAGGACCACTCCCCAGATTTTTACAATAGTTTCCTAAATGGACCCCTCAAGGATTGAACTCATAACTCTACATTTAACGGGCCGATGCTCAAACCCTGACCTATCCTTCTTCCACTGTCATGTGACATCATTATTCCTTACTCTGTCATCTGGTACCACTGAGACTAGTCTAGATCCATCCTCTTCAGAACCCCCTTTCAGGTAGTTGAAAGCAGCTATCAAATCCCGCCTCATTCTTCTCTTCTGCAGACTAAAGAATCCCAGTTCCCTCAGCCTCCCCTCATAAGTCATGTGCTCCAGCCCCCTAATCATTTTTGTTGCCCTCCACTGGACTCTTTCCAATTTTTCCACATCCTTCTTGTAGTGTGGGGCCCAAAACTGGACACAGTACTCCAGATGAGGCCTCACCAATGTTGAATAGAGGGGACTGATCATGTCCCTCGATCTGCTGGCAATGCCCCTACTTATACAGCCCAAAATGCCGTTAACCTTCTTGGCAACCAGGGCACACTGTTGACTCATATCCAGCTTCTCATCCACTGTAACTCCTAGGCCCTTTTCTGCAGAACTGCTTCCTAGCCTAGGATTCTTCCGTCCTAAGTGCAGGACTCTGCACTTGTCTTTGTTGAACCTCATCAGGTTTCTTTTGGCCCAATCCTCTAATTTGTCTAGGTCCCTCTGTAACCTATCCCTACGCTCCAGCGTATCTACCACTCCTCCTAGTTTAGTGTCATCTGCAAACTTTCTGAGAGTGCAGTGATAAAAGGGAGAGACGTTTGCCATATTCTTCCTCTCTCTTCCACCTACATCTACAGACACTACGCCAAGCAATTGAAGCGCTCATCAAAGGGGAAAGCCTGGCTAAAGAGCAACCAGCCAGCCTGTGGTGAGATGCATCTAAGTTTGTAAGGGCACTGACAGTGTTAAAATCAGCTTGGAATTTTTCTTTCTTTTGACTAAATCTGACTTGTTATGCTTTGACTTATAATCACTTAAAAATATCTTTGTAGTTAATAAATCTGTTTGTTTATTCTACCTGAAGCAGTGTGTTTGGTTTGAAGCGTGTCAGAGACTCCCCTTGGTATAATAAGCCTGGTACATATCAATTCCTTTGTTAAATTGATGAATTCATATAAGCTTGCAGAGTCCAGCAGGCATAACTGGACACTGCAAGATGGAGGTTCCTAGGGTTGTGTCTGGGACCGGAGATATTGGCTAGAGTCATTCAATTGCACAATCCAAGGAGCATCTTGCATGCCAAAGGCTGTGCGTGAACAGCCCAGGAGTGAGGGTTCTCACAGCAGAGCAGGGTAAGGCTGGCTCCCAGAGTCAAGGATTGGTGTGACCTAGCAGATCACTGATCCAGATAACATCAGAGCAGAACATCACATCCAGTTCATACTACATAGGTCTCACCCTTGAAATCTGGGTCAGTCTCTGTTGGAGTCTACAGTCTTCTGAGTGTCCTTGTTGCTTGCAGCATAAGTGGGGGAAGGAGAAAGGAGAAGCGTGGGGCACCTGTGTTCTGTTTTATACTCTTAGCCCATGTGCTTGGAGAACACAAGTTGAGGCATGTCTGATGAGCATTGCTGAGTCCCCAGGCAAGGTTGAGCAATCCCCCTGGTGTGGCCTTATGCAGGTGAGCCCTTGAATTGTAACTCCTTTGCTGGACAATGGCTGTTGATGGTTGTTTGACCCCCACCTGGCCATTGGTTACTTTCCTTGCTGTTGTCTCTGAGGAGCTAATATCTGGCTGATTCCCCAATTTACGCATGTTTTACTGACAGTCATACAAAACAATCTCATAACTTTATATGCACTAATGATATATATAGAACAGTGACTTTCACCAGATCATAACCTTTCCCCTGGTACCTTACATGGCATGCTTTATATGCAAGATCACAATGATATATAAATGAGGAATATGGAGGTTACAGGGCTCTCCCCCAAGGTATAGAATGTCACAAGGGATACCACAAAGTTAGTGGAGCAGGGCTGGTTTACACCAGCCAAGGCCTGACAAGAAATCACAACAGCCCCCAGGGAGTCTCAGGCAGCAACAGAGCATGCTGGGAATGAGCATGTTCTGAACATTGTCCAATACTGCTTTTGTATGTCCCAGGAACAACCATTCAAAGCCAGAGCCTCAGCTGAAAAGATGGTTAAGTATAAAAAATCCCAAAAGGGACTATTAGGTCTCTGGCAATATAAACATTTAGCAAATCAAAGATTAAATAGAATACCAATGATAACTTGCATTCAGACGTTTCAAAGAACAGCTCAGATACAAAAAGCAAGAACATCCTAGAACTCAAGTACAATATAAGATGACTGAAAGTTATTCTATACATTCCCCAAACTTTCCAAACTATCTTTAACTTTTTTAAAGTACTTGTACCACTAAAAAAGACTGCTTCATCTAAAACAATTTTTTGGCTCATTTGTTCAAATGTGTAATCTTGTTTTAAAAAATTAGAAATATCATCATCAATGAAAAATAATTCATCCATAAAGGGAACCAACCATTGTCTGGCCAGATCTGGGAATGTAGATAATGTCTATGAATATATGGAACATATGGGAATTTATGGAACTATATGAATCCTCTTTTGCTGGGAGAAAATTACAGTCAAGGCTCATTGCAAACCAAATTAATATGCAACATAATCTCATTCTCACTCAAGAACCAAAGAAATAATTGATCTTGCTCCTATTGAAGTCAATGGGAAACTCCCTTTAAACTCAAGGAGGGCAGGATCAGACTTTTAACATATTCAGAGTGTGGCCAATTTCAGACCTGAATTGAAGTGAGGATTCACGCTCCTTACTGGGATCTGAGAAGCTTTACTAACTCTGAGAGTAGTTTTGAATTTGTGATCCAAAGGAGAGGGGGGCAAAAAATAAAAGGCTCCTACATATAAATCCCTCCAAACTCCTGCAATTAGGTTTAATACTCAGAGGATTCCATTTTTTTGATACATTTTCTAGAACTTCAATCTCCCTGTAAATTAAGATGTTTTTCTTAATCAAGGTGACTGTAAGAGGTTTAGAGCTCACGGTCTCGCATGCAGGAATATTTTTGCTATCAGACATTATTTTTATTTCTCCTTCAAATGCATTGATTTTTTAATCTATTTTATCCCAACAAGGAGCGATAGTACCTATTTTAAATTCCAGCGTTAGTTCTGGGGTTATAATAGTCAACAACAATGTATGCTGGAGTCTCTCTCTAGTTGACAAGGCAGCTAGAGTGCTGGAATCTCCTGCCTCTGGAATGTCTTTGGGCTATGCTCACCATCTGGAAGGCATGGGATCAGCCTCCTCTTGCCAGTGCTGCATAGTTAAGTCCAGAAAGCAATGGCTCTGGATGCTTGTCTGGGGCCTTTCTGAGCCCCTCTCTGCATTAGGGCCTTCATAGTTCTTCCGCAAACACCTAATTAAAAATCACACCAGAGCAAGAAGCAAAACAAGCACTATCAATTACAATAAAGAGGAGATATTCTCAAGAAGGGAGAAATTTACCACCAATCTGTGAGACATCTAAAACCTGCAGGACAGATGCCAGCCCATGTTCCCAAAAGGAACAAGTCCCCTGGCTCAGCACAGCGTTGCTTCACTTTGACATTGTTGTTATTGCAGTGGTTTCAGTAGAGTCACAGTTGTGTAAAGCTGAAGAAACATAAAGGGGAACCAGGCCCCAAATGCCCCAAGCAGTTGACCTGGCACAAGCAAACAAGTCAGATTAAAAGCTAGTGAGCCCCAGCCTCCAGCAGCAACTATAAACACAGAGCATGCAACAGTGGCCCTTATAATTGCCTCCTATCCGCCAAACTCTCTGTAGGCCCCACATTCTCACAGATAGACCCCAGTGTCAAGGCAGACCCACCAGCCTGTGTTCTCCTCCTAGCTGGAAGGATATTTTCGGGCTGCCATGGGCTGGGAGAAGGCAGCAACAGCTCATACCTAATTAAATAAAACAGCAATAGAAATAATAACAATTACAACTTCCCCAGCATTGTGTAGGGAAGAGCAGGCTGGGCCAGGAGAGCAAAATAATGGCTCTTTCCTCCTGTGGTTGTTTGACAGACACTTGGGGGCTTCCCTGACCAGTTATCTGTCAGCAAGAAGTTGCTGGGAGGTGGCTTCTCCAGCTGGAGTTGCCACTTCACTTTCTTGAATAAAGTTGTTCTCTCGGTAGCCTAGGAACTTCTGGAATTATGCAGTTTTGATTGCATGGTTACCAAGCAGCAATCTGAACAGTTAGTGCATCCCATGAGTTACTAGGGGGCTGGTCCAGACATTTTCACAGAGGTCCAGGAGCCCCTCTGAGGGAGGCAGAGGAAAGGGAGGGTGTCCTGACCCTGAACGAGCGATGAAGAAAAGATTTGGGCAGACCTTGCCCTCAGGGAAAGGAGAATGAGAGCTCAAGATCTCCAAAATGCTAACTGTAGGCAGGCAGCCCTGAAGGGAGTCTAGGAGGTTGGGTCCGAGGGTCATTAGCTGTGCATATTGTAATTCAGTGTAATTTAGGGACTGCTAGCTTTGGCATGGAAATCAAAAGAACATTAACTTTTGGCTGCTTCCTTGTCAGCTCTTGTGAGAGCACCAGCTCAGCTAATGGGGAGTGACTGAGGATTGTACGAAGAGGTACAGCTGGCCAGGAAGGCTGCAGCTGAGGAATCTGCTGAGACTGGGTATGAGAGCTCATCTTGAATGTGGAGGGAGCAGCTGTGGGGAGGCTGCAATGGGAGGAGGCCAAAAGAGTTAAAACCAGAGCTGTCAGACACTAAGGAACTTTGCCATCTCTTAGAATATCAGGGTTGGAAGGGACCATCTAGTCCAACCCCCTGCTCAAAGCAGGACCAATCCCCAGACATTTTTTTTTCTACCCTAGTTCCCTAAATGGCCCCACCTCAAGGACTGAACTCACAAGCGTGGGTTTAGCAAGCCAATACTCAAACCACTGAGCTATCCCTCCACCTCAGCCTGTCTCCTCATCTTTACCAATGATCAGTTCATGCTGACCCTTCCAGCCCAGCATCTAGTGGTGCTTTCATCTCCTGGGACCTCAGGCAGTCCCCGTATCCCCATTTCACACTGGGACATGAGGAACTGGGAGATGACTTGTGGTGTCAACTCAAGCGCCACACCTAGAACAGTTGTAGGGCAGAGTGCAAGGAGGGAGTTGGGTCTCTTGGGTACACAAGACCCAAATTTTAAGGAGATTATCAGTCAAACAACTGCATGAACTGCACCTGAAAATGCACCAGAAGCCAATGAAGTGTGTGCAGAGAGCCACCACTTGTGCCAGTCTGAGCAAGCAGCAGCATCACTCTGGCCCAGAGGTGACAAAGGCACGTCTAACCCTTCTACCGGGTGGGTAACAGCTGCGCTCAGGTCTGGGTTCAGTGTGCCTAGGGTCCTTCTTGACAAATAGCTAAATCAGCTCAAGCCCAACCCAGACCCTTGGAGAAACGAAATCCCCCTCCCTGGTGCCCCAAGAGGCAGAACTTCCCACTCACCAGCACTCCAAGTTGTGCATAGACAAGGGGATTTTCTTGAAGGGAACAGGGTCAGACATGGGAAAACACAGACTAGAGATGCAAATGAAGAGTAAAATAGTCCCTCTGAACTAGCGAACAGGAGTGGCTAACTGAGGAGTTTTGTGAGGGAGTTCTCCAGGTGAAAGAGGAGTGATTATGTGACCCTTGGGGTAAATTTGCTGTCTGTAATGTGTGTGTTTGTGTCTGTGGTGCACTTGCTGCTTGGCTTAAATATACCGTGTGGTCTGTTTGTTTGGGAGACCATGTGCTGAGTCTAGCAGCCTGACGGGCACGGCTGAGAGCTTCTTAATGAGGTTTTGATCCCTAAGCCCTTTAGCACCCATCAGCCCTTAACCAGGGGGCAGAGCTGTTAAGATATTGTTATTCAGGCCTGTCTGTAAAGGCCTATACTTTAAGAATTTAGGTGTATTCTTATCGTTTAGCTAGTTATAGAGGTATGCAACAAGAATCAAAATCAGTCTGCCTGTTTATAGGCCTTCTCTTACTATGATAGTCTAAGGCCTTGTTCTTAGGCTAAAGCCTTTGGCTAAACAGCAGGGGCAGCCATAAGCTCGGAAGGGAACAGTCACATCCTCACCAGTCACACTGAAATAAGGCAGTTTTGTGCCGTTAGAAAGGTGATCCAATCTATCACCTCCAGAGAAAGGGAAGAGCCTAGAAGATTTAAAGAAAACTTAGCTTGATAGCATCCTGCCTGGCAAGAACTCACTTATCAATAGCTGGGGTGTGAAATTCTTATTTCTTTGTTGTTCTAACACTGTAGTCCCCACTTCCCTATTGTTGTCTGTATAATCTCTTTCTGGTTCTGTGATTGTTTCTGTCTGCTGTATAATTAATGTTGTTGGGTGTAAACAAATTAAGGTGGTGGGATATAATTGACTAGATAATCATGTTGCAGTATGTTAGGATTGGTTCGTTAAATTTCAATAAAGTGATTGGTTAAGGTATAGCTAAGCAGAACTCAAATTTTACTATATAGTCTGCAGTCAATCAGGAAGTAAAGGGGGGAATTGGAATCATGTTTTGCTAAGGGGGGAAATGGGAACAGGGACACAGGCAAGTTTCTGTGGCATCAGAGCTGGGAAGGGGGACACTGAGGAAGGATATTGGAATAATTACTTACTGGAAGTTCACCCCAATAAACATTGAATTGGTTGCATCTTCGGGCTTCGGTTACTGCTGCTCTCCATTCATGCGAGAAGGACCATGGAAGTGAGATGGTGAAGGAATAAGCCCTCTAACAGGGGCTACTCAGGAAGACCGGGGCTTTAAAAAGCCAACTTCTAAGTGTCCAGGTACCCGGGTTTGCGATGACCAGGAGAACCGCATGTTGACTTGCCTGCCTGGTGCCAAGGTTGTGGATCTCTCAAGACATCTAAATAGACTTATGTGTAATGCTGGGGAGAAGCCAGTAGTCATGGTACCTCTCAGTACTAGAGACATAGGGAAGGATAGGAGAGAGATCCTTGAGGTCAAATGTAGGCGTCTCGGTAAGAGATTGAAGTCCAGGACCTCCATGTTAGCATTCTCTGAAGAACTTCCAGGTCTGTGCTCAGGGCCAGGTAGACAGGCAGAACTGCAGAGTCTCAATGTGTGGATGAGATGATGGTGTAGGGAGGGGTTTAGATTTATCAGAAACTGGGGAAACTTTTGGGAAACGGGGACCCTACACAGGAAGGACGGGCTCCACCTATACCAAAATGGAACCAAATTTAAAAGTCATAGAGCAGTTTTTAAAGTAAGGGCTAAGGGAAAGCCAACAGATGTGGAGGAGCACGTGGTTTGGACAGATGCATCCCTTAGGGAAGGATCTATTAATGGAGATTCTCTATGTCCTAGTAAAGAGGAGAGGATGGAAGATGATGGAAGATGATAAAATATGGGTAGGATTTTATGAGAAATAGTCAAATGAAAAAGAGTCCCATTCAATTACATCATGTAATGGCAGACTGCTAAAAAGTGATAAGTTTTTAAGTGCTTATATACAAACACTAGAAGTCTAAATAATAAGATGGGTGAACTAGAGTGCCTCATATTAAATGAGGATATTGATATAACAGAAACTTGGAAGAATGAGGATAATTCCATGCTCTAACAATAAAAAGATAACAGTATATATTAATGACCACCTGACCAGAATGTTGATAGTGACTGTGAAATGCTCAGGGAGATTAGAGAGGCTACAAAAATAAAAAAAACTCAATGGGGGATTTCAACTATCCCCATAGTGACTGGGTACATGTTCCCTCAGCTCAGGATGCAGCAGTAAAGTTTTTTGACACCTTAAATGACTGCTTCTTGGATCAGCTAGTCCTGGAACCCACAAAAGGAGAGGCAATCCTTGATTTAGTCCACTTGATAAAGTGGAGCACAGGATCTTGTCCAATAGGTGAATATAGCTGGACCGCTTGGCAATAGTGACCACAATATAGTTAAATTTAACATCCCTATGGTGCGGAAAACACCACAGCAACCCAACACTGTAGCGTTTAATTTCAGAAAGGGTGACTACACAAAAATGAGGAAGTTAGTTAAACAGAAATTAAAAGATACAGTGCCAAAAATCAGGTTTTAGAGTGGTAGCTGTATTAGTCTGTATCAGCAAAAAGAACAAGGAGTGCTTGTGGCACCTTAAAGACTAACAAGTTTATTTGAGCATAAGCTTTCGTGGGCTAAAACCCACTTCATCGGATGCATGCAGTGGAAAATACACTAGGAAGATATATATGCAAAAGAATAAATGGACACAAATCAGACATCAAGAATTATAACATTCAAAAACCAGTAGGAGAACACTTCAGTCTCCCTTGTCACTCAATTATAGACCTCAAAGCCGCAATACTCCAACAAAAAAACTTCAACAGATTTCAATGAGAAACTGCAGAATTGGAATTAATTTGCAAACTGGCACCATTAAATTAGGCTCGAATAAAGACTGGGAGTGGATGGGTCATTACACAGAGTAAGACCTATTTTGCCATGTTAATTTTTCGCCTTACTGTTACTCACACCTTTTTGTCAACTGTTGGCAATAAGCCATTCTGATTATCACTACAAAAGTTTTTTTTCTCCTGCTGATAATAACCCACAATAATTGATTACTCTCATTATAGTTAGTATGGCAACACCCATTTTTTCATGTTCTCTGTGTATATAAATATATCTTCCTATTGTATTTTCCACTGCATGCATCCAGTGAAGTGGGTTTCAGCCCACGAAAGCTTATGCTCAAATAAATTTGTCAGTCTGTAAGTGCCACAGGTACTCCTCATTTTTTAGTGCCAAAAATGAAATCCCTGCAAGCTGTATGGAAACTTTTTAAAGACACCATAATAGAGGTTCAACTTAAACGTATACCCCAAATTAAAAAACATAGTAAGAGAACCAAAAAAGTGCTAGTGTGGCTAAACAACAAAGTAAAATAAGCAATGAGAGACTGTCAAACCTTATTCCCAGATTTGGACCTTAGCGTCCAAAATATGGGGGTTAGCATGAAAAACCTCCAAGCTGAGTTACCAGCTTGGACCTGGTACTTGCTGCCACCACCCAAAAAATTAGAGTGTTTTGGGGCATTCTGGTCCCCCTGAAAAACCTTCCCTGGGGACCCCAAGACCCAAATCCCTTGAGTCTCACAACAAAGGGAAATAATCCTTTTTCCCTTCCCCCCTCCAGGTGCTCCTGGAGAGATACACAGACACAAGCTCTGTGAATCCAAACAGAGTGACTCCCCCTCTCCGTTCCCAGTCCTGGAAACAAAAGCACTTTCCTCTTCACCCAGAGGGAATGCAAAATCAGGCTAGCAAATCCAACACACACAGATCTCCCCCTGATTTCTTCCTCCCACCAATTCCCTGGTGAGTACAGACTCAATTTCCCTGAAATTTCCCAGAAAAGAAAACTCCAACAGGTCTTAAAAGAAAGCTTTATATAAAAAAGAAAGAAAAAATACATACAAATGGTCTCTCTGTATTAAGGTGACAAAATACAGGGTCAATTGCTTAAAAGAATATTGAATAAACAGCCTTATTCAAAAAGAATACAAATCAAAGCACTCCAGCACTTATATTCATGCAAATACCAAAGAAAAGAAACCATATAACTTACTATCTGATCTCTTTGTCCTTACACTTAGAAACAGAAGATTAGAAAGCAGAAACTACTTCTCCAAAGCTCAGAGAAAGCAGGCAGACAGAAAACAACGACTCAGACACAAAATTCCCTCCACCCAGAGTTGAAAAAATCCGGTTTCCTGATTGGTCCTCTGGTCAGCTGCTTCAGGTGAAAGAGACATTAACCCTTAGCTATCTGTTTATGACAGAGACAGAAAGGCATCCTTTAAAAAGTGGAAAATAAATCCTACTGAGGAAATTGAAAAGGAGGATAAACTCTGGCAAATGAAGTACAAAAATATAATTAGAAAGGCCAAAAAAGAATTTAAAGAACAGCTAGCCAAAGACTCAAAAAGTAATAGCAAAATTTTTTTAAGTCCATCAGAAGCAGGAAGCCTACTAAACAACAACTGGATGGTCAAGATGCTAAAGGAGAACTCAAGGATGATAAGGCCATTACAGAGACACTAAATGAATTCTTTGCATTGGTCTTCATGGCTGAGAGTGTGAGGGAGATTCCCAAACCTGAGACATTCTTTTTAGGTGACAAATCTGAGGAACTGTACCAGGTTAAGGTGTCATCAGAGTAGGTTTGAGAACAAACTGATAAACTAAACAGTAAAAAGTCACCAGGACCAGATGGTATTCACCCATGAGTTCTGAAGGAACTCAAATGTGAAATTGCAGAACTCCTAACTGTGGTATGTAACCTGTCATTTAAATCAGCTTCTGGACCAAAAGACTGGAGGATAGCTAATTCATAGATTCATAGATTCTAGGGTCAGAAGGGACCAATGTGATCATCTAGTCCAACCCCCTGCACAAAGTAGGCCACAGAACCCTACCCATCCACTTCTATAACAAACCCCTAGCCTATGCCTGAGTTATTGGAGTCTTCAAATTGTGGTTTGAAGACCTCAAGCTGCAGAGAATCCACCAGCAAGTGACCCATGCTCCACGCTGCAGGGGAAGGCGAAAAACCTCCAGGGCCTCTGCCAATCTGCCCTGGAGGAAAATTCCCTCCCGACCCCAAATATGGCAATCAGCTAAACCCTGAGCATGTGGGCAAGACTCACCAGCCAGCACTCAGAAAAGAATTCTCTGCAGTATCTCAGATCCCATCCCATCCAACATCCCAGCACCAACCACTGGGCATACTTATCTGGCGATAATCAAAGATCAATTGCCAAAATTAGGCTCTCCCATTATACCATTCCTTCCATAAACTTTTCAAGCTTAATCTTAAAGCCAGATTTGTCTTTTGCCCCCACTACTCCCCTTTGAAGGCTGTTCCAGAACTTCACTCCTCTAATGATTAGAAACCTTCGTTTAATTTCAAGTCTAAACTTCCTAGTGTCCAGTTTATACCCATTCGTTCTTGTATCTACATTGGTACTAAGCTCAAATAATTCCTCTCCCTCCCTAATATTAATCCCTCTGATATATTTATAAAGAGAAAGCATATCCCCCCTCAGCCTTCTTTTGGCTAGACTAAACAAGCCAAGCTCTTTGAGTCTCCTTTCATATGACAGGTTTTCCATTCCTCGGATCATCCTAGTAGCCCGTCTCTGAACCTGTTCCAGTTTGAATTCATCCTTCTTAAACATGGGAGACCAGAACTGCACACAATATTCCAGGTGGGGTCTCACCAGTGCCTTATATAACGGTACTAACACCTCCTTATCTTTGCTGGAAATACCTCGCCTGATGCATCCTAAAACTGCATTAGCTTTTTTCACGGCCATATCACATTGGCGGCTCGTAGTCATCCTGTGATCTACCAATACCCCAAGGTGTCATAAACAGATAGCTAAGGGTTAATGTCTCTTTCACCTGGAAAGGGGTAACAAAAAACACCTGACCAGAGGACCAATCAGGAAACAAGGCTTTTTCAAATCTGGGTGGAGGGAAGTTTTGGGTGTGAGTTCTTTGTTCTTTGTCTTGGGTCTGACCCTCTCGGCTCTGAGAGTGATCTTTCTGTCTCCTGGCTTTCTAATCTTCTGTTTCCAAGCTGTAAGTGCAAGGATAGTAAGACAATAGGTTTATATTGTTTTTTTTGTATTTACATGTGTGTAGTTGCTGGAATGTGTTAAATTGTATTCTTTTTGGATAAGGCTGTTTATTCATTTTTTTTCCTTCCACCAATTCCCTGGTGAGCTGCAGACTCAATTCCCTGGAGTCCCCACTAAAGAAAAACTCCAACAGGTCTTAAAAAGAAAGGTTTATATATAAAAAAAAGAAAAAGACATTAAAAATAGTGTCTGTAATAAGATGACAATACATAGGGTCAATTGCTTAAAGGAAAAAAAATGAATAAACAGCCTTATCCAAAAAGAATACAATTTAACACATTCCAGCAACTACACACATGTAAATACAAAAAAACCAATATAAACCTATTGTCTTACTATCCTTGTACTTACAGCTTGGAAACAGAAGATTAGAAAGCCAGGAGACAGAAAGATCACTCTCAGAGCCGAGAGGGTCAGACCCAAGACAAAGAACAAAGAACTCACACCCAAAACTTCCCTCCACCCAGATTTGAAAAAGTCTTGTTTCCTGATTGGTCCTCTGGTCAGGTGTTTTTTGTTACCCCTTTCCAGGTGAAAGAGACATTAACCCTTAGCTATCTGTTTATGACACGCCCCCCAAATTGCAGACAGTGGGGAACTTCACTGCCGGCGATTTCCTCCTAGAACTTTAAAATAAACAGATTAATACAACACATGCACCTTTACATATATCACTAAGTATATAACTAACAGACTTTTACATTTTAAGAACACTTTTTAACTACTGGATTCTTGGAAAGTTTCACGGGAGAGTGCATCAGCTACTTTGTTAGAAGCTCCTGAAATGCGCTGAATTTCAAAATCAAAATCTTGGAGAGCTAAACTCCAACGAAGAAGTTTCTTGTTGTTCCCCTTGGCAATATGAAGCCACTTTAGCGCAGCATGGTCAGTTTGTAGCTTGAACCGCTGTCCCCAAACATATGGGCGTAGCTTTTCCAGGGCGTACACAATGGCGTAGCATTCCTTTTCACTTACTGACCAGTGACTTTCTCTCTCAGACAGTTTCTTACTGAGAAACATGACAGGATGGAAGTTGTGATCCGTTGCTTCCTGCATGAGAACTGCTCCTATACCACGCTCAGATGCATCCGTGATTACTAGGAATGGCTTGTCAAAGTCCGGGGCCCTGAGCACAGGGTCAGACATGAGCGTCGCCTTAAGTTGGGTAAAGGCCTTTTGACACTCATCAGTCCACTTAACTGCATTTGGCTGGGTCTTTTTGGTCAGGTCGGTCAGTGGGGCAGCGATTTGGCTGTAGTGTGGTACAAATCGCCTGTAGTACCCGGCCAAGCCTAAGAAGGATTGAACCTGTTTCTTTGACTTTGGGACAGGCCACTTTTGGATAGCATCCACCTTGGCCTGTAGGGGGTTTATGGTTCCTCGACCCACCTGGTGTCCCAGGTAAGTCACTCTGTTTTGGCCTATTTGACACTTTTTGGCCTTAACAGTTAGTCCTACCTGCCTGATGCGCTCAAAGACCTTTTTCAGGTGTAGTAGGTGTTCGGGCCAGGAGTCTGAAAAAATGGCCACATCATCGAGGTAGGCAACTGCATATTCTCCCAGTCCTGCTAGTAGACCATCTACCAGCCTCTGGAAGGTGGCGGGTGCATTTCGCAGCCCGAAAGGAAGGACATTAAATTCATACATCCCCGCATGGGTGATGAATGCTGACCTTTCCTTGGCAGGTTCATCTAGCAGTACTCGCCAGTACCCCTTGGTTAAGTCTATTGTAGAGATGAACTGGGCACGTTCCAACTTCTCCAATAGCTCATCGGTGCGTGGCATTGGATAGTTGTCTGGACGAGTTACCGCATTTAGCTTATGGTAGTCCACGCAGAAGCGTATTTCCCCATCTGGTTTGGGTACCAGAACCACTGGAGATGCCCATGCACTGGTAGATAAGCGGATTATACCCATCTGTAGCATGTTCTGGATCTCTCGTTCTATAGCACCTTGGGCATGAGGAGACACCCGGTAGGGTGGTGTTCTAATGGGGTGAGCATTACTTGTGTCAATGGAGTGGTATGCCCGTTCGGTCCGTCCTGGGGTGGCTGAGAACAATGGGGCGAAGCTAGTGCACAGCTCCTTGATTTGTTGCCACTGCAGACGTTCCAGGGTTGTGGAGAGGTTCACCTCTTCCACGCCACCATCTTTTTTCCCGTCATAGTAGTCACCTTCAGGCCACTCAGCATCATCTCCCTGGACTGTAAACTGACAAACCTGTAAGTCTCTGGAATAGAAAGGCTTGAGAGAATTAACATGGTACACTCAGGGCTTTAGTAAGGAATTGGGAAATGCTATGAGGTAGTTCACAGTTCCCAGGCTCTCTTGGACTGTGAATGGCCCTTCCCATGATGTTTCCATCTTATGGGCCTGTTGCGCCTTCAAGACCATAACCTGGTCTCCTCTCTTGAAGGAATGTTCTCTATTATGTTTGTCATACCAGGCCTTTTGTTCTTCCTGAGCATCCTTTAGGTTTTCTTTAGCAAGGGCTAAAGAGTGTCGGAGGGTGTTTTGTAGGTTGCTTACAAAGTCCAGAATGTTAGTCCCTGGAGAAGGCGTAAATCCCTCCCATTGCTGCTTCACCAACTGTAATGGCCCCTTAAGCTCGTGACCATACACAAGTTCAAATGGTGAAAACCCTAAACTGGGATGTGGTACAGCCCTGTAGGCAAAAAGCAACTGCTGCAACACTAGGTCCCAATTATTGGAGTGTTCGTTGACAAATTTACGTATCATGGCCCCCAAAGTTCCATTAAACCTTTCCACCAGGCCATTGGTTTGATGGTGGTACGGGGTGGCAACCAAGTGGTTCACCCCATGAGTTTCCCACAGTTTTTGCATGGTCCCTGCCAGGAAATTAGATCCTGAATCTGTAAGGATGTCGGAGGGCCAACCTACCCTGGCAAAAATGTCTGTTAGGGCCTGACACACAGCGTTAGCCCTGGTGTTGCCTAGAGCTACTGCTTCCGGCCATCGGGTAGCAAAGTCCACGAAAGTCAGTACGTACTGCTTTCCTCTGGGGGTCTTTTTTGGGAAAGGACCCAGAATATCCACAGCTACTCGCTGAAATGGGACCTCAATTATGGGGAGTGGCTGGAGAGGGGCCTTGACCTGGTCTTGGGGCTTTCGCTTTCCCACTCTTTGGCATACCTCACAAGACTGGACATACTTGGCAACGTCCTTGCCCATCCCCTCCCAGTGGAAGGACTTCCCCAATCTGTCTTTGGTTCTGTTCACCCCAGCATGGCCACTGGGATGATCATGGGCTAAGCTTAAGAGCTTCCTCCGGTACTTAGTTGGAACCACCAACTGTTTTTGCAGCTGCCATTCTTCCCGGTGTCCACCAGAAAGAATCTCCTTATATAAAAGTCCTTGGTCTATAACAAACCAAGATCGGTGAGAAGAGCTGAGAGGCGGTGGGGTGCTCCGTGCCGCCGCCCAAGCTTTCTGAAGGCTGTCATCTGCTTCCTGCTCAGTCTGGAACTGTTCCCTTGAGGCTGGGGTCACTAGTTCATCCTCAGACTGGGGACTTGGGCTTGGTCCCTCTGAAAGCAATGTAGGTGATGGGGTTGTTTCCATTGCTGGTGAACCGCTCTCCGCTGGTGCACCTGCGGGTATTTCAGGCTCTGGCTGAGTCTTTTGGGTATGGCTGTCTGTTGATTCTACCAGTTCTGGCTCGCTGGCGCCCTCTGGCGTTGAGTTTGAAGATGTGGTTGCAATTGCTGGTGCTGGCTGCTGTTCCAGTTCCGGGCCTGGGACTGGAGGTGCTGTGGCTGTTTCAGTGGTTGGCATGGAATCTGGGTCCACTACCTCTGTCTGGGTCTCTGGTAACACAGACGGGGCATCTGTGGATGGCTCAGGAACAGGAATGGGTCTGGAAGCTTGCCTGGTTTGGCTACGTGTAACCATTCCCACTCTCTTGGCCCTCTTCACCTGGTTGGCCAAGTCTTCCCCCAGTAGCATGGGGATGGAATAATTGTCATAGACTGCAAAAGTCCACATTCGTGACCAGCCTTTGTACTGGACAGGCAGTTTAGCTGTAGGCAAGTCTACAGTTTGTGACATGAAGGTGTCTACTACGACGGGAAAAAAGACGGTGGTGTGGAAGAAGTGAACTTCTCCACAAGACCTGTTGGAGTTTTTCTTTAGCGGGGACTTCAGGGAATTGAGTCTGCAGCTCACCAGGGAATTGGTGGAAGGAAAATGTCAAGGGGAAAATCTCTTTATGTTAGATTTACTAAGCCTGACTTTGCATACCCTCTGGGTGAGGGGGAGAGATTAGATCTCTCGGTACTTGTGTTTCCAGGACTGGAAGCAGGGAATCTCCTAGGGTCGTCCAGGGAGGGGAGCCTGGGAGGAAGTAACAAGGAAACAAGGGGAAGGGGTTATTTCCCTTTGTTGTAAGACTCAAGGCATCTGAGTTTGGGGGTCCCCCAGGGAAGGTTTTGGGGAGACCACAGTGAGCTAGGCACTGTATAATTCTTAGCTGGTGGCAGCGATACCAGGTCCAAGCTGGTAACTAAGCTTGGAGGTTTTCATGCTAACACCCATATTTTGGATGCTAAGGTCCAGATCTGGGAAAAAATGTTATGACACAAGGTCCTTCTCCTCCTCTGTTGCTTCCAACTGATGCATCCCCAATCTATATCTAAAGTTCTTATTATTAATCCCTAAGTGCATGACCTTGCACTTTTCACTATTAAATTTCATCCTATTACTATTACTCCAGTTTACAAGGTCGTCCAGATCTTCCTGTATGATATCCCGGTCCTTCTCCGTGTTAGCAATACCCCCCAGCTTTGTGTCATCCGTGAACTTTATTAGCACATTCCCGCTTTTTGTGCCAAGGTCGGTAATAAAAAGGTTAAATAAGATTGGTCCCAGAACCGATCCTTGAGGAACTCCACTAGTAACCTCCTTCCAGCCTGACAGTTCACCCTTCAGTACGACCCGTTGTAGTCTCCCCTTTAACCAGTTCCTTATCCACCTTTCAATTCTTATATTGATCCCCATCTTTTCCAATTTGACTAATAATTCCGCATGTGGAACCGTGTCAAATGCCTTACTGAAATCGAGGTAAATTAGGTCTACCGCATTTCCTTTGTCTAAATAGTTTGTCACCTTCTCAAAGAAGGAGATCAGGTTGGTTTGGCACGATCTACCTTTAATAAAACCATGTTGTACTTTGTCTCAATTACCATTGACCTCAATGTCCTTAACTACTTTCTCCTTCAAAATTTTTTCCAAGACCTTACATACTACAGATGTCAAACTAACAGGCCTATAGTTACTCGGGTTACTCTTTCTCCCTTTCTTAAAGATAGGAACTACGTTAGCAATTCTCCAGTCGTATGGTACAACCCCTGAGTTTACTGATTCATTAAAAATTCTCGCTAACGGGCTTGCAATTTCATGTGCCAGTTCCTTTAATATTCTCGGATGAAGATTGTCTGGGCCCTCCGATTTTGTCCCATTAAGCTGTTCAAGTATGGTTTCTACCTCAGATGTGGTAATATCCACCTTCATATCCTCATTCCCGTTTGTCATCCTTCCATTAGCCCTAAGCTCCCCATTAGCCTTATTGGGACAGCTTAATGGGACAAAATCAGAGGGCCCGGACAATCTTCATCTGAGAATATTAAAGGAACTGGCGCATGAAATTGCAAGCCCGTTAGCGAGAATTGTTAATGTGACAACACTTTTTAAAAAGGGCTCCAGAGGTGATCATGGCAAATACAGGCCAGTAAGCCTGACTTCAGTACTGGGCAAACTGGTTGAAACTATAGTAAAAAAAAAATGGTCAGACATATAGATGAATATAATTTGTTGGAGAAGAGTCAATATGTTTTTTGTAAAGGGAAATCATGCCTCATCAATCTACTAGAATTCTTTGTGGGGGTTTGTGATGTTATTAATATTATCTGGGACCATATAGAACATGGTTGCAACCAAGGTCCTGTAGTGGAACCAAATCTTATGTAAATGGTGTCATATAAGGTGTCTAAGACCAGGTTATGGGTTGCTGGTTATGATTATGCTGTCTATATGTATGTATCATTTTTGGTTGAAGTTATGAATACTGGCTCTATCCTGTCTGTATTTCAAACTTGTGCTATGCTTCTGGGAAACCTCCTAGACAAGTTGGTGTTAGCTCTGCCTAGCCTGCTTGATGGTCCATTAAGGACCATCAGCTACACAATTGACCCTTTGAGAGAAGGCAGATACATCTTGTAGCTCAGCAAAGTATGCAGGAACCTGCCCATGTGATGCCAGACTCCATTTTGCTGTAATTTTCCACAGGAAGGACAAAGAGGTTCTTACACCTGGAAAATACTATAAAAGGCTGATGCCTCATCTCCATCTTGTCTTCAATCCTGCTTCTTACCTCTGGAGGAATTTTGCTACAAACTGAAGCTCTGAATAAAGGACTGAATGACCCATCCCAGTGGGGGATGTACTCCAGAGACTTGATTTGAACCTGCAGTTTACTCCATCACTGCTACAAGCCTGAAACTAAGAACTTTGCCATTACTGTATGTAATTGATTCCATTTAACCAATTCTAGCTCTCATCTATATCTTTTTCCTTTTATGAATAAACCTTTAGATTTTTTATTCTAAAGGATTGACAACAGCGTGATTTGTGGGTAAGATCTGATGTGCATATTGACCTGGGTCTGGGGCTTGATTCTTTGGGATCAAGAGAACCTTTTTCTTTTATTGGGGGTTGGTTTTCATAATCATTCATCCCCAGGACGAGTGGCACTGGTGGTGATACTGGGAGACTGGAGTGTCTAAGGAAATTGCTTGTGTGACTTGTGGTTAGCCAGTGGGGTGAAACCAAAGTCCTCTTTGTCTGTCTGGTTTGGTTTGCCTTCGAGGTGGAAAAACCCCAGCCTTGGGCTGTAACTGCCCTGTTTAAGCAATTGGTCCTGAACTGGCACTCTCAGTTGGGTCCCGCCAGAACCGCATCATCACAGGGTTCAAAAAGGGGGATCCAGTAGGTATAGTGTACTCAGATTTTCAGAAAGCCTTTGACAAGGTCCCTCACCAAAAGATCTTAAGCAAAGTAAGTTGTCATGGGATAAGAGGGAAGGTCCTCTCATGGATTGGTAACTGATTAAATGATAGGAAACAAAGACTAGGTGTCACACTGTGTACCTCAAGGGAACACCCAGCGCCCCCATGTTCATCCTTGTAAAATGATTGTGTGGTATCCAATGCAAAGTTTGTCATGTTGGGTGTCTTCAGAAGGCTCATGACGCAGTGAACATTGTTATAGTAATGTTATAGGTTATAATTTCATGTAGGTAATTATGAGGCTGAAAATGTGTCCTCACTACCAGCCAAAGCTCTCCAAGAACGAAGAGGCAGTTCACACCTCATCAGGGCATGTATGGCACAAACCCAGCCCAGCCTCACAGGAACAAAAGACGTTGGCCTAGGCAGCAACAAAAGAATCTGTTAGACTCTTGAGGGAGTCACCCCCTTTCTTAGGTCAGTTTGCAACTGCAATGAGGTAATGCTCACCTGACTCTGAAGTGGCAGGGAGAGCCAAGAAGGAAGAAGGGACATGATAAAAGGGAGAGACTTTTGCCATGCTCTCTTTCTCTTCCACCTACATCTACAGACACCACCTCCACCAAGTGACTGAAGAACTGATCAAAGGGGAGAGCCTGACTGAAGAGCAACCAGCCAGTCTGTGGTGAGAAGCATCTACATTTGTAAGGGCACTGAAAGTGTTAACGTAACCCTACTGCCTGTCTGAGTTGGCAGCAACAAGGGCCAGGTTCAGTATCTAGGGGTTCTATTTCAATCAGTGCCGTAACAAGGGCAAGGCGAGTGAGGCTTGCCTCAGGCACAAAAAGCCAAAGGGTGCAAAAGTGGTGGAGAAAAAGGAAAAAAAAAAAAAAGCTGCTGGCTGGCACAGAGATATTTATAACTCAGGTGCTCTCCCCCTCCCTGCCCCACCTGCCGCCCCCCTATGCCTCCCCCGAGTGTCCTCCAGCCCCGACTTGCTTCCCCTGCACTCTTCCAAGCCTGGAGCAGAGCAGGTCCATGAGTCCTCCCTGTAGCAACTGCTGCTGCAGGGGCCTAGTGTCCCCCATCTCACTGCCAGACTGACTCTGAGCCTGCCCTTCCCCCTCAGACCCTTTCATTTTCCAATGGGATCCTCCAGCAGCACAGGGGATCCCCCTGCCTACAGTCACGGCTCCTGCCCCATGCTGGGCAAGGAGGCAGCCCCATCCCTCACCCCCAGTGAGGCTACAGTCAGGGGCAACAGTAGGGGAGGAGGCACACACAGCACCCCCCGGAACCCACCACCACGGGGGAGGCAAGGGAGATTCCTGGATCTGAGAGAGGCCCTAGGAGAACATGCAGTGAAAGCGGGGTGAGTGTGCTACGGGGGGGCTGGAAAGGAGGGCTCCTCCCCCAGAGCTTGCTGCTGCTGGCAAGGAAAGGGCTGGGGGAGTCCTCCTCTCTGGTCCTTGTCCCGGAGCAGCCTGCCTGCACCCCAAACTCATCCCCAGCCCTGCCTCACCCCAGAGCCCACACCTCCAGTCAGAGCTTTCACCCCACCACTGCACCCTCAACCCTCTGTCTGAACCCCTCTAGGACCCCAAACATCTTATCCCAAGTTCCAGCCAGAGCCCTCACCCCCCACACTTCTACCCCAGTCCCCAGCCCTGACCCCCTCTCACACTCCAAATTTCCCATTCCCAGCCCCAGACAGAGCCCTCACCCCTACTCTCACCCTGAGCCCCTCCTACACTCCAAGCCCCTCATCTGCAGCCACAACCCACAGCCCTCACCCCTGCACACATCCCTCTGCACCCCTCCCATCCCCAAACTCCCTCCTAGAATCTGTACCCCCTCCCTCCGCACCCCCTCCAATCCCCCGCCCTGAACCCCAATCCCCTGCCCCAGCCTAAGGCCTGCACCCCAGAACTCCTCCCTCACTGAAACTCCCTCCCAGACCCTTGGGCGGGTGGGGGAGCGGAGTTTGGGCAGGGGCAGGTTCTGGGCACCACCAAAATTTCTACAAACCTGCCACCCCTGATCCTGCCCTGCAAGCCTGAACTCCCAGCATTCTCAGGACACATGCTGATCCCTAGTGGCCACTGCTGATATCCAGCACCTCCGTGCTCTCTTAACCTGTGAGTCCCTCTCTGGATTGGAACTGGACTGGAACCAAAGACCATATTGGAAGCAACATTACCAGCCAAGCAGTCAAAACTTATGAGTTGATCCCCAAAATCACAGGCTCTACCGCTGCCGCTTCATCCATTTTTCGGTGGCAGCTCGGCGACAAGCCTTTCCTTCTGAAAGGAACTGAGTGACCTGCCACCGAATTGCTGCCAAAGAGCCAGCCCTGGGGGAGGGCGCAATTTTATATTCTTGCCTCAGGTGCAAAAATACCTAGTTATGGCTCTGGTTTCAATAACGCAATGCAAAACCAGCTCGAGCCCCAACTCAGTGACCTGGGACAATTACATACCACCCCCCGGGCAATACTTCCCCTCTCGCAAGCACGGAGTCTGAGTGTAGCAAAATCCTTTTAATAAAGGAGGAAAAAAATGTGGCATTATGTTGGGGAAACACTACAAACAGGATTCATAACACAAACCATGAGCAAAAGACCCACTCCTAAGTAAGTTTGGCAGTGTCCTTTTCCCCTCAGGGTCTTAAGTCTAACAACCCAAAAGATCACCCCAAAAGTCTCTTGAGTCCAGCAACCCAAAACTCACCCAAAAGTCCAACAACCCAAAAGTCTCTGTCCTGGTCAGTACAGCCCCAGAGTTCAAAAGTTTATCCGCAGAGTTTTACCCCCCGCAACCTGGGTGGAAATGTGGGGGAGGAAAGGGGCACATGGGGTGTTAAGGGATACCTTACATGGTCCAAGACCAACTGCCCCACCTCTCCATGGGGTTCTGCTGCAGCCTTTGCCATGAGCCACTCCACTCCAGCAGCCATCCCGTGAGCCGCTGCAGTCATCCCACAAACTGCTTCCCTCTGCCCTGCTTCAGTTCACTTGCTGTCCTGTGAGCCACTCCAACCATCCTGCAAACTGCTCAGCTCCACTCCGCTCACCATCCCATGGGCCGTTTCAACCATCCTACAAACTGCTCCACTCTGCCAGCTACTTAGCAATAGACTTTCAGGCTTCCCTACTAGTTCACACAGCAGTCAGTGATCTCAGCACTTAACAATTTCAGCTTTTTAGTGATTTCAGCTTGTAGTAGGGGAACCCCAGTGCTAGTGCACCATTAGCCTGAAGTGAATTCCGCACAGCAACCTGTAACTAGACAGAATCAAAATTAGCTCTGCTATTCAACAGAGAGAGAAGATACAAGTAGTGTTTCAGGCCCTAGAAGGAAGATCAATGAGACAACAAGCATCAAATATCTATCCCCAGCTTGTCAATTCACAGGGTTTTGGAACCTATGTCCTTTGTCTAGCGAGTGCTACTTAGTTGATGATGAGTCCCTCTGTCACAAAACAGTTCCACTGGCCTTGATTCACATAATCAGGGTAACAACACTTTATTCTTCCTGCCCCAATAACAGAGAAACTGGGGATCCCACAGCAGCCAAAGTGACCATTTGGGCATCTGTGGGCTCATGCTAGGCGGGGTGGGTGCGCCTGTGCAAACAAGACCAGCCCCGGAAGTTATTTTCCACAACTTGCCACAATGCACCACCGAATGGCAGGGTAGAGCTCATCCTGACTCTGCTTACATTAAGATCAGTTTAGAATGCATTTTGTTTTTATTTCATTTGCCCAAATCTAAATTGTTATGCTTTGATTTATCACTTAAAATCTATCTTTATAGTTAATAAATGTGTTTGTTTATTCTACTTGAAGCAGTGCATTTGGTTTGAAGCATGCCAGAGACTCCCCTTGGGATAACAAGCCTGGTACATATCCATTTCTTTGCTAAATTGATGAACTCATATAAGCTTGCAGTGTCCAGCGGGCATAACTGCACACTGCAAGATGGAAGTTCCAAGCATTGTGTCTGGCACCAGAGATATTTGCTAGTGTCATCCAGTTGCAAGTAGCTGAGAGCAGCTTACATGGCAAAGTCTGTGCATGAACAGCCCAGGAGTGGGGGTTCTCATAGTAGAGCAGGGTAAGGCTGTCTCCCAGAGTCAAGGATTGGAGTAACCTAGCAGATCACTGGCCCAGATAACACCAGAGGGGAACGCTCAGTAGGAATAAATGGTCAGTTTTCAGAATGGAGACAGGTAAATAGTGGTGTCTGCCAGGGGTCTGTATTGGGCCCAGTCCTATTCAACTTATTCATAAATTACATGAAAAAAGGGGTAAACAGTGAGGTGGCAAAATTTACAGATGATATAAAACTACTCAAAATAGTTAAGTCTCAAGCAGACTGCAAAGAGCTACAAAAGGACTTCTAAAAACTGAGTGACTGGGCAACAAAATGGCAGATGAAATTCAATGTCAATAAATGCAAAGTAATGCACATTGGAAAACATAATCCCAATTACACATATGGGGTATAAATTAGCTGTTACCACTCAAGAAACAGATCTTGAAGTCATTCACAGAATCAAAGAATATCAGGGTTGGAAGGGACCTCAGGAGATCATCTAGTCCAGCGGTCGGCAGCTTTTCAGAAGTGGTGTGCAGAGTCTTCATTTATTTACTCTAATATAAGGTTTTGCGTGCTGGTAATACATTTTAACGTTTTTAGAAGGTCTCTTTCTATAAGTCTATAATATATAACTAAACTATTGTTGTATGTAAAGTAAATAAGGTTTTTTTAAATTTTTAAGATACTTCATTTAAAATTAAATTAAAATGCAGAGCCCCCTGGACTGGTGGCCAGACCCGGGCAGTGTGAGTGCCACTGAAAATCAGCTCGTGTGCCGCCTTCGGCACACGTGTCAGAGGTTGCCTACCCCGATCTAGTCCAACTCCCTGCTCAAAGCAGGACCAATCCCCAACTAAATCATCCCAGCCAGGGCTTTGTCAACCCTGACTTTATAAACCTCTAAGGAAGGAGTTTCCACCACCTCCCTAGGTAACCCATTCCAGTGCTTAATTGTGGATAGTTGTGGATAGTTCTCTGAAAACATCCACTCAATGTGCAGCAGCAGTCAAAAAAGTGAAAAGAATGTTGGGAATCATTAAGTAAGGGATAGACAATAAGAGAGAAAATATCATATTGCCTATATATAAATACATGGTACTCCCATATATTGAATACTGCATGCAGATGTGGTCACCCCATATCAGAAAGATATATTAGAATTGGAAAAGGTTCAGAAAAGGGCAACAAAAATGATTAGGTGTATGGAACAGCTTCCGTATAAGGAGAGATTAATAAGAATGGGACTTTTCAGCCTGGAAAGGAGAAGACTACGGGAGGATATGATAGAGGTCTATAAAATCATGATTGGTGTGGAGAAAATAAATAAGGAAGTGTTATTTCCTCCTTCTCATAACACAAGAACTAGGGGCCACCCTAGGCAGCAGGTTTAAAACAAACAGAAGGAAGTACTTCTTCACACAATGCACAGTCAACTCATTGCCAGGGGATGTTGTGAAGGCCAAATCTATAATGGGGTTCAAAAAAGAACTAGATAAGTTTGTGGAGGATAGGTCCATCAGTGGCTATTAGCCAGGATGGGCAAGGATGGTCCCCCTATCTTCTGTTTTCCAGAAGCTGGGAATGGGCAACGGGTTGAAATACTTGAAGATTACCTGTTCTGTTTATTCCCTCTAGGGCACTTGGCATTGGCCACTGTTGCAAAACAGGATCCTGGGCTAGATGGACCTTTGGTCTGCCCAGTATGGCCATTCTTACCTGTTGTTCCCCTCCTGCTTCCAGTAATGTTGTCCGTCCCACCCTGACAGTGAGTGCCCCTCCTCACCCATCCATCAATCCCCATTCATGGCTGGGATCAGAAAAAACAGCATCTAAATGTCTCTGGGGCTCTGTCTCCAGTCCCAAGGCAGCTGGTCCAGGTGTCACCATCTGACCCAGCTAGTGATTCAGTTTGATTGAGGTGCTCGGTAGGCAGGAACTCCCTGGAGTCCATTCAGCTCTGCTACTATGTCTCGCTGCAGAGTCTTCACTTTGCATTATCACCCATGCCCACTTGGGTGGGGAGCCATGATTCATTGATTCCAAGGCCAGGAGGGACCATTGTGATCATCTAGTCTGACCTTGTGTACAACACAGGCCAGAGAACTCCCCCACATAATTCCTAGAGCAGATCTGTTAGAAAAACATCCAATCTTGATTAAAAAATTGGCATCCATCACCACCCTTGGTCAATTGTTCCAATGTTTGACTACCCTCACTACTAAAAATGTATGTCTTATTTCCAGTGTGAAACTGCCTAGGTTCAGGCCATTGGATCGTGTTAAGCTTTTCTCTCTAGATTGAAGAGCCCATTGTCAAATATTTGTTCCCCATGTAGGCACTTACAAACTGATCAAGTCACCCGTTACCCCTCTCTTTGTTAAGCTAAATAGATTGAGCTTCCTGAGTCTATCACTATATAACAGGTTTTCTAATCCTTTAATCATTCTCATGGCTCTTCTCTGACTCCTCTCCAATTTATCAACATCCTTCTTGAATTGTGGACCCCAGAACCAGAAACAGTATTCCAGAAACAATGACATCAATGTCAGATACAGAGGGAAAATAACCTCTTTGCTCCTACTTGAGTTTCCCCTATTTATGCACCCAAAGATTGCATTATCCTTTTTGGCCATAATGTCACACTGGGAGCTCATGTTCAGCTGATTATCCACCTCTCCTTACCCCAAATCTTTTTCAGTCACCGCTTCCCAGAACAGAGTCCCCCATCTGGTAAGTGTGGCTTGAATTCTTTGTTCCTAAATGTATGCAGTAGGGCTGTTGATTAATCACAGTCAACTCATGTGATTAACTCAATAATATAATCACGATTAAAAAAATAATTGTGATTAAATGAAGTTTTAATTGCACTGTTAAGCAATAGAATACCAATTGAAATTTATTAAACATTGTGGATGGTTTTCTACATTTTCATATCAAAGCATATATTATTTTTTATTATAAATATTTGCACTGTAAAAATGATAAACAAAAAATTGTATTTTTCAATTCACCTCATACAAGTACTGTAGTGCAATCTCTTTATTGTGAAAGTGTAACTTACAAATGTAGATTTTTTTTGTTACATAACTGCACTCAAAAACAAAACAATGTAAAACTTCAGTGCCTACAAGTTCAATCAGTCCTACTTCTTGTTCAGCCAATCGCTAGGACAAACAAGTTTGTTTACATTTACAGGAGATAACGCTGCCCTCTTCTTGTTTACAATGGCACCAGAAAGTGAGAACAGGCATTTGCATGGCATTTTTGTAGCTGGCATTGCAAAGTATTTATGTGCCACATATGCTAAACATTTGTATGTCCCTTCATGCTCCATCCACCATTCCTGAGGACATGCATCCATACTGATGATGCTCATTAAAACAAAAAATGTGTTGATTTAATTTTTGACCACACTCCTTGGGGAAGAATTGTATGTCTCCTGCTCAGTGTTTTACCCACCTTCTGCCATATATTTCATGTTATAACAGTCTCAGATAATGACCCAGCACATGCTAATTTTAAGAACACATTTACTGTAGATTTGTTTGTATGTGGGGGGAGAGAGAGAATGGGTTTTTGGAGTGTTGAGAGTGTGTCAACACACTGTCTTGTAAGTTCAGATCCCCCTAGCCCCCCTGCCTCTCATTCACTCACTCAGTAAATGTTTGCTTTGCCCCATTGTAGATAAGCAGCCGCTGTCTGAAATGGAGCTCTCAAAAGGCACTTCTGCATTCCTCAGCTGATTTCACAACAAAGAGAAGAGAGACCACTTGACTTAAGTGGGATTATGGGACGTTTCTGGAGGTCAGTCAGAACACTGTAACTTAACTCCCCATTTACACTGGCTCTGAGGTGTCTCAGCCAATATGTAACAGCCGTTATCCCTCTCACGGAGGTGGAGTACCAGGAGCGCTCTAGCCAGGGAGTCAGAGCTCTCTATGTGCCCTGCCAGTGTGGACAGGGAGTAAGGTAGAGCGCTCTGGGTGGCTTTATTGCAGTATAAAGTGCCAGTGTAGCCAAGCCCTTACAGAAATGAATAGGTTCACTGCATGCTAAGAGACAGGGCACACATCACCCTGGCAGGTGAGCTAAAGACTCACACTTCACTCTAACCCCCAGCACTGAGACAGTTTTGAAATAAAACAAGAATAAGTTTAATATCAAAGAGCAGAGCTTTAAGTGATGGTAAGCAAGAGAAAAATAGACAGGTCTGGTTACAAAACAAACAAACAAACAAACAAACAAAAACAGGCTTTCTAGTGACTACAGCTTAATGTTAGCAAGTTACAATCTTTGCCTCTGCAGTTTTCTTCCAAGTTGCTAGCATCCCCAGCCCTCCAGACTAGGAAGAGCCACTTTCCCAGGTGGCTGTAGCATATGTCCTGCCCAAAGTCACACTCCCCAATGCCAGTTCTTAGGAGTTCTTATAATGTTGTCCTGTATGCAATTTAGGGACCTTTTGTCTGAGCATCCTTTGGTTTCAAGTACCTACAGAGATGATCCAGGAATTTTTCATTTTTGTTCTCTTCTTATCCTGGCTGTTCCATGTGGAACAGGTTAGATTTTCATAGGAATGAGTGAAGACCCAGAATGTGACACACTGTGCATATGAATGGTGAGCTGATTCCATTCTGGAGCAGGTGGAGGCTGGAACAGCCTTGGAAGTTGCTGAGAGAAGGCAGATCAGACAGAGTACAGAGAGAAGCAGATCTGGGAGAGTCATGGTAGGTTTCAAACCTGGAATAGGGAGAAGCATGAAGGAAGATAGGAGAAAGTGGCATCAGCCAACAGCAGAAGAAGTAGAAATAGCAGAAGGAAAAGTGAGAGGAACATGTAATACATATTCTGCCTTTATAAAGTGAAGGTTTAAGCTGAGAGGACCATAAAGGAGATCAGTAGGTCAGCTCCACAGCCAGTGATCAAGAGGCAGGCACTGAAAAGGAGCAGCAAAAGATGAAGAGGCAAGTGAACTTGCATGATGACTTTATAGTAAGGGACCTGGCTGAAGAGATCTGCCATCTAGACACAGAGTACAGGATGGTACCTGCTGCCTCTTGGGTACAGCACAATGGCTATCCTGAGGCATGCTGGGAATTAGGAAAAGAGACAAGTAAAAGAAGAGTAATAAAATCAAAGATCTAGGATGAGAACTGAAGAAACAGTACAGGGCATCTTCATGGAGACCCTTCTAATGTATAGCACAAGTGAATGACAAACCCAGCTCATTTGGGAGAACAGCCCATGGATGTGCCAGTGGTAGAGAGGGACGTTTGAGACTCATGGAGCACTGGAGCCTTTTGTGATGATAGGTGACTACCAAGATGAAACAGATCTACATAAAGCAAAGGATCCCTAAACTCTTGGTTTAAACTCTCAGGGCTTTCTAGGCAACCTTCAAATGAGGATGGAGCAGGAAAATAGGACCTATTGCTCAACTCACGTGATATGGCCTGACCTCCCTGTGTACCAAATGAGAGGCAGAGGTGATGCGGGGACATTTTGCATCAGGAGTATTTACCAAGCCAAGGAGGTAAGATGGCATAACAGAGAGGATGGTGAAATATTGTGGGTAAAGTAAGAAATTACTGAGTATCTTCTTCAAGCTCCAGGCTGTGAACTGCTTCTTGCTAATGTGACTCGATTCCCAGCAGTCATTATTAGAAGCCAATCTCCAGATATCAAACCATTTTCATGTCAACATTTCTGATTATCACACTCTCAGCAAACTGGTCAAGTTCAGGTCGGGCCTTGCTAACTCCCAACCCATGCTCCATCTTTTCCAGAGTATAGATGCAGACTAGCACCTCTTAACTGATTACAGTTGGTCATGTTCTAGCCTAGGCTACAACTTGACCAGCTCAAATGAATGTAAAGGTGTTATTGGTGTCCACAAGTGGTAATGTGGAGTTGCCGTCTAGTTAAGCTAACTTGATTGAAAACCTATCATTCTGCGGGGCCATTATGATGATTAAAAAGCTCTTGCTTTTTGAGAGGCAGCAGGTAGGACAGTGCTCCCTCCTGCTCTCTGCTCCACTACTACCCAGGTTGTGACACTCTGGACCTGTCTGTGCTCCAGTTGAGAGGCATAATTGCAGCACATGTTGATTTACCTGAGCAAGCTTAGAACAAAGCTAGCTTGAAACACTAGAGAAGTGAACCAGGACCTTGGGTATGTTGTCCAGGCCCACAGCCTGTGCTGCCACAGCTGACCTTTGATCTAAGCTAGCGCAGGTCTGTCTGCACATGTTGCAATTTCACCTCCTGACTCCAGTGTCAGCCAACCCTTAATGGTATGACCAACACATTTTTCAGGAGACCCCCTAGAACACAGTTTGGGGGGCTGGGGTCTTCTTGGGTGTCTAATATTTCTGTTAGTTGATTGTATAGGTCTGTCATGGGTGCCTTGTCCAGAGCCCTCAGCCTCATATTAAAGTCCCCTTCCAGCCCCACTGCATTCACTGCTAGCCATAGCTATGCCCCTGTGCCAGCAGCAGGGGAGTGATGTATGAGCCAGTGCAGTAGCTCTTAACCAGTGGTTCTCAAACTTTCATACTGGTGACCCCTTACACACAGCAAGCCTGAGTGCGACCCCCCTTATAAATTAAAAACATTTTTTGTATATTTAACACCATTATAAATGCTGGAGGCAAAGCAGGGTTTGGGGTGGAGGGTGACAGCTTGCATCCCCCATGTCATAACATCATGACCCCCTGAAGGGTTCTGTAGCGGGCCGGTGTGGCTCCTCTCCTGCCCAGGAGAGGGCAGTGAGCCCGCTCCTCAGAGGGTCAGGCACGACCCGGAAGCACAAAAGCCGGCTGTCAGAGCTCAGTCAGAGCCCAGCCACCGCCAGGAGCAGACCTGCCACAGGGAGCTCAGGACTGGGAAGCTGCTGAGGGTCCAGGGCAGTTGCCCTGACTGGCCGGAGCTTCCCCGCGCCCGCTACTGGGAGGAGCCGCCAGAGCTTCCCCATGCCTGCTATTCGGAGGAGCTGCTGGAGCTTCCCCAACCCTGCTGTTACCCCAAGAAACCCCTGGAGCAAGCCTGGCCGGATTTCCCAGAGGAGCTGCCGGACCTACCACCCAGCCCCGGCCAGGAGGAGCCCATGCTGTTGGACTTCCCGGGAGTGGACACCACGGACCAGGTAGGCCCAGAGGGGGAAATTGGAAGTAGCCTGGGGGCAGACAACCCCAGTCAGGCTGCAGATTTACCTGAACCTATGTCAGTGTGTTGCGGTCAGGATCCCCACTGACCGTCAGTGGTGATAGCTGCTACTAGGGCCCCGGGCTGGAACGCAGTGGAGTGGGAGAGCCTGCGTTCCCCCCGCCACCCTTCCAAGGGTGGCAGACTTCCCCTCTCCCTGGCCTGAGCAGGCCATCCCGGCTAGCCCCTCCTGAAGGGCCTGAGCCCGGACCTGAGTGTTGCCCTGCCCTGAGCCAGGGCCTGGGCTTTATCCTAATTGACTGTGTATTGTTGCTCAGCCCTGAGACAGAGGGCCTGAGCTCCCAAATGGCTGTATATTGTTGCCCAGCCCTGACACAGAGGGCTTGAGCTACCAATTGACTGTATATTGTTGTCCAGCCCTGAGACAAAGGGCTTGAGCTCCTCATTAACTGTGTATTGCTGCTCTGCAGCAGAGGGCCTGAGCTCTCAGTTGACTGTATATTGTTGCTCAGCCTTGCAGCAGAGGGCCTGAGCTCCTGATTGACTGTGTCTTGTCGCTCCGCCCTGCAGCAGAGGGCCTGAGCTCCCCATTGACTGTATATTGTTACTCAGCCTTGCAGCCGAAGGCCTGAGTTCTTAACTGACTGTGTATTGTTGCTCCGCCTTGCAGCAGAAGGCCTGAGCCCCCAAGTAACTGTGCATTGTCATGTAGCCCTGAAGCCAAGGGCCAGACCTGACCACGTGTAGCGGGCCGGTGTGGCTCCCCTCCGAGAGGGTCGAGCCCCGGTCGCACACCTCTACAGGTTCCAACTCCCAGTTTGAGAGCCCCTGCTCTAAACCAACCAGAAAAGATGCACTGCACAAGTGTTCCTCCTTGGGATGGTGATTTTGACCCCAGGGCTGATTTGCACCAGCAGTGCAGCTTGGAGTGGCCACAGCTCAGCTCAGCACACATGTGGCCTAGTGGATAGAGCATTGGATTGGGCTCAAGTGGGGCAGGTTGTGTTCCATGCTCTGGGTGACTGCCTTTCCCTGAGCACTCCAAACCCCAGGTCTGCTCTCCAGGCCAAGGCAAGAAAATTCATCCCTAGTTTAGAATCATCTGGGGCCTCTGAAAGATCCCCTGCCCCAGAGTACAAGCATTGTGCCTGTCAGTCTGCATGGCCTGCTGCCTACCCATCCTAGGCATCTTCCTGCCTCCATGTTTTGTCTCATGAACTTGCAACATTGATTGCACCCAGAGCTGATGAAAAATGATTACATTTCTCTCTTCTTTACACAGCATATAGAATCATAATTCACACGTATAAAATTGTTTTATTCCTTTTTCTATTTGCTTTGGAATTATTTCATTGGAGCAAAACTGTCGGTTTAGCGATGCTGTCTCTGCTGCAGAGCCAGCCAGCCGCCACTACCCTGCAATTTTAATGATCTAATCCGACAGCTAGCACGCTTTAATTTAAAGTTTTATTAACGACTGCTTCCTACCCTCAAAGACTATATTAAAATTTGTTAATGGAATTGGAGATTATAAATGGCCCATTTCAAGCCCACTTGTGCTGTTCGACACCCACTCCCTTTATAATTCACAGCAATCCTATTAACTCGTCTTTATGTTTTGTATAGGTCATTTTGATTGTGGTTTTTTGTGTACTTCACTTATGAGCTAGTGTTCCCTGAATCTAAGCATTTGAAAGAATGTAATTTTACAAAAAATAAAATAAAATAAAAAAATCACATTTCAGATTCATTATCCTTCCATAGTGAGCTTAAAATTTAATTTCTGTAATTTACTGCAAATTTTTGAATCTACAGGCAGAATGGAAAATGAAAACAAATTCCACTGACAGCTTTAAATTGTACGTCCAAAAGCCACAACCACACGCCTAGCCCCCAGCTGTCACACAGGGGAGAGCCCCTACCCCCCACACATCTATCACCCATACCAACCCTCATCTACACTTTACTCTGTGTTCAGCCCTTCCCCAACACACAGACCCTGCAACCCCTCAAGACCTAGCTCAGGTTAGCTTGGCCTTTGTATGGGCCAGTTGCTACTCTCCTCTGAGTATAGACTTTGCTGAATGGTGAGTGTGACAGGTTCCTCCCAGGGTGCCACCTAGAAATGGAGTACCACTGAGCCCTCTGATCCTGGGCTCCCTCTCACACTGTACTGCTGTGACAAGCTGCAAAACCCTCCAGCTTGCACTTTCACCAGCATTCATACAGGTCCCCCACTCAGCTGCAGTTACACACAGACTCTCTAACCACCAGCTTCCCAGATTGGGGCCCCACAGCAGCACCATCCTACCCTGGTCAAATCTGGCCAGTATATGGGTTTAATACCCGGTCTGCCTCTCCCTCAATGTGAAGAGAACGATGCACACTTGTGGTAACGAAGCAGAGATTTTCCCCAAGCACTCCAGTCAAAGCTCACTGGTTTAGATTAAACAAAAAACAAGTTTATTAACTACAAAAGATAGATTTTAAGGGATAGCAAACAGGTCAAAGCAGACTGCCTAGCAAATAAACCAAAAACTCAAACTAAGTTTAATATAGTAGATAGATTGGATATGAATTAGCAGAGTCTCACCCTAAGAGATGATACAAGCCAGCTTCAGATTCTTAAGAGGCAAGCTGCACTTTCTTTACAGCTTGGAATCCCCAGGTGTTTTATATACGGGCTAGAAATCCCTTTACCCTAGGTCTAGCACTTCCCCCAATTCAGTCCTCACACGTTTCCAGGAGTCTTCTTGTGTGGGGAGTGAAGAACCCCAGATGATGTCATTCCCTGACTTATATAGCTTTTGCATATGGTGGGAACCCTTTGTTCCCAAAGCTTGGCTCCCAGACCAGTTTGTGGAAAAAGACTGATATCCCAAGATTGAGTCCAGCATCATGTGGCCTGGTCACATGTCCTTCTAAAGTCATGGGAGCCATCACTCACAGGCTGTATGAAGCCTTCTCAGGAAGGCTTACCAGGTAGGAGATAAGCCTCTCCTAAGGCTTATTGTTATTTTTAATGACCCATTACCCTGAATAGGCCCTGTACAACCAACTATTTAGACTAAAAGCATCTTGTCTAGTGGCCATTACCCAGCTGTAACTACATTTGAAGTACAGATACCTAGTCACTATTTATAACTTCAGATACAAAAATTATACATGCATACAAATAGGATAATCATATTAATCAAATCATAATATTTTCAGTGACATCTCACATAACTCATCTTGCATAAAATGCATCATAATTATGCTACAACCATATCATAATATCATTGTGAAGAATATGGGGTGCACTGTCATATGAAATCTGGTTCATGAATACATTCATGAGTCTGAACTGCCTGGTCAGTTTGCTGGGAATCATGGGCTCCCATTACTCATTATCTATGAGTATTCATGGAAATCTTCACAAATCTCAAATCTTCATGGATTCTACCATCAAGGATTGTTTGGCTGGAAATGTGCCCTATTCGCTATAGGCCCTTCATGTCTCGCTGTTCACTGCTCATTACTTGTAATTTGCTATTCTTGTTATCCTCCTATTTAAAAATTTCAGTTATCTAATTAAGAAGCAGAAACCCATGTGACTTAGGTGACTGATTGACTGACCAATCAACTCAGCTCACAGTAGACACAGCGAACACTCAATGTGAACAGTGTTAACTGCCCTGAATCTGAATATTACTCATTCAGATGGCTCGGTGACTATTCAGCAGTAGCACAGCAGTTCACAGGGGAGGTGGACATCCGTAACCAAGCATGTTTGCAAGCTCCACTGAGTGCAGCAGGGGCTATATTCACTGGAGTGGAAGAAGAGCAGCAACTCCACTGAATGCTTCCCTTTTGCAGCCAGACCCACAGGATCAAGGCTCTGTGCCTCTGATGGGTGGAACTGGGACTGGGGAAGAGCACTGGATGTGACATGCTCCCCTGGGCTATGAGTGGATTTCCACAGTTATTGCTGGTCTTCTTGCAGCATGGCTGCCTGCACCCGCCCTGGGCAGAAAGCACATGGCAGCTACTCTCACCCAGCACTTTGGATCCATATAAATCAATGGCATCAATGATACTAGTCACCAACATGTGCACAGATTCATAGAGTCCAAGATCAGGAGATTCCACTGTGATTCTCCAATCTGACCTCCTGTATAACACAGGCCAGGGAACTGTCCCCAAATAATTCCTATAGCAGATCTCTAGAGCTTTTCCTTTTCTCAGGTTCATCCCATTATGTCTGTCTTCAATCCCCTAATGCCACCCTGAAGAATTCCCCTCCCTCCTTGGTGCTTATAGCCTTCCGTTCCTTGAAAACAGATATCCTGTCCCCACTTCTACTTTAGCCGAAGTGGACTTATTTAACTCCTCTAATCTTGCCTCTCACATCAGTCCCTCTGGCCCCTGCTTATTCCTCTTGCTCCTCTCTGAACTCCCTGCATGTTGTCAAATATCTTTCCAGTCTGAGGTGCTCAGAAGTGATCATCCTATTTCAGAAGCTATCTCACCAGAGCTATGTACCTCCCTTCTCATCAGGTCATTGGTGCATTCTGTGGGGCAGAGTTAAGGAGCTTTGTGAAATAAGTAAGGTGAATTTTTATATGTCAATATTTTGTTAGCTGAACATACAAACTGGAAGGATTATGAGATCTTTTGATACATTACCCTATCTGGTCGTTTCCACCCTTTAATTGTAATGTTCTTATTATATAGAGTGTACAAGAGTTAAAGCAGTCACTAGAGTAACCCTAAATATCAGTTTGTCGTGGTACAATTCCCCACTCTGAACCTTAGCATCCAAAAGATGGGGTACCAGCATGAATTCCTCTAAGCTCAATTACCACCTTAGAACCTGTAGCGCTGCCACCAACCAGGAATTCCAGTGCCTGGTACACTCTGGTCCCCACAAAACCTTGCTCGGGGACCCCCAAGACCCAGACCCTCTGGATCTTAACACAAGGAAAGTAAACCCTTTCCCTCACCGTTGCCTCTCCCAGGCTTCCCCTCCCTGGGTTACCCTGGAAGATCACTGTGTGATTCAAACTCCTTGAATCACAAAACAGAGAGGACAATTCACCTTCCTCCCTCCTTCTCTTTTCCCCTCCCAGATTCTCCCTGAGAGAGACAGTAATCCTAACACAGAGAGAATTTAGCCTCTCTCTCCCTCTTCCCTCCTTTCTCCCCACCAATTCCCTGGTGAATCCAGACCCAGTCCCCTGGGGTCTCACCAGAATAAAAAAAAACAATTAGGTTCTTAAACAAGAAAAGCTTTTAATTAAAGAAAGAAAAAACAGTAAAAATTATCTTTGTAAATTTAAAAAAAATGGAATAGGTACAGGGTCTTTCAGCTATAGACACTGGGAATACCCTCCCAGCCTAAGTATACAAGTACAAATTAAAATCTTTTCAGCAAAATACCAATTTGAACTCCTTTCAGCCAAATACACGTTTGAAATTCTTCCAGCCAAATACACACTTGCAAATAAAGAAAACAAACGTAAGCCTAACTCCCTTTATCTATCAAGTACTCACTATTCTGAATCCATAACAGCCTGTATCGGAGAGATTGGAGAGAAACCTGGTTGCACATCTGGTCCCTCTGAACCCCCATAGTGAACAACAACCAAACACTAACAGCACACATACAAACTTCCCTCCCTCAAGATTTGAAAGTATCCTGTCCCTTGATTGGTCCTCTGGTCAGGTGACAGCCAGGCTCACAGATCTTAACCCTTTACAGGCAAAAGAGACATGAAATACTTCTGTTCTATTAACTCTTACTTATCTGTTTATGACACAGTTAATGACATTTTCTGTGTGGTAATAATCTGTTAGGGGGCAAATTAGGGTTTTCTGCGGTCCTGGGCCAGAGCAAGTCGAAGCCCCTCCCCACTCCTTTTACCTGTAGTGCCTCCCCCACCCTCCCTGGCACTCTTGCCAGGGAAATGGAGTTGGAGCACGGGGGCTTGCCTGGCACTCCTAATGCTCCCCAGCAGGAGTGCCAGATGGAGCAGAGCAAATCCCCATGCCCCAACCCCACTCCCCAGCAGGAGCGCTGGGCGGGCAGGCAGAGTGGGGCAATCCCATGCACCCCGACCCCACTCCCCGGCAGGAGCGCAAGGCAGAGCGAGTCGAGATGCTGGGGTGATCTAATTGGCCAGGGCTCCTGGACACAGGTCCCATTGGCACAGTGGCTAATCCATCACTGGGTGTGACTTTTTGTCCATTATTTTCCCTGCTCTGTCTTCACCACTCAAGTCAAGATTCCCAAAGATGGTACTTTTGCATAATCATTACAGTGGCTGTAGTTATGAAATGGTGACATTTTGAGCTCAAAGTGAATGTCAAAAACTGTTCTGTGAAGAAAAATGGGAATTTTTGAAAACAGTATTCTGAGCACTTGGCAATCATACCAAAAGAATATGTGTGTGTGTGTGTGTGCGCGCGAGCACGCGCAGCATTTTGTCATTGTTTTCCACCAAGTTCAATCAGTCCTTCACTTCGTCTGCCTCTTCCATCAGAGGTTTAACACACACATCCTTCCCTGCAGTACCCAATGCACCCACTGACCAACTTGCCCTTATTACCCTTTCAGCTCTGTGACACTAGGGGAGTGAGCCGGCACACAGCTGAACATCACAATTTATTCAGTGGTTCAGTGTGTCCCTGCTAATCGGTCAAAATCCTGCTGCCATGGGATAAAAAAAGTTCCATTGACTTCAGTTGGAGTTACTTGCATTTTGCAGAGAAACAGGGTCCATGGTTTGTGTAAACTAGAGCATCATGTCCACGCACAGCTCTCCCTCCTACTCCTGCTGTGCACTGTGATGGTCATCTCACGTGTTCAAGCACAACTCCCTGAAGCAGGAGCATACATGGGGAAGCACATAAACACATCTTATGGAACCAGCCAACTCAGTGTGAATTGTGAATTTGCAATGAAATGCACAATTCAGAACTTGGGGTTTGTGAATAGTTGAGTGTCCAAGCTAAAAATTTGCTTTTCACAGTGTTTGTGACAATAATGCTCAAATATTTGTTGAGAGTGAACACTGCCTCATTGAAAATCGCTTCAAATTCCAATTAATATTCATAGATTTTTCCCTCACTATTTATTCAACTCTAATGGTAGCAATTCCAGTCACTGTAGAACTGGAGCAGCTGCAAACTGATAACCTACCACTGCGGGTTAAAAGTTTGAATACTAATTTCTTGCATCAATCACACATTGGATGTCACTACTATCTATATTACCTATATCTACAGAGATATATCTAGCTCTTTACAAACTCTGACTGTACAGTTTTTTGCTCAGGCTATTTGGGCACTGGGTAAAATCATAGAAATGTCAGGCTGGAAGTAACCTCATGATGTAATCAAGTCCAGCCCCTTGCACTGAGGTCCAAGTAAACTTAGACCATTCCTGACAAGCTTTTGTCCAATCTGCTTTTAAAACTTCCAGAGATGAGAATTCCACAACCTCCCTTGGAAGCCTGTTCCAGAACTTAACGCTCTTTAGAGTTAGAAAGTTTTTCCTCACATCTAACATACATCTCCTATATTGCAGACTAAACCCATTGCTTCTCCTACCTTTGGTGGACAAGGAGATCAGTTGATCCCCATCCTCTTTATAACAGCTCTTAAAATATTGGAAGACTTATCAGCCCCTCTCCTTCCCCAAGTCTCCTTTTCTCCAGACTAAACATGTCCAGTTTTTTAACCTTTCCTCACAGGTCAGATTTTCTAAAACTTTGATCATTTTTGTTTCTTTCCTCTGTGTGATGGAGTAGGGGCTGTCTGTGTGGGGAATGGGAGAGCAGGGGAGGACTTTAGGGGATGGACAATACCGGAGCCTGTAACCTGAGCTAGGTAAGGGAGGGGAAAGGTCAACACCTTTGCCCGGGAAGGGGGACAAAGGAAGGGAGTGGCAGGAGGGAAGCAATTTGAGTTTGGGCTTGGGGCTGGGTGGGCGGAATTCAGGGTATCCTAGCTAGGATCCAAGCACCATGAAAGCCCAGAAGGACTCGATGGAGGGGTCCTGACTGTGCCTGCAAGCTCTGCTGTAACCTGTGTTCCTGTTGTCCAATAAACCTTCTGTTTTACTGGCTGGCTAAGAGTCACTGTGGGTCCCAGGAAGAGGGGTGCAGGACTGGACTCCCCACACTCCGTGACAACTGGTGGCAGTGGCGGGAGATACTGCACCCCATGGACGACGCTTCCTGCAGTAAGTGACTGGGGAGCAGTAAAACGAAGGAGTGATTAACCCCTGGGAGTGTGTGCCCAGTGAGAAGGACTTTGCAGTAACAGGGTCCCCCGGGGGATTGCAGCGAGCGGTCCCAGGGGCGGAGGAGTCTACAGCTCGACCCTGTCAGAGAGGTGGTGACCTCAAGAAGGGCTGGTGCACTAGGGGTCCCCCTGGAAACCCTGGGGAGCAGCGAGCACCTCGACCTGTGAGTGGCCAGCAGGAAGATGTATGCCAAGCGGCGCAAGTGTGACCTGCTGGAGCTGTGCAAGCAGAGGGGGCTGCGCCCGGGGAGGCTCACCAAGGACCAGCTGATTGCCCAGCTGGAGCAGGGAGACCACATGAATGAACGGAGCCCTGTCTCTGAGGGAAGCAGCTGGGCAGATGCAGCGCAGGCACCAGTGTCTGTCCCCACTGGGAGTGGTCAGCCGTCGGACGAGGGCTTCCCGAGACCCCCCCTTCCTAGGCCTAGGGGAAGGGCGAGGAGGAGCCCAGTGAATACTGAGGGCACCGTGACCCCCCCGGCCAGCAGGGGATCCTGCCAGCGAAGCTCACCCCCCAGCAGGGGATCCTCCTGGCGACGCTCGGCATCCATGGAGCGGATGCGGCTGGAATACGAAAGGGAGCTGAAATGGGAGGAGCTCAGGTTAAAGAGGCAAGAGCTGGAAGAGAAGGTGAAACAGTGTAAACATGAGGAGAACCAGCGTAAACATGAGGAGAACCAGCGTAAACATGAGCGGAAGGAGAAGGAGAAACAGCGTAAACATGAGCTGGACCTGGCCCAGCTGAGGACCAGTGAGACCCCAGCTGCGGTGAGTGAGGGGGGACCCAAGCCTACAAAGAGCTTTGATAAGCACTTGCTGCCCCGGCGTAAGGAGGGGGAGGACATAGATACCTTCCTGACGGTCTTTGAGAATGCCTGCGAGCTGCACAGGGTTGACCCTGCAGACAGGATCACAGTTCTCACCCCCTTACTGGACTCCACAGCCGTGGAGGTGTACAGCTGACTGAAAGGGGTGGAGGCAGGGGACTACGAACTGTTCAAACAGGCCCTGCTTCGCGAGTTTGGGCCGACTCCTGAGATGTTCCGGAAAAAGTTCTGGAGTCAGCGTAAAACCCGTGAGGTCACATACCTACAACTGGTCAACCGGGCGCAGGGGTATGCCCGCAAGTGGACAGCTGGGGCCCAAACTAAAGAGGACCTGCTTGACCTATTCATACTAGAGCACCTGTACGAGCAGTGCCCGTCCGACTTGAAGCTGTGGTTGATGGACTAGAAGCCGGAGAACCCACAGCACGCAGGCCAGCTGGCCGACCAATTTGTGGACAGTTGGGCAGGGGATGGCAGGGAGGAGTCTCGAAGGAGCAGGCCTGCCTCAACGCAGAGAGAGAGTCATCATGGGACCTCCCAAAGGGGGCCTATGGAGAACCCCCCCAAAAGGGGAACATCCAGCGTCAGGTCCCTCCGATCCACTCAAGGAGACGTGGGCTGCTATCGCTGTGGCCAACGAGGCCACATACTGGCCCAGTGCCCCAAGCTCAGGGACAGACCAAGCAGATCCAACCCGCAGAGGGTGGACTGGGTAAAAACCCAATCGGAGGAGGGGCTACATTCCCAGGAAAGGGGGGCTGGCAACATACCACCTGTGAAGGAGGGAGGAGGTCCCCAGGTCAGCTCCCCTGGGGGGCTGGATGCTCCAGGCTCCGGGTTTTTGGTTTACCGAGTGGGCGCGGGGCTGCCCCTCCGGAAAGAGTGCATTGTTTCCCTGGAGGTAGATGGGAGGGAGGTCACTGGGTACCGGGACATGGGCGCAGAGGTGACACTGGCCCGGCCCGAGTTGGTGGCCTCAGATCGGATAGTGCCCGACACCTACCTGACCCTGATGGGCGTGGGCAGGACCCCATTCAAGGTGCCCGTGGCGAGGGTACACCTGAAGTGGGGGGCCAAGGAGGGCCCCAAGGATGTGGGGGTACTCCCATATTTGCCCACAGACGTGTTAATGGGAGGGGACCTCGAGGACTGGCCTAGTAACACCCAGAGTGACTCGTAGTCAGAGTCGGCAAAGGGCACTCCACCCCGACAACGGGGAAGGTACTCGACCCGAGGTGCAGGACCCTAACCCAGGGGGCGGGGAACGCCCAGGGGCACGGTTCAGAGAGACTGCGGCCTCAGACCCAGCCAGCAAGAGAGAGCCGGTCCCCATCCCTTTCCCAGCTGCTGAGTTCCAGGCCGAGTTGCAGAAAGATCCCTCCTTGCGGAAGCCCAGGGACCGGGCTGACCTTAGTGTGGTACAGACCATGAGGAGAGGTTGCAAGGAGAGGTTCCTGTGAGAGAAGGGGTTCCTGTACCGAGAATGGGCTCCCCCAGGGGAAGTAGAGTCATGGGGGATCAGGAGGCAGCTGGTGGTCCCCCAGAAGTTTCGCCACAAGCTGCTGTACCTGGCCCATGACATCGCTCTCACAGGGCACCAGGAAATCCGGAGCACCAGGCAGAGGCTGCTACAGAACTTTTACTGGCCTGGGGTCTTTACCCAGGTCCGACAGTACTCCCAATCCTGTGACCCCTGCCAGAGGGTGGGGAAGGCCTGGGACAAGGGGAAAGCGGCTTTGAGGCCTTTACCCATCATAGAAGAACCTTTCCAGAAGGTGGCCATGGACATAGTGGGACCCCTCAGCAAGACGACCCGGTCAGGGAAGAAATACATCCTGGTGGTGGTGGATTTTGCCACTCGCTACCCCGAGGCAGTGACCTTGTCCTCTATCGAAGCAGACACAGTGGCAGATGCGCTGCTGACAATTTTCAGCCTGGTGGGGTTCCCCAAGGAGGTCTTAACGGATCAGGGGTCCAACTTCATGTCGGCCCTGCTCCGGTCCTTATGGCAGAAATGTGGGGTCCAGCACAACTGGGCCTCAGCGTATCACTCCCAGTCCAACGGGCTGGTGGAAAGGTTCAACGGGACGCTGAAGATGATGCTAAAAACATTTATGAACCAGCACCCGCAGGATTGGGACAAGTACTTACCTCACTTGCTGTTCGCGTACAGGGAGATACCCCAGGAATCTACCGGGTTTTCACCTTTCGAACTGTTGTATGGAAGGCGAGTAAGGGGGCCCCTAGATTTGATGAGGGACGAATGGGAGGGGAAGGCCGCTCCCGAGGGAGAGTCAGTGGTGGAGTATGTCCTGACCTTCCGGGAAAGATTGTCTGAGCTCATAGGTCTGGCCAGGGAGAATCTGGCCCGAGCCCAGAGGAGGCAGAAGGTCTGGTATGACCGCACGGCATGGGCCTGTGCCTTCGCCACCGGGGATCAGGTGATGGTTCTCATCTCCGTGAGGAGAAACAAACTCCAGGCAGCCTGGGAAGGGCCCTTCAAGGTTATCAAGCAACAGAATGAGGTAAACTATGTGGTGGAGCTGTCAAACCGGGCACATCACCATCGGGTGTACCATGTGAACATGATGAAACCATACTATGATAGGGGGAATGTGGTTTTAGGCCGTGTGTGGACATTGGGAGGGGCAGGGAGATGACCCCTTAGTGGATCTGCTCCCGGGGACAAAAGCTGGTTCCCCCCTGGAGGCGATTCCCCTCTCTGATCAGCTGACCCCGGGCAAGCACGCTGAGATCAAGGGGGTGCTGCATCTATACTGACAGCTGTTTTCCAACCAGCCTCGATGCACTACTTTGACTGTCCACCGGGTGGAGACCGGGTTACATCCCCCTATAAGATGCTCCCCTTTTCGGGTCACTTTTAAAACTGCCCAGGATCTTGAAAGAGAGGTCAGGGACGTGCTGGCTTTGGGGGGGATCCAGCCGTCTGCCAGCCCTTGGGCCTCGCCAGTGGTGCTAGTCCCCAAGAAGGATGGGTCAATCCGGTTCTGTGTGGACTATCGAAAGCTCAATGCCATCACCATATCTGATGCTTACCCCATGCCCAGGCCTGACGAGCTCCTAGACAAGCTGGGAGGTGCTCGGTACCTCACCACTATGGATCTTACAAAGGGCTACTGGCAAGTGCTGCTGGACGCAGATGCCAGGCTGAAATCGGCCTTTATCACCCCTCTGGGGCTCTACGAGTTTCTGACCCTGCCCTTCGGCTTCAAGGGAGTGCCGGCCACCTTCCAGCGCCTGGTGGATCAGCTACTGAGGGGGATGGAGAGTTTTGCCGTGGCGTATATTGACGACATCTGCGTCTTCAGCCAGACCTGGGAGGACCACATGTCCCAGGTTAAACAAGTCCTGGACCGACTCCGAAAGGCTGGGTTAAAGACTGAGAAGTGCAAGGTGGGGATGGCTGAAGTATCTTACCTGGGCCATCGGGTGGGGAGCGGCTTGTCATAACATTTTTCCCAGATCTGGACCTTAGCGTCCAAAATATGGGTGTTAGCATGAAAACCTCCAAGCTTAGTTGCCAGCTTGGACCTGGTAAAGCTGCCACCAGCCAGGAATTATACAGTGCCTAGCTCACTGTGGTCTCCCTAAAACCTTCCATGGGGAACTCCCAGACTCAGATGCCTTGAGTCCTACAACAAAGGGAAATAACCACCTCCCCTTGTTTCCTTGTTACCTCCTCCCAGGCTCCCCTCCCTGTACGACCCTAGGAGATTCCCTGCTTCCAGTCCTGGAAACACAAGTACCGAGAGAGCTAATCTCTCTCCCCCCCACCCCCACCCAGAGGGTATGCAAAGTCAGGCTTAGTAAACCTAACACAAAGAGATTTTCCCCCTGACTTCTTCCTCCCACCAATTCCCTGGTGAGCTGCAGACTCAATTCCCTGGAGTCCCCACTAAAGAAAAACTCCAACAGGTCTTAAAAAGAAAGCTAAAAAAGAATGAAAAAGACATTAAAAATAGGCTCTGTATCAAGTTGACAATATACAGGGTCAATTGCTTAAAGGAAAAAAAATGAATAAACAGCCTTATCCAAAAAGAATACAATTCAAAACACTCCAGCAACTACACACATGTAAATACAAAAGAAAACAATATAAACCTATTGTCTTACTATCTTTGTACTTACAACTTGGAAACAGAAGATTAGAAAGCCTGGAGGTAGAAAAATCACTCTCAGAGCCGAGAGGGCACAGACACAAGACAAAGAACAAAGAACTCACACCCAAAACTTCCCTCCACCCAGATTTGAAAAAGTCTTGTTTCCTGATTGGTCCTCTGGTCAGGTGTTTCAGGTTCCCTGTGTTAACCCTTTACAGGTAAAAAAACCTTAACCCTTAGCTATCTGTTTATGACACGGCTGCCTGAAGCCGGAACCAGCCAAGGTGGAGGTGATCAGAGACTGGCCTGCTCCCCAAACCAAAAAGCAGGTCCAGGCCTTTATTGGGATGGCGGGGTACTATCAAAGGTTCGTGCCCCACTTTAGTGCCATAGCCGGCCCCATCACTGAACTGTGCAAAAAGGGGAAGCCAGACAAGGTGATCTGGACTGAGCAGGGCCAGGAGGCTTTCCGGGCGCTGAAGGAGGCTCTGGTTAGTGGCCCAGTTCTGGCAAACCCAGATTTTGACAAACCCTTTATGGTGTTCACCGACGCTTCAGACACGGGACTGGGGGCGATGTTAATGCAGGAGGATGAAAAGGGGGAGAAACACCCCATCGTGTACCTGAGTAAGAAGCTGCTACCCCGGGAACAAAACTACGCGGCCATCGAGAAGGAATGCCTGGCCATGGTGTGGGCCCTTAAGAAGCTAGAGCCATATCTCTTTGGGCGACACTTCACCGTGTACACCACCACTCTCCCCTGACCTGGCTGCACCAGATGAAAGGAGCCAACGCCAAGCTCCTGAGGTGGAGCCTGCTCCTGCAGGACTATGACATGGACGTGGTCCATATGAAGGGAAGTGCCAACCTAATAGCGGACGCGTTGTCCCGGAGAGGGGGCCCTGAACTTCCCCAGGTCACTGGGCAGAGTGACCCCGCTCAGTTCAGTCTCGAAGGGGGGAGAGATGTGATGGAGTAGGGGCTGTCTTCTGTGGGGAATGGGAGAGCAGGGGAGGACTTTAGGGGATGGACAATACCGGAGCCTGTAACCTGAGCTAGGTAAGGGAGGGGAAAGGTCAACACCTTTGCCCGGGAAAGGGGACAAAGGAAGGGAGTGGCAGGAGGGAAGCAATTTGAGTTTGGGCTTGGGGCTGGGTGGGCGGATTTCAGGGTATCCTAGCTAGGATCCAAGCACCATGAAAGCCCAGGACTCGATGGAGGGGTCCTGACTGTGCCTGCAAGCTCTGCTGTAACCTGTGTTCCTGTTGTCCAATAAACCTTCTGTTTTACTGGCTGGCTAAGAGTCACTGTGGGTCCCAGGAAGAGGGGTGCAGGACTGGACTCCCCACACTCCATGACACTCTGGACTCCCTAAATTTTTTTCACATTTTCCCTAGAGGGTGATGTCCAGAATTGGACACAGTATTCCAGCTAAGGCCTCTCCAGTGCCAAGTAGATTGGGACAATTACCTCCTGTGTCTTACATATGAAACTGTTAATGCCCCTCAGAATATTAGTGTTTTTCACAACTACATCACACTGTTGATTTATATTCAACGTAATCCACTCTAACTCCCAGATCCTTTTCAGCAGTACTACCACCTACCCAGTTATTGCGCGTTTTGTAGTTGTGCTTTTGATTTTTCCTGCCTAAGTGAAGTATTTTGCACTTGTCTTTATTGAATTTCATCTTGGTGATTTCAGACCAATTCTCCAATCTTCCAGGTCATTTTAAATTCTAATCTTGTCCTACAAAGTGCTTGCAACTCCTCTCAGCTTGGTGTCATCCACAGATTTTATAAGCATACTCTTCACTCCATTATCCAAATCATTAAGGAAAACATTGAATAGTACAGACTGTGTCACTCTGTACCTCAAAGCAGCAACCTGGAACCCCAATATCCACCACTGTCATATAATTATGAGATGTTTTGTACAAAGTATGCCCTTTGAGGTATTATTTTAAAGATCTTGATCTGCTGAACATTAATATCCTGTTGTATTGTATGTGTGTGACATTCTATACCTTGGGGGAGCATGTTGTAACCCCCATATTCCTCATTTTCATATAATCGTGATCTTACATATAAAGCATACCTTGTAAGGTATCAGGGGAAAGGTTAGGATCTGCTGAAAGTAATTTCTCTATCCATATATTTATATCATTAATGCATATGAAGTTATGAGAATTGTGCAGTATGATTGTCACTAAAACATGCTGTAAGTTGGGGGAATCAGCCAGATATTAGCTCCCCAGAGGCAACAGCAAGGAAAGTAACCAATGCCTGGGTATGAGGGAAGGGATAGTTCAGTGGCTTGAGCATTGGCCTGCTAAACCCAGCGTTGTGAGCTCAATCCTTGAGGGGGCCATTTAGGGAACTGGGGTGCAAATCTGTCAGGGGATTAGCCCTGCTTTGAGCAGGGGGCTGCAATAGATGACCTCCTGAGATCCCTTTTAGCTCTATGATCAACGCCCATTGTCCAGCAAGGAAGTTACAATTCAATGACTCACCTGCATGAGGCCACACCAGGGGACTTGCTCAGCCTTGCTTGGAGAGACTCAGTAATGGTCACCTGACTCTGAAGGGGGGGAGGGGAGGCAAAACCAAGAGGGAGGAAAGGACATGATAAAAGGAAGAGACATTTGCCATGCTCACTCTCTCCCTTCCACCTACATCTACAGATACCACCATACTAAGCAACTAAAGCACTGATCAAAGGGGAGAGCCTGGCTGAAGAGCAACCAGACAGCCTGTGGTAGGAAGCATCTAAGTTTGTAAGGGCATTGAAAATGTTAAGATCAGCTGAGTGCATTTTGCTTTTATTTCATTTGCCCAAATCTGACTTCTTATCCTTTGACTTATAATCACTTAAAATCTATCTTTATAATTAATAAATTTGTTTGTTTATTCTACCTGAAGCAGTATGTTTTGTTTGAAGTGTGTAAGGGGCTCCCTTTGGGATAACAAGCCTGGTACATATCAATTTCTTAAATTGACAAACTCATATAAGCTTGCAGCATCCAACGGGCATAACTGGACACTAGGGTTGTGTCTGGGACCAGAGATATTGGCTAGTGCCATTTGCTTGCAAGTAGCTGGGAGCAGCTTAATGCTACAGGCTGTGCACGAACATTCCAGAAGTGGGGGTTCTCACAGCAGAGCAGGGTAAGGCTGGCTCCCAGAGTCAAGGATTGGAGTGGCCTAGTAGATCACTGGTCTAGATAACACCAGAAGGGAACATCACAATGTGCTATAATTGTATGGGAAGTTATGAAGTTTTGCTATGTGTGTGTTACTGAGATATGTTGGGAGCCTGGGAACACCCACATCCAGCCTTTCAGATGCAACAATGGAGCAGCCAGATACTGCTGATGGCCCGTTAAAGGGAATCCACACTCCCAACAACCATCCCAGAAGATTTCTCAGAGAGAGCAGGTAGACAATGAAGAATGCTTGACCAATGGGGGCAGACCTCCATATCACAAGCATAGCTCTTTCCAGCAAGCTGGAAGAAACTATGAAAGAGAGGAAATGATATAATGACTTGGCCTCTTTCCTCCTCCTCCTCCCCCCAACTCAACACCTGGAAACACGTCTGGAGAACAAAGACTTTAAATTGGGGAGGGTGTGTTTTGGTTGAAGTCCTTGGGAAATCTCAGCTCAGTTTACAAAGGTCAACATGTGTCCTTTCCACATTGAGGAAGGGGCAGACTGGTATTTGACCGGGGCAAGACATTACAGTTCTGGGGTGCAAGGCAGAGGAGCTGTGGGGAATTGGCTGGAGCCTCTATTATTGGTTCACTAGTGGCTGGGGGAAGCATTCCTGTAACTTAGTTGGGTGTGTCCCTGTCCAAGGATGTCTGTATTAGTGCAGCATCTGCCCGAAGTTTGTAGCTTGCCAATAACAACATCACAGCATGAGAGGGAGCCCAGGTGGGACAGAGGGCTCAGTGGTACCCCAGTCCAGGTTGCATCACACAGATGCAGTACTAACTCCTGTAGGACCACACTAAATGTGCCCTCCCAGTTTGACAGCAAACCATTCATAGCTCTTTGAGTATGATCTTTTAACCATTTGTGCACACCACTTTACAGTAATTTCATCTAGATCATATTTCTCTAGTTTGCTTATGATAATGTCATGTGAGACTGTGTCAAAAGCCTTAAGCCTTACTAAAATCAAGATATATCACCTCTACAACCTAATGTAGTTTAGATGCAGAGAACCAGGTGCATTGTAACCTGGACACAAGCTGAGGCATCATCTCCTGGATGTTTTAGAATTGTGTTTTAAAATTACCACTTTATCCAGGTTACTTGGTACAGGTGTATGGCTCATTGGTCTGTAATTCCCTGGCTTCCCCTCATTCTATAGAGGCACATTTGCAGCCCTCTGTTACAGTAGCTGATTATTGCTAGCAGCCCAGCCACTTCATTCTTGAGCTCATTCAGAACTCTTGGCTGTGCCGTCTGGCCTGGTGACTTACTGTTTTTTAATGTATCAGTTTGTTCTAGCTCCTCTTCTTCTGACTGCTCAGTCCTTGATAGCACCCCATCTTTTTTTATCAGAAAATTACACATCCTGGGTGGGAATCTCCCCAACAACCTCTGCAGTGAAGCCTGATGCAAAAAAAATCATTCCAAATTTCATCAATATCCTTACCTTCCTGAATTACTCCCTTTGGTCATGGTGATCTCTTTGCTGCTGCTTTCACAGGCTTCCTGCTTCTGATAAATTTGCATTAATATGTTGCTGTTTGGTTTTATGTCTGTAGCTATTGGCTCTTGATATTCCATTTTAGCCTCCTGTTTTCCTTCTTCTCTATTGTAGTTTATTTGTTTTAACAGGGCTGAATTTCTATTTCCAGAAGGATCTTTTGAAGAACCTGCTGGTGTTACCAGTTAGCCAGATAGGTTCACTCCTTGCCGTCCTGCTTCTCCCTTTGTTCAGAGGCACATATGCCTTCTGAGAATATGATTCCCTTAGTTGCCAATTCAGTTAAGCATATGTGCAGACCCCATTAAAATCGATGGGATGCAAGTATTTGGTTAATGTTAAGCATATGTTTAAGTGCTTTGCTGAACCGTGGTGGTTTGCCTACTTGGGGCCTTAAGTAGTGCCCATGACAAATCCAAGGATTTTAATTTCTTTACTTTTGACTGTGGACCTTTTTGACTGGCCTCCTTATTTTTTTAAAAATCTTTAAATCTAATGTTTAGCATCATTGTGCTACTTTTTGGTTCTCAGGGATATTCAAATTAATTATATTGTGGTCACTGTTACTTAGTCGTGCAACTCATTATTAACAAGTTAATTAAATTACAACTTTGTTCTCCCTATGATGGACACTTCCCTCACAATGTGCAGACACAGAATTGGAGTTTGATCATTGACATAACCCTAGTCCCAGATTTGGACCTTAGCATCCAAAATATGGGGGTTAGCATGAAAACCTCCAAGCTTAGTTACCAGCTTGGACCTGGTACCTGCTGCCACCACCCAAAAAATTAGAGTGTTTTGGGGCACTCTGGTCCCTCTGAAAAACCTTCCCTGGGGACCCCAAGACCCAAATCCCTTGAGTCTCACAACAAAGGGAAATAATCCTTTTTCCCTTCCCCCCTCCAGATGCTCCTGGAGAGATACACAGACATAAGCTCTGTGAATCCAAACAGAGTGAATCTCCCTCTCTGTTCCCAATCCTGGAAACAAAAAGTACTTTCCTATTCCCCCAGAGGGAATGCAAAATTAGGCTAGCAATCCAACACACAGATCTCCCCGATTTCTTCCTCTCACCAATTCCCTGGTGAGTACAGACTCAATTTCCCTGAAGTAAAGAAAAACTCCAACAGGTCTTAAAAGAAAGCTTTATATAAAAAGAAAGAAAAATACATACAAATGTTCTCTCTGTATTAGATGATACAACACAGGGTCGATTGCTTAAAAGAATATTGAATAAACAGCCTTATTCAAAAGAAGAATACAAATCAAAGCACTCCAGCACTTATATTCATGCAAATACCAAAGAAAAGAAACCATATAACTTACTATCTGATCTCTTTGTCCTTACACTTGGAAACAGAAGACTAGAAAAAAGAAACTACTTCTCCAAAGCTCAGAGAAAGCAGGCAGCCAGAAAACAAAGACTCAGACACTCAATTCCCTCCACCCAAAGTTGAAAAAATCCGGTTTCCTGATTGGTCCTCTGGTCAGGTGCTTCAGGTGAAAGAGACATTAACCCTTAGCTATCTGTTTATGACAATCATGTGGTACATATTGCACATATTTCATGTTTTTTTGAAAGTCTGAATCTTCTAAATTCCATTCCAGGCATTATTAAGTCTTCAAAGATTTTTTCTTATTCATCATCTATTGATGACAGTGGCTTCTAGCCTGTAAATTGAAGCAGTTATGAAGAATCATGCAAATACATCAATTATTTTCAGATTATTAAATTTAAACAGTGACCTTGGTCTTTGATTTAGTTAAAATCTGCCACTGAGTTCCTTTTCAAAGCTCTAGATTAAGCTATTTATTAGCTAAGAAGATCTGAAAAAGGTTAGACTCATGACTCGAATGGCAAAATGGGTCATTTAAAAATACTTTATCTCATAAACCGAACAACTTATCAAATCACAGAAAACCCAGTCTTGACTCAGGGAGTAGTGCTGTATGACTGGGGTTGATACAGCTTGTTTTGTGTGGAAAAAATAAAGAACTGTAATCCCTGCTGTCATAAACAGATAGTTAAGAGTTAATGCCTCTTTTACCTGTAAAGAGTTAAGAAGTTCACCTAGCCTAGCTGACACCTGACCAGAGGAACCAATGGGGGAACAAGATGTTTCAAAAGGAAGGAGGGAAGTTTCCTTTGTTTAGTCAGTTTTCAGTTTCAGCTGGAGTGAAAAAGATCAAGGAACCAGCCTCTTATCAGAGTAGTAAGTTTTAGAAAGGAATAAATAGGTATATTTATTTCTTTGTAACCTGTTTTGTGCAATTAGAGGAAGAATCAAATTGGGTATTTGGGTATTTTCATTGATGTAACTAAGTTTTTACCCAGGGGAACATCCTCTGTGTTTGGAATCTGTTGTCTGTGAGAGTAGCTGGTATGCTAATCTCTCCCAGAGGGTTTTCTTTTACTTTCTTTTCTTTAATTAAAAGCCTTTTTCTTAATACCTGATTGATTTTTCCTTGTTTTTAGATCCAGCAGGTTTGGATCTGTGTTCACCAGGAAATTGGTGAAGTCTCTCAAGGCTACCCAGGGAAAGGAGTGCTTGGGGGTGGTGGCAACCAGACCAGATCTAAGCTGTTAATTGAGCTTAGAGCTTCTCATGCAGGTCCCTCATATCTGTACCCTAAAGTTCAGAGTGGGGAAGGAACCTTGACACCTGCTCTACATGCGAATCTCAACAACAAAGTCACAAAGGTGCGTCCATAGTGAATTCCAAACTGCAGTGGGGAAGAGGCAGATGGAAGGTTTGGCGAGGGCTGGATGAGGATAGAGAGGCTGAGGAGGAGGGAGATAATGAGAAAGAAGAGAACCCTGCTGTTGCTATTTGGGAATAAGGAAAACAGACTGCAGTCGTGCACTCACTGCCACGGGGTGCCTCTGGGATGTTTGGTGGGGGGAGTGTCAGGGTTCCTTCCCCACTCTGAATTCTGGGGTACAGATGTGGGGACCCACATGAAAGACCCCCTAAGCTTATTTTTACCAGCTTAGGTTAAAAACTTTCCCAAGGCACAAATTCCACCTTGTCCTTGAACAGTATGCTGCCACCACCAAGTGATTTAGACAAAGAATCAGAGGAAGGGCCACTTGGAGTTCTATTCCCCCAAAATATTCCCCCAAGCCCTACACCCTGTTTCCTGAGGAAGGCTTGAGAATAATATCCTAACCAATTGGTACAGGTGAACACAGACCCAAACCCTTGGATCTTAAGAACAATGAAAAATCAATCAGGTTCTTAAAAGAAGAATTTATTTTAAAAAAGATAAAAGAATCACCTCTGTAAAATCAGGATGGAAGATAACTTTACAGGGTAACAAAAAGATTCAAAACACAGAGGATTTCCCCTCCAGGCAAAACTTTAAAGTTACAAAAACAGGCTAAACCTCCCTCTTAGCACAGGGAAAATTCACAAGCTATGGCAAAAGATAATCTAACACATTTCCTTACTATTACTTACTATTTCTGCAATATTAGATGCTTAGTTCAGATATGGCTTAGGGAGATGTATTTTCCCTGCTCTGGTTCCTTGCTGGCTCCGAGAGAACAAAGGAACACAAAAACAAAAACCTTCTCCCACAGATTTGAAAGTATCTTCTCCCCTTATTGGTCCTTTTGGTCAGGTGCCAACCAGGTTATCTTAGCTTCTTAATCCTTTACAGGCAAGGAGGGATTTTATGCAACCCTTAGCTGTATGTTTATGATGGAATGAGGCTGGTGTCTCTGCTGGTCCCACAGGTTCTTTCTGTGCTCTGTGCCACTGTCTGAGCTATAAGAAATGAGACCACCTCTGCTGCAGGCCCTGGCAGATGAAGGCCCATTCCCTGCATCCTCAGCCCTTCACCCTGTTGGTTTCACCTGCATCACCCCAGTGAGCTCCCAGCTGAGGCAGAACCCCAAAGCCAGAACAATTAACATAGCCTCTCCCTGTCTCTCTGTCACCCTCTCCGTTGCTCCATCCTCAGGTTTCAATGGTCTTCTATTGGCACTACTATAATGTATCGCTAAGGCTATTGTGGGCTAACACAATTACTGTAAATACTCTGAATGGCTAATAGGAGAGAATACATGGATGATGGAGGAATGGAACATCCGTCTCAAGCCCATGTCCCAGCTCTGTGACCGGCAGAGCAGGAAGCAGCAGACAGAACAGCCAGGCACTGCGTGAAACAAAGTGCAGCCAGAGAAGCTGGTTAGACACAGTGCAGGCTTGGAGTGTCAGTGAGTAGGATGCACAGGGCTCTGCTCTCTCCCATCTGTAGCTTAGCACTTGGGGTTGGGCTGCTGGCAGACTTTGAAATTTTAATTCAAATGATTCCAAACCAGCTTTCCGTTTATAGCTAATAAAACATGAATATGCTAATTAAATTATCAGGGGAGTGGTGTAAGGAGGCCCTTCCAAAGTTCAAGAGCTGTGTAAAAGGTAACTCTACTTGCCAGGTAATTAATTCATGGAACAATAAATGTATAATTAGATTCTTATTAATATCTGAGCAGCTTTTCCTGTATTAGAAATGAGGAGAAAACTAACCACTTTCTCCTCCTGTGTAGGGAAGAGGAGCCAGCAGCTCCTGACTGCAGGGTTTCACTCTGCAGCATCCTCCCTCCTGCATTCCCCTCTGTGTTGGCTCCTAGAGCCATGTGGAAAATTCACTTCCAAGATGAAACTCCCAAGTTCCAGTGGTTTCCTATCAGTTCCAAATAGAGTGAAAGGAAATGGCCACTTTGTGCACGTCTGCCTGTGCATGGAGCTGCATATCTGTCTCTATAGGCTCTGCTGAGATCATCCTGTTGATACATTTTTGTAGTCCATTGTTTGACCAAACTTTGGATCATTATGAAATATATTCAAGAGACCAGATAATCAATGTCTGTCAGGTTTATTGCTAAAAGTCAATGATAATATAGTACATGAAGAAATTATACCAGTGTCCAGGAAGCCTTCTCATGTTATGTTGTTACATTACACCCCTGAAGCTATCCTTTTTATACCCATCCTGTTCACTTGTAAAAAGGTACTGTGTGTATCATTAGAAATTAGATTTAACCAGTCAGCTTTCTCCCTTGTTTTTCTGGAACCATAGTGTATCCCTTATCTCTTTGTTCTGAACGCATGCATTCCAGGTATGAAGGGGTGTGAAGGCACCTCCTAGGGTTTGTACTGGGGAGACCATTTACATATCTTGACCTCTTCCTTTGGACATTCCAATACTGGCCTGTGTGAATAATTCCTTACCTGTTACTGTGGTAAAACACTCATATGTCCTGAATCTGACAAGTGTTCCTATCTGCTTAAGCCACAGCCTACTTCAGCTAATGCAAGGTATTATGGGATACTGGACATGGGTGAACAGAATTGTGGGCAGAGTATAATACATTTAGTTAACATAACTTCCCAAAACTTATATAAATACTATGCTTAACAGATGTGTATTACTAAAAACCCTGAGAATACTACGTTCATTTTTGAGGACACGTTTGTCCTAGTCCAGGGCAACTATACCAGAATTTCCCCCTCATGGCCCCTCAAAGGCACCAACTCTAGGCTCCTGGCTCCTCAGCCATCACCTCTCTTGGGCAGACATCTCTCTCTCACTCCTGACCGTGGATTTTTCAGGCTGCACAGTTCCTTGCCTACACTGGGATATCCTAAACAAGCCAGTGTCTGCATTGTGCTTTCTCTCTGAAGGCTATGATCAGCTGTAATTACAAGAAGTCACAAGTTACCACACATTTATTCTTTAAGCAAAAAGATAAGGGGGAGGGATAGTTCTGTGGTTTGAGCATTGGCCTGTTAAACCCAGGGTTGTGAGTTCAATCCTTGAGAGGCCACTTAAGGATCTAGGGCAAAATCAGTACTTGGTCCCGCTAGTGAAGGCAGGGGGCTGGACTTGCTGACCCTTCAGGGTCCCTTCCAGTTCTAGGAGATATGTTTTCTAATTATGGAGATATGCCTATTAAAAACCATTTAAAAAAAATCCTTACAGACATGCAAAAAGGCTTCCCAGTTGGCATCCCAACTTCAGACTCAGGGAGGTGTCAGTCCTTCAAAACCTACAAGTGGGTTTCCTTCATGGTTACAAGTTCATAACTGTCTCCAATTCAGAACCAGAATGCATAGTTCAGTCCTTCCTTTACACAGCTTGGGCTGTTTATATTGGCCTCATGTAACAGGTGATCAGTAGACAATGACCATCTCCTCATGGAGTAGCTTCACAAGGTGGGCTTTTGCATAACCAGAGGTGAGGAATTTCCATTAACTTTTCCTTAGGTATTTTCCAGGAAATCCACTTCACACATATTCTCTCAAAAGTCAGTACTTGTCTGGCACATTGTTCAATATAGTCCTTTGATCCTCCAGGACTTACATCACAACGCCCTAGAGAGTTTACATACAAACTTGGCCCACAATAATACATAACATTTGCATTTCATACAACAGACCCCTTAATTCAATAAAGTTTTTCAAGGATCTGTCATGAAATTCCAATATCTGTCACATACAGTGTTGTTGTAGCTGTTTTGATCCCAGGATATAAGAGAGTCAAGGGCAGGGGGAAGGTAATATCTTTTATTGGACCAACTTCTGTTGGTTAGAGAGACAAGCTTTTAAGCCACACAGAGGGTTTGGCTACACTTGCAGCTGTACAGTGCTGGGAGTTAAAGCTGTCTTCGTACAGCTGTGTAGGGAAAGCCCTGCAGTGTGGCACACTGACAGCTACCAGCGCTGTTGGGAGTGCTACCAGTGTGCATTTGCAGTGCTGTTGGGAGTGGTGCATTATGGGCAGCTATCCCAGCGTTCAAGTGGCAGCAACATGCTTTTCAGAAGAGGGGGGTGGGGTGGAGTGTGACAGGGAGCGTGGGGGAGACAGAGAGAGTGGATTTTTGGAGCTGACACTGTGTCAGCTCCCTGCCTTGCAAGTTCCGACCCCTTCCCCCATCCCTCTCTCATTCACTAAATGCAAACAGCCTTCTTTGTTTTTTTCCTCACAGACCAGATAAGCAGCTGCTCTGAAACGGACCCCCACCTCCCACCCGCTGTGCTGCTTCTCTCCTCAAGCAAACACTAGCTGTGAACATTCCAAAGGGATCCCCCTGCCTGCCTCTGCTCATTCACTGCAAACAGTAGCTGTGCTTGTTTTTCAGATAAGCAGCTCCGGGAGCCCCGAGTTCACAACAAAACAAAGAGTGTTATTTTTACTTAAAAGCATTATGGGAAGGTTCTGGAGGTCAGTTACAGCATAGTAAGATTAATCACTGTTTACACTGGCACCCCAGCGCTGCAACAGCAGCACTGTTCTCTTTATTCCTCTCATCGAGGTGGAGTATATGCACGCAGTAGCTAGGGAGATACAGCACTGCATGTGCCTTGCCAGTGTGGACGGGGAGTAAGTTACAGTGCTGTAAAGCCACCACCAGCGCTGTAACTCTCAAGTGTAGCCAAGCCCAGAGCTCTTCTTCAGGTCTGGGAAGGTACCTCAGGTGTCACAGCTAAATATAAGGTGGAGCAGATCGTTTAACATACGCGATTAACACATATTTCAAGGGGCCATTCAAGGTGAATTGGCCCATTAACACCTCTCCAGTCATGTGGAGGTTTGTGTGTGAAAACTGCAAAGGCAGGGGTGGAGGAGTGCATTGGTGGGTTATGTGGTGTTTTAATAACCCATGAATCCAGTGTCTCTATTCAGACCATGATTTTCAGTGTCTAGCAAAGTTATGAATTTAAACTCTCAGGTTTGTCTTTTGAAGGTGTTGTGTTGGTTTCCTTTGAGGATGAGGATGAAGAGGTCAGCTATAGAATGATTGCCTTGCAAAAAGTGTCCACCCATGGGTGATACGGTGTTTTTGTCTTTTATCATTTTTCTGTGAGAGTTCCTTTGACAGCATAACAACAAGGAGTCCGGAGGCACCTTAAAGACTAACAGATTTATTTGGGCATAAGCTTTTGTGGGTAAAACACCACTTCTTCAGATGCATGGAGTGAAAATTACAGATGCAGGCATTATATACTGACACATGAAGAGAAGGGAGTTACCTCACAAGAGGAAAACCAGTGTTGACAGGGCCAATTCGATCAGAGTGAATGTAGTCCACTGCCAATAACTGATGAGGAGGTGTCAGTTCCAGAGAAGGCAAAACTGCTTTTGTAGTGAGCCAGCCACTCCCAGTCTCTATTCAAGCCCAAATTAATTATGTTAAATTTGCAAATGAATTTTAAGTTCTGCAGTTTCTCTTTGAAGTCTGTTTCTGAAGGTTTTTTATTCAAGTATGGCTACTTTTAAATCTGTTATAGAATGTCCAGGGAGATTGAAATGTTCTCCTACTGGCTTTTGTATGTTACCATTCCTGATGTCCGATTTGTGTCCATTCATTATTTTATGTGAAGACTGTCCAGTTTGGCCAATGTACATGGCAGAGGGGCATTGCTGGCACATGATGGCATATATCACATTAGTAGATGTGCAGGTGAATGAGCCCCTGATGGTGTGGCTGATGTGGTTGAGTCCTCATCAACGATCTACAACCTATCCCAGAAAACAATCCCTCACTCTCACAGAGGTAGGCCAGTCCTTGCTTATAGACAGCCCCCCAACATGAAGCAAATACTCATCAGCAACTACACACCACACTACAGAAGCACTTGCCCAGGACCCAATCCCTGCAGCAAACCTCATTGCCTACTCTGTCCCCATATCTACTCTAGCAACACCATCAGAGGATTACAAAGCTTATAATCTACTGATTGTGTTCATCCTATTTGCTTGCATGTATTATTTGTATGTCTAGAGTTAGAAGAATAAGATATAAACTTGTATTACTAATGTAAACATATTAAGTGGAAGCCATTAAGGGTGCTTCAGAATCAATGAACTGTAAATGGCTCTATTTACTTGCAAACTTTCCTGTGTACACATGGGCCAGCCCAGGATAAATGGAGGCTGGGGTCTCACAGGACAAGTGACCATGTCACCGGATACTGGAATCCATCTTAAATCTGGTACTTTTTCATTTAGGAGGGATGGGGACCCAGAGAGACAAAAAATTCCAGCCTTGTTCCAAAGCTATAAAAGGGAGTGGAACAGGACAAAAGAGGCTTCCAGTCATGTGAAGACCCCTAGTTAACACCTAAGATGTCTGCTGGAACTAACAAGGACTGTGCCAGGGGAAAGGATTGGGCCTAGACTAGGAAGAAGTCTAGTCTGTGAAAGAAGCTTCTTGGAACATCTCTGAGGGTGAGATATTATCTGTAATCAGTTTCTATGTATTAGGCTTAGACTTGCATGTTTTTGCTTTATTTTGCTTGGTGACTTACTTTGTTCTGTCTGTTATTACTTGAAACCACTTAAATCCTACTTTTTATACTTAATAAAATCACTTTTGTTTATTATTAAACCCAGAGTAAGTGATTAATATCTGGGGGAGCAAACAGCTGTGCATATCTCTCTATCAGCATTACAGAGGGCTGACAATTTATGAGTTTACTCTGTATAAGCTTTATACAGAGTCAAACGGATTTATTTGGGGTTTGGATTCCATTGGGAACTGGGTGTCTGGGTGCTGGAGAGGGAACCTGCTGAGCTGTTTTCAGTAAAGTCTGCAGCTTTGGGGGCGTGGACCAGACCCGGGGTCTGTGTTGCAGCAAGCTAGCGTGTCTGTCTCAACAAGGCAGGGTTCTGGAGTCCCAAGCTGGCAGGGAAAATGGGCTCAGTGGTAATTCTAGCAGGTCAGGTGACAGTCTCAAGGGGGTCTCTGTGGCTGAACCTGCCACGTGTCCATTATCTTGAAATATTTGAGGCAGGCAGTGATGCCATCATTGTGAGGGATGTTGGTGTACAATGAGATGACCTTCATGGTGGCAAGGATGGTGTTCTGAGAGATTGTTAATGTTACAGAGTTTTTGGAGGAACTCAGTAGTGTCTTGAAAGAATCTGGCCCTCAGTGTGGCGAGTGGTTTGAGGATGGTTTCTATGAGTCCTGATATTCCTTCAGTATGTGTGCTATGGCCAGATATGATGGGTCTGCCTATGTTCCCTTGTTTGTGTATCTTGGTAAGCATATAGATGGTCCTTGCTGTGGGTGCATGTGGAACACGCTTGTAAAGTTTCTCTTGGAGTTGGGAAGAATTTGATATTCTTAAATTCCTGTGTAAATTGTCATATGGGGTCTTCTTTGAGTTCTTTATTGTAGGTAACGTTAGAGAGTTGTCAGTTCTTGTTAACACAGTCATCACTGTTGAGGACTAAGATGGTGTCCCCTTTGTTTACTGGTTTGATCACTATCTGGTCATAGGATTTCAGGACTGTATTGCTGTCCTCTCAGCAGGGGAGAGATTGTGATGAATGTGATGTTTGTTAAAGTTAAGGCCTAAGCTGGAGTTTTGTGTCCAATTTTGGGTGTCAAGTTTAGGTTGGACATTAGGAAAAACTACCTGTCAGGGTAGTTAAACACTGGAACAAATTGTCTAGGGAGGTTGTGGAATCTCAATCATTGGAGGGTTTTAAGAACACGTTAGACAAACACCTGTCAGGAATGGTCTAGTTATTACTTAGTCCTGCCTTGAATGCAGGAGACTGGACTAGATGACCATTAATGTCCCTTCCAATCCTACACTTTTATTATTCTATGATTTAACAGTCAATTTTTTTCCTGAAGCAATCAATGTAATGATCAAGAATGTGGTTTCATCTGCTGTTCAGGGTTCAGTCAGATGATTCTTTTATCTTATGCCTGTTGGTGGGGATGTGGTAATTGTGGTTGGTTTACTCACTGTTGTGAAATAATTCTTTGAGGCAGCGTCAGCCGAAGAATTCTTCTAGTTTCTCCACATATCAGTATGGTAGGTTCTGTGGTGGGGCAGAAATTCAGTTCCTTGGAGAGTACAGATAATTCAGCTCTGGTTAGGGGTAGTCTTGATAAATTGATGATACTGGCATGTCATGTAATGTACCGTGAATGAACCAAGTGGACAAGTGCTGGAGGAAACAAATAGGGCCCATGCACCTCTAGACCTGCTGCTTACAAACAGGGAAGTATTGGTAGGTGAAGTAGAAGTGGGTGGCAACCTAAGCAGCAGTGACCATGAGATGGTTGAGTTCAGTATCCTGAAGAAAGGAGAGTAGCAAAATACTTGGACTTCAGAAAAGCAGACTTAGACTCCTTTAGGGAACTGATGGGCAAGATCCCCTGGGAGGCTAATATGAGGGGGAAAGGAGTCCAGGGGAGCTGGCAGTATGTTAAAGGAGCCTTATTGAGGCCACAGGAACCATCCCAATGTGCAGAAAGAATAGCAAATATGGCAGGTAACCAGCTTGGCTTAACCATGAAATCTTTGGTGGGCTTAAACTCAAAAAAGAAGCTTATAAGAAATAGAAATTTGGACAAATGACTAGGAAGGCATATACAAATATTGTTAGATCATGCAGAGGTGTAATCAGGAAGGCCAAGGCACAATTGGAGTTGCAGATATCAAGGGATGTTAAGAGTAACAAGAAGGGTTTCTTCAGGTATGTTAGCAACAAAAAGGTGGTCAGGGAACATGTGGGACCCTTACTGAATGGGGGAGAAAACATAGTGATAGATGATGTGGAAAAAGCTGAAGTACTCAATGTTTTTTTTGCCTCAGCCTTCACATCAGGGTCAGCTCCCAGATTGCTGCACTGGGCAACACAGTATGGGGAGGAGGTGAGCAGCCCTCAGTGGCAAAAGAACAGGTTAAGGACTATTTAGAAAGCTGGACGTGCACAAGTCTATGGGTCCAGATCTAATGCATCCGAGGGTGCTGAGGGAGTTGGCTGATGTGATTGCAGAGCCATTGGCCATTATCTTTGAAAACTCGTGGCAATCAGGGGAGGCTCCGGACGTTTGGAAAAAGCCAGGTATAGTGCCCATATTTAAAAGAGGGAAGAAAGAGAACCTAGGGAACTACAGACTGGTTAGCCTCAATTCAGTGCCCGGCAGAATCATAGAACAGGTCCTCAAGGAATCCATTTTGAAGCACTTGGAGGACAGGAAGGTGATCAGGAACACTCAACATGGATTCACCAAGGGAAAGTCATGCCTGACCAACCTGATTGTCTTCCATGATGAGATAACTGGCTCTGTGGATATGAGGAAAGTGGTGGATGTGATATATCTTGGCAGTATTCTTGCCAGCAAGTTAAAAAAGTATGGATTGGACTAATGGACTTTAAATTGGATAGAAAGCTGGCTAGATTATTGGGCTCAGTGGGTAGTGATCAATGGCTCGATGTCTAGTTGGCAGCCAGTATCGAGCAGAGTGCCCCAGGGATCGGTCCTGGAGCTGGTTTTGTTCAACATCTTTATTAATGATCTGGATTAATTGCACTCTCAGCAGTTTCATGGATGACACTAAGCTGGGGGGAAAGGTAGATATGCTGGAGGGTAGGGATAGGGTCCAGAGTGACCTAGACAAATTGGAAGATTGGGCCAAAAGAAATCCGATGAGGTTCAACAAGGACAAGTTCAGAGTCCTGCACTTAGAAAGGAAGAATACCATGCACTGTTACAGGCTGGGGACTGACTGGCTAAGTAGCAGTTCTGCAGAAAAGGACCTGGGGATTGAAGTGGATAAGAAGCTGGATATAAGTCAGCAGTGTGCCCTTGTTGCCAAGAAGGCCAACTGTATATTGGGCAATATTAGTAGGAGCATTGCCAGCAGATTGAGGTAAGTGATTATTCCCCTCTATTCGACACTGGTAAGGCCACACCTGGAGTGTTGCATCCAGTTTTGTCCCTCCACTACTGAAGGGATGTGGACAAATTGGAGAGAGTCTAGTGGAGGGCAACGAAAATGCTTAGGGGGCTGGGGCATGTGACTTACAAGGAGAGGCTGAGGGAACTGGAGTTATTTAGTCTGCAGAAGAGAAGAGTGAGGGGGAATTTGATAGCAGCCTTCAACTACCTGAAGGGGGGTTCCAAAGAGTATGGAGCTTGGCTGTTCTCAGTGGTGGCAGATGACAGAACAAGAAGTAATGGCCTTAAGTTGCAGTCTGGGAGGTCTAGGCTGGATATTAGGAAACACTATTTCACTAGGAGGGTGGTGAAGCACTGGAATGGGTTACCTAGGGAGGTGGTGGAATCTCCATCCTTAGAGGTTTTTAAGGCCCAGCTTGACAAAGCCCTGGCTGGGATGATTTAGTTGGTGTTGGTCCTGCTTTGAGCAGAGGGTTGGACTAGATGACCTCCTGAGGTCCCTTCCAACCCTGATATTCTATGATTCTAAGGTCTCTGTCCTTTGATGCTGCACAATGTGTCGTTTGTCTTCAGTGAGTCATCTTGTGGGGAGGATGAGCACTTTACCTTAATTATTGCTTCTTCTTCTGTTTAATGAGTTGAACGATTGCAGAGTTTACAATGCAAACAGTCAATGTAACAGGATACAGAAATTATAAGTACGATTAATTCATGTAGCATCCCTACAAGCATTCCATAAAGTCTGAACACTAAACACATTCTTAGAACACTAATGTCTCTTATAACTATAGTAACCTGCAGGTGAGCCAGACTGGTTTCCACCCCTGGATTTGCCAGCATTCAGGAAGGCCCCAGGCCTAGCATGAATCTGGTCTGTCAGCATCAGAGGCAAGCTCTGGTGTAACCTGGGAATGAGGGTTCAGAGACTACAATACCCATGTGCTACCCTTCTAAACTGCTGCAGGAGCTGAGGGAGGATACTGTCTGATCTGACCCTCTGTAGGTGCCTGGTTTGCACAGTGCCTCCTTTCACTGAAGTAAAACTCACTTCTGCAGAGGACCACCACGTGGTCTCCAAGCAGGGCTTGTGGAAGATTTAAGGGGTGCCTCACCCATGCTTTAGCTCTCTGCACAGGAAAGAATTTCAGGTACATGTTGTGACAAAGTCAGGCCAGATGGCTGCAGGAGGGTCTGGGAAAACAGGTATGTTAGCCCTAGAATGCTAAAGGCCCTTTTTCCTACAAGCTGGGAAGGAGTTACTTCAGGTCAATTAGGGACAACTGAGTCCAATTAAGGGCTGCTTGAGACCTGTTAAAATCTCTTTTGGGGGTGGGGTGGAGGAAGACAAACTACTGCAAGGCTGGAGGCAGCAGGGAGATAGGTTTCTCCAGTGTGAGAGACTATGCTCTTCCCCAGAGGGGAGATCCCCTGAACAGGCACTGGGTTTTGGGTAAGGACTGACATCCCAAGGCCAGTAACAGGACAACACCTGCCCCAATGTGGGGGCCAGAGAACAGTATTACCCTTTTGTTTTGGTGTATTATAGACTTTTTCCCTTTGTTTGGCAGAGGAGCACTCCTCAGACCTGCCCCGAGGCCTACTGGGAAGGCTCTGAGAAACAAACTCCAAATAGGGAAGACAGACACATTCTGGTTGATTTACTCCAGACCCTGTCCCTTCCAGAGGAGGGAGCGCTAAGTTTGGTGAGGCAGAAGGGGTGCCTTGCTGTGATGTGTAACCCTTCTGCCAGGTGGAGCCAGCAGCAACCAGGGCTGGGCTCAATATCTAGGGGTTCCTTTCCATTGATACAACACTGAACTGGCTTGAGCCTCCACCCAGTAACCTGGTAAAATTACACACTAGAGGCAATACTTCCCCACTTGCAACCACAGACTCTGAGTATTGAAAAGAAACATTTTAATAAAAAGAGGGAAGTAACTTGGTGTTAATTTGAGAAAATACCACACAAGTTTCGTAAACATAAACCGTGAGCAAAAGATCCAACCCCAAGTAAATTAGGCAGTGTTCTTTTCCCCTCAGGTTCTTAAGTCCAGCAACCCAAAAGTTCCTCTCACATGCCTGTCCTTTCTCTGTACCCCCCACACAGTTTCTGTCCTTGGTCAGTGCAGAACCAGAGTTCAGAGGTGCATCTGCAGAGTTCATCTCCCACCCTGGGAGGCTTCTTAATCATGGCACCCCTTTCTGCCAGCCACCCTGCTGGCTGCACACTGTGCCTCTCTTCCTCACCAACCACTTGCTCACCAGGCAACAATCAGTCACCTTCAGCTGCCACCTTCCGCTCTGCTGTGATCTCTGTACATCTTAGTAATTTTCAACTCTTTATAGGCTGGGTAGCAACACAACCCCATTTCAAGTGATTTTAGGTCTATCACAGATAGCACAGAAACACTTTTTTACCACAGCTAGTATCAGCTCTAATAGAGTATAACCCTTCTGCCCCTCTGAGTTGGCAGCAACAAGGGCCGGGTTCAATATCCAAGGGTTCCGTTTCAATAACACAATGCAAAACCAGCTCGATCCCCCACCCAGTGACCTGGGAAAATCTTACACACACCCCTGGGCGCCTCGAAGAAGCAATACTTCCCCTCTCACAAGCACAGAGTCTTGGCGTAGCAGAAAAGGTTTGATTACATGAGATAAACAACACGTATTAAATTGGGAAAACATCTCAACTAGAGTTCATAGACCAAACCATAAGCAAAGACCCACCCCAGGAAACTGGGCCTTTTCCCTGGGCTCTTGAGTCCAGCAACCCCCAAATCACCCACAGTCCCAAAAGTCCCACAATCCAAAAGTCTCTGTCCTGGGTCAGTGCAGTCCCAGAGTTTGAGAGTTTATCTGCAGAGGTCCCCCCCTCAGCCTGGGTAGAAAGGGGCACCTTATGTGGTCTGGGGCCAACTGCTCTGCCTCTCCGTGGGTTCTGCTCCTGACTTCTCCACGAACTGCTCCGCTCTACCAGCCACTCCACTCTGTTCCTCCGCCATCTTCACAAACTGCTTCGCTCCACCAGCCGCTCTGCTCCACCAGCTGTCCCATGATCTGCTCCAGCTGTCCCCGCAAACTGCTCAGCCCCACTCTTCTAGCTGCTCTGTTCCACAGTATAGCTTCATGCTCCCCCACTAGTTAGCACAGTACTCAGTGTTCTCATCTCAGCAATTCCAGCTCTTTAGTGATTTCAACTCTTAGTGATTTCAGCTCATAGTAGGGGAGCCCCAGTGCTAGTGCACCATTAACCCAAAGTGAGTTCAGCTCAGTAACCTGTGTCTAGATTCTTAAGGGAATAAAAAAAATCAGCTCTGATATTCCACAGTGGAGAGAGGAGTGGGTAGAACTGGTGCTTCTTGCTCACACAAGGACCCTACACCACCAGGCACAGATACCTGTTCCCAGCCTCTCTCAATTCACTGGGTTTTGGAACCCATGTCCCTTGTCTAGCAAGTGTCACTTAATTTATATTGAGACATCTCTGTCATAAAGCAGTCTCGTAGTTCCTCATTCACATAATCAGGGTGACAACACTTTATTCCTCCTGCCCCAGTAACAAAGAAATTGGGGATCCCAGAGCTGTCAAAATAACCATCCCAGGCTACCGTGGGCTATGCTAGGTGGGGTGGGTGTGCCAATGCAAATACCTAAAATCCTTTCCACATTCCCCGCCAGATGTCAGGGTAGGGCCCATCCTGACTCTGCTTACAGGAGTAATTAAAATAACAGAGACTCCTAATAAAACCTACTTAGTTGTATTCTTTGAAAAAGAAAGTAGAAATAGTTCAACCCAGTCTAGAGAAAACCCCTTCACAAAGCTTTATTACCTCTTAACTAAAACATCTATCCCTACCCCTCTTATTTTCACAGGGCTCGGGCATTCGAACCCCTGTCTTAACGAGGGTCTTTCAACTGAGGGTGAACCCTTTATTTGGACCAGGTTAAGCATCGTCCTGCTTTCCTGTATTCCTACAGTAATTACAACATTGGTAACCATATTTCACTACCCTTGCCCCAACAGCAACTAAAGTTGATCACTTTGACACTGCTCTATCTTCTGACTATGTAAGCAGAGCAGGATAAAACTGTATTTACATAAACACACCCAAAGTCTCTCCCTCTTCCAGCTAGCTGTCAGGGAAGCATTAATTCAGACCCTGCTTACACATGCTTACTGGGATCCACCCCAAGGGCTAGAGCCTATTGAGAAGGAAGCGAGCTTTGATGTGTAGCCGGACCCTGGAGCAGGGGAGGAGGATCACTGACCAGAAGGATAGGCACAGAACACCACAAGAGAAATGAATTTTTAATCTAGCCTATGGTGGAAAGGGCTATGATAGGGAAGTTATACAGAGGCTGTGCAGAGACTTCCCTCTGCAGAGATGCCCTGATTGGTTATGGGCAGACAGACACTGCCCCTGGTTTCTCACTGTGGCCCACCACCCACTATGGGGGTGGGGTGGCATCAGGAGATTGGCCTGGCCCCCCAGGAGTGGGGGAGAGTGTCACTCTGAAGCAGACACAGGGAATTGGTGGTAGGTCATCTGTGGGCACTAGACCATTCAGCTGGCACAGAGCCGGGAAAGGAGCTGGCACAGCAGTGGCAGTTGTGTTGGCCTGGGAAAGTATACAGCAGAGGAAGGGGCACCTGAGAGAGCTGCTGTGGAGACATCTGGCCAGGGGCAGCAAGACCCAACTGGAGCTTCCAGGCATCTGGGAGCAGGGCTCAGCACCCAACACTCCTTAACATCCATGATCACAGCAAAGTTCCCTGCTGGGACAGAGCAGGCTGGGTTGGGCTGGGCTGGGCTGCTAGCACTCTTTGTCTGGTGAAAGAGCATAGATCTGAGCAGGTAGGTGCTGTGGGCTGGGTATATTGTATTGTTGCTGGGGAGGTGTCTGCTTTTGGAACTGCCCCCCCAATACCAACTGAGGGCTTGTCCTGCTTATAGAAAAGTTTGCTTTATTGTTAAGATTAACCCCTGCCTCTCCAAGGGGATTTGGCTGTGCAAGAGCAGATCTTTTAGGAAAGCACCTGGGGCAAATGTAAAGACTCCAAGGGAAAGATAATTCACCATGTCCTTAGGGCAGTTGTCTAAATGATTAACTCTCCACACTGTGAAAAATTTATGCTTTATTATTTCCAATCTGAATTTGTCTTGCTTAATTTCCGAGCCATTGGATTTCGCTATACCTTTGCCTGCTGCTCTCAGAAGTCTTTTTCCCATGTAGGGCCATATGGACTGTGATCAAGTCACCTATTAACCTTCTTTTCAATAAACTAAATAGATTGAGCTTCTGCAGTCTCTCCTACTAAGGCAGGTTTGCCACACCTCAGATAATTTTCATACCTCTTTTCTGAATTCTTTCCAATTTTACAGCATCCTTTGGGGGGAAAGGGGGGCCAGCAGTAATGGATAGCTCAGTGGTCTGTGCATTGGCCTGCTAAACCCAGGGTTATGAGTTCAATCCTTGCAGCGGCCATTTAGGGATCTAGGGCAAAAATCTGTCTGAGGAGTGGGCCTGCTTTGAGCAGGGAGTTGGACTAGATGACTTCCTGAGGTCCCTTCACAGCTATGATTCTATGACCAGATGTGGACACAGTAACAATGTAATCAGTGCCACACGCAGATCAAACACCCTGCTTTTAACTCAAAATATATTCTCCTGCTCATACATCCAAGGATCACATTTACCTTTGTAGCTACAGCATCACACTGGGAGATCATTCCACTTGGTTTCACCATGAACCCTAAGTCCTTTTCAGAATCACAGCTTCCCCTGATACCAGCCCCTAGCTTGTAAAAGTGACCTAAATTATTTGTTTCAAAAGGTAGGACTTGGCATTTGACTGTATTAAAAAAATGCATGATAGGTTCCCAAGTGACCCAGAGATGAAGTTCTAGCTGGGTAATACAATGGGGCATGAAACAGCCAACATGTAGAGTGCACAGGCCAAGTAAGAGATGGGGGGGGGTGCACATGCATGTGTATGTGCATGTGAATCAAGATCCTCCCAAAGAACAGGAACCAGAGAAGGCCAGACCTTCCCAGCAAAGACCAGGCCATATCAGGTCCTCAGAGGAGTCAGTTACAGGCTAAAAACACATTGGGGTCATGGTGAGAATGCAGCAGTTCCATGTGTGCCCTGGGTCATGGCTGGAATCCATGGGAGTTCCACACATGCTCTAGGAAGATGTGTTGGGGTGATGCCCCACATATGCCCTGGGAAGGCAAGTTTGGGTCATGGCAGGAATTCATAGTGGTTCCATGCATCCCTTGGGAAAACGTGTTTGGATCATGACTGGAATCTGTGATAGTTCAGCGTGAGTCCTTCAGAATTGCTGCTCAAAACTTGATGTTCCAAAAGGAAGGGAGAGGATTGCAACAAAAAACTCCCTTATTTTGGAAATAAAACTTTTCTGTGGACATTTTTGTTCCTTTTAACATGTTCCAGTTTTTTGAAGAAAAATAAAAAAAAAACTAAAAAATGAAAAAAACAGTTTTCTTTTTCTTTTTGGTTGAAATAAGAAAATTTCCACACACAAAAAATTGACTCTCCCCCTCCCACCCCAAGAAATGCAGCATTCTTTTGAAATTTTCATTGAAAAATTGCATTTTCTGGCCGGCTCTTGCCCGGAGCTCCAGAAGCAGATAGAGAGGAAAAAGAGTGTTTAGCACAGTGGTTCTCGACCTATTTACCATTGTGGGCCAAATCCAATAATATCTGTATGGCCCTGAGGGTGTCATATGGACCACAGCTGTGTGCTGATTGGGCCACAAGCAGCCCATGGGCCACAGGTTGAGAATTACTGATCTGACAGGTAGTACCAAGAAGCAGGGTTCCAGGCAGACAGCCAACATGGAAGCAGCACCTGAAGAGCAGCATCACAGTCAGGATTGGTCTCCTGAGTGAGGTACATTCCACAGAGAATTCCAAGGAGATGCTTCTTTCATCTGCTGGCAATTTCCTACTCCTTGGAGGTGGCTCACACAGGATCCTGGCCTGATCCTCCTGCTTGTTCCTGGAGTGTGGAAATGGAAACCCAAGCTGATGAGTGTTGCATATTTGGTTGTCATAGTAATAGAATCTTGTTGCTATGGCAACTGAGTTAGATTATTAGGAGGTAGCCCAGCCAGTTTTGTCTGGTTGTTGGTTAGTTCAGTGTGTGGCAATAAATGGCTGCTTTTCAAGGTTTACAGCTCTCTGCGTCGCAAGTGATTTCTTCCTAAAACTGCTGCTCCCAAGGATACAACAACGTGGCGACAAGGGTGGGATTCCTGTGCTTCCCCAGCAACAGAAGAAGGTAGAAGTTGGGGTTAAATAAATAAATAAATAAATAAAGCCTTTTTGCTTTTGGAAGGAGGTGAGAACTGGCTTGTCTGCGCTGACGGCGCAAACTGAAACTAAAACCATGGCTACACTTACGAGGCCACTGGAACCTTTTGAGGAGACTACAGTGCAATGGCACGTATATACTGAATGTTTTAAACTTTTTGTTATTGTAAATGACATTGCAGAAGAGAAGCAGGTGCCAATATTCTTAAGTGTTTTAGGGGCTAAGACCTACACTCTCTACACAGCTTACTACACCGTATTAAACCAGAGACCAAATCTACAGTGACATTGTGGAAATCCTGGGGTCCCATTTTTCCTCCAAAACCGCTGGTAATTGCTGAAAGATATAGGTTCCACAAAACAGACCAAAAAGAATATGAAACAGTTGCACAATTTGTAGCAACTTTGAAAAAGCTTGCGGAACATTGTGAATTTAAGGAGATGTTAAATGACGCCCTACGTGACAGGTTAGTGTGTGGCCTTCACAGTGAAGCTATATGGAAGCACCTATTGACAGAGGCTCAGCTTACCTTACAGAAGGCCATTGATATTGCAGTATCCACGGAACTGGCTACAAAGGAGGTGCAATACAGTGGTGCATCCCCTAGGATGCATATGGTGTCACAAGAACCTACCCACAGAACTGTGGGGAGTCAGGAATGTTACCTCTGTGGTAAGCTGGATCACCATGCATCAGAATGCTGGTGTAAGAACCTGGTGCGTCGACATTGTGGCAAAAAGGGACATATTGAGTGTGCTTGTAAACAAAAGAAAAAGAGGCATGTGGTCTGGCAGACCAAAAAGGAAAATCTGTATGCCCTAGAGCAGACTCAGGATGATCAAGATGACACTTCATCAGAAGAAGAAGTGCCACTCCACATTTTGTCTTTGCCACTGGGCTCCCTTGAATACTGGGTAACCCTGTTGTTGGATGGCAAATCTGTACACATGGAGTTGGACAGCAATGCAGCTGTCTCGCTGGTCTCAGAAACTGTGCATAAAGAAAAGCTACATCATCTTCCACTTGAGGCAATGAAAACTGTTCTGAAGACATACATTGGAGAAGCTGCTGGGCACTACTGATGTTAAGGTGGAGCTCAATGGACAGGATGCTTGTCATAATATAATTCCCAGATCTGAACCTTAGCGTCCAAAATATGGGTACTAGCATGAATTTCCCTAAGCTTAATTACCAGCTTAGATCTGATATGCTGCCACCAATCAGGACTTAGGTAGAGCTCCTGATAGACTCTGGTCTCCCCCAAAACCTTCCCTGGGGACCCCAAGACCCAGATTCCCTGAGTCTCACAACAAAGGGGAATAAACCATTTCCCTTCCCCCTCCTTTCTTCCTCCCAGCTCTTTCCCGCCCTGGGTACACTAGGAGATCACCGTGATTCAACTCCTTGAATCACCACACAGAGAGGAATGATACCTTCCCCCAGAGGCAATCCAGATTCAACTCCGTGAATCTAAAACAAAGAGGAAATTCACTTTTCCCTTCTCCCCCCTGCTCTCTTTCCCTTCTCCCCACCAATTCCCTGGTGTATACAGACTCAGTTCCTTTGAGCCTTAACTAGGAGAAAAAAATCATACTCACTCACTCATGCCCATTACCCCAATTGGGGTATGGGCCAAATCAGACAGGTCTTAAACTTTTAATAAAAAAAAGAAAAAAGTAAAAGGTTTATCTCTGCAATTTAGATGGTAAAAAGTTACAGGGTCTGTCAGCTTATAGAAATTGGAGAAACAGCCTCCTCCAAGGGAAATACAATTTAAAATACTTCCAGCCAAATACACCTTTGTACATAAAGGAAAACAAAAAAAAAAGACTATACTGCCTTTCTACCTTTATACTTACAAAATTGGAATAGAGGATTAGAGAGCCTGTAGGTACATGTGGTCACTCTCAGAGCCCAGAGAGAACAAAGCAAAACCCAAAAAACACAAACAAAGGCTTCCCTCCACCGAGATTTGAAAGTATCATGTCTCCTTGTTGGTCCTCAGGTCAGGTGTTGCAGGTCACTGTTTGTTAACCCTTTACAGGTGAAAGAGACATTAACCCTTAGCTATCTGTTTATGACAATGCTAAATTGCCACCGTTTGTGGTGAAAGGCAATTACCCAGCCTTAATGCGTAGGTCTTGGCTGAGAAAGATTCAGCTGAACTGGGCAGAATTGCACCAAATGATTAAAGATGAAACCGTCTGACTGCTGTACTAAGGAAACATGCTGCTGTTTTTGGAGTGGATCTGGGAAGTATGAAGGGAATCACCGTGACATTGAACATTAAACCTGGCAGTCAACCAAAATATCTGAAAGCTAGAGCTGTGCCATATGCCCTCAGGCCAAAAGTTGAAGCGGATCTGGAGTGCCTGATCACAAATGGAATCTTAATGCCAGTTACCCATAGCCCATGGGCAACTCCAATCATTCCAATAGTGTAGAAAGATGGGTTCCTCCAGATATGTGGAGATTTTAAAGTCACTGTCAACCCGATGTTGTGTGTAGAGCAATACCCGCTTCCCTGCATCGAGGACCTCTTTGCGGACCTGGCTGGGAGACAAAAGTTCAGTAAGATTGATCTGAGTTAAGTATATTTACAGATGCACGTTGATGAAAAGTCCCAAGAGCTGTTGACTATTATGACGCATAAAGGGGTTTAACGATACTGTTGCCAACACTTTGAAATAATGTCTGCTCCCGGTTATGGGGCTATGGGGCTATGGATGAGATTTTATGTGACTTGCCAGGAGTCCAGTGCTATCTGGAAGGAATGAGGAGGATCACCTAAAGAATTTAGAGGCTACCCGTCAAAGACTGGAAGAGTATGGCCTACAATTCCGCAAAGATAAGTGTGAATTTTTCCAGCCCTCTGTTGAATATTTGGAACACATCATTGATGCTATAGGTCTTCATAAGGCCCCTGCAAAAGTTAAGGTTATTGTGGAGGTTCCACCTCCTCAGAATGTTAGCCAGCTTTGCTCATTTCTATGACTATTGAACTATTATGGAAATTTAATCTTGCAGTTAGCCACACTGTTAAAATCACTTCACGAATTCCTGGGGCAGACCAAGGTCTGGAAGTGGACTGAAGCCTATGATGTTGCATTTAACAAAGCAAAGGATGCATTGCTAAATTTGGGAGTTCTGACGCACTTTGATCCATCCTTACCTTTACAGTTGGCCTGCAATGCCTCCCCTTATGGAGTGGGAGTGGTTGTATCACACACTATGCCTTTGGGAGAAGAGAGACATATTGGTTTTGCTTTATGCATCCTAAGCAAAGCAGAAACTATGCTCAAATCAAACATGAGGCATTGAGAATCGTTTTTGGACTTCGAAAGTTTCATCAGTACCTGTTCAGACGGAAGTTTACACTTCTCACAGACCATCAACCTTTGACTTCAATTTTTGGACCACACACAGACATTCCCCCATTAGCTGCTAATCGTATGAAATGATGGGCATTGTTGCTTTCTGCACACACATATGAAATCTAGTATTGGAAATCCACTCTGCATGGTCTTTATCAGTCAAATGTTGAGATATTGCCCAGAAGGAAATCTTTTACTTTGAACATACCCGTCACTGCTACTTAGATGTAACCCACATACCTCCTGGGTGTGGTGTTCTGTCCCATCTAGTGGCACCAAGACCACTGAGAGAGAGAAAATGAGTCTGCTTTACAGACTTAGCTAACAGACAGTTGGCTTTTAGCTTATGCTGTAGAGACTCTTGCACTAAGCTTCAGAGGTCCCAGGTCTGATCCTGCCAACAACAGGGTCTGTTGGTGTTACAAGTGGGGGCTTGTCCAAAATTCCTGGATCTGTGCCTCCTCAAAACCACCTGTTGAGTGATCCACTACAATGGGAAACAATTGTGTTTATATTTTGAGGAAATTACTGTTTATAAAATAGCTAATATGTCAGGTTTGTTGGGCCCTGGCTCAGCAGCCTCTAGCTCAGGGGCCACAGCTTCAGCCAATGATTGGGCAAAAGCACTGGGCAAATATTGGAAAGGGTTGAGCTGTCCCATGCTATGTCAAACTCCTATCATAAGTTAAGGTTATTTGCTGGGAGTCCCATCCCAACACCTGGGGAAGAAGACTTTGAACCCTGGTTGGAGTATACCACTGAAATGCTGCAGGAGTGTGCCATACCAGATGCAGAAAAGTGAAGATGTCTGATAGAAGCCTTAGGGGCCCAGCATTAGATGTGATTCGCACTCTGAAGCTCATTGACCCTGGGGTCATTGTGAAGGACTGCTTAGGGGCCCTTGATCACACCATTGGGAGCGAAGAGGGCTCTGAAGACAGTTACTGTAAGTTCCTTAATTCCCAACAGCAAAGGGCCGAGAAGGCTTCAACCTATATACAGAGGCTGGAAAGACTGCTTCAGAAAGCTGTTATGAGTGGACCAGTGACTGCTGAGCAGATGGATCAGACCAGACTGGCTCAAATTGTAAGGGGAACTCAGTATCAGAACCTGATTCTATTTCATCTCCAGTTAAAAGAATGACAAGAACATCCCCCAAGTTACTCCCAGCTGATAAAAGAGATCAGAGAGGAGGAAGAAAGGCAGGCTGCCAGTGAGTTTTGGGAAGCCCAAACATCAAGCTAGCCAGCACAGCACCATTGCAAATGGCCAGTGTACTGATGGTGAGCACTAGAGAGGAACTTGCCCAACAAATGCAGGTCCTGAAAGAACGGATAGCTGAGCTGCAAAGCACCATTGACTGAGCTAAGACTTCCAGGAATAAGGAGCGATGGAGAAGTCAGCATTTAGAGTCACTGTACTACTCAGGCAAAGGGGGCGAAGGACAATTCTTCTCTTTCTGATGTGGTCAGGATGGGCACAGTGCTGTCAAGTGCCATAATGAAGAAAATCCCTCCTTAGTGTATGGAAAACTGAGGATCAGTTGGGAGAGATCCGGTAACTGCCGGAGGGTCTGGGGATGGGGGCCACCCAGGCCTGCAGGATTTGAAGGTTCTCCCAGAAAGGACTGTCCAGCTGGGATCCCCTTAGAACTGATAGGGCCTTGAGCAGAGGTCATGGTGAGGATTGAAGGGGCGGAGTGTAAAGCCATGCTTGACACTGGATCTCAAGTGACTATTTTATTTTAGTCATTCTAGCAACAGGTGCTTAGGCACCTGCCTATAAAGCCAATGACTGGCCTTGGCCTTCTCTGGCCTCAGCATGGATAAATACCCCTACCAAATGTATGTCATAGTGCACCTGGAATTCCCAGAGGAGGTTGCTGGGGTAAGAGAAGAGGTAGACACAGCTGCTTTAATTTTCCCTGACCCTACAGGGACCTCTGATGTGTCTGTGGCAATAGGGACCAATTCCAGTCTCTTCAAGATGCTCGCGGATTACTGTGGATGACGGGCTGGGGACCAGTACCTGACTACCTTGATGATCCATACGCTTTGTACTGAAGCCTATAGGAAAATTGAGAGCGCTAAAAAGGAGACATATGAGCTACTGACTGGGGCACTGAAGTACGCAGGCACAACTCTCTTAGTAGTACCTGCAAGAATGGAGCAAGAAGTGCTTGTCATGAGTACCTGACTGAAAGGCAATAAAGGGATATTAGCAATGGTAGATCAGTTGGTTGAAGGAGAGCTCCCTGAAGGAATGCTGGTCCCCAGCGGAGTCATAACCCTACCTGCTGGAGCCCAAGAAAAGGTGATTATACTGATTACTAATTAAACAAGTCATGATGTTGTTGTGAAGCAAGGACAAAAGATAGAAGACCTCTTTGAGCCTGAATCAATTGTAAAACCCCAGCGTGAAACTCAAGTTCCGACAACAGACCCAGCAAAGTTTGACTTTGGAGATTCACCATTGTCCAAGGAGTGGAAAGATAGCCTGAGGAAGAAACTTTGTGAAAGATCCAAAGTATTCTCACTGCATGAGTGGAATGTGGGATTTGCAAAAGGGGTAGAACACAACATCAGGCTACATGTCTCTTGACCTTTCAGGGAAAGATCTAGAAAGATTGCTCTCTCAGAGACGGAAGATATGCAACATCATCTTCAGGAACTGGCTTCAAATGGCATTGTTACAGAGTAACATAACCCATACGCCTCACCCATTGTGAGAACAGGAAAATCTGGATATGTATCACCTACTGCACCCTAAACAGCTGTATTGTGGTTGACTAGTACACTATGCCTTGAGTACAAGATGCCTTAGACTGTTTGCTGGGAAGCCAGTGGTTCTCTAGGAGAAGAAAGCCTTCATCAGCCCATTAGGGTTTTATCAGTACAAACTCATGCCCCAAGGGATTTCTGAAACACCTGCCACATTTCAATGGCCCCTACTTGTGATGCTGACAGACCCTTGTCTTTAGCAGGTGGGATTGAACCTGGGACTGCTGGAGTTTAGTGCATGAGCCTCTAGAGAATGAGCTCAAAGCCAACTGGCTGTTAGCTAAGGCTGTAGAGCAGACTCATTTTATCTCTCTCTCTAAGTGGTCTTGGTGCCACTAGATGGGACAGAACACTACACCCGGACGTTTTTGGGTTACACAGGTAAAGAAGGCAACTCGTGTTGACCTAGTATTGTCCCAAGTTATGGACCTGGTGATGCACCGAACATCTAGATGAACCTCTTCAATCTGACCCAACCTTGTTATCTCCATATCCAGGAGAATGGAGTTATTGGTCCATTCTGGTTGTTTGTTGTGGGGAAGACATGTCATTATCCCACCACCACTGAGATCACGGATGTTAGAACAGCTACATTCCGGTCACTGTGGAATAGTGCGCACGAAGGAAACTGCATGAAGCTATTTTTGGTGGTTGGGATTGGGCAATGCTATTGAAGAGAAGGCAAGAGCTTGTATATCATGTCAGAGTGTGAGAAATACACCCCAGTGGGCACCCCTACATGGGATTGGCCTGAAAACCTGCGTCAGCTTATTCACATTGACTTCGCTGGCCCACTAGAAGGAAGCATGTTCTTAGTGGTAGTAGATGCTCATTCTAAATGGCCAGAAGTCTCTGTAATTTAGTCCACTACTGCAGAGAGTACTATCCAAATACTATGGGGACTCTAGTCGTTTCAGTCTGCCATAACAACTTGTTAGTGACAATGGACCACAGTTCGTCTCTCAGGAGTTTGGAAGTTTTATGAAGGTAAATGGGATACATCACATCACTTCAACACCTTATCATCCGTCCACCAATGGATTAGCTGAAAGATTTGTGCAGACAATGAAAAAAGCTTTGAAATTGACAAGGGTCAATTATCCATTCAAAAGCATCTGGACATCTTAGAATCATGGAATATCAGGGTTGGAAGGGACCTCAGGAGGTCATCTAGTCCAACCCCATACTTAAAGCAGGACCAATCCCCAACTAAATCATCCCAGCCACAGTTTTGCCAAGCCTGACCTTAAAAACCTCTAAGGAAGGAGATTCCACCGTCTCCCTAGGTAGCCCATTCCAGTGCTTCACCACCCTCCTAGTGAAAAAGTTTTTCCTAATATCCAACCTAAACTTCCCCCACTGCAACTTGAGACCATTGCTCCTTGTTCTGTCATCAAGTACCACTGAGAACAGTCTTACTATCCTACAGAAACACGCCTCATGCTACAACCAAGGCATCCCCGGGCTTTCTAATGATGGGATGACAGCTGTGCACTTGCTTCAATCTGCTGAAACCTTCTTAACTCTGACAAATTGTGCAACATCAGCAGCAAGATTAAGTCATCAAGCGTGCACCCAGAGCAAAAGACCAAACCTTTAGCTCAGGACAGCTAGTTTTGGCTCAAAATTATGCTTCTGGAGCTAAATGGGTCTCTGCCACTGTCATCACTCAAACTGGACCTGTTTCCTACATTGTCCAGATTGCCTATGATCTCACCTGGCAGTGACATGTAGATCAGCTGTTGCCAGGACACATCTTCAGTTGAGTTGCCTGACTTAACCACTTCCGGCGAGACACCAAATCAAGAGTCACGTGCTCCTGACTTTCCCCCTCCATTCGTGTCTGTGGTGGAGATACACCCCTTCCTTGAACGAGCTGATACCACATCATCACCCATTTGCACTACAAACCCAGAGCCAATTGTCGAGATACTTTTGAGTGCACCAACACCAGAAGTCTACCGTAATCCACCTAGAGACAGAAGGCCTCCTCAAAGACTGGATCTTTAGCTAGGATGAGCCCACTGTTATGGGGCAAAATAATCCCCAGGGTTTAACCAGGAACGGAGGCAGTCTACCTTCCTTCTCTAGTTTAGTGTTTGTTTTATTTCGGGGAAGTTCTCATTAAGGGGGGAGGAATATGTTGTGTATTTGGTTGTCGTAGTAATAGAATCTTGTTGCTATGGCAACTGAGTTAGATTATTAGGGGATAGCCCAGCCAGTTTTGGCTGATTATTGGTTAGTTCTGTGTGTGGCAATAAATGGCTGCTTTTCAAGGTTTACAGCTCTCTGCATCTCAAGTGATTTCTTCCTAAAACCCCCAGGATACAACAATGAGCTCTGGCTCACACGGAGAGCACCCTGTTGCTTCTAGGGCCCAGTTGCTGCAAGTTTGATGCTGCTTCCTGGCTGCTCCCAGGAGGCAGGCTGAGCCTTGAGAAGCACTGGCTGTTTCTCTGGCTGAAGAGGAACACTTGGTGCTTGTAATGGGAGCTGATCAAGAACATGAGCACAACACCAGATCATTCCCAGTCCACAACCAGGCAGTGACAGCGAAGTTCTGCAGCATCCACCTTGAGCACTGTCAGTGGGCCGGCCGACCTGCCTGCTTACAGAACTGTAATCAATCAACCCTAAAACAGAATCATCGTCCACTACCTATCTCTTTGGGCAGGGTTTCTGCCTGTACTTGGGTTTGGGAAGTGCAGAGCACATTTTAGGTGCAACTCCACCATCAATAATGTCAGCACAGCACTGCCTTTCTTCCCGTCCTCTGGAACAGCCCCACTTTTCCTAGTCCTATTAAAACCTAATATCAGTAATTAGCAGAACTCCTCAGCCAATTCTATTAAAACTCCTAGATGCAAATTATTTGGAATTATGGATTCAGGTGGGTCTACTTGTATATTCTCAGAAAATTCCCTCTCTACTCAAAGAGAAAGTGCTATGAGTATGGGGAAGACATGCCATATTCTTCATACACAATACAGAGCTTCTCTACATAGAATCATAGAATATCAGGGTTGGAAGGGACCTCAGGAGGTCATCTACTCCAACCCCCTGCTCAAAGCAGGACCAATTCCCAACTAAATCATCCCAGCCAGGGCTTTGTCAAGCCTGACCTTAAAAACCTCTAAGGTTAAGGTTTAAGACACTACAAAATGATGTCGGCTTAATTACACAGCTTGGGGCTGTGAAAAATTTCACCCCCGTGGGATGTCATTAACATACCTAAGCCCTGGTGCAGATACCGCTAGGTCGATGGAAGAATTCTTCTGTTGACCTCACTACCACTTTTCAGAGACTCCTTCCATCATTGTAGTGTCTACACTGCAACACTGCAACAGTTCTGATGTAGTTTCTGCTGTAGACATTCCCACAGAGGCTGAATTGTTGTGTTATGTGCAAAAATCAACTCAGCCTTAACCTGTGTAATGTCAGGAGCCATGCATGGTGTCTCCATAATAAGGGAAACAATATAATCCCAATACTTGGCTGTCTCGGTCTCTGCTGCTGCTGAGGAAGTTCCTGAGCAACCTTTGGCAGGGTGAAGAAACCTCTCCCGTGTCCTTACATTTTCCCCCTTCTGCATAAACTTATTTTAAAAGAATTCATCCTTAACAAGTGCTAGGTGCAGCCAAGTGCCCAGCTTCCTTGGCTGCTCATCCTGCTGTGAGCACCGCAATTAAGATGACGTACAGGAGTCCTGGTAAGAGAATGAATTTCATTTTCTGAACCCAATCATGTGACTTTGGCCAAGACTTCAAATGGCTAACACCATGGTCACATGACAGGGTCAAGATCCACTCACCCCCATGGCCACAACCAAAATCTACAACCCCCGGTGAATAAACCACACAAATAAAAGTATCCAGATGGACTGAGGGTTGGGGATCAGAACAAACCTGAGCGCAAAGCAAAGCTCTGGGCATCTGTCAGTAATGTCTAGACCTCAATGGCTTCCTGGTCACATGGTCACTTGCTCTCAGATGCGTTCACGGGGCAGAGGCTTGCTCAGCTAACATTTTTTAAGATCTCAGCAGGCTGCATTTAACATGTTTGCTAATCCAGGTGAGCCCTAGCGGAGAGCCAAGGCAGCAATGGGTCCAAATCCATTGGCACTAGAGCTAGTGACAATGCTCCTCTTCTCCTTGTCCCAACAAGCCATTAAGGGATGAGCACCTGGCTTCTGCCTGTGCTCCCTGGTGTTGTTCATGGTCAGCGACTAGGAGGGATGTGTGTGTCATCATGGGTGCACTGTGAGATGTTGCACACTAGGGTTTTGTCCTTCTGTCCATGAATCTCTGGGATGGTGATCCTAACCCAGCATGGGAAGGCACTGTGCCGTTCTAAGAGCACTGAGGGACCCCTTGAATCCATCAAGGCCTTTCTTTGTTCCACTCCTTTGCTGTTTGTACTAACTTTCCTGCTGTCCCCCAGGGCCACAAACAGTGAAAACTCCGGCGCCATTAGGTTTATGACTGGATCTAGACTCCCATGATGACACAGCAGAGCCCAGTTGTGGATCTAGCCCTCTGCCATCACTTCACAGTGGGTTAATCTGGAATCACATTTGAGAATCTAGAGCTGAATTATAAATGTAACAGCAGTTGTGTGAGATGCCAGGTCAGCTGCACACACAAGTGTGCCAGAGCCAGGGTTTGGATCTCCCCTGCCACTGCCTCATTAGTTGTGAGTCATTTACACTGGGTACATGCTTCCATTCTGGCTTGGGACAGTTTAACTCCTGCTTTTCACTCACACCTCACATGCAAAATGACTTTGCAGGTGTGGGGCAGGGCAAGCCAATCTCCAAAACATTTTCCCCAAGGAGGAATCCCAGGTAGGGGTTTAGGGTCTGTCTCCAGGCCCTCTGTGCCACCTGCTTGGATCAAAGGGAGCAGTGCAGGGTAGAAACTCTGCCCCAGTATACTTGCTGAAATTGGTGTGGATGGAGTTTCCAGGAAGTGGCTCTGAACTGCGCTTTCTGGCCTGAAATAAACTTTCTTGCTTTCGCAGGTGAATTCTCTTGAAAGTGCTGTACTGGGTATAATTTCCCTTTGGATCCAGTGGATTTGCAGTCAGTAGACTGAGCAATTTGCTGCTCAGCAGCCATTATCAGACGGCGGGTCCCTGGATTAGAAACTGAGAGTGCTGTGGAAATGGGAAGCATCTGGTGACTAGGGACCTGCATACTGCACAGGTTGATGTGACCTGGTAGGTGATACTCTTTACAAATGAGGACTAAGTAGGCAACATGCTTGACCACCTAGGGAGTTTTCTGGGGGCTTGTGGGAAAACACTGGAGGTATAGCTTGCATTGACTGTTATAGCACGATGCTGCCCAACAGTCATACTGGAGCTATCTCAACTGAGCAATAGTGGTGGGGTGGCTTAGCAGCCTAAGCTTCAGGCTTAAAATACCCAGACTCCTTGGAGCCAGCCTGATCATGCTTGTGTGGCAGGTGGCTTCTTTAGCGGGGATTTGATAGCTGCTTTTAACTACCTGAAAGGGGGTTCCGAAGAGGATAGATCTAGACTGTTCTCAGTGGTACCAGATGACAGAATAAGGAGTAATGGTCTCAAGTTGCAGTGAGGGAGGTTTAGGTTGGATATTAGGAAAAACTTTTTCACTAGGAGGGTGGTGAAGCATTGGAATGGGTTACCTAGGGAGGTGGTGGAATCTCCATCCTTAGAGGTTTTTAAGGTCAGACTTGACAAAGCCCTGGCTGGAATGATTTAGTTGGGGACTGGTCCTGCTTTGAGTATGGGGTTGGACTAGATGACCTCCTGAGATCCCTTCCAACCCTGATATTCTATGATTCTATGAACAGTCGAGTCAGCATAGTTGGACAGCCATCCTAGGCTGCTGCCTGGGAATCGACCCTGACTTCTGCAGTGAACGACACACCGACCGTTGAAGGAGTTTTATGTTTGGGCTGAGGGTGAGTTAGAGGAAACAATCCATCTCCTCCTGAAAGCAGCCTCTAGTGTAGACAGAACCTTAAACACTTACTCCAAACAGTCAGGTAACAGTGTTGAGACCTGAGAATTTTAGGAAAGATCATTGAATGCAGCATGTCTGTGCACAGCAAAAGGAAAAGAGCGACAGCAGCTGTCTGATTATGGGGATCAGGCACTGATGAAGCTACAGGCACTTTCAGATTTTATGAGGAACAATTAAGGGAATTTCAAGACCAGGCTAGTGCAGAACCAGGCAGGGAAAGAGCTGCTTGTCTCACAGTAATTGAACCATACATATTTGCTCTGTTAAGACACCTCATGACCCCAGTCAGAACAGGTGAAACAGAGTTTAATGTTCTCACTAAAGCATTTAGTGACTTTTATTCTCCTAAAAAACCCCATATTTTCTGATGAGGTTTGTGAGAGTGCAGTCAATGTACAGTAACAAGCTCTCTGAAGGGAAAGCCAGTCCAAGGGTGGAGCTTCCACGTTTCAGCGTGGGGCCACATGGAGAATCAGCGCACTGCAGAGAGCAGGGAGCTGTGTGTCAAATTACTGAGTGCAGCCCCCAACAACTGATTGTTCTAGGTGAGAGGCCTGGGCTTTGGGATCCATCCTGAAAGGAGGGCAAAGGGCATGCTGCAGACCTACAGTACCAGCAAGCAGCCTGTTTCAAGTTGTCACATACCTTGGCATAGCCAGCCAGACTCATCAGTAGACAGATCCACAGTTTGATCCTATTGGGAGATGAGGCTTTCACTGCAGACATTCAGGTTGATGAAGTCCCAGTACTTTGGGGACCCATCTGGTAACTAGGCTGCTTCTTCCCCAGGCACCTTGCCTCAAGGGCTCTGACTTGCTAGCATCACTAGCAGTAGCAATACTGGAGAATATGCAGTGCTCCCCATCCCCCCAGCCCTCACACAGATACTGAGAGAGCGAGAGGGCTTCCTGCAGTGGCCCAGTGTATGCACAGCCCTACTGGCCCATGATGTAGTGGGATGGCGGAGAGGCTGGAATGGCCAGACTCACCAGGGCTGTGGGCCTGTCATTTCTGATACTCTGCACAACCGTACATTTGGAGAATGTGAGCTGGAGCCAGCCAAAGAACAGCTGGTAATGCCAGGTGTGAAATGGTGGGATTGGATGATCCCTTTCTCATTTACCACATGAAAAGCTCCTGTTCTTAAGAGAGAGAAAGTTAATGCAGCCTACTCAAGAGTTAGGGTGATTACTACCCCGGGGTGAAGTGTGCTAGGTCTGTCTCTGGGGTCAGACCTGCAATTTTGCTTAAGGGGACTCAGGCAAAACTGCATGATCCAGAAGAAGTGATTCCAAGGTTTTTTAAAGCCAACACAGTGCTTTCTGAATGAAGTGAGGTTGTGAATCAAGGGCTCCAAGAGACAGGAACTGAAGGGCTGACAGGGATCACATGGCAGTCACTCGGTAAGCTCAGTTGGTGCGCGCAGTATGATGGGGGAGGAGGAAGCGATTGTTCCCAGCTGTGTGTGTGCAATGGGTACATGGAGTGAGTGTGGATCTGTTTGTTCTGTGTGTGGTGGGCACAGGGTAGAGAGGGCTCTAATTGTGTGTACTGGGTGTCTTAGGAGGGACACCATGTGGGGGGTGGATGGTTGAATGGTGGGAGTGATGCTGTGAGTGGGTGTATATGAGACAGCACTATGTGAAGGGGGTGCAGGCGGTGTGGTGGGGAGGGGGCTGCTGGAGACATTCTGCCTAGGAGATGTCATGCACTGCTACATCTTTCAAGGGGTGCAGCCTGGGCCCTCCCTGCTCTTGGTGCCTCTCTTTCCCCTGTGGGGTACCTTGCACCTCTGGGGGAGGAATTAGGGAGGGCAGAGACTGCAGTTCTGCCTGGCCTTTAGATGGGTGCTGTGCAGGGTTGGTGAGCCCCTCCTGCCTTGTCCTGTAGCTGTGCTATGCAAGGCCAGGCAGAGTCCTGCCCTGCCCACGGGTGTGTGCATGGAGATCTGGAGAGAGCAATCATTGCTCCCACTCCTTGTAAGAAGCGCTCAGTGCCACACAGTGTCAAATCCTGGGAGTCCATGGCCAGGCATTATCCTGGGGCATAAGGCACAGTTCTGGCCTCTTGTCTACTGACCTCCCAGGCCCAGATGATGTGATTCGAGCACTCACATTAAAGGATAATGTGGTGATGAGGCATCATTGCCACAGAGCAATAAGTAGGTGCCAGCCCCATGATGTAACGAAGCTCCTGGGAGGCATATTTCAGCATGGGGAGATGGGACAGTGGCATTGCTGTGAGGCTGAGCTAAGGCACTTGAGAGATTTTCCTGGGAATCCTTTTGTTCCAGAAGGCCCGAGTGTATGAAACAAGAACCTCACTTATGGTTCAGTAAACTCTGATGCTCTGCCTTTTGCTCGGTCTTTCCACTGGGGAGTGCTTGCTTCCCATGAAGGCCAGCTTCTTGCCAGGCCTCTCATGCTCCTTGGCTGAACAGAGTCAGCCCAGCCCGCAATGCAGCCTGGCACAGAGCAGGAGACAGCCAGCACTTGCTGAAAGCCAGACCACCAGAAAAGAGCAGGATACAGGGTGTGACAGGCAGCCCTGGCCCCATGAATCCCAGCCCCTGTCTGTGACAGAATGCCACCATAGGCACCTGGACCCAGAGCAGAAAATAAACGTAAGCACCCATATGTGTCACCCATCTATTATAGGGAAGAGGACCTGCTGTGATAGGGCAAGGGGGCTACTCAGAAGCAATATGCAGGGCAGTCGGGGGCAGCTGGCAGGTGGGGGGTGCTCACATGTAGTGGGGACTGCTTGGAGGCAGTGGGGGGTCATTTGGAAGTGGCAGGGGCTCTTGGAGCCTGGGAGAGGAAGATGGCTGTTCTATAACTGGTCAAGCAAAATGAGGCCAACACTCAACTCTGGCATTTCTCTGTGTGTCTGTCTGATTGCACAGCTGTCTGACTGTCAGATGATAACTGTTATTTATGTTAGTAGGCAGGACCCTGTTAATTTCAGTGAAAAATGGAAAAATGGAAAAACCAGTTTCCAAGATAATTGAGAGGAAGCTCTCTGGCACCTGCTGCTGGTGCCTACACTTAATACAGGCAGACACTCATTAAAGAGCTGTTCTCTTCCTTGCTTCCAAGACTGTGCTGTACACCCATCAGGCCCCTTGACCCCACACCTCCATGCTCCCTGTACAAAGGGTACCCTGGAGTGTGGAAAGGAAGAGTGCTCAAAGCCCAGATCAGACTCAGCAGGATGAGGGAGAGGAGGAAATCCTTGGTTCAGAGCCCAGCTCTGGGTGGGTAAAAGGAGGCCCTGGGGTAAGTGCCTGCTCTGGGGCATAGGGGAGAGATGTTGGTCCCTGAGCTCAGTCACATTTCAGCCTTATTGCAGGCTAACTGAACCAGGGCTCATAACCAATCCTATTGCTGTAGGCAAGCAGCTGCCTGCCCCTGTCCCCAGCCTGACCAAGAGCCCTCCCACCTCCAAGAGCTGCTGTCTGTGCCCTGGGAAGGCCTAGTGGGAGTGAGCTGTCTCTGCTGCAGGCTGGAGTTCCATTACAGTGAGTGGAGCAGACCTGCTGTAGCACTAGTGAAGCCTGTGGAGTTACACCAGGAATGAATTTGGTCCATTGTTCCCAGTCTTTCTGGTCCTGGCTGGGATTTCTTACAAACTGCTGAAACCACCAGGATTTGGTTTGACCTTGCAGTAAGGTCAGCTAACACTGCCTCAGCACATGACTCTGAAAGGCAAATCCTAGGTGTACAGTAAATCTCTTTGTATATCTGGCTGATTCCTTCTCAAGAATTCATTTCAGAGGGATTCAATGGCATTGACAGAGATGGCATCTGGTAAATGTCATTCCTCCTCATCAGGATGTAGCACTTCATCTTTTGCCCAGGGAAGGTTTGTGGAGGAGGGATAGCTCAGTGGTTTGAGCATTAGCCTGCTAATCCCAGAGTTGTGAGTTCAATCCTTGAGGTGGGCCATTTGGGGATTGGTCCTGCTTTGAGCAGGGGATTAGACTAGATGTTCTCCTGAGGTCCCTTCCAACCCTAATGATTCTATGACCTACTTTCTGCTGTGATCTGGAAAGCAGTGAACTTAAACTAATGCTGGGCACTAGGATCCAGTTGGCTTAGCAATTATATCAGGGTTCCCCTAGCCCATATGCTCAAGACTAGTTCAATGCTGCTGTGGGCTGCAAATGACCAAAATCCTCATAGGTCTTGATGAGGCTGTTAGTGATGTTTGCCATAAAATTCAATGAAGACAGAGATTTCTTCCCCTGAGAGATAGCATAGTCATTTAGCAGGCTCCCAGTGTATCATTCCACCCACAGAAAACATCCAGCAAGGGAAAAAATAAAGAGCAAATACATCTTCAAAGACCAGTTGATGTAAATGTGCATTGCTCCCACATGGCCTGGTGCACAGCTTGTGTAATGACTGCGTGTTCCACCATGGCCTGGTGTACAGCCCGTGTAATGACTGTGCCTGTTCCACCATGGCCTGGTGTACAGCCTGTGTAATGACTGTGCCTGTTCCACCATTGCCTGGTGTACAGCTCGTGTAATTATTGTGCATATTCCACCGTGGCCTGGAGCATAGCTCGTGTAATCCATCTATATGGAGTGCAGGGGTTGCACTGACTAAAGTTCTGCTTCCTTTCAGTCATTGTGTTCCAACAGGGCTCATCTATGTGCTTTTGAAGTCCAAATTCTGTCCAGCAGCTCAGTGCATATGGCCCAAGTGATAGACTTCATGAGACAGGCCCCAGGCCAGTGCAACCTCTATGTTGGGCAGAATTTCTCTCCAAATTCACAAAACTTTACATGGGACCCCAAAGGACCAGAACAAGGGTCATGGCAGGTAAGAAAATGAACTCCAGCCTGGGGCTTGGCTAAAGGGGTGCAGGAGCCTTCCTAGTGCTGGATAGCAGAGATGGCAGCAGCACCTGAGTGTAGTAGGAAGAAAGCCTGAGATATAAGCCCTTGTATCAGAGGTCTGGCATGAAGCCTGAGCTAAAGTAGTGGGCAAGCTTTGCTGATATAAAGCAAAGTTAGCAAAAGTCAGGCTGTGAGCAAACATCAGGCTCTGCCTGCTTGCAAGTTCACAGAATCCAGCAAGAACGGGGCTGATATTGCAGAAATACACATTCCTAAGAAGTGCTAGGCCCCACCTAGAGAAGTCTCTATATCTAGCATGGATGTGTTATTGTAAACATCCTCTTCCCAGAGAGTATGCAGCAGTGTAGGAGATGGGCCAAGAACTACATGGAGCTGAGCAAGACTGGGCCCTGTGGGAGCTTTAACCAGCTGATGCCAACAGCAGAGCAAAGTGCACATCTTCCTGGACCTCCATGACAAGGGGAGAGGGAGTTCGATGTGGCAGGCCCTGTGTGCAGGTCCATCTGGCTGTTGTGCGTGTGTGCGCATGCATGTCTCTCTTTCTCACTGGGTTCTTATCTTCACTAATCCACTCCTCACTCTGTTAGCCCCTTTTCTTAGCAATCTTGTAATCTCTCTGGCTAAATATATCTGCTCCCTCCTTCCCCCTCTCTGTCTACAGCTCGCTTAGCTGGTTTCTGTGGGGCTGGTACAGTGTTTATCTGCTGCTCACACAATCTGCTTCTCTCCTGCTCGTATATTGCACAGTACCTCCTGTTTCCTGTGAGAGACGGAGGGCCAGAGCTCTCTCATCTACAAATGAGGGAAGTCTCACTCCCTGCTTTCATTCCAATGTCCCTTTGGGCAGGTTGTGACCTGGAAGGTATGTCTTGAAATGCCCTGTGGGAGGCCATTTATTTTGATAGCAGGCCCCTAAGCTATTCGTGTTCTGAACTGCTGTGGAGCAGATCCCGGATCAGGGCAGGCTTCTGAGGAGCAGTACAGGAGCTCATAGGTGGGCTGACTGCAGTGAACACATTGTTCTATGATAAGCTCACTGCTCCATTCCAAGGGGACTGCAGACAAAAGAAACAGATTTCACAATTACAGGAGTAAAACAGTGAGCTGGGAGTTCCTGAAACAGATGAGTGCTTCTGGCTGTAATAAGCTTGCAGGCAGCACACCTCTCCTCATTCATTTAGGCTGTTGTAGCATAAGCTGAAAATCCACCTCTCCTCAAACTACACACACACCTTTGTCTTGAGGCTTCAGTCCCGCCAGCTTGCACTGCCCCCACTGAATCAGGAACGGGGTCAATTCGCCACTGTCAGGATCGTCCTTTCTCTGCCATTTGCATCCTGTGACAACAAGGTCCCTGAGTGAAGTGGAACTGGCTCATCAGGATGTTCCAATGGGCCAACTGGAGCTTGGAGCAGGGAAACTGATGTGCTCAAAGACTCTTTGGCTCACCATGGTGCCTGTGTTCTCTGAGGATGATAAATGTGATGTGTTGGAGAGTACAACACTCCTCTGGGGATATCATCTTCCACTGATAAACTGGAAAGAACATAAAAATGGCCATACTGGTCCAGACTAATGATCCTTTTAGCCCAGTATCCTGTCTTCCAACTTTGGCCAGTGCCAGGGGCTTCAGAATAGGGAGGTCATCAAATGACCCGTCCCCTGTTGTCCAGTCCCAGCTTCTAGAATTTGGAAGATTAGGGACACTCAGAACATGGGGTTGCATCCCTGACCACCTTGGCTAATAGCCATTGATGGACCTATCATCCAGGAGCTTATCTAATTTTTTTGTGAACTCAGTTTTAATTTTGCCCTTCACAACATCACCTGGCAAGAAGTTCCAGATTGACTATGCATTGTGTGAAGTACTTCCTTATGTTTGTTTTAAACCTTCCGCCTATTAATTTCATGAGGTAACCCTGAGTTCTTGTGTTATGTGAAGAGGTGAATAACACTTTTTCCACATAACTCATGATTTTATTGAACTATCTGAATATGAATATGAATTATATGAATATCGTGTAGCCCCTTAGTCATCTCTTTTCTAAGCTAAACAGTCCCAGTCTTTTTGATCTCTCCTCATACGGAAGCTGTTCCAGCCCCCTAATCATTTTTGTTGCCCTTCTCTGCACCTTTTCCAATTCGAATGCATCTTTTTTGAGGTGGGGTGAGCAGAACTGCACACAATATTCAAGGTGTGAACATATCATGGATTTATATAGCGGCATTATGAGATTTACTGTCTGATTATCTATCCCTTTCCTAATATTCTATTAGCTTTTTTTACTGCCACTGCACATTGAGTAGATGTTTTCAGAGAACTATCCACAAAGACTCCAAGATCTCTTTCTTGGGTGGTGACAGCTAATTCAGACCCCATCATTTTGTAGGTATAGTTGGGATTATGTTTTACAATGTGCATTACTTTGTATTTGTCAACAGTGAATTTCATTGGCCATTTTGTTTTCCCATCACCCAGTTTTGAGAGATCCTTTTGTAACTCTTCATAGTCTTCTTTGTGCTTAACTATCTTAACTCATGTCACCCACAAATTTTGCCGCCTCACTGTTTAGCCCCTTTTCCAGATAATTTATGAATATATTGAACAGCACAGGTCCCAGTACAGATCCGGGGGGGACCCCACTATTTACCTCTCTCCATTGTGAAAACTGAGCATTTATTCCTACCCTTTGTTTCTGTCTTTTAACCAGTTACTGATCCATGAAAGGACCTTCCCTCTTATCCTGTGACTGCTTACTTTGCTTAAGAGCCTTTGGAGAGGGACCTTGTCAAAGGCTTTCTGAAAGTTCAAGTACAAAACTATATCCACTGGATCACCCTTGTCTACATTTGTTCATCCCTTCAAAGAATTTTAATAGATCGGTGAGACATGATTTCTCTTTACAAAAGCTGTGTTGACTCTTACCCAACAAATCATGTTCTGATAATTCTGTTCTTTACTGTAGTTTCTACTAGTTTGCTCAGTGCTAAAGTTAAGCTGAACACCCTGTAATTGCCAGGATTGCCTCTGCAACCTTTTTTAAAAAATGTACTTTACATTAGCTATCCTCAATCATCTGGTACAGAGGCTGATTTAGACGGAAGGTTACATATCACAGTTAGCAGTTCTACAATTTCATATCTGAGTCCCTTTGACACTCTTGGGTGAATACCATCTGGGCCTGGTGACTTACTGTTGTTTAATTTATCAATTTGTTCCAAAACTTCCTCTATTGACACCTCAGTCTGAGACAGTGCCTCAGATTTGTCACCTAAAAAGAAAGTCACCTAAAAAGATATCCCCCCACAGTCTCTGCTGTGAAGACCAATGCAAAGAATTCATTTAGCTTCTCTGCGATGACTCTGTCTTCCTTGATCGCTGTCATAGTATAACTCCCAATTCTGAACCTTAGCATCCAAAATATGGGTACTAACATGAATTCCCCTAAGCTTAATTACCAGCTTAGATCCTGTAGTTCTGCCACCAATCAGGACTTAGAGTAGAGTGCCTGATAAACTCTGGTCTCCACCAAAACCTTCCCTGGGGACCCCCAAGACCCAAATTCCTTGAGTCTCACAACAAAGGGGAATAAATCATTTTCCTTCCCCCTCCTCCCTTCCTCCCAGCTCCTTTCTGCCCTGGGTACACTAGGAGATCACCGTGATTCAAACTCCTTGAATCACCACATGGAAAGGAATGATACCTTCCCCCCCCTCTTTTCCCCTCACCCAGAGGCAATACAGATTCAAACTCCGTGAATCTAAACAAAGAGGAAATTCACCTTTCCCTTCTCCCCACCAATTCCCTGGCAAGTACAGACTCAGTTCCCTTGAACCTCAACAAAGGGAAAAAAATCAGACAGGTCTTAAAGCAAAACTTTTAATTAAAAGAAAGAAAAAAGGTAAAAGTTATCTCTGTAATTTAGATGGTAAACGTTACAGGGTCTGTCAGCTTATAGAAATTGGAGAAACAGCCTCCTCTAGCAGAAATACAATTTAAATTACTTTCAGCCAAATACACATTTGCAAATAAAGAAAAATAAATAAAAAGACTATACCGCCTTTCTACCTGTGTACTTACAAAATTGGAATAGAAGATTAGAGAGCCTGTAGGTACGTGTGGTCACTCTCAGAGCCCAGAGAGAACAAAGCAAAACCCAAAAACCACAAACAAAGGCTTCCCTCCACCAAGATTTGAAAGTACCTTGTCTCCTGATTGGTCCCCTGGTCAGGTGTTTGGTTCCCTGTTTGTTAACCCTTTACAGGTCAAAGAGACATTAACCCTTAACTATCTGTTTATGACAATCACTTAGCACCTTGACTGACTGTTTGGCAGGCTTCCAGGTTCTGATGTACTTCAAAAAAAGTGCTGTTAGTTTTTGTGTTTTTAGCTAACTGCTCTTCAATTTTTTTCTTGGCATGACTTCTTATACTTTTACACTTGTCAGAATTATGCTCCTTTCTATATTCCTCAGTATGATTTGACTTCCAATTTTTAAAGAATGCATTTTTGCTTTTAATAACCATTGTCACTCTGCTTTTTAGCCATGGTGGCATTTTTAGTCCTCTTACTTTTTTTTATATGAGGTCTATATTTAGTTTGAGCTTCTATTCTGGTATTTTTAAATAGTCTCCATGCAGTTTGCAGGCATTTCACCCTTGTAACTGATGCTTTTAATTTCTTTTTTATTAGGTTCCTAATTTTTGTGTAATTTGCCTTTCTGAAGTTAATGCTAATGTGGTGGGTTTCTTTGGTGTTTCCCCCTCTACAAAGATATTAAATTCAATTACATTATGCTCACTGTTACTGAGTGGTTCAGCTATATTTACCTCCTGGACCAGACCATGTGCTCCACTTAGGACCAAATCAAGAATTGTTTCTCTCCTTATGGGTTTCAGGACAAGGTGCTCCAAGAAACAGTCATTAATGGTGGCTTGAAATTTTATCTCTGCACCCCTTCCTGAAGTAATATGTTCCCAGTCAATTTGAAGATAGTTGAAAGCCCCCATTATTATGGAGTTTTCTGCCTTTGTAGAAATCTGTAATCTCTCTGAGCATTTCATAATCACTATCATCATCCTGATCAGGTGATTGGTAGTATATTCCTACTGCTCTACTCCTATCATTCAAGAATGGAATTTCTATCCATAGAGATTCTATGGTACTGTTTGATTCACTTAAGATTTTTACTTTATTTAACTTGTTTTCTTTCATACATAGTGCCACTCCCCACCAACACAATCCACTGTGTCACTGATATATTTTCATGTTGACAGTACTGTGTCCCATTGATTATCCACATTCTACCAAGTTTCTGTGGTGCCTATTATATCAACATGTTCACTTAATGCTAGGCACTCTAATTCACCCATTTTAATATTTAGACTTCTAGCATTTGTATATAAGCTCTTCTATATTTTGTCAATATTTAGTTGATTGCCTTCGTGTGTTATATTTAAATAGGACTCTTTTATGTATTGCTGTTCTCACTAGCTACTACCTGGACTTTACCAACTTCTTTCCTATTCTCTTTATTAGGATATAGAGTCTTTCTTTAATAATTCACCCCTAATGGATGTCTGAACCTGAACTGTGTGCTCCCTCATACCCGTCAGCTTTCCTCCAGCCTTTAGTTTAAAAACTCCTCTGTGACTTTTTTAATTGTATATGCCAGCAATCTGGTGCCATTTCAGTTTAGTTGTAACCCATCTTTCCTGTATAGGCTCTTCTTTTCCCCAAAGATTCCTAAATCTAAAACTAAACTAAAACCCTCCTCTGAACACCATTGTCTCATCCATGCACTGGGACCCTACAGTTCTGCCTGTCTAACTAGCCCTGTGTGTGAAACTAGAAGCATTTCAGAGAATGCTACCAAGGAGGTCCTGAACTTTAAACTCTGATCTAGCAGCCTAAATTTGGCCTCCAGTACCTCTTTCCTACCTTTCCCTCTATACTTGATTCCTACATGTACCATGACCACTGGCTCCTCCCCAGCACTGCACATATAAGTCTGTTTAGCTGTGTCATGAGATCTGCAACCTTTGCATCCGTAAGCAATTCTTCATGCAGTTCACCCAGTCATCACAAACCCAACTCCCTATATTTCTAATAATTGAATCCCCCATTACTATCACCTGTCTCTTTCTAGTAACTGGGGTCCCTCCCCCAGAGGGGTATCAGTGCAAGAGGCTACCATGACCTCATCTGGAAGGAGGATTCCAATAATGGGATTGTTTCCCTTCACTCCAGCTTGATGTTCTCCTTCTCTGAGACTTTCATCCTCCTCAACAGTCCAGAGGCTGTCAGACAGGGGTGGGACCATTCTACTGTGCCCTTGATACAACATTCAGGGTGATAGCTGTGACGGGTTCCCCTCAGAGTGCAATCTGGAACTGGGGTACCACTGAGGCCCCTGATCCACCAGCCTGGGCTCCCCCTTACACTGTACTGCTGTGACTAATTGAAAAGCCCTCCAGGTTCCAGCCTGCACTTTCACCAGCATATATACAGGTAGGGACACCCCGCTGCAGTTACATGCAGGCACTCTGACCTGCCCCTGCATAGGAAGGCTACAGCTAGGGCAGCAACCAGGTCCTCAGGCATTCACACCATCTGGACTATAAATCCCAAATTATATAGTCTTGTGCTGCACCGGGAACTGTACAGCATAAGCTCATAAAATTCGCCTCCTCCCTCAATGTGGCAAGGAATACGTAACAGCCTTTGCCCCTGAGTTATGATTCCCACACATTCAGTCTTTGTTCCTCAGGTATTTCCAGGTGTGTTGTTGTAGGGCAAGTGGGGTACCATCATTTTGTCATTTCCCCCTTTTATATCTTCTTCCCACTTGCTGGAAAGCTCTTTTGCTGTGACCTGTGTCAAACAGTTCCCGTTGTGTGGTGCTATCTCTGAGAGGGTTATTTTGTACACAGTTGCTAGAGTAATCCTTGTGCTTGTGGGCATTTCCTCAGTAAGCCATTAACAATATTTGGCCTTTTTACCTGAAAGGCTGCTTGTGGGTGTTTTCAACCTCACAACATGTTTCAGTAACACATACATAGCCAAACTTCATAACCGCACATACAATGATAGCATACACAAGCCAACAAGATATTACTGTCTAGCAGATCAAGAATGATATCTCACAAGGCATACTTTGTACAAAACATATCCTAATTACATGACAGTGGTGAATATTGGGGTGCCAGGGTGTCACAGTAACATTCAGCCAAGAACTGGGTCTTGCTGAAAGTTTGAGCCACTTGAGAGACTGAATTTTATCAGGATACATTTGAGGTGGGCCAGTTCTAGAGGCCAGAGCCTCTCATCTGCCTGCAATCACACAAGCTCTGCTGAGGGCCAGTCAGCTGCAGGTAGGGGCCCAGAATTGGCAGCAGAGAAACAAAGAGCAATGGCAATTATCAAGAAAATGGCAGCTACAGCTTCTCAAGAGAAACCTGCAAGCCTAGCAAATAGAATGCTTGGTGTGCCCAGCCCCTTGGCGTTCGCTCATGGGCATCAGGAAAATCAGAGGGTTCCTTGCAAAGGAATACTGTGACACACTGTACCTCAGGGGAACACCCTGCACCTCCATGTTCATCCTTATAATATGATTGTGTGGTATCCAATGCAAAGTTTGTCATGTCAGGTGTCTTTGGAAGGCTCATGATGCACTGAGCACTGTTGTGTTAGTAATGTTATAGGTTGTAATTTCATGTATATAGTTATGAGGCTGAAAATGTGTCCTCATGGCTTAAAAGAAGCCCAGGCAAAACTCTCCAAGAGCAGAGAGGCAGTTGACACCCAGTCAGGGCATGTATGAGACAAACCCAGCCCAGCCCACAGGAAGAAAGAACACTGGCCTAGGCAGCAACAAAGCATCTGTCAGACTCTCCAGTGAGTCACCCCCCTTCCCTTGATCAGTTTGGGACTATGATGAGGTAATGCTCACCTGACTCTGAGGGGAGGGGGCAAAGCCAAGAGGGAAGAAAAAACATGATAAAAGGAAGAGATGTTTGCCATGCTCTCTCTCTTCCACCTCCATCTACAGACACCACCACCAAGCAACTGAAGCACTCATCAAAGAGGAGATCCTGGCTGAAGGGCAACCAGCCAGCCTGTGGTGAGAAGCATATAAGTTTGTAAGGGCACTGAAAGTGTTAAGATCAGCTTAGAATGCATTTTGCTTTTATTTCATTTTATCAAATCTGATATGTTGTGCTTTGACTTATAGTCACTTAAAAACTATCTTTTGTAGCTAATACATTTGTTTGTTTATTCTACCTGAAGCAGTGTGTTTGGTTTGAAGCATGTCAGAGACTCCCCTTTGGATAACAAGCCTGGTACATATCAATTTCTTATTAAACTGATGAACTCATACAAGCTTGTAGCATCCAGCGGGCATAACTGGACACTGCAAGACTGAGGTTCCTAGGGTTCTGTCTGTGACTGGAGATATTGGCTAGTATCATTTGGCTGCACAATCCAAGCAGTGGCTGGCCAAAAGTGCTCACTTATGTAGCTGGGAGCAGCTTACATGCTAGAGGCTGTGTGTGAACAGCTCGAGACTGGGGATTTTTACAGTCAATGATTGGAATGACCTAACAGATCACCAGTCCAGATAACACCAGGGGAATCTTACAAACATGTCTGAGACTGGGGTGAGATGGGCCAAACTCATGGCCCAGGGATCAGTCTGTCCAGAACTCAAGTTGTCTTGCTCCAGAAGGGGAGGAATGAAAGTGGTTGCCTCTGGATTTCTCATACTGGGTCCCCAGCTCGAGAGGAAATCTGTCAGGATGGAAGGGTTGCTGTTCAAGATAGACACCAGGAGTCAGATACACTGAAGAGTGCTACCAGCACAGCTGAGCACTGGTGAGGGCCATTTCTGCAGGGAAACTAACAGGAGCTTTTTGGTTATAATCTTCTGGGTGATGTTTCACCCCACCCTCATTTTCCATTTTAGTTGTCTGTGCGCATCCTGCTCTGGGCAACAAAGCCTGTGAAAAGGCAACACTTCCTTTCCCTCAGAATTTCCCCCTCGGCCCCTGGACTGGACACAGAATGACCACTCCTGAGAACTCAGGATGTCTGGTGTGGGTTACATGCACAAACCCACCAATACATGTGACATGCACTACATTTCCCTGGTGTCCGAGACCATGAGCCTAAGGGAGTGGGAGGAGCCCACCTCCATCATGTTCCTCATCTTGTATAATGAATGGCACCACATCCCGCTAGGCTGTGCTCTACCCCTAGGGAAGGCAATAAAGAAACAGCTGAGGATTCTATCCCTGAGAGCCCTGGGGGAGTAAAGCGGTGCATCTCACCTCCCTAACCTTTGGCATATGGAGCAGAAAGGGGGTGTGGCTGAGGTACTGCTGCAAGCTCCAGCCAGTTATGTCCAGCACATTGAGGGGAAGGAGAAAGGGGAGAAGGAGGGAGAAAGGAGAGTCCAGGACCTGCACATACCAGCCCAGGGAAGCAGGGAGATATGACACCCTCCCTGCTCTCCTCAGCCCCCACCTCATGTGGATCTTGCAACAGGAGAGTCTGGCCAGTGTGTGATCTTTAGCAACTGCACATTCTGAGTGTACTGGGATATGGGTGCAGTACTGCTGGCCCTGCTGCAGCCTGTCCCTGCTTCTCCCCACACAGTTCCCTATCCATGCTGGGTGCTCGTGCATGCAACAGAGTCAGATGTGCCTATTGTGAGAGGGACTGGCATTCCCACCATCCTTCCTGAGCCTGACAAAGGGAAGCGCCAGTGACTCAGATGCCAGCTGTACTGTCAGCATGGCAGAGTGCCCTAGGCCACGAGTGGCTGACATGAACATGGGCAAGGCAGGGAGGGCAGAGTGTACCACAGCAAACGCCAGCAGTCAAGAGCAGGCTGGATCTCTTCTTAACTCCACCTGCTGCCCAGCAGGGCCAGCAGCAGCTGAGGCCTGCCCCTTGTCTTGTGCCTCAGCAGGATCCCACTGCCGTCCCTGTGAGCACCAAGCAAATAGCCTAAGGATGAGTACCTCTCCCATCCAAGCTGCTGCTGCTGCCAAGGGGAGAACAAGAGATGCACAAACAACAACTGCAGCTCTTCAGTCAGTAGTCAGTACAGGGGCTGCTACTCGCACCCCCAGATGCCTCTGGGCCCTGACACTAGGTCCCCTCTCCTCGCTGATGTAAGCCCACCCACCTCACCCACACTGTCCTGGCACCGACATAGGCTCTGCCTCCATGGTCTGCAGCTTGCTGGCTGCATTTGGTGTCAGAGATCTGCAGTTCAGGGCAGCCATCCCGAGAGCTTCACGCCAAGGCAGCTGGGTCTCTTTATGGCACTTCAGCATGGTGTCAGAGCATGTTGTGTGCACCCATGGGTCTGCCCCGGCATCATCCAGCAGGCAGGGCCTCAGTGGGACTGTTCTGCCCATTTGCAGGTGGGGAGCTGAGGCCTGGAGGGACTGCCTTTCCCCGGCCCAGCACCTGCTGAGGTTGCTTTCCCTGGGCCAAGCTGGCTGTATAACTAAGTAACAAGCCTCACCCCCCTACTCCTCCGGGGATATTAGGATCTAATCCATTAGGTGCCAAGGCATGTCATTATTAGACCTTAACTCACTTCCCAGAGTGACACAGGGGGAATAAAATGGTAATTCCTAAAGCAAAGAAAAAATACCCCAAATAGCCTCTCCTTAGGTGTAAGCACTTTGAGGCAGGGACCATCCTTTGAGAGTGTGAGTGTGTGTGTGCATGTGTGCGCATATGAGTGCATGCATGTGTGTCTGTACAACACCTTTCACAACATGAAACAACCTTCACCAGAGTGTTTCACATGCTAGAAGAGAGTAATTAAATATGGGGATAAACAAAATATCTGGAACACAACTGCCCATGTCCACTGTGCTTTGAGGTCTTCTCCTCCCTTTTCTTCCCTTGTGTCTCTCTTAGTTGTTCCCCAAACTCTAACTTGCTGTTTGCTTTTAACCAGCTCCATCATTTTTATCTAACCCTCTTGTGTTGAGCACAGTGCAAACCCACAGTCAATAACAGACCTGCTCACACATCTGCCTGTCCTTCTCGTCTCTCTGCTAGGCCCATGACATCACCCCTGCCATTTAATCATTGCAATTGTGCTTTTCTCAGCTCCCTCCAGCTGCTCAACATCTTTCTAGTATTCTGGCGCTCAAAACCGACTGCAGTATCCCAAGTGCACACTCTACTCCTGGGGGAATTATGTGCCACTGCACATGCACAGAATTTATATCCCCACAGATTTCTTTGCTTCCCTGCAGAAAAATGACTTTCTGATGGGGAAGCAAAGGGAAGCCACAAAAGTAGTCATGTGACCCTACCTAACAGTATGTTTTGGGTGTCCACGGCAGCCAGAAGTGAAGTAAATCACTGTAGGACAGGAAGCGGGACTGGGGAAGACCCGGCTGGTGGCTCCTATCCTGCGCCGGGCTCAACTGTTAGTCCCGGCTGGGCTGGGGAGTACAGGATTTCCTTTTCCCCTGCATAGCATCTGGGGTTGAGTCAGATCCACCCTCAGATATCTCCCCCAGCTGCAGGAATGTCTGCAAATTTCCTACCCCCCACCCACTGTTTCCCGCACCCATCACTCCTCAGCTGCAGGGTGAGGGATCACTGTACAGGGGGCTGCGCCCCCATCTACTCAACCATCGTGCATCCAGACCCCCTCATACCCAAACCCTCCTGCTGAGCCTCACACCCACTGCACTCAGAACCCCCATAAGGAGCCCCACTCTCCCTGCACTTGGACCACCCCAAAGAGCCATCCACAGCTAGATCCCCAACCCACCAAGCTCCAACCAGCTGCATCTGGATACCCACCCACTGAGCCCCACTCCCCAGAATCTGGACCCCTCCACTGAGACCTCCACACCCAGACTCCCTACTGAGATCTATCCTCTCCATACCCCTTCCTGCTGAGCCCTAACTACCTTCACCTGCACCCCCCTGCAGCATCCCATTACCGTTGCACCCAGAACCCCCTAACAAGCCCCTGTGCATCCAGATCCCCCCACACCCAGATCCCCCACTGAGCCACCCACACCCAAATAGCCCCACACAGAACCCTCTCAATCCACACCTGGATACCCCCACACTAAGCCCCTTTACACTTGGATCCTGCTGAGCTGAACCTGTCTGCCCACACCTGGGTGCACCTGGCATGGAGGGGTAGGGGACTGAAGTGTTTCTGGGGCAGGTCTTGTCCTTGGGTGCAGCCTCATGGCTAAGTCTGTCCCCCAGGAAGAGCTGCAGAGTGATCTTCCACTTCTGTGGCCTGTGCTCTCCACTGCCATGTGGGATACTCCACATTTATTTGACAAAAAAAAAAAACATTTGCAGTATTTAAAAACATTGTATGCAGAATTTTTAATTTTTTGGCACAGAATGCCCTCAGGAGTAAATCTCACCAGAGCCATATAACAGGGCCTGTTACCTTCCTGTTCTGTAAAGGGATGTCTCTGTATATGCAGCCCACAGTAGCACTGACTGCAAACTCAGAGCTCCTGTGCTGAGCTCCATCACCCCGAGGATATTGCTCCCCAGGTGTCTCACTCCTCTTGAATTCTGGGCTACGGGTTCTTTTTCTATGATGCAGGAACACATCCCCCCAGGCTAACTTTTTTTTTATTATTTTCTACCCAGAGTTCTAATCCATCAAGGTACCTTTCTATTTTAATCCTCTGTCCTCAATGGAGTAAACTCCTCCCAGTTTGGCATCAGCTACAAATGTAATGGAGATTCTGTTCACCTTCCTTTTCCAGTTCATTACAGTTCCATCATGCCAGAGCAAGCACCCGTCATACACCTCGGAGGGTTGCTGGATCTGTCGACCTGCCTGAGACCTTTCTACGGATGAGACGGGTGGCCCCTCAATCTCCATCGAAGCCCACTTCCTTCTATTTTGATGTTTGGGAAACTTCCTTTATCAAAAAGTGTCTCCTGGTTGCTAGGCTGCAGATTGTGGGTATCTCTACATAGCAAGTGGGCAATATATTTGCAGCCTGTGTAGATATACCCTGTGTGTTAGTCACACCTGGAACGCGCTGAGTCACCACTAACCAGCCAACCTCACTGCAAGCAAATTCAGCGAAGTGCTCTTGCATGTACACCATGCTGATCTATGGCCCATCGTTCCCGGGCACCCTACTCCCCCTACAGCCCAGCATTCCTTGGTTCCCACCCAGGGCTGGCGCTACCATTTAGGCAGCCTGGGCAATCACCTAGGGCACCAGAATAAATGGTGGGTGCCATTTTGCCAGAGGGGGTGGCAGGCGGCTCCGGTGGAGCTGCCGCAGTGGTGCCTGCGGAGGGTCTGGTGCTCCATGGCTCCAGTAGAGCTGCCGCTGTCATGCCTGCGGACGGTCGGCTGCTCGCGCGGCTCCGGTGGACCTCCCGCAGGCACCACTGCGGCAGCTCCACTGGAGCCATGAAGCACCGGACCATCCACAGGCACCACTGCTGCAGCTCCACCGGAGCTGCAGGACCAGCGCGCGGGGCGGCGAAATTGCCGTCCGCCTAGGGCGCTCAAACCCCTAGCGCCGGTCCTGTTCCCACTTCTCCCAACAGCTCAGCATTCCTGGGCACCCTCCCCCACTTACAGCCCAGTGTTCCCAAGCAACCCCTCCCCCTACAGCACAGCATTCCCGGGCAACCGCCTCCCCCTACAATCCAGAATTCCTGGGCACCCTCCTCCCCCTATAGCCCAACATTCCCAGGAATCCTCTTCCCCTTATAGCGCAGCGTTTGAGGTGTCAAAGTTAGACTCAGGACTCACAGTTTGTCAGACCACTCTGTTTTATTAGCACAGTGCTCTGCTAATAACACCCAGATAATTTGAGTACCATGCAAGACACAAACTATCTTATTTATACAGATAAAAGAGCAAAAATTTAACAAGATGACAAAGGAAGCAGAATCTGATAAGTTTACCTGGGCTAGGCATGCATATCTTTTTTCCTTACTAACTATTACTGATCTTCTGTTAATGTTTTGCCATTAGCACCATTGTTTATGCCTAATGTTTCTTTTCCTGGCACCTGTATTTCAACATTTCTTATTTCTGCTTAAAGGTACATACTACCTTTAATGGATTTCTTTAATCCATTCTTATTTTTACAATATAATTCATTCTACTTTCACACAGGGCACTCTCCTCACCCTACAGCCAGCCCTGAGTTCCTGAGCATCTTCCTCTTCCTACTGCCCAGAGTTCCCTGGCACCCTCCTCCCACTACAGCCCAGTGTTCCCGGGCACCTACCTCACTGTACAGCCCAGTATTCCCAGAAACCCTTCTCCCCCTACAGCTCAGCATTCCTAGGCACTCTTCTCACACTACAGCCAGTGTTCCTGGGCACCCTTCTCCCCCTACAGCCCAGGGTTCCAAAGAATCCTCCTGCCCCTACAGCTCAGCATTCCCAGGCACTCTCCTCACCCTACCACCCAGCATTCCTGGGCACCCTCCTCACCCTACAGAACTGCACACAGTAGTCTAGGTGAGGTCTCACCAGTGCCTTGTGTAATGGTACTAACACTTTCCTGTCTCTACTGAAAATACCTTGCCTGATGCATCCTAGGACTGCAATAGACTTTTTCATGGCCTCATCACATTGGTGACTCACAGTGATCCTGTGATCAGTCAATATACCCAATACACACTCCTGGGGGCTGTGAGTCTAGGTGGGCTTGTTCCTCTCCGAGGGAGAGATGGCCATTGGAAAATGGCAATGCTGATGATTAAGCATGCAAGTTTGTCATGGAGGTCATGGAAGTCCCATGGCTTTCTGGGCTTTCTGCAGCAGCTGATGCGGGTGCCCCAGGGGCTGCCTGAGTTTGTGTGCAGGAGGCGGCTCTGGGCAGAGGCAGGGGGTTGGGGCATGGAGGGGTGAGGGCTCTAGGTGGTGCTTATCTCGGAGGGGCTCCCTGGAAGTGCTGACATCCCTCGGCTCCTAGGTGGAGGCATGGCCAGGAGGCTCTGCACATTGCCCCCACCTGCAGGCATCACCCCGATAGCTTCCATTGGTTGCGGTTCCTGACCACTGGGGGGAGCTGTGGAGTTGGCGCTCAGGATGTAGGCAGCGTGCAGAGCTGCCTGGCTGTGCCTCCATCTAGGAGCTGAGGGAGGGGGATGTCGCCGCTTCTGGGGAGGTGCGGAGCCAGGTAGGGAGCCTGCCAGACCCGCCGATTCCCGCTCCCAGCACCAGCAGGAGTTCCGGGCCACCATTTTTTATTTACTGCCTGTGATCTGTCCATGACTTTTACTAAAAATACCTGTGACTAAAATGTAGCCTTACTGATGATGCATGAATCAGACCACAGCCCACCTGCCCCTCCTGGAACCATGCTGGCTCTGCAGGGCCACAGGAGTAACAGGGAGTATAGCGGGGGTCAGCAACCTTTCAGAAATGGTATGCCAAGTTTTCATGTAGTCACTCTAATTTAAGGTTTTGCGTGCCAGTAATACATTTTAACATTTTTAGAAGGTCTCTTTCTATAAGTCTATAATATACAACTAAACTATTGTTGTATGTGAAGTAAATAAGGTTTTTTAAATGTTTAAGAAGCTTCATTTAAAATTAAATTAAAATGCAGAGCCCCCAGACTGGTGGCCAGGACCCAGGAAGTGTGAGTGCCACTGAAAATCAGCTCACGTGCTGCCTTCGGCACCCATGCCGTAGGTTGCCTACCCCTGGAGTATAGCCTGACATAGAGCCTTCACCACTGTGAGCCTGGTACCCGGCATGAGGAGCAGTTGCTCTTTTTATCATCGTCCCTCTGATGCTGACTGCATTTGCAAGCATACTGACATTTGCTTCCTGAGTTGTTTTCCCTTCCCAGAGGCACCAGCTGGATGTGCTGCTGAGGCTCTGCCAGAGCCAGAGCCACAGGCTTGCTGGGGAAGTGTGCAGGTCCCTCCTCCCCACCTGAAATTCCATGTCTGCTTGAAAGGTGTTTGGAGAAGGAATGGGCTGCGCAAGGTGAAACTCTGCAGTGAGAAGATTAGAGCTTATGTTTGTTTCTCTCCTTCAAAGGAATGATTTCATGTTTTTAGAAATCATAGTTCCTTGTAAAATCCCTGGTACAAACTCTTGCAAGGCTCCAGCCTCCCTTATCAGACTGCATTACAGTGTCTGCCAGGGATGCAGGTGTTAACTCTTTGCTGTCTCACCACTTCAGTTATGATTACACAGCAATTAATAACCTGCGGAGGGCCCATGCCAGTTGACTCAGGCTCATGGGGTTTGGGCTAAGGGGCTGTTTAATTGCAGTGATTCAGGTTCAGGCTGGAGCCTGAGCTCTAGGATCCTGCAATGTGGGTGGGTCCTAGAGCTTGGGCTGCATCTGCACAGCAATTACAGTGCCCCTTAGCCCAAGCCCCACGAGTCAGAGTCAGCTGGCAGAGGCCAGCCATGAGTTTTTATAACTGTAGTGTAGGAATATCTTTTAGCACCACTTGTGCTTTCTCTGCTGGTGCAGGCTCCTGTGCTCAGAGAAGCCAGGACTGAAGACTGTGACTAACATCTGAGCCCCCAGAAGTTGTCAGAGGTTAGCTACAAATACAGAGCTATACCAGGGTGACTGAGAAGGTGCCCACAAATGCTGGGCTGCAGGGTGATGAGCATGCCCAAGAGTGCTGGGCTGTAGAGGGAGGAAAGTGCCAGGTAATGCTTGGCTGTAGTTCGAGGAGGGTGCCTGGAAACTCTGGGCTGTACGATGAGGAGCATGCCCAGAAATGTTGGTCTGTAAAGTTCAGAGAGTGCCTGGGAATGCTGGGCTATATTGCGAGGAAGTTGCCCAGTAATGCTAGTCTGTAGGGTGAGGAGAGTGCCCAGGAATGCTGGGCTCTAGGGCAAGGAGGTTGCCTGGTAACGCTGGGCTGTAAGGCAAGGAAGGTGCCTGGTAACACTGGGTTATAGGGTGAGCATTGTGCCCAGGAAGGGCTAGGCTTGTAAAGCGAGGAGGGTGCCTGGTAATGCTGGGCTGTAGGGCGAGGAAGGTGCCCTGGACTTCTGGGCTGTATTGTGAGGAGTTTGCCCGGTAACATGGGGCTGTAGGGGCAGGAGGGTGCCTAGGAACACTGGGCTGTAGTGGAAGGAGGGTTTCAAGGAACTTTGGGGTGTAGGATGGGAAGTGTGCCTTGGATCGCTGAGTTGTAGGGGTAGAAGGGTGCCCAGGATCACTGGGCTATACAGTGATGAATTCAAAGTGGGACAAGTGTAGAGAAGGGCTAATAGGATGATCCAAGGAATGGAAAACCTACTTTATGTGAGGAGACTCAAAGAGGTGTAGCCTAACCAAATGAAGGCTGAGGGGAGATATGTAAATATATCAGATGGATCAACACCAGGGAGGAAGAGGAGTTATTTAAGTTAAGATTCAATGTAGACACAAGAATAAAGGGATATAAACTGGCCAGCAACAAATTTAGGCTTGAAATTAGACAAAGGTTTACAACCATCAGAAGAATGAAATTCTGGAACAGCCTTCCAAGGGGAGCAATGGGGGCAAAAAATTGCCTACAATGGCCATGTAGCCAATCTGTGACTGCTAGAAGCAAATATCTCCAATGGCTATTGATGGGACACTAGTTGGGGAGGGCTCTGACCTACTACAGAGAATTCTTTCCCAAGTGTCTGGATGGTGGGTCTTGCCCACATGCCCATGGTCTAACTGATCACCATATTTGGGGTCACAAAGGAATTTTCCCCCAGGTCAAATTGGCAGAAACACTGGAGGGGATGAGGGTTCGCCTCTTTCTGCAGCATGAGGCACGAGTCACTTGCAGGTTTTAATTAGAGTAAATGGTGGATTCCCTGGATCTTGAAGTCCTTAAATCATGATTTGAGGATTTCAGTAACTCAGCCAGAGGTTAGGGGTCTATTACAGGAGTAGGGGTCTATTACAGTGGGTGGGTGAGGTTCTATGGCCTGTGATGTGCTGCAGGCCAGACTGATGCTCATGATGATATTCATGATGGTCTTTTCCAGCCTTAAAGTCTCCATATCAGGCAGTGAGTAGAACCAATCTCTTTACTGAGCACATTTGATAAGGCCTCAGACAGGGAAAATAACTGTGGAATCCAACAAAGCATTTTCTACAGCACTTTTCTAGAAGACCAGCACTTGACATGGGTATTGGTGGAGAGCAACAGAAATACACAATCTATCCTGCATGGGACTGCTTTCCTCCTCAAGTCTTCAACATAGTTCTCCCAAGCCCATCCAATGGCCTGCTAGGAACTGAAATATGATCATACAGCTCTACAGTTTCTTTTTCCCTGGAATTCATAACCACTAACAGGGATTGAATCAGTTACAGGACTAAAACATAGGAAGACCAATTAGGTGAAGTAATAAAAGGTATTCTGTCCCCCAACTTGTCTCTCTTATATCCTGGGACCAACATAAATGTATAAAATGAATGTGTTCTAGAACTGTATCTATTGGGTATCCGGGAAGTGGGCGGGCAAAGCTGCCCACTGCTAAAGGATCGTCCCCCAGCCTAAGGGGAGGACACACAGGATCATAGAACCCACTGATTACGGGGGACAACTAATAAAAGAACAGGGACAGGAGTGCGGTCAAAGGCTCATAAGAAGGGAACCTGACGGGGACACCGAGCAGAGAACCCCAGACAGCGCCCACTGCTCCTCGAAGGCATCAAGGGAGCCAGCGGACGCCGCCCAAAGGAACTCCACTTGGATTCGTGAACGGACCATGGAGCAGAAACATGCCCCACGGTCACCAGAGTCTCCATCGGCCAACCTCCTCTCTCTGGTCGCATAGATGGCCTTTTTAGCCAGGGCGAAGAGGAGGTTGACCAGGAGGTCCCGGGACTTTGTGGGGCCACGGAGAGGGAGTGCGTAGAGAAGGAAGTGAGGGGAAAAGTGCAGCCAGAAACGTAATAGGATGTTAATGAGGAGCCGGTGTAGGGGCTGCAACCTGGCGCACTCTAAGTAAACGTGCGCCAGGGTCTCCCTCACGCCGCAGAAAGGGCAGGTGTCCGGGACAGGGGTAAATCGCACCAAGTACACACCCGTGCTTACGGCCCCATGAAGGAGCCGCCAACTGATATCCCTGGCGGCCCTCAGGACCAGGGTAGAGTAGAGGCTGGCCCACCGGGGCTCCTAACCCTACAGAGGTGGCAGGAGGTCCTACCACTTTGTATCGGGGCGGGACACGAGAGTGAGGAAGTGAAGGGTGTGGAGCACGAGTGTGTAGAGTTGTTTCCTTGGTGCGGTTTGAAAACGGACCAGCTGCAGATCGTGCAGCCGGCTTGCGGAGAAGGGGCGGGGCAGCTGGTCGGGCCTACGGGGCAGGGGCCCGATGAAAAAGTCCGGAGGGCTTGGGGTGGGGGCTGCCCTCCCACAGGACTCGGTCGAGGTAGGCCCGAGCAGCGGGCAGCAAAGCGGCCTCCACCTCCTGGAGTACACGCCGGGGAGTACAAGGTCTGGAGAGCCCCATGCGTTGAGCGAGCATCAGGGGATCCAGCCAGCCTCCCCGGTCATAGTCCAGGAGGTCTCCGACCCTGGTAGCTTCTGCCAGGATCAACCTCTGGCGCACCGCGGGGGACTCCGCCACCTGCACACGGAGCTGGGGATTGTGTAGCAGGGACTCCGTGAGGAGATCTGCTCCCTCGGTGGCCGCCACGGACCTGGTGGTGGAGAACAGCTTCCAGGTCCGGAGGAGGTCCTGGTAGAAGACCGGCAGCCCAGAGAGGTCGCGCGGAAGACCCCTCGGATCGAGATAAAGGAGTTGCCAGTCATATCGGAGCCCTTGGAAGCGGCGCAGGAAGGCGTGCGCCAGTGCTCTCCACGCTGGACTACTTGCACCATAAAGAAGCCTCTGCAGGGCCTGGAGGCGGAAGACGTGAACCTGAGTGCGCAGGCACTTCAGGCCCTGCCCTCCCTCCTCCAGGGGCAGGTGGAGTACCCCTGCAGGGACCCAGTGCAGTCCTGGCCAAAAGAACTCCAGAACCACCCTCCGGAGGTCGGCCAGGAAGCCCGGGGCCGGGACCAGTGTGTTGAGCCAGTACCAGAGCATGGACAGGACTAGTTGATTGAGCACCAGTGTCCTCCCTCGAAGAGAAAGGCACCAGCGGAGTCCTGTCCACTTCCGGAGCCGCTCCGCCACCCTGCCCTGCAAACCTTGCCAGTTCTCCGGTGGAGACATATGCATGGCGGAAAGGTAAATGCCGAGATAGAGCAGCGGACCCGCGCTCCACCGGATGGTCTGAAGCGCGGGTGGGAGGGGGCCTGCCTGCCACCTGTCCCCGACCACCAGGCCAGAGCTTTTGACCCAGTTGACCTGGGCGGAGGAGGCCGCCGAGTACACCGCCTGGCAAGCCTCCACCAGCGCCAGGTCGCCCAGGTCCTGGACCACGAGGAGCACATCGTCGACGTACGCCGACAGGACCAGCCGCAGCTCCGGCTCCCGGAGCACCAACCCCGTCAGCCTCCTGCGGAGGAGACAGAGGAAGGGCTCGATTGCCAGCGCATACAGCTGGCCCGAGAGAGGGCACCCCTGCCGCACTTCCCGCCCGAAGCTGACCGGCCCGAAGCTGACCGGGCACTCCCCGCCCGAAGCTGACAGGGTCCAGTTGAGCCTGACCAGACACTCTGCGGAAGTGTACAGCACCTGGAGAAAACCCACAAACTGGGACCCGAAGCCGAACGCTCGCAGAGTGCCCAGGAGATACCCGTAGTCCACCCTGTCGAACGCCTTCTCCTGTTCCAGGGACAGGAGGGCGAACGACAGACCATCCCTGCACCGAAGCTCCAAGAGATCCCGGACCAGATAGAGGTTATCAAAGATGCTACGGCCCGGGATGATGTAGGTCTGGTGTGGGTGGATCACATCCTCCAGCATGGACCCCAGCCGCAGCGAGATGGCCTTGGCGATGATTTTGTAGTCCGTGCTGAGGAGCGAGACGGGACGCCAATTCCGTAAATCGAGGAGGTCCCCCTTCTTCGGCAATAAGGCGAGCACAGCTCACCTGCACGAGAGAGGGAGGACCCCACTCCGCAAGGACTCGGCCCAGACGCTGGCCAGGTCCGAGCCGAGGACATCCCAGAACACGCAGTAGAACTCCACAATCAGCCTGTCCATGCCCGGAGACTTGTTGGTGGGCATGCGATGGAGGGCGTCCGAGAACTCGGCCAGCGAGAGAGGCAGCTCTAGCCAGTCCTGGTCGCCCGCGCTGAGTGTTGGGAGCCCGTCCCAGAGCACTCTGCGAGCAGCAGGATCGGTCGGATCTGGGGTGAAAAGGTGCGCGTAGAAGGTCCAGGCCCTCTCGCACATCTGGAGGACTGGGCCCATGAAAGGTGGAAGCATGACATGTAGATGTGGTCCAACTGGGAGTGGCACAACCGGTGGGCCCCCACCTGGACATTGGTGAACGTGGAGACATCGTCCGGGTGGCGGTAGCGCCCGACATCCACCAGGGAGTGATGGCTGCCGATCTCCTGGAGGACATCCGCGGCAGCCGGGCTCTGCTCGGTCCCCGAGCGGTCCCACTCCTCTAGGACTATGTTGAAGTCCCCGCCCAGGACCAGGCACTCATGAGAATCCAAGGAGCCGAGGAAGGCGGACACCTGCTGATAGAATGGCAGCAGCTCCGGGGCCGATGTTGGGGCATAGACGTTCACGAGGTTGATCACGAGCCCCTCCATGCGGACCCGGAGGTGCAGCAGGCGTCCCGGCACAGCCTCGGCGACCCCCAGCACCTCGGGCCGTAGGTCGGGGGAGAACAGGGTAGCTACTCCAGCCCAACGGGTTGTGAGATGGCTGAAGTACACGCCGTCACCCCACTCCAGCTGCCAGCTGGCTTCGGCAGCCGGATCCGTGTGGGTCTCCTGCAGGAAAACCACAGAGTACCCCCCCTCTCGAAGGAAGGAGAGCACCTGGCTCCTGCAGAAACCCACCCTACAGCTCCGGGTGTTTAATGAGGCAAAGGTGACGAGTGCCATGAGGAGGTCTGGGGGGGATCCTCGCCAGCAGGGGCGCTCACGGCCCCCGTTGGGCCGCGCAGCAAACCGTGACCCACTCCGAAAGTGAGCAAGGAGTCACGGAAGCTGCGGACCCAGTGGTAAGTCATGGCACCCTGCTTCCTGGTCCTCTTGCCCTCCCCATGAGGGCCCTCATGGCCCGGAGGATCTGATGGAAATCCCCCCAGCGCTGGAGAGCAAGCGCTACCTTGTTGCGGGAGCCCCTGACATCTTCGAGGAACTCCTGCAGCTCCTCTCGCAGCGTATGGGGGGGCTGGGGTCGTTGGCCTCCGGCGATCCACCGGCGGGGCCTCTGGGACAGCCCCGTGGCCTACTGAGACGGGCAGGCAAGGGGCGGACCCGCGACGTGGCGCCTGATGGTCCGGCGCCACACGCTCCTCCTCAGACCCCAGCTCGATGGGGGGCAGCAGAGGGAACAGTGCAGCCCCGAGGGGGTCGGGACTGTGAAACGTAAAGGCCGCTCCCTGGGGGTCACCCTCTGAGAAAGGGAAGGAGACAGTCCCAGGGGCAGCAATAACAGCGTGGGAGGTGGAGGGGACAGGGACGGGGGCAGGAGTAAGGGCGGGGCTGAGGTCAGAAACAGGGTTGGGAGCAGGGACAGAGATGGGACTCTGGGCCGCAGGAGCTGAAACATCAGGAGGCGGCTCCTCACGGCCAGGCACAGGGGTTGGAGGGGTAGGGAGGGGTGTCCCGGTGACACCGGGCTCAGGCTCAACTGCAGATAAAGCGGCCTCAGCGGTGAGGGACACAGAACCCTCAGTGGGGCCCCCGCTCGGGAAGGAAACCGGTTGCCTCGCGCCACCAAGGGATACCCCTGGTGGCTCGCCTCCCGGCCGCGAGGCACCGGCCGTCGCCTCAAAAGACTTGGCGGCCGTCAGCGGGGTGCCATCCGCGGCCAGGCAGGTGGAAGAGTCCAGGGGCCCCCGGGGGTGGGAGTGGATGCAGCAGTCGGGGCGATGGGACACAGGGAGGGGCAATCTGGGGAAAGGTTGGCTAGGTCGGGGCCCGCTGACAGAGGGTCGTTCTCTCCCAGGGTAACTGGGGTCAGACCCAGGGCCTCGATCTCCTCAAAGAGGGAGGGGAGCTCACCGCCCACCACCCGGGGTCGTCCCCACTCGCACCCGAAGTGACGGTCAACGCAGGTGTTGTAGGGGGCACAGGCGGCACGGGGATAGGAGGGGACTCATCAGGGGCCTCCGCCGGGAGGGACTGTGGAGGAGGGATGATGGTACTCTCCAGTGCTGCCACATCTTCCCCAGCCGGAACTGGTATACGGACCGATCCCATGGGCATGGCGGAAGGCTCGGTGTCTGCGGCCCCCTTCTTGTTCTTGGGAGGCTTCCACATCAGATGGCGCGAATGGAGCCCGAGCCTTCCGCTTGCCCCGCCTACCCTGTACTAGGGTCCAGCCCTCCATGGCGTCACCTGTGGGCTGGTTGACAGGGATTGGGTCGGAGGGCAGGAATGTTGGTTCGTGGACTTGGAAGGGCACTGGTGGGACAACCGGACGAAGGGAAGATGCCCTCTGGGGAGGGCCCTCTCCCACGCCCGGCCGTTCCCCTGCGCACCCTCCTCCACAGGCCCCGCCAGAGCACAGGCGGGGCTCTCCCGTTCGTCTGGGCATGCCGACGGAGGTCCCCCTGTGGCCTGAGCGGGAGCAGTGACGGATTGAGGAGGAGGAGGGGCGGCCCTGGGCACCAGGCGGCCAGGGGCTCCAGCGATGGCAGGGCCGGCACCCTGCCAGGGCTCAGGGGTCCCGGGCGCTCCTCCGAGCTGGGCCAAGGGGCAGTCCCTCCGGACGTGCCCCGTTGCCCAGCAGAGGTAACACCAGGCCTCCCCCATAGAATAGTGCACCCAGTAATGGGCCTCCTGATAGGGGACCAGGAAGGACCCCTCGAGCGCCTCTCCGCCACACGCGGCAGTTGAAGCTGCACCTGCCGGTGGAACGAGAGGACGTGACGGAGGGCGGGGTCCTTGCAGCCCAAGGGGAGAGGGCTCACTATAGAGATGGGCTTCCCCAGAGTCGAGAGGGCGGGTAGCAGGGCGGCATTGGGAAGGAAGGGAGGGACAGATGTCAGAACAACACGGACACCCAGGTCCTCCAGCGGCTCCAGGGGGATGAACACGCCTCCCACCGCCAGGCCCTTCTCCACCGCCTCCTGGGTGGCGGCCTCCGAGGCAAGGAAGACCACCTTGCCATACATCTTGGAGGCCACCACAATGGCCGTGGGCCCCACTACCCTTGCCAATGCCCGCACGTAGGTCTCCACGTGGGGCGAGGCAGGCACCAGGAGGCAACGGAAGCCGTGCTTCCTGGTCAAGGTGGGGAAGGGGCCTCGGCCGCCGCAGGTGGTAGCAGAGGTGGCGGTCGGGGGAGATGACGTAGCGGAGGGCGGGGGGGCTGCTGCCACCTGGGCGTATGCCCTGGGGGCCAGGGGAGGGGCACCCGCAGAACTGGTGGAGGGAACAGCGGGGAGGGGCGCCGCGGCTGATGGCAGAGCCGCGGCAGCGGTGGCAGCCACTGCCATGGAGGGCTTAGTCTTCCGAGCGGGGCCCTTCCCCTTATTCTTGCCCTGGCCCTTTCGGCCAGCTGGGGGGGATCCTCCAGAATCGGAGGGGGCGAGGGACGTGGCAGCAGCGGAAGTCACCCCGGCAACTGGCGCTGCCGACGCTTTAGTGGAAGCAGTGGCAAGCGGTCCGGCAGCGGCGGTTGAGGCTGAGACTGGGGGGTTTGGGGGGAGAGCATGCGGGGGAGGGGGGACAGGGGTTGTCCCAGGAGTCCCATCCGCTGCGTCTCCCGCCATGGTGAGTAGGGAGGGAGGGGAAATACCTGAGAAGGGGAGTGGAGGGAAAGCAGGTCAACCACTCCTCCCTGCTATGCTGTAGGTAGGGGAGGAGGGTGCCAAAATGGGGGAGGGGGTAGAGAAGGGGACTAATCAAGGACTTCGGGGGGGGTCAGTCACCAACACAAGAGTGAAATCCGACTCCTCTAGCTGCACTAGGGGAGGGAGGGATACAACAGCAATTGGGGGTGCAGTGCAAGAGGGGCAAACTCTAACAGGGGGGAAGCATAAGCACACTAAAGGGGCATGGGCGCACGAGGGGAGGGGCCGATCAGGACGAAGGGGCTGTAGGGAAGGGGAGCAACCAGGCTGGGAGTGGGGCAGAGGGACCAAGGGGCTAGCTGCAGGGCTGAGGCAGGACAAACAAAGCTGCAAAGGGAGACAGGCGGGGCAGGCAAACAAACTGAAGCTGGGGAAGGGGCAAAATGCTACAAGGGGCAATGGGGCAGGCAACAAGGGGCAAAGCTAGGGGGCTTGTTGCAGAGGCAAAGGGGTCAGTCCAGGGGAGGGGGGGTGCGTGCACCCACGAGCACTTGTGCAAAGTCAATAGGGGTGGCTGGCTGCTGCTTGGAGGCCCAAACGGTGGCAATAGGGCATGGCAAGCCAGGCAAGCAGCTGAGTCCCAGAGGTGGGGACCAAGGCAGATGGCAAGCAGTCCGTGGGAGTGGTGGAGGGGGAAGCGGTGGTGGTGGGAGTTGGGGGGGCACAGATGGACCAGGGGGCAGGCTCCACGCCACACCCCCCTGTGCCCCCACAAACACAGTCTACACCCCCACCACTAGAGCACAGTCAAAGAGTTACTCAGTTTCTGAGGGCCCCCTCCACAGTGGTCTCCAGAGTCTTCCTGTGTGCTCCCCCAGCAGCCGGTGGTCTTCTCAGTCCTCACCTTCCTCCAGGCTCCAGCAGCTCCCCAGGCAAACACAGCTCCAGCAGCAGCAGCAGTCTCCTTCTCCAGCAACCCTGGTGGCCAGGCAGGAAGGACCCCTCACAGGTGGTGGTGGTGGTGGGGTACTGGCTGCTCCCTCCGCAGGTGGAGGAGTGGGGGCTGGCCGGCAAGACCCCCTCACCCCTCGCTCAGCAGCAGCAGTAGCCCAGGAGGGGAGCACTCCAGCCAGCAGCATCAGCCCAGGAAGGGAGAAGGGGCTCTAGCCAGAAAGGCAGCAAGAGGAGGGGGAGCACTCCAGCCAGCAGGGCAGCCCAAGCAGACAGAGTGCTCCCGGTATCTATTGGGTGTCTGGGAAGTGGGCGGGCTTTGCCACTGCCAAAGGATCCTCCCCCAGCCTAAGGGGAGGAACCACAGGGCCACAGAACCCACTGAGTTCGGGGGACAACTAATAAAAGAACAGGGACAGAAGTGAGGTCAAAGGGTCAGAAGAAGGGAACCTGACGGGGACACCGAGCAGAGAACCCCAGACAGTGCCCACTGCTCCTCAAAGGCGTCAAGGGAGCCAGTGGACGCCGCCCAGAGGAACTCCGCCCGGATGTGTGAACGGACCATGGATCGGAAACAAGCCCCACAGTCACCGGAGTCTCAATCGGCCAACCTCCTCTCCCTGGTCGCGTAGATGGCCTATTTAGCCAGGGCAAGGAGGAGGCTGACCAGGAGGTACTGGGACTTCGTGGGGCCATGGATAGGTACTGCGTACAGAAGGACGTGAGGGGAAAAGTGCAACCAGAAATGTAATAGGATGTTAATGAGGAGCCGGTGTAGGGGCTGCAACCTGGCGCACTCTAAGTAAACGTGCGCCAGGGTCTCCCTCACGCCGCAGAAGGGGCAGGTGTCCGGGACGGGTAAACTGCGCCAAGTACACTCCTGTGCTTATGGCCCCACGAAGGAGCAGCCAACTGATATTCCCAGTGGGCCTTGGGACCAGGGTGGAGTAGAGGCTGGCCCACCGGGGCTCCTCACCCTCCAGAGATGGCAGGAGGACCCGCCACTTCGTATTGGGGCGGGACACGAGGGTGAGGAAATGAAGGGTGTGGAGCACGAGTGTGTAGAGCTGTTTTCTTGGCGTGGTTTGGAAACGGACCGGCTGCAGGTTGTGCAGCCGGCTTGCGGAGAAGGGGAGGGGGGGGCTGGTCGGGCCTACGGGGCAGAGGCCTGATGAAAAGGTCCGGAGGGCTTGGGGTGGGGAGTGGGCGGGGCGTGCCCTCCCGCAGGACCCGGTCGAGGTAGGCCCCGAGCAGCGGGCGGCAAAGCAGCCTCCACCTCCTGGAGTACGCGCTGGGGAGTACAAGGTCTGGAGAGCCCCATGCACTGAGCGAGCGTCAGGGGATCCAGCTAGCCTCCCCGGTCGTAGTCCAGGAGGTCTCCGACCCTGGTAGCTCCTGCCAGGACCAACCTCTGGCGCACCGCGGGGGACTCCGCCACCTGCACATGAAGCTGGGGATTGTGTAGCAGGGGCTCCGCGAGGAGGTTGGCCCCCTCGGTGGCCACCACGGACCTGGTCGCAGAGAACAGCTTCCAGGTCCGGAGGAGGTCCTGGTAGAAGACCGGCAGCCCGGAGAGGTCTTGCGGAAGACCCCTCGGTTCAAGATAAAGGAGCTGCCGGTCGTATCGGAGCCCTTGGAAGCGGCGCAGGAAGGCGTGCGCCAGGGCTCTCCATGCTGGACTACCCGCACCATAAAGGAGCCTCTGCAGTGCCTGGAGGCGGAAGACAGGGACCTGAGTACGCAGGCACTTCAGGCCCTGCCCTCCCTCCTCCAGGGGCAGGTGGAGTACCCCTGCAGGGACCCAATGCAGTCCTGGCCAAAAGAACTCCAGAACCATCTTCCGGAGGTCGGCCAGGAAACCCGGGGCCGGGACCAGGGTGTTGATCCGGTACCAGAGCATGGACAGGACCAGTTGGTTGAGCACCAGTGCCCTCCCTCGAAGGGAAAGGCACCGGAGGAGTCCTGTCCATTTCCGGAGCCGCTCCGTCACCCTGCCCTGCAAACCTTGCCAGTTCTCCAGTGGAGACGGATGCGTGGCGGAAAGGTAAATGCCGAGATAGAGCAGCGGACCCGCGCTCCACCGGATGGCCTGAAGCGCGGGTGGGAGGGAGCCTGCCTGCCACCCGTCCCCGACCACCAGGCCAGAGCTCTTGACCCAGTTGACCTGGGCAGAGGTGGCTGCCGAGTACACCGCCTGGCAAGCCTCTACCCGCGCCAAGTCGCCCGGGTCCTGGACCACGAGGAGCACATCGTCGGCGTATGCCGACAGGACCAGCCACAGCTCCGGCTCCCGAAGCACCAACCCCGTCAACCTCCTGCGGAGGAGACAGAGGAAGGGCTCGATGGCCAGAGCGTACAGCTGGCCCGAGAGGGGGCACCCCTGCCGCACTCCCCGCCCGAAGCTGACCGGCTCTGTCAGGGTCCAGTTGAGCCTGACCAGACACTCTGCGGAAGCGTACAGCACCTGGAGAAAACCCACAAACTGGGACCCGAAGCCGAATGCTCGCAGAGTGCCCAGGAGATACCCGTGGTCCACCCTGTCGAACGCCTTCTCCTGATCCAGGGACAGGAGGGCGAACGACAGACCATCCCTGCACCCAAGCTCCAAGAGATCCTGGACCAGATAGAGGTTATCGAAGATGCTACGGCCCGGGACGGTGTAGGTCTGGTGTGGGTGGATCACGTCCTCCAGCACGGACCCCAGCCGCAGTGAGATGGCCTTGGCCACGATTTTGTAGTCCGTGCTGAGGAGCGAGACGGGACGCCAATTCCGTAAATCGCGGAGGTCCCCCTTCTTCGGCAATAAGGCGAGCACAGCTCGCCTGCCACGAGAGAGGGAGGACCCCGCCCTGCAAGGACTCGGCCCAGACACTGGCCAGGTCTGGGCCAAGGACGTCCCATAACACGCGATAGAACTCCACGGTCAGCCCGTCCATGCCCAGAGACTTGTTGGTAGGCATGCGATGGAGGGCGTCCGAGAACTCAGCCAGACAGAGAGGCAGCTCTAGCCGGTCCCGGGCGCCCGCGCTGAGCATCTGGAGCCCGTCCCAAAGCACTCTGCGAGCGGCAGGATTGGTCGGATCCGGGGAGAAAGGTGCGCGTAGAAGGTCCGGGCCCTCTCGCACATCTCCGCCGGATCCGTGAGGGGGTTGCCGTCCTCCGCCAGAAGGCAGGTGATGTGCTTCTTGGCCCCCCTCCATTTCTCCAGGGCGTAGAAGAAGCGGGAGACATGATCCATTTCCCAAAGGAGGCGGATGCGGGAGCGAACAAAGGCGCCCCAAGCCCGATGGTCCTCAAGGACTCAGAGCTCCTCCCGTTTCTCCTGGCATGCTCCGCAAAGGGATGGATCCTCGGGGCTGGCGGGCAGACGCCTCTCCAGCTCTAAGACCTCCCGTTCCAACTGCCCTATCACCGCATCCCTCCGTCGGCTGACGCCCTGGGTGTAGTCACGGCAGAAGAGCCGGGCGCGCACCTTCCCCACATCCCACCAGCGCCGTGCCGAGGGAAAGGCGTGCCGCTGCCTCGCCAGGCCAGCCAGAACTCCCGGAAGGATGCCACGAAGCCCGCATCCTCCAGCAAGCTGGTGTTGAAGTGCCAATAGGCCGGCCTCGGCCTCTCCGCACTGAGAGAGGCTGTCACGGTGACGAGGTGGTGGTCAGAAAAAGGGGCCGGCCGGACGCTGGAGGACTGGGCCCATGAAAGGTGGAATCACGACATGTAGATGCGGTCCAACCGGGAGTGGCACGACCGGTGGGCCCCCACCCGGACATAGGTGAACGTGGAGACATCGCCCGGGTGGTGGTCGCGCCAGACGTCCACCAGGAAGTGATGGTTGATGATCTCCCGGAGGACGTCCGCGGCGGCCTGGCTCTGCTCGGTGCCCGAGCGGTCCCAGTCCTCCAGGATGATCTCCCGGAGGATGTCCGCGGGGGCCCAGGACCAGGCACTCACGAGGATCCAGGGAGCCGAGGAAGACGGACGCCTGCCGATAGAACGGCAGCCGCTCCGGGGCCGATGTCGGGGCATAGACGTTCACGAGGTTCACCACGAGCCCCTCCAAGCGGACCCGGAGGTGCAGCAGGCGGCCCGGCACAGCCTCGGCAACCCCCAGCACCTCCGGCCGTAGGTCGGGGGAGAACAGGGTAGTCACTCCAGCACTAAGAGTGGTGAGGTGGCTGAAGTAGACCCCGTCCCCCCACTCCAGCCGCCATCTGGCTTCGGCGGCCGGATCCATGTGGGTCTCCTGCAGGAAAATCACAGAGTACCCCCCCTCCCGAAGGAAGGAGAGCATCTGGCTCCTGTGGAAACCCACTCTAAAGCTCCGGGTGTTCAATATGGCAAAGATGATGCGTGCCATGAGGAGGGCTGGGGGGGATCCTCGCCGGAAGGGACGCCCACTGCCCCCAGTGGGCCGCGCAGCAAACCGTGACCCACTCCGAAGGTGAGGAAGGAGTCACGGAAGCTGCGGACCCGGTGGTAAGTGGTGGCACCCTGCTTCCCGGTCCTCTTGCCCTCCCCCATGAGGGCCCGCGTGGCCCGGAGGATCTGGTGGAAGTCCCCTCGGCGCTGGAGAGCAAGCGCAACCTTGTTGCAGGAGCCCCTGATGTCTTCCAGGAACTCCCGCAGCTCCTCTCACAGCGCATGGGGGGTGGGGTCACTGGCCCCCGGTGACCCACCAGCGGGGCCTCTGGGACAGCCCCGTGGCCCACGGGGACGGGGAGGCAAGGGGCGGACCCCCGACGTGGTGCCCGATGGGCCAGCGCCACACGGTCCGCCTCAGAGCCCGGCTCGACGGGGGGCGGCGGACGGAAGAGTGCAGCCCCTAGGGGGTTGGGACTGTGAAACGTAAAGGCTGCCACCTGGGGGTCACCCTCCAGGAAAGGGAAGGGGACAATCCCAGGGGCGGCAAGAACAGCAGGGGCAGTAGAGGGGACAGGGATGGGGTCAAGGACAAGGGCGGGGCTGAGGTCAGGGATAGGGACAGAGATGGGATCCTGGACCGCAGGAGCTGAACCGTCAGGAGGGTGCTCCTCACGGCCAGGCGCGGAGGTAGGAGGGGCAGGGAGGGGGTCCCCAGCGATGCCGGGCTCAGGCTCATTGGTAGGTGCGCCTGCCACGGCATAGGGAGACGTAACACCGGTGGTGGGGCCCCCGCCCGGGAAGGAACTCGGGTGCCCCGCGCCACCGAGGGATACCCCTGTGAGCCCGTCTCCCGGCCGCGGGGCACCGGCCGTCACCTCAACGGGCTCGGTGGCCATCAGCGGCGTGCCAACCACGGCCAGGCAGGGCAGGGAGTCCAGGGGACCCTCGGAGGCAGGAGTGGACGCAGCGGCCAGGAGGAGGGAACACGGGGAGAGGCGAGCCGGGGTGAGGACGACTAGGTCGAGGCCCGCTGGCGGAGGGTCATCCTCCCCCTGGGTAACCGGGGTCAGACCCAGGGCCTCGATATCCTCAAATATGGAGGGGTGCTCACCTCCCACCACCCCGGGGTCCTCCCCACTAGAGCCCGAGGCAATAATCACCCCAACTGTTGCAGGGGACACAGGTGGCAAGGGAGCAGGGGGGACCACATCCGAGGCCTCCACAGATGGAGGTTGTAGAGGAGGGACGGTGGTACCCTCTCGTGCCGCCACGGCTTCCCTGGCCGGCACTGTTGGACGGGCCAACCCCGAGGGCACGGCAGAAGGCTCGGCATCTGCGGCCCCCTTTCTGGTCTTACAGGGGGCTCCCGCATCAGGTGGTAGGAGCGGAGCTCGAGCCTTCCGCTTGCCCCGCCTACCCTGGACTCGGGTCCAGCCCTCCATGGCGTCGCTCACGGGCTGGGTGTCAGGGGTCGGGTCAGAGGGCAGGGATGGTGGGTCGTGGACCTGGAGGGGCACTGGTGGGACAGCCGGAGGAAGGGAAGATACCCCTCGGGGAGGGCCCTCTCCCACGCCCGGCGGTACCCCTGCCGCACCCTCCTCCACAGGCCCCGCCAGAGTGCAGGCAGCGGAGGCGGGGCTCTCCCACTCGCCTGGGCATGCCAAGGGAGGTACCCCTGCAGCTCGAGCGGGAGCAGTGATGGATGGAGGAGGAGGAGGAGGGGCGGCCCTGGGCACCGGGCGGCCAGGGGCACCGGCGATGACGGGGCCGACACCCTGCCGGGGCTCGGGGGTTCCGGGCGCTCCTCCGAGCCGGGCCAAGGGGCAGTCCCTCCGGACGTGCCCTGTCTCCCGGCAGAGGTAGCACTGGGCCTCCCCCGTCGAATAGTGCACCCGGTAATGGGCCCCCTGATAGGGGACCAGGAAGGACCCCTCGAGCGCCTCTCCGCCACGCGCTGCCAGCTGCAGTTGAAGCTGCACCTGCCGGCGGAACGAGAGGATGTGACGGAGGGCGGGGTCCTTGCAGCCCAAGGGGAGAGGGCTCACCACTGAAATGGGCTTCCCCAGGGCAGAGAGGGCGGGCAAAAGGGCGGCATTGGGGAGGAAGGGGGGGACAGAGGTCAGGACGACACGGACCCCCAGGTCCTCCAGAGGCTCCAGGGGGACGAACACGCCCCCCACTGCCAGGCCCTTCTCCACCGCCTCCTGGGCGGCGACCTCTGAGGCAAGGAAAAAGACGACCTTGCCATACATTTTGGAGGCTGCCACAATGGCCGTGGGCCCAGCACCCTTGCCAACGCCCGCACGTAGGTCTCCATGTGGGGCGAGGCGGCACCAGGAGGCAGCGGACGCCGTGCTTCCTGGTCAAGGTGGGGAAGGGGCCCCGGCCACTATAGATGGTAGCAGAGGCTGCGGCCTGGGGAGATGAAGTAGCGGCAGGCGGGGGGGCCGCCGCCACTTGGGCGTATGCTCTGGGGGCCAGGGGAGGGGCACCCACAGAGCTGGTGGAGGGAACAGCAGGGAGGGGCGCTGCGGCTGGTGGCGGGGCCACAGCAGAGGTCGCAGACTCTGCCATGGAGGGCTTAGTTTTCCTGGCGGGGCCCTTTCCCTTCTTCTTGCCCTGGCCCTTTCCGCCAGCCGGGGGGGCTCCCCCAGAAGCAGAGGGAGCGAGGGACGTGGCGGCAGCAGAGGACACCCCGTTGCCCGCCGCTGCCAGTGCCGCAGTGAGAGCGGTGGCAGGTGGTCCGGCAGCAGCGGCAGCAGTGGAGACTAGGGGGGATGGTTGAGGGAGCAGACGGGGCAGGGGTCGTCCCAGGGGTCCCACCCGCTGCGTCCCCCGCCATGATGAGTGGGGAGGGAGTGGAAACACCTGGGAAAGGGAGGGGAGCGGAAGGAGGTCAACCACTCTTCCCCGCTAGGCTGTGGGCAGGGGAGGAGGGTGCCAAAATGGGGGGGGGCAGATAAGGGGCCAAGCAAGGACTTGGGGGCGGGGATCAGTCACCGGACATGGGAGTGAAAACCAACTCCTCTAGCCGCACTAAGGGAGGGAAAGGATACAAAAGCAATGAGGTGGTGCAGTGCCAGAGGGGAAAACTCAAATGGGGGGGGCACAAGCGCACGGAAGGGGCACGGGCATACGAGGGGAGGGGCCGAACAGGGCGAAGGGGCCGTAAGGAAGGGGCATAACAAGGCTGGGAGTGGGGCAGAGGGACCGAGGGGCCAGTTGCAGGGCTGAGGCAGGACAAACAAGGCTGCAAAGGGAGACGGGCGGGGCAGGCAAACAAACCGAAGCTGGGGGTGGGTGGGCAAAAGGCTACAAGGGGCAATGGGGCAGGCAACAAGGGGAAAGGCTAGGGGGCCTGTCACGGAGGGGAAGGGGTCAGTTTGGGGAGGGGGTTGGGGGGGTGCGTGCACCCATGAGCGCTTGTGCAAGGGCAGAAAAGGTGTGGCTGGCTGCTGCTGGAGGCCCAAACGGTGGAAAAAAGGGCGTGGCTGGCCAGGCAAGCAGCTGAGTCCCAGAGATGGGGACCGAGGCAGATGGTAAGCGGTCTGTGGGGGTGGTGGAGGGGGCAGCAGTGCTGGTGGGGGTTGGGGGGGCACAGATGGACCAGGGGGCAGGCTCCACGCCACACCCCCTGTGCCCCCACAAACACAGTCTACATCCCCACCACTAGAGCACAGTCAAAGAGTTACTGAGTCCTGAGAAGCCCCCTCCACAGTGGTCTTCAGGGTCATCCCGTATGCTCCCCCAGCAGCCGGTGGTCCTCTCAGTCCTCACATGCCTCCAGGCTCCAGCAGCTCCCCAGGCAAACACGGCTCCAGCAGCAGCGGCTCCTCCTCCAACAACCCAGATGGCCAGGCAGAAAGGACCCCTCACAGATGGTAGCAGCGGTGGTGGTGGTGGTGGGGTCCCGGCTTCTCCCTCCGGAGGTGGAGGAGTGGGAGCTAACCAGCAAGGCCCCCCCTACCCCTCGCTCAGCAGCAGCAGCAGCAGCCCAGGAAGGCAGAAGGAGCTCCAGCCAGCAGGGCAGCCAGAGAAGGGTGGGAACGCTCCAGCCAGCAGGACAGCCCAAGCAGACACAGAGTGCTCCTGGTAGCAGAGGTGGTTACCTGTTCCTGCCCTGAAAGGGTGCAAACAGCCCTGGGGAGGGCTGTGGCTGGGGAAAGGCTGATTGGAGAAGCAGTCTCAGCTGTGGCCATACCCTAGTCAGGGCCCAGCTGGCCCTTATATGAGGGCAGTGGGCCAGAAGCAGAGAGTCTCTGTCAAAAACAGATAGTTAAAAGTTAATAGAACAGAAGTACTTCATGTCTCTTTTGCCTGTAAAGGGTTAACGAGATCAGTGAGCCTGGCTGTCACCTGACCAGAGGACGAGTCAGGGGACAGGATACTTTCAAATCTTGAGGGAGGGAAGTTTTTGTGTGTGCTGTTAGTTTTTGGTGGTTGTTCTCTCTGGGTTCTGAGAGTGACCAGACGTGCAACCAGGTTTCTGTCCAATCTCTCTGATACAGTCTCTTATATGTCTAGAATAGTAAGCACTAGGTAGATAAAGCGAGTTACGCTTATCCGTTTTCATTATTTGCAAATGTGTATTTGGCTGGAAGGAGTTCAAATGTGTATTTTGCTGAAAGGATTTTAATTTGTACTTGTGTACTTAGGCTGGGAAGGTATTCCCAGTGTCTATAGCTGAAAGACCCTGTACCTATTCCATTTTAAATTTACAAAGATAATTTTTACTGTTTTTTTTCTTTAATTAAAAGCTTTTCTTGTTTAAGAACCTGATTGTTTTTTTTTTTCTGGTGTGATATCCCAGGAGACGGGGTCTGGATCCATCAGGGAATTGGTGGGGATAAAGGAGGGAAGGGGGAGAGAAAGATTAATTTCTCTCTGTGTTAGGATTACTTTCTCTCTCAGGGAGAGTCTGGGAGGGGGAGAGAGAAGGAGGGGGGAAGGTGGATTTTCCTCTCTGTTTTAAGATTCAAGGAGTTTGAATCACAGTGATCTTCCAGGGTAACCCAGGGAGGGAAAGCCTGGGAGAGGCAACGATGAGGGAAAGGGTTTACTTTCCTTGTGGTAAGATCCAGAGGGTCTGGGTCTTGGGGGTCCCCGGGCAAGGTTTTGGGGGGACCAGAGTGTACCAGGCACTGGAATTCCTGGTTGGTGGCAGTGCTAAAAGTACTAAGCTGGTAATTGAGCTTAGAGGAATTCATGCTGGTACCCCATCTTTTGGACGCTAAGGTTCAGAGTGGGGAATTATACCATGACAGTCTCTCTCTAGCTTTCTGAAGCAGAAGGGCCTGGCTGCGGGGGAGCTCAGTAGACTACTTAAAGTGGAGCAGGGCTGAGGGAAGGCTAGAAGAGCTGGAGGATCTCCAGCCTGGAAACCCCCCAAACTGCAGGTCTTGTTAAAGGCCAGAAATGGTACTGGGGTTGCAGAGGGGCAGCCCAAGGGTAGGCAGAGGCGGTAGGTCCAAACCCCACTTGCTGGTGATGAGTGGCACTTACAGTGCAGTCTGCCCTAGAGAATGGGGGCTAAGTGATGACTGGCAGTGGCCATAGACTGAGGCAAGGTGGAGGTAGAGGGTGGGGGTCCCTGGGCAGGGGAGCCCCAGATCTGTGGGGGTACTGCCAGGGGGCAGCACCCTGGCCTGAAAGGGGTACTGGGGTCCAGGAGGGACTCAGGCCCAGCAGCAAGTGGGACACCAGCTTGCAGAGGGCACTCCAGAGGATGGAAAGCTAATTCCCTGGATGACCTTCAGGAGGTGCTGAGGCAGTGAGTCTCACACCGTTACAAGGACCATCTACCTAACCCTAGGGGTAAGGGTAACTGCCTTCTCTTTTCCCCTCACCTCCCAGCTTTCCCAGCCCCTCTGCCATGCTATGGAATCACAGCCCTACATAAACAGGAGGCATTTTCCGAAGAAAATGTCTGTAAATTGCAGACAGAAATTCAGCTTTCCGCACAACTTGAATCCTAGCTTTGCGTCCCTCGGTTACCAGGGCGAGTACTCTATCTGGAACCCTAGTTTTACAGAGACATCTGGTGGCTGAATAATATACTGCAAGTATATATTGCAGCTCCCATATAGCTTTTCCTTTCACCCTCTCTTGTCCTGTGACCCTAACCTCCTGAGGTCTTCCTTGCTGTTCTTTCAACACAACTTCTCCTCCTCCCTCAGCCTCTGACATTGCCATTGCTACCACCACCATTTCCACATTATAGGGGGACAGAGCTGAAATTGGTAGAAGCGATGGGTCAGCAAGCCTAGCTCAGCACTGCTTGGTGAGTTAGGCCATGACATGTTAAAAAAAAGGGGCCACCTTCCCAGACAAAAGCAGTGAATGGAACACCTAGCTGCTGCTGAAGGTTAGAAGGCCCTGTGATGTGAGGCTCTGGGCGGGTCCCTCACTGCATGCAGATCAGGAAGGCTGTGTGTGAAAGTACACCCATGAAGGCTTCTGTTGTGGAAGAAAGTTACTGAGAGAAACCAGGGCAGACTGAAGAAGATAGCTAATGGAATGACTGGGGCACAGCAGAGGGGACTGAGACCAGGGGTGGGAAGATCAGGGCAACTAGTGAGAAGAGAAATGCATCCAGAGCTATTCGGCCAGATGCAGATGAGACAGAGGCTAGTCATTGCTCAAGCAGTGCCTGTTAAGGCAGGAACTGAAAGGGTCAGCGGAGAGGAAGATGGAGTGAACGATATGGCTTTGAGACTCAGTAATTATGGCCTGAGTCACTGCTGAGTCATAGAAGAGGTGACCAGGGTCATGAAGAGTGCCCTGAAGCTACCACTCCCGCTTGGGCCTTCACACCGCCTTTATAACTGCTTGAACATAATGTCAATCAGAAGTCATCCCCTTCCTGTGTGACAGTGGTGTGTGAGGTTGCCATTAGTGTGACCAGATAGCAAGAGAGAAAAAGGTGCCTATATAAGATAAAGCCCCAGATCTCAGGACTGTCCATATAAAATTGGGACATCTAGTCACCCTAGTTTCACTCTAGAGGTAGCTGCATTTCAGTGATTTCTGCAGAGAAGCTAGCTGTGAATCAGTTTGTAAAGTTGTTGGGGCTGAAATATGCTGTATAAATGTACGCAATGGCTGTACAATTGGAACATCTTATTCTGACTAAATGGCTGTTCTGGAGAAGGAAAGAGGCAATCATATAACAACAACAAAATCCAATCTGCAAAGACTTAAAATGGAAAAAAAAAACACGCTGCTGGATAACTACACAAATAACATCTGCTGTGTGCTTAGATGTGAGTAAGTGAGGTCTTGTGGGAAGTAGTCTTTATCTGCTCATTAATATTTACACAAGACTACAGGTAGGGGGAGGGATAGCTCAGTGGTTTGAGCATTGGCCTACTAAACCCAGCATTGTGAGCTCAGTCCTTGAGGGGGCCACTTAAGGATCTGAGGCAAATATTTGTCTAGGAATTGAGCCTGCCTTGAGCAGGGAGTGGGACTAGATGATTTCCTGAGGTCCCTTCCAACCCTGATACTCTGTGAGGAATTATCAGAGTGGATTGGAGCAGTGTCCCATCTAGTCCAGTCTGCTGTCACTGAGAGTGGCCAGTGCCACCAGAGAAAGGTGCAGCCCACAGGGGGCTCCAGCAGTTTTGGGGCCAGGTCTCTCTCTTGGCCCACCTACCACCCCCAGATGCTCCCCACAACCCAGGCAATTTACAGTGGCCCTCAGGGCCCCAGCAGCACAGCAGAGCTGAGCAGCATCTGTCTATCCACTAAACATCGCTGTCAGCCCCAGGGCAGAGCTGTGCCTCCACATGCTGCCCCCACTCCAAGCCAATGGGAAGCTGCAGAGGCAGTGCCTGTGTGCTGCTGCCCCAAGAGGCCCCCCAGCCTGCCCCACATGAGCATCTGATCCCCTCCTGCCCCCAAACTCCCTTCCAGAGCCTGCAACCCCACCCCATCTGTGACGAACTAGGAATGTTCTTAATGTTTGCTCTGAATACTGTGTTGGTGCCTCAGTGTCCCCATGGCAGTTCTTAAGTATCTGGCAGAGCAAAGGGCCAGTGCACCTAAATGCCTGACCCTCTGTCTCCTAGCAACTGATGGCCTGGGCCTCTCCTCTGCAAAGGTGCCAGCTGAAGGTGTTGGAGACAAAGGGATCAGGTGACCTCCTGGCCTGGGAAAGGAGCTGAGCAGAGAGGAGGGGCTAGAAGGGGTGGTTAGTCTGGAGCTGGTGGAGTTGAGGAGTGAAGTGCAGATGTGGGGGGTCTGGTTCACTGCCCCCCAGAATGGATCCGGCCGAGGGGTCCGGTTCGCAGTATCTACAAGCTCCGTTTTAGACCCTGTTCCTGTCATCGAATAAACCTCTGTTTTACTGGCTGGCTAAGAGTCATGTCTGACTGCGAAGTGGGGGTGCAGGACCCGGTGGCTTCCCCAGGACCCCACTGAGGCGGGCTCACTGTGGGAAGCACACGGAGGGGCAGAGGATGCTGAATGCTCCAAGGAGAGACCCAGGAGGTGAAGACGTGTGAGCTTCTTGCCCTAAACAAGTCTGCTCCAAGGGAGAGGAGGCTCCCCAAAGTCCTGACTGGCTTTGTGGGGAGCTGTTCCAGAGCATCGCCCGGTGACTCCGTGACACCATCCCCTGCTCCCCAGACCTCCTCCCTCATCCAAATTTCCTCCCAGAGCCTTAGGGGTAGCTTTTTTCGGGGGTAGAGTTTTGGAGGACAGGTTCTTGGCAGCAGCATGCATGACATTATTGGCTAACTGGGAGGATCTGAGGACTGGCACTGGCCCTAAGGTAAATTGAGTTTGAGACCCCTGCCCATAGATACTCTGCCCATAAATGCAGCTAATTAAAACATGCATGTTATCTTTCAAAAGAAGCCTTTATTCACAATACATTTGGTTTAGTTACTCCATAATAGTTTAGACCACAAGCCTGGTGATCAGTGGTTCAACATCTCCGGCATCTATTTCTGTCTATCCCCAATGCTATTTCCCAGCAGTTGACTTCAGAGCTTACTGACTATTGACAGATTTGGACTGAATTTGGTGAAATCTCTGAATTAGGGGCTGGGCAAAATATTTCTAGTGAATAATGAGTTCATCAAAACATGCAGTGGGGGGGGGCGCACCAAAACTGTTCACAAATTTGATTCTAATTTGGCACTGTAAGGGAGTAAGACTTACCCCTGTGGTGCCTCCTGCTGGCATCCTGGGAATTAGATCTTTTTCCAGGCTTGGAGCACCTTGTACAGGCCAACATCTCGCTGCCGCTGGGCCCCCGTGTCCCTGCCAGTGCCCTGTTATCTGGGTTGCTGCCCCTTGGCAGTAATCCCTCACTCTCAGGGTCTCCCCTTCCCAGGGACCCCAACCCGCTAATCCCACCTTGCCGCAGCTGGAGGCTACTGCCAGTCAGCAATGAGCTCCTGATCCCTGGGGCAGACTGCAGTAGAAGAGCCAGTCATCACAGGTAAGGGTGTAGGACCTGCTGTCTTCCTCTACCACTTCCTCTACCACTCTACCTCAGGGATGGGCCTAGGACCAGTCCCTGCAGCCTGGGGAGGCACCAGCCTGGAGCTCTCCTGGCCTTTCTCCAGCCCTGCTTCACACCCAGTACCCTTTCTATCAACAGCCAGGCCCTGTTCACCCCAAGGTTGGAGAAAGAGACTATCTAGCACCAAGCTAGCAGCCCTTTAAGGACCTGCTATGCTCTGTTTGGGGCATGGCCCCAGCTGTGCCTGCTTTTCTAATCACACTGGGCTTTTCCTTACAGCCCCAGCCCTCTCCCAGGGCTGGCCTTAACTCTATCAGGGCCAGAGCGGGTAACCACCCCGCTACAGGCACATAATTCTCGGACGCCCTCCGTCGCATGCCCACCAACAAGTCTCCGGGCATGGACAGGCTGACCGTGGAGTTCTACCGCGTGTTCTGGGACATCCTCGGCCCAGACCTGGCCAGCGTCTGGGCCGAGTCCTTGCAGGGCGGGGTCCTCCCTCTCTCGTGCAGGCGAGCTGTGCTCGCCTTATTGCCGAAGAAGGGGGACCTCCGCGATTTACGGAATTGGCGTCCCGTCTCGCTCCTCAGCACGGACTACAAAATCATCACCAAGGCCATCTCGCTGCGGCTGGGGTCCGTGCTGGAGGACGTGATCCACCTAGAGCAGACCTACACCGTCCCAGGCTGTAGCATCTTTGATAACCTCTATCTGGTCCGGGATCTCTTGGAGCTTGGGTGCAGGGATGGTCTGTCGTTCGCCCTCCTGTCCCGGGATCAGGAGAAGGCGTTCGACAGGGTGGACCACGGGTATCTCCTGGGCACTCTGCGAGCGTTGGGCTTCGGGTCCCAGTTTGTGGGTTTTCTCCAGGTGCTGTACGCTTCCGCAGAGTGTCTGGTCAGGCTCAGCTGGACCCTGACCGAGCCGGTCAGCTTCGGGCGGGGAGTGCGGCAGGGGTGCCCCCTCTCGGGCCAGCTGTACGCTCTGGCCATCGAGCCCTTCCTCTGTCTCCTCCGCAGGAGGTTGAAGGGGTTGGTGCTTCGGGAGCCGGAGCTGTGGCTGGTCCTGTCGGCATACGTCGACGATGTGCTCCTCGTGGTCCAGGACCCGGGCGACTTGGCGCGGGTGGAGGCTTGCCAGGCGGTGTACTCGGCGGCCTCCTCCGCCCAGGTCAACTGGGTCAAGAGCTCTGGCCTGGTGGTCGGGGATGGATGGCAGGCAGGCTCCCTCCCACCCGCGCTTCAGGCCATCCGGTGGAGCGCGGGTCCGCTGCTCTATCTCGGCGTTTACCTTTCCGCCATGCATCCGTCTCCGCCGGAGAACTGGCAAGGTTTGCAGGGCAGAGTGGCGGAGCGGCTTCGGAAATGGACAGAACACCTCCGGTGCCTTTCCCTTCGAGGGAGGGCACTGGTGCTCAACCAATTGGTCCTGTCCATGCTCTGGTACCGGCTCAACACCCTGGCCCCGGCCCCGGGTTTCCTGGCCGACCTCCGGAAGGTGGTTCTGGTGTTCTTTTGGCCAGGACTGCACTGGGTCCCTGCAGGGGTACTCCACCTGCCCCTGGAGGAGGGAGGGCAGGGCCTGAAGTGCCTGCGCACTCAGGTCCATGTCTTCCGCCTCCAGGCACTGCAGAGGCTCCTTTATGGTGCAGGTAGTCCAGCGTGGAGAGCCCTGGTGCATGCCTTCCTGCGCCGCTTCCAAGGGCTCCGATACGACCGGCAGCTCCTTTATCTCGAACTGAGGGGTCTTCCACGAGATCTCTCCGGGCTGCCGGTCTTCTACCAGGACCTCCTCTGGACCTGGAAGCTGTTCTCTGCGACCAGGTCCGTGGCGGCCACCGAGGGGGCCGACCTCCTCCCGGAGCCCCTGCTACACAATCCCCAGCTTCGTGTTCAGATGGCGGAGTCCCCCGCGGTGCGCCAGAGGTTGGTCCTGGCAGAAGCTACCAGGGTCGGAGACCTCCTGGACTATGACCGGGGAGGCTGGCTGGATCCCCTGACGCTCGCTCAACACATGGGGCTCTCCAGACCTTGTACTCCCCGGCGCGTACTCCGGGAGGTGGAGGCCGCTTTGCCGCCCGCTGCTCGGGCCTACTTCGACCGGGTCCTGCGGGAGGGCACGCCCCGCCCACCCCCTACCCCAAGCCCTCCAGACCTTTTCATCGAGCCCCTGCCCTGTAGGCCTGACCGGCCCCCCCGCCCCTTCTCCGCAAGCCGGCTGCACGACCTGCAGCCGGTCCATTTCCAAACCGCGCCAAGGAAACAACTCTACACTCTCGTGCTCCACACCCTTCACTTCCTCACCCTCATGTCCCGCCCCGATATGAAGTGGCGGGACCTCCTGCCACCTCTGGAGGGTGAGGAGCCCCAGTGAGTCAGCCTCTACTCCACCCTGGTCCCAAGGCCCACTGGGGATATCAGTTGGCGGCTCCTCCATGGGGCCGTGAGCACGGGCTCGTACTTGGCGCGGTTTACCCCTGTCCCGGACACCTCCCCCTTCTGCGGCGTGAGAGAGACCCTGGTGCACGTTTACTTAGAGTGCACCAGGTTGCAGCCCCTACACCGGCTCCTCATTAACATCCTCTTATGTTTCTGGCTGCACTTTTCCCCTCACCTCCTTCTCTACGCACTACCTATCCGTGGCCCCACGAAGTCCCGGGACCTCCTGGTTAACCTCCTCCTCGCCCTGGCTAAAAAGGCCATCTACACAACCAGGGAGAGGAGGTTGGCCGATGGAGACCCCGGTGACTGTGGGGCTTGTTTCTGATCCATGGTCCGTTCACGCATCCGGGAAGAGTTCCTCTTGGCGGCGTCCACTGGCTCCCTTGACGCCTTCGAGGAGCAGTGGGTGCTGTCTGGGGTTCTCTGCTCGGTGTCCCCGTCAGGTTCCCTTCTTCTGACCCTTTGACCTCACTCCTGTCCCTGTTCTTTTATTAGTTGTCCCCCGAACTCAGTGGGTTCTGTGGTCCTGTGGGTCCTCCCCTTAGGCTGGGGGAGGGATCTTTTAGCAGTGGGCGGGCCCACTTCTCAGACACCCAATAGATACAGGCACATAATTTTTGCAAAATAAATAAATAAATAAATAAATTTTTTGGAAAAAGTTGATATTGTTCATTTCAACAATTTCAAAACAGAACAATTCTACTTATTTTTCAAAATGGTGTTCTGATTAGAAATTTAGTTATTAAAAAAAATAAACAAAAAGGGTAAAAAACACATGAAAGTGACCCCAAGCAAAACAATAATGCAATACAAGTTTGTTTTCAGTTGAAGGTAACATTTTGTTTGATCCAAAATAAATTTGTTTTTTGGGAGGGAGGTGGCAGTTCTGATTCAAACTAAACTCATTATTTTTTCTGTTTGGCAACTGACATGAAAAATTGATGATTCACTAAGCCCTACTCTGAAGCTTGTTTACGTTGTGGAGAGGTTACCTCAGCTGCTGCTTTCATTTGATCAGAATTGTCAAGTAAAAGTCTTTCCCAAGTTGTGCTAGTACAGATAACTTTTGGCAGATGTGTTTTGTCTTTGTTCCAGTACCATGATAGGTGTTCATCTTTGCTCTCTGCAAAAATTCCTTAAGTCATCCCTAACTCAAGATCCTTTGTCCCCCAATGACCTGTGAATTTACTCTCTCTCTCTAAGCTTAGGAGCAGAACTTGCATTGTGAATTTATTCTCTCTCTCTAAGGCTCAGGAACAGAACTTGAACCAGATGGCATTCACTTACATTTTTAATGTCTATGGTGTAATAAACTTCACTAGCTTAGAGCTTGGCTCATCTACCTTTACTTGCCCAAATGCATGTCCTGCATCTACTACCAAGGCTATTTTTCCTTCCAAGAGCTTAGCTGTCACTTCTTCAACAATGTTCATTGGCTAATGTTCCCATTTAAAGGCATTATGTGGATGAATGCATTTCTGGATTTTATTTGGCTTTTAATTTACAACCACAGAATTACCCTACTCTGCAAGTGACTTTGCCTTGTCAGTGACTCCCAATATTTGCATATTATTAGTTTGTTTTTTAATTTATCTTGGTATATGGATCACTGGGGAGACTGATCTTTCTGGGCTCATGTAGAGTTCTGTTGTATTAATTTAAATGGAATATATGGGACCAAAGAGTCAAAGGTGTTAACATAGCCCAGTTACTGTCCATCACTAAATAGTTTTAAACAAGGTTCAGAATTTGGTGTCCATAGACTTCAGCCTGATTCATACGATGGGGGAAACATGACTAAATATCCTTTAAACCTGTTATTAACGATGCAGAAAAGAAAAATCAGTTCAAGCATTTGAAATGTAAAATATTAAGCAAGACTTTCATTTTAACAAAATACCTTTTTCCCTTCCCCTTTAGCTATAGAGAGTTTTAAAAGGACCCACCCCCCCGCTTGTTTCTTAAATGTTACTAACTCTACTTTTGGGGAAAAGATGAGTTGAGATGCACTGGAGGTGTCGTTGTTGCTGCTGTTGCTGTTAAACTTCAGTTCCAATTCCTAGGAGACAAAAACAAAAAAACACATGCCCAACCAGCATTGGGCTGTTTAAGCCCTCTGTGGTGGGCTGTTCTCAGACTGTGATACCCTTTTTCTGGTCATAGGCTTACAGTGGCGCTGTGAAATGTGCAATGTTGGCTACCTAAGTCAAAGTTTTATTAAACAGAAGTTAGAAGGAGAGGGATAGAAACAGAAGAAACAAGGTGGGGAAGAAAAAAGACACTGAGGTGGGGGGAGGGGTAGAGAAAGGAGTGACAAAGTCTCACATCCCAGGTGGTGGGTGGGATTTAGCTGAAGCCAGTGGAGGTGGCAATATCATCTGGCTCCCTCCCTCTCTGGCCTGGTGAAGACATGTCTCTGGATTAGGACAAAGAAGGTCCAGGATCCCAGGAAACTGTGGGGGCATTAGCCATCATGGCGAAGCTCATTCCTTTCTCATTTGTTGTTTATAGGTTATTGTGACATCTTATTTGCTTTCACTCACTTTTTACAGTTGAACTCACAATTAAGCTAAATTGGTAGGCCCAATTCTCACAACTGTTCTCGTCCATGGATGTTGTTGGAGAATTATCGTGATGCGCTGTCTGTGATCCTTGTGCAGTTCTGTAGGATTTTCCGCACACATCGTCATCAGTGGCTAGGCAGGGGATTCTTTTAACAAGGACCTATACCTTTCAAATAACATGCATTTTGAGGGATGTCACTCATTCTAACCCCCAGCTTCACTACACTGCACAACAAATTTGGTGTCCCTTTACTTCTAGTGTGCAAGAATATTTACAGCAGAATTTTTTTTTAAAAATCACAAGTCTGAGGAGAGAGTAGAAATTTTTCATTCAAAAACTTTTATCCAATAAAAAGTGAGCTTATTTCACAATAAAAATGTCCATATTTCTTTCTAAATGTTCCAGTTTTTCAGTGAAAAATTGGAAGTGTTTTGATGAACAGGTCCTACCCCAGCCAGCTCCTTTGGTAGCCATTTTGCACAGGGAAGGGTCTAGATGGTGCTTAATAGAGAAGGCCTTCATCCATCAGGGGTCTGAGAATGACTGATCAGAGAAGAAAATGACAGTTACCAAAGCAATCATTGGATTTCCCTGGGTTGTTTCAGGAGCTGATGTTTGGGCTGGGGCTGGACACTGAGTGGAGTAGAGACAGCATCTTCATCCTGGACTGAGCACCACTTCTGGGGGTGTGAGGCTGGGCTAGGAAGGACTAGTCCTGAGGAGTGGCCCTGGGAGGCTGATGGAGCTGGCATATTGGCAGGCAGCTGTCAGGGAGAATGCTACCCAGTTCTGTGTATGGCCAGTCTGCTGTTCACGTGCCTAGTCAACAGATTCACAGGGCCAGATTCTCCATTCCCTGTGTCCTGCTCAGATGACACAAAGGAATTGAAACCACCTACAAGTGCCCCCTGGAGATAACCCAGCCAGAGGGAATCTCTAGGAGGAGTAGAGCATTCTGAGCCAGATCCTTTGTCTTCCTACCAACCACCTCAGCACAGAGGGTATATTGAGCATGGGCAGGGCAAGTGGCTGGAGCTCCATCCCTGGCTGGCATATGGGATCCAAGGGACCATAGCGAGGCAGTTCCATTTAGTGCATACTACAGTGATTCCTGGAATTGAGGGAATTATTTGTGCTTATTGTGCACATGAACGCTGTTGGGCCCAGTAGCTTGTGGTTGCTGTTGCCTGATGTTTAGATTATGTATTAATTATATTGATTACATAATAAATCCCCAGTTATCATTTTGAGGGTTGACAGGTTCTTGTCCCAAGATCAAGCCTAGTATTATTCAAATCATTTTATAGTTGAGAATCCCGATGTGCACAGTTGCAACACTCACACTATAGGAACTTTTATATTTACAAATATAGTTTATTAATACTTTTAGCAACTAACAGTCTAGGGGCTCAGGCCCTCAAGTAGGACAGAGCAACAAACAGTCTAGGGGGCCTCTCACCCTCAGGTGGGGAAGAGCACCACATAGCCTATCATCCTAGCTTTGCCAAATGGCAGACAAATGGAGACCTCTTGGCCTACCATTAGGAGGCAGCCACTCCAAGGGTGGGGTTGGTAGCAGAGGGTTGAGGGACCTGGGCCCACCCTACTCCACTGTGTCCCAGCCCAGGGCCCTAACAGAGACAGAGGGCTCTGCCACTGGGTCAGCAGAGAGCCCACTGCAACATGCTGACTCAGGTTCTGAGAGCAAAACTAGACCAATGTCTGCTTTCCCTGGACTGCTTCCTACCAGTGTCCAGGCGAGGAGTTCTGTAGTCCATGGGTCCTCTGTCTCATCAGGGTATTTGACCACCAGCAATCCTGGTTGGTCCTCTCTGATCTCGGCTTCCTCTGAGGTCAGGGTGCTCCTTGGCTTAGTAGCAGAGCCTGAGGCCTACAGCAGGCTTGCAATGCCTGTCTTCTTCACTGCCTCAGGCTCAACTGGACTAAAGGCCCAACCTCGTATACTTCCTGTCCTGCCCCTTAGCTTCCAGCATGAGGGGCGGGCCCAGTCTGACCTGGCTCACCAGGGAGCAGAGAGTGGTTCCTCTCCCTCTGGCTCAGTAGAAGTAGGGTGACCAGATGTCCCGATTTTATAGGGATAGTCCTTATTTTTGAGTCTTTTTCTTATGTAGGCTCCTATTACTCCCTCTTCTCAACTTTTCATATTTGCTGTCTGGTCACCCTAAGTGGAAGACCACTCCATTTCATGACATGGGGTTACATACAGCAGTATTCCAAACACAAAAGTGATGCTGCATTGTGTGTGTATGTTTATGACTGTGGTGTTGTTATTCTGTATTATTATCTGTACAGAGCACCAGTATGCTAAGCACATGCTGTAGGATATGGTGGTATTTTCTGTTAGCAAGAGGCTGTTATCCCAGTGCTGAATTCTTTGCATCTGAAGGCTCATCCCACTCAACTAAAGCTGGTGAAATAACAAAGAAGCAGATTTGCAAATATACTTGCAAATAAACAGATCAGCTTTGCTTTGCTGCTGTTTGTTGGGTCACATTGCTTGTAATTGTCAAATACACTATTCAGACAAAGATGGGGTATGCATGAAAAAATTGTAAATACCCAAAGTTTCATGAATTTAAACATAAAAGATTATTTGTTCAAAACTGTACATCAGAAACTGCATTAATTGCTATCAGCATCATTCATTCATTCGTCTCCTGTTTAAAATGTTTCATTCATCCAGTAAGAAAGCAAAAACAATATCATCTGATTATGGTGACCAGTAAATAGTGCATAACTGAAGTGAACAGTTTGCAAAAACTCAGGAGTCTGAAAAATATTTAGCAAATACATTCAGATAACAAGTATGTTAGCAGAAATTAGGATTTATGAAGAGAACAGAGAGCTACATTCACAATAAATATTGTTTGCAACAAATCATTGGACCAATTGTGCCCAGATCTACCTTTCTTCTCTCATTGACTGAGACAAAACACTGGACTGCTGGTGATTCAGAGCTAATCCCCCAAATCTGTGCTATCCTGGCAGTCAAATGCTGGACTGTGAGTAATCCACAGTGATGGTGCAGGCTTGCTTCCTGTTGCACATTTTCTAGTGTTATCCAGTCTCATTGTAAATGTCCTATGTGATGGAGCTTCCCCACTTCCACAGCCTTTTAGATCTCTCTGAGATCTTAAATGGACTTTTTAAGACTAATGGTTAACCCAGTAGAGCACAGGGCTGGGAACTCAGGAGACCTGGGCCCTATTCCTGGCTGTGGTTAAATGTGGATAGATGTTTGGCTGTGTGTGTGTGTGTGTGTGTGTGTGTGTGTGTGTGTGTGTGTGTGCGGGCGCGCACCGCCCCAGCCTCATGCAGACAGCTGGCATGTCAGACCTCAAGCTAACCATGCAATGACGACAAGATTTGTTAAGGGATGAAGGCACCCAGCCAGGTTTATTGTTGACAAAGTATGGTACTAGTATCTCGCAGACTCTACTGGACCACTAATACATGTATGCCCATAACAATGGACCAGCTCAGTGAACAGCGGGACTTTCCATTCCTCCCTAAGGGCCAGAAAACGATACTCCCTCTGAGATATATCTTTATACCCCAATACAAACAAGTTAGTCCTGCCCCTTTGATATAGTTATGTCGCTAGTTATCACCCATCATCTTGTACATGTTGGTTCGATTAAAACATCTCTATTACGTACTGTAATCCTGACCTTGTCTTTTAGGAGGGGGTCAGTGTGTTCCTGTTATCCTTGGGGAATGTTTTTGTACCATCCTTAAAGTCGGGATGTTCTGGTACCACTTAATATCGGGGTGTGTTTGCATAAGCACTCTGTGGCTAGCACTTCTTCGGAATATGTATTTCTGCAATATCAGCCTTGTTGTTGCCAGATTCTGTGAGCAAGCCCTGCCTCATATCAAGCCTCTAATACAAGGGATTATGTCTCAGGCTGTCTTTCTACTGCCACTGGCCTGTGGAGTAACCTTGGGTGAGGAACTTCAACTCTCTGGGCCTCAGTTTCCCCCACTATGGAAGAGGGACAATGACACTGACCTCTTATGTAAAGTGCTGTGCCATTTAGGGATGACAAGCGCTACATAAGAGCTAAGTGTTATTATTATTTATACATCCAGAAGCTACATCTGCAGATAGAGTGACCAGGTGTCCAGTTTTTGACCAGAAAAGGAACCCTGATGGCTCCAGTCAGCACCGCCAACCGGTCCATTAAAAGTCTGGTTGGCTGTGCTTTGGAGCTAAGGCAGGCTAGTCCCTACCTGTCCTGGATCCATGCTGACCCCAGAATCAACCATCAGGTCTGGCTCCTAGACAATGGGGCCACAGGGCTCCATGCACTGCCCTCTCCTCGAGCACTGGCTCTCCACCCCCACTGGCCAGGAACTGTAGCCAATGGGAGCTGCAGGGGCAGTGCCTGTGGGCGAGAGCAGCATGCAGAGCCACCTGCCGTGCCTCTGCTTAGGAGCCAGATGTGCTGGCCACTTCCGGGGTGCAGCACAGAGTCAGAACAGACAGGGAGCCTGCCTCAGCCCCATCCACTGTGCCACTGACTGGATACGTCCCGAGGTAAGCCCATGCCCCGACCTCAAGCCCCAACCCCCAGCCTCAGCCCTGAGACCTCCAAACCCGGAGACCCCTCCTGCACCACAAACCCCTCAGCCTGACCTCACCCCAGAGCCTGCACCCCCAGACAAAGCCCTCACTCCCCCTGAACTCCAACCCACTGCCTCAGCCCAGAGCCTCCTCCCACACCCTGAACCCTCTGCCCCACTCCCCCAGCCTGGAGCCCCCCTCTGCACCCCTAACTCCTCATCCCTGGCTCCAACCCATAGCCTGACCCCCCCCCAGATAGAGCCCTCACCCCCTCCCACACCACAACCCCCTGTCCTAGCCCAGAGCCCCCTCCCATACCATGAACCCCTCATTTCTGGCCCCATCCCAAAGCTCACACCCCCAGTTAGAGCCCTTGTCCCCTCCCACACCCACACCCCCCTGCTTCAGCCCAGTGAAAGTGAGTGAGGGTGGGGGAGAGTGGACCACCAAGGGACAGGGAAGGTAGTGAGCAGGGGGCATGGCCTCAGGAAAGGGACAGGGCTAGGGTGTTTGGGTTTGTGTGATTAGAAAGTTGGCAACCCTATCTTCAGAACCGTTTTTCCCATGACTGCCGGATAACTCCCTTGAACCCCTTTCCACCCCCGAAACTCTTGACTGGATGCTGGATGGCCAATCACTGAGGGCAGAGGCTCAAAATCCATTTCCACTCCCAAGATGGCTTCCTTAATGTCTGATTGTCTATGAGGAAGGATCAGTCTCTCAGAAATCTCCTGTGGTGCTCGGTTCTGCTGCTGCTGTCATCATGGGGATGTTTGGGTGGTATCTAAAGTTGCAAAGGGGTTCCCCATGGATTGGTAGCAGCTCCAGGTCTCTAGGAACATCTGCCCAGTTCTGATACCTTCTTTTAGAAAAAGTTTGTGTTTTATTATTCACATGATTTAACTTTCTCTGGATATCAAGATTTCCCAAGAGCCCAGCTGTACAATCCTGAGGAATGAACACTGCCATGAGTCCAGGAAGGAGACTAACATGTCTCCACGTGAGGATGGGGGTTCAGCCTGATTTGGGGGTGCATACATGTTTTCCAGATGGCAAAGAAGAGAGAGCCCAGCTTGCATGCTCCTGGGCCTTTGCAAAGGTTCTTTCCCTTCAGTGCCACTCCCAGATATGTAACTGACAGATTTTTTATTTTCAGTTTTGGAGGCTGAATGGAACAGTGATTTTGTTTTAGGTTCACTAAAATCAAAAACCTAAGTGGAATTAGCACAAAATCAGTCACCCTCCAAATGCTGTGCATTCCAACTGTCAGCACAGAGCAAACACAGAGAATGCTGTACTTGACCCGTTGCATTGATAAAGCCTCTCCATTCTCTCACACAGAGGCAGAATCACAAAAGAGAAGAATAAATGAACAAAAGGCTCTAGCAAGCTGGCTTCCATGCAGCAGCCAGTGTGTGAAGGAAGCAGGGTTTGTGGGAGTCTGAACTGTGTACCTGTGCTCAACATAGACAAAAGATCCACTTAGAGACCTTCCTGATGGGAGATCAATGGCAAACAAGACAGGTCTCCTGGCACTACACGTGAGTGAGTTCCGGACCCTGCGCTGAAGGCTGAGACAGGGCTGGCCTTGCTGTGTGCGATGGTGAGCGAGGCCCTAAATGAATGTACAGGAAGATGAGATGTGGAGGGGAGCTGGCTCTCGGTGGGGGTAGTTGGACCCTGCCTGGCTTGTATGGAGGGAAGCTGGGCCCTACCTGGCTCTCTCTCTCTCTCTCTGTAGGGAGGGGGCGGGGGTGGGGGGTGGGGGTGAAGCTGGGCCCTGCCTGGCTGTGGGTGGAGGGAGCTGGGCCCTGCCTGGCTGTGTGTGGGGGAGCTTACCCCTGCCTGGCTTAGTGTGGTAGAGTTGGATCTGGGCCTTACCTGGCTGTGGGGGGGCCCTGCCTGGCTATGTGGGAGAGAGCTAGACCTTGCCTGGATGTGGGTGGTGGAACTGAGCCCTGCCTGGCTGTGGGTGGGGGGACCTGGGCCCTGTCTGGCTGTGTGTGTGGGGAGCTGGGCCCTTCCTGGCTGTGGGTGAGGGGAAGCAGCAAAGAATCCTGTGGCACCTTATAGACTAACAGACGTTTTGGAGCATGAGCTTTCTTGGGTGAATACCCACTTTGTCAGATGCAAGCTTTCGTATTCACCCACGAAAGCTCATGTTCCAAAACATCTGTTAGTCTATAAGGTGCCACAGGATTCTTTGCTGCTTTTACAGATCCAGACTAACACGGCTACCCCTCTGATACTTGACAACAGGTGAGGGGAACTGGCTCTGCCTGGCTGTCTGTGTGGGAGCTGGATCCTTCCTGGCTGTGGGTGGAGCGGACTGGGTCCTGCCTGACTGTGTGTCGGGGAGCTGGGCCCTCTCTGGCTGTGGATGTTGGATTTGGGCCCTGCCTGACTGACTGTGTGTGGGCAGGGGGAAGTGGCCATGCCTGTGGGTGGGAAGGACTGGGCCCTTTTTGGCTGTCGGTGGAGAGTACTCGTTCTTGCCTAGCTGGGGAGGATGGAGGAGAGCTGAGCCCTGCCTGGCTTTTTTTTTTTTTTGGAGTGGGGGGGGGCTGGGCCCTGCCTGGCTGTGTGTGTGGAGGGGGCAGGGCTCTTTCTGGCTGTGGCTGGGGGATCTGGGCCCTGTCTGGCTGTGTATGGGGGAGCTGTGCCATGCCTGGCTTGGTGTGGGGGATCTGGGCCCTGTCTGGCTGCATGTGGGGGAGTTGGGCCCTGCCTGGTTGTGTGTGCAGGAGCTAGGCCCTCTCTGACTGTGTATGTGGGGTCAGTGGGGGGAAATTGTGCCCTCTCTGACTGTGTATGCAGTGGGGTGGGGGGCATGTAGCTGGGCCCTACCAGGCTATGTGAGTAGGAGGTGGAGCTGTGCCTTCTCTGGCTTTATATATGGGGGAGCTGGGCCCTGCCTAGCTGTATGGAGGGAGCTGAGCCCTCCTTGGCTATGTATTGCTCCATTTCAGGAGTTTTTTTGGGTGAGGGCAACTTTAACCATTATTCCAGAAGCTACTTGGGTACCTGAAAACTCTTGTGGTTTTTTTGCAGATAATAACTTACACCCAGTGCTCCTGTCAGATAATTTATAATTCCTATACAAAAAAGAAAATGAAATAAATATTAGACACGCTCTGCTCTAATACGAACATGTTCTGACATCTTGTGTCAAGTCACTTTAGGGACACTGGTTAAGTTTAAAATTCTAATGTATATTCTTACTTTGTTTACTAACTCTTGAATTCAACAATTGAAACAATTGTAGAAAAATTTAGATTACTTTCTATCATTTTTTTTGCAGTTCATCAAGTTTGGAATAGATCATTTAACTTTTGAAAATATCCTCTTAGGGCAACGCCGCGTGAGTTTATACTGCACCTGCCTGGGGCTCAAGAGATGTGACCCCTCTACAAATAATAGGCTAGAAAAAGACTTTAAACAGTAGTGAAACTGACACTGTCAAGTCACTTTCATAGTATTGCCATCCCCAAATGTTCAAAAATCAACAATCAGGCTCACCAAAAATCATTATATAACAAGATTATGTAAAAATAATAAAGTATGTTTTTTAATTTACAGTCTGCTTTTTGAGCCTTTATGATGCACTGGGGTCACATTTTGAAGTTGTCTCCACAGCCACAAGAGCTTAAAACTTCATTTTTCTTTAAGAATGAATGCTGAATAATCATATATCACTTGACTCCAGGAGCTGGGGCTTTAATGAAAACAATAATTATAATGAGATTCATGACAAAATCATGAGAGTTGGCAACACTGCTTTCACTTCCATTTAAAGGCTAGTTACTTTCCAGAAGGGTCTTAAACACAACACTACAGTGATTGAGTTGCGGTTTTCACAGGAGAATATTTTAAATCAAACACTAAGAAAAAATTGAGACTCCTGAGGTATATCAGGGCCACTGCATACATGAAATGAAAAATAAACAGGCACAGGAGCTCTGGACAGCTCTTCCACTTGAAAGAAAGTTGGCGGGTCAAATCTTCTAGTCTTAATCAAGTAAAACTTCTATTGCCATCAGTGCCTCCACTCATAAACACAACATGAGTGGTCAATAACTATACACTTCATACTTAAATATTCGAGCCATATTATCCGAGTTACACGTCATATGTATTGGCTTAGGGACTACATTTCCTGGCATATTCTAAATAGTGCAGAGCACACAGAAGCTGAGCCCAGTGAAAAACACAAATCATGACAAGACTCGTTGACTTTATGGATTCTGTGGATGCAATTTCTGTTCTTTGCTCTGGAATTGGCCTGAATACAGCTGAAACCCTAAGAATTTGATGTATAATCACATCTGATACTCATATGACACTTTCTCATTCCTTCCTTTTCTCAAACTAAGAACAAAAAATAACAAAACAAAATGGTTTTCTGTTAAAATCTAAAATTGCACAGCAGGCATTGCTATACAACTCAGCCTGGGGCAGAACTTGCCACCCATTGCTGGTTAAGTGTTCTCCGCTCATCTGACTCTCATTCTCTTTCTTTCTTGATCCTTCCTGACCTCTGTCCTGCTTTTCATATTGTCAACCGTGATATCCTTCCCAGTCACCTGGGACCAACTGCTGGAGTCTCAGAGAACCGGCATTCGTGGTTTTGCTCCCATACCACAGAGGCCTCTTTTTTACAGCTTGCAGCAGAGAGAAAGGCTGGTCCAGGGGATAGAGAGCTAGCTCCGAGAGACCTGCATTCTACTCCCCCCCTCTCCATGGACTTCTTGTATGAACCCAGGCCAGTGCCTTAGGGACAGAGTTTCAAAAGCTTTTAGGCATCCAAAGATGCAGCTAGGCATCTAGTGGGGTTTACACTTCTAGGCACATTTGAAAATCCCACTAGATGCCTAAATACCTTTGAAAATCTGGCTATTAGTCCCTCTATGCCTCAGTGTCCCATCTGTGCAATGTGGATAACAGCACCGCTCTACCTCACTGAGGGGCTGTGATGTGAGGCACTCAGATACTGCTATGGTGATGGGGCCACATAAGTACCACAGGTAGAGTGGGAACCTCTCTATACCACTGCTATCCCTTCCCTGGGTTTTGGCACCTTCTTTTCACTTATGCCTCTCACATCTTCCTCCTTTCTGAATGTAACCTTGGCTCAGAAGGCTTTGCTGTATTTCTTCTGAGTCCCCTATGTTCTCTCTTCAAACCCACCCCCCACCACGCGCAGAGGGATTCCTGTTTTACAGGTTCATCTAATGACTTCCAGATCCTTAATTTAATTATCAGCCTTTTCTACTGACTCCCTGCCCCAGGGACACAACCTAGGAGAAGCACCCTCTCTGGAGAACTCACATTCCACATTAATGCGGTGCAGTTGAGAGGTCTGCCTGGGAGCACACCTCCTGTATGAAACTCGGGGGAGTGGGGGCAGCAGATTCCCCCCCACACACACCTAATTGGCGCCCTTGGTATGGGAGGGAGCTGGGCCCTGCCTGGCTGTTTGGGGAGATCTGGGTGCCACCTGGCTGCATGGTGAGGAGTTGGACCCTACCTGGCTGCATGCGGGGGTGCTGGACCCAGTCTGTCTGTGAGAGGGGAAACTGGGCCCTGCCACCCTGTGCTAGTTTCTCTATTTTCATGTTGGTGTGTGTGAGAATAAGCAAGTGCCAAGGACCAGATGGTTGCAGCCTCAGTGTTACCACAGCAGAAGAGAGCAGTAATCTCCCATCTCTTGGTAAGATATAGGCATCTGCTTAATCCCAGTCCACTGATCATGAGGTGTTAACAGGACCATTACTGTGGACTCTGTTAGAAAATGATAGTACAGATGAGTTATTGCAAGGGTTGGCCTGTGGCAAGGGCTGTCAATGCAGAATAGTAAAGAGGTCACAGAGAATCAATGAAGTAGGCTTGGCCTATCCTCTGTGTGTGAAGTGTTTAAATAAGGGGCATGCTGCACTTTGTGTCATAAATAGACTTTGAGACATTAATGCCCAGAAGGGATCATTATGATCATCCTGACTGACCGGCCACAGAACCCAGGCCAGGGAATGTCTTCCAGGGGTTCCTAACTCCAGCCTGACATACCTCTGGTTATATCAGGTTGAAGCGGGGTCAGCAACGTGTCTGTACACGGACATGGAAAATTTTGAGGGCCATGGTAATTTTTCAAAAAATTGAATGACTGAATGATGTGAGTGCCTCCCCTCAATGTCCGTCACTGTGGCAATTTTGTCAAGTGTCCATCATGCAACTCCATGGTGCTCATGCCTGGGTAGGAGGAGGGAGGCTATGTTATTTCTCTATAGTTTACTGACATAGCTTAATTGTTCAGAGAAGGTGGCTGAGACAATATTAGGGTTGCCACCTGTCCAGGTTTTCCCCAGATTGTCCTTTTTTGAGGTAGATGTTAACATGCTCAGTACTCGCTGCTAGATTGTTACCAGATCTGCCCGTTACTTTGGGGTATGGTCATTTATATGGGTTACTCTTCTGTAATTCTATCAATGTACTACTTGTGTCACGTGTGTTTTCATATGGAGCTCTACTTCTCCCTTCTGCAAGTCCCCTGCCAATGGAGCTATCCTGCAGGACCTATGTTCCCTAAGGCTGGGTTTCTCCAGCCCCAGAACTGGATGAACACACACACACACACACACACACACATTAACAGAACAAGTCTGAGAAGACCAGGTCAATCAGCACTTTCAAGCTGACCCCTTATATGTCCCTGGACTCAATGGACTGGGTCAAGCAGCACTTTCAAGCTGCTACCCTTATGCGTCCCATATTTGGGACATCCCTATCCCCACTCTCACATCACAATTGTACTGGTAGTAAGCTACATGATGCGCAAACCCCACAGTATTTTGAGTGCTTCAGGGATCTTTAGCTTAGGTAAAAGAAGCATTGTTGCAGAGTAAATGGGGGAAGCTAAAAACACAAAAGAGTAAAGTTCAGAGAGAGAGAAGCAACCCGCTTAACTATACAAGTTATTTATTGAATAATAGTGATAACTACACAAGGAGGGCTAAACCAACATAACATACATTATTAAAGGTTAATGCCTAAGGTAGAAAGGAAAACAGAAAGAGCGAAAGAAGGGAATCTCACCGCTTTCTGAAGCTTGAACTGGTTGGGGTTCCCAGGTGATGGTGGTAGCTCAGGGTCCTGACGGCAGGAGACAGGCAGAGCCCCTAGCATGATCAGTCAGGAAGTGGAGTCCCCGTGGAACTGATGCAGAGCTTGGGTCTATGCTTCAGAACCCTTGCTTAAACATAGGTAGGGGGCTTTGTAGAGAAACAATAGTTCATGAGTAAACTGATGACTCTAGGGTTTTCTTTAGGCTAGACAATAGGAGCTGATCACTCTTGGCTAGGGGTGGTGTTTTCTTCCAGGGAGCTCACAATGCAACGGGGCTGCTTCAGTATTTTGGATATCAATCAAGGATTCATTACTAGAATTGGTCTGATAACTGCTGAGCTGGGTGTGGGCAGAGATTCCCATGATGCAGTGCTTCCCTGCTTTTTCTGGTCCGAGAGTTCAGTGTGGTTCTCTGTTCTTCATTCTGTATGCCAATCCCAGTCCCATCTTTCATGCAGATGTGGCTAGGGGAGTTGTCTCTGCTCTCCATTCTGTATGCAAATGGAGATGTCTTAATCTTGTCACCCTTGTCAGGAGTGGTCTAGGTGTGTCTCCCAATATCCTTCACTGCTCTCTGCAAGCCTTTTCTCTGATTGGTCTTGGTTCAAGCAGAGACCCAGGGTGTCAGACAGGCCAGACACTGCACCCTGGTTCCCCCCAAAACACTGGTTTCAAGATGGCCAGTTTAATGGCCTCAAAATCATTCCAAATATCCCAGTTTTTGTATCTCAGAGATGGCAACCTTAGATGGAGTAGCAAAGATACAATGGTGCCCCCAAAATGAGCCATTAATGGTTGCACTAGTAACTATATGTCACACAACTCACCAGTCCCTCTTTTCAGCCCATGATCATTTTTGCGTCTCCATCTTCAAGTCTCTCTTTTCCCAGTATTTCCTAGTATCAAGGTGCCCAGACCCAAACATAATGTACAAGCTGGAGCCTCATCATTACTACAGGTCAATTATTCCTGGTTCCTTAATGTGCAGAGTTAATAAAACTCCAGTTTATTGCTGTACTGAAGGTCAAAGTCCCCTGGAGCACAGGCAGTTGGATCCTTTGACCTGGTGAACTGGAACACACAGCATCTAGGCCTGTGGCACCAGGAATATCCATTCATCATCCTATTCAAAACACAGCTGCACATTTACTTTGCTCAGGTCTCATTTTTAATGTGGTAAATTGATGGTTTCAACTTCATGATTCTGGGTGTTTTATGAGGCTCTCTGAGATGTCTGGGATGTAATATAAGCTTGTGTACACAATACAGTCACTCTTCAGTGTGTCAGGAAAATAAATCTAAAAGCAGACACAGAATCAAAATGCCTCTGGCTAGCCTACAATGCCCATGTCTACATAAGAGATCAATCAAGGCTATGAAACATCAAATATTTCAAATCAATGAGCTCAGCTAAAAGGTTATTATTCATTATTTGAACTCAAGTTTAGCCTCATTGCACTGGTGGAACAAAAAGTCAGATAATGAGAAGCACTGGACAGTAGCAGAAGAGAATTATCCACACAGCACAAGGTATTATCTTGGGACTCATTGGGAGTTGTCATGGTATAAAACCCCACTCTGAACCTTAGCGTCCAAAAGATGGGGTACCAGCATGAATTCCTCTAAGCTCAATTAGCAGCTTAGTACTTGTAGCGATGCCACCAACCAGGAATTCCAGTGCCTGGTACACTCTGGTCCCCCCAAAACCTTGCCCGGGGACCCCCAAGACCCAGACCCTCTGGATCTTACCACAAGGAAAGTAAACCCTTTCCCTCACCGTTGCCTCTCCCAGGCTTCCCCTCCCTGGGTTACTCTGGAAGATCACTGTGATTCAAACTCCTTGAATCTTAGAACAGAGAGGAAAATCCACCTTCCCCCCTCCTTCTCTCTCCCCCTCCCAGACTCTCCCTGAGAGAGAAAGTAATCCTAACACAGAGAGAAATTAACCTTTCTCTCCCCCTTCCCTCCTTTCTCCCCACCAATTCCCTGGTGGATCCAGACCCCGTCCCCTGGGGTCTCACACCAGAAAAAAGAAACAATCAGGTTCTTAAACAAGAAAAGCTTTTAATTAAAGAAAGAAAAAAACAGTAAAAATTATCTTTGTAAATTTAAAATGGAATAGGTACAGGGTCTTTCAGCTATAGACACTGGGAATACCCTCCCAGCCTAAGTATACAAGTACAAATTAAAATCCTTTCAGCAAAATACAAATTTGAATTCCTTCCAGCCAAATACACATTTGCAAATAAAGAAAACAAACATAAGCCTAACTCGCCTTATCACCTAGTACTTACTATTTTGAATCTATTAGAACCTGTATCAGGGAGATTGGAGAGAAACCTGGTTGCACGTCTGGTCACTCTCAGAACCCAGAGAGAACAACCAGCAAAAACTAACAGCACATACAAAAAACTTCCCTCTCTCAAGATTTGAAAGTATCCTGTCCCCTGATTGGTCCTCTGGTCAGGTGACAGCCAGGCTCACTGATCTTGGTAACCCTTTACAGGCAAAAGAGATATAAAGTACTTCTGTTTTATTAACTCCTACTATCTGTTTATGACAGGAGTGCATCAGGGAATGGGAATTTGAGAATGACAGAACATGAAAACCTTCTTAAAACAAGGAAAGACAGCAACAACATAAATGAAGGAAAAAGGTTATTTACAAGTGAGATTAGGAATATAGGCCACACTTACAGAATGAGGGACTCTATCCTGGGAAGCAGTGACTCTGAAAAAGATTTGGCGTTTGTGGTGGATAATCAGCTGAACATGAGTTCCCAGTGTGACACTGTGGCCAAAAGAGCTAATGCGATCACAGGATGCATTAAGAGGTAGCTTGAGTAGGTGTAGAAAGGTTATTTTATCTCTATATTTGGCACTGGTGCAACCACTGCTAGACTTCTGTGTCCAGTTCTGGTGTCCACAATTCAAGAAGGATGTTGATAAATTGGAGAGGGTTCATAGAAAAGCAATGAGCATGATTAAAGGATTAGAAAACCTGCCTTATAGTGATATACTCAAAAAGCTCAATCTATTTAGCTTAACAAAGAGAAGGTTCAGGGGTGACTTGATTAAAGTCTGTAAGTACCTACATGGGGAACAAATATTTAATAATGGGCTCTTCAGTCAATCAGAGAAAGGTGTAGCATGATCCAATGGCTTGTAGTTGAAGCTAGAGAAATTCAGACTGGAAATAAGGCATACATTTTTTATCATCATAATCAACCGCTGGAACAATTTACCAAGGGTTGTAGTGGATTCTCCATCACTGACAATTTTTAAATCCAGATCAGATGTTTTTCTAAAATATATGCTCTAGGAATTAGTTTGAGGACATTCTCTGGCCTGTGTTATATATGAGATCAGACCAGATGATCACAATGGTCCCTTCTGGACTTGGGATCCATGAATTTATGCTGAAATTTCCCATACTGTCTCTGCCTCAAGTTGGTGATTTCTCAAAATTTCAGTGAAAACAGTTCTGCTATTTCTGAGAATGTGGCTAGGAAAAATAGGTAATTTTGCCAACATTAACACCTAAAAATTAAGCTCTCTAGTGTTTCCATGCTTTGAAGAAGGGACCTGATGTTTGGCAAGAGGGATAGGACTGGTATCCATGTGAAAATCCGCCCAGATTTACCTGCATCATAAACCTCTGGAAATTGCCATTGTCACATGCTTAGCAGAGCTTTTTGGGGCCGGTTGGTCAAATGTTCAAACATTCCATTTAAACTCTGAACATACTTGAACCCCACAGAGATCTCTAAATGCCAACTACACTGAATATATTCCTAGTCTCCAGTGGGTCTCCTACAGGGAAGGCATGCAGCTATGCTCCAGATGGTGGAATGTTGAAACTACTACCCTCCTTGGTTTTAGGAAGATGTGCTGGGCTAGGAGCCTGGAATATAAGAATTGCCAGACTGGATCAGATCCTGTGTCCCTTTAGTCAAGGAGGCTGATCCGTGAGACATCTGACAGCAGAACTGAAAGTCTACAAAAGAGCAGGAGCTGATCTGCTGTATGGGTTGGCAATCATTTTCAGCAGCTTAAGCAGAGGGAATCTGCTACAGGAGCCCGGGGGTGTGCGGGGGACCCTGCCTACCTGAACACAGACAGCACTCAAGAACTGGGGAGTCCAGTAAGGCATTTGATACAGTGCCACATGGGAATTATTAGTGGAATTGGAGAGGATGGAGATTAATCCAAGAATTGAAAGTTGGATAAGGAACTGGTTAAAGGGGAGACTACAACAGGTCATGCTGAAAGGTGAACTATCAGGCCGCAGAGAGGTTATTAGTGGAGTTCCTCAGGAACTGATCTTCGGACCAATCTTAATTAACATTTTCATTAATGTTAATGAAACAAAAAGTGAGAGTGCTAATAAAAATTTGCAGATGACACAAAGTTGGGAGGTATTGCCAATACAGAGGAGGACCAGAATATTATATAAGAAGATTTGGATGACCTTAAAAATTGGAAAAATAGAAATAGGATGAAAATTAATATTGCAAAGTGCAAGGTCATGCATTTAGAGACAAACAACAATAAATTTTGCTATATGCCGAGGACATATCAGAAGCAACAGAAGAGCAGAAAGATATAGATGTAATGGTCGATCACAGGGTGACTATGAGCCACCAATTTGATGTGGCCGTGAAAAAGGCTAATGCAATCCTAGGATGCATCAAGAAAGGTATTTCCAGTAGAGAAAGGGAAAAGTTAATACCATTATACAAGGCACTAGTGAGACCTCATGTGGACTATTGTGTGTGGTTCTAGTTTCCCATGTTTAAGAAAGATGAGTTCAAACTGGGACAGGTGCAGAGAAGGGCTACTAGGATGATAAGAGGAATGGAAAACATACCTTATGAGAGGAGACACAAAGAGCTTTGTTGTTTAGCCTATCCAAATGAAGGCTGAGGGGAGATGTGACTTGCCTCTATAAATACATCAGAGGGATAAACACCAGGATGGGAGAGGAGTTATTTAAGTTAAGTGCCAATGTTGGCACAAGAACAAATGGATATAAACTGGCCCCCAACAAGTTTAGGCTTGAAATTAGACAAAGATTTCAAACTATCAGAGGAGTGAAATTCTGGAACAGTCTTCCAAGCAGGGACAAAATCCTAACTGGTTTCTAGACTGCCTTCACTAAGTTTATGAAGGGGTATGATGAGGTTACCTATAATGGCACGTGACCACCCACCATTGCTATTAGCAAATATCTCCAATGGCCAGAGATGGGACACTAGATGGGGAGGGCTCTGAGTTACTATAGACAACTCGTTCCCCGGTGTCTGGTTGGTGGGTCTCACCTATATGGTCAAGGTCTTACTTATAACCATATTTGGGATCAGGAAGGAATTTTCCTTCAGGTCAGATTGGCAGAGACCCTGTTTTGGGGGGAGGGGAGTTCCCTTCCTCTGCATCATGGAGCACGGGTCACTTGCTCATTTAAACTAGTGTAAATGGTGGATTATCTGTAACTTGAAATCTTTAAAACATGATTTGAGGACTCAGCAACTCAGCCAGATGTTAGGGATCTATTACAGGAGTGGGGTAGGTGAGGTTTGTGGTCTGTGACGTGCAGGAGGTCAGATTAGCTGATCAGGATGCTCCTTTATGGCCTTAAAGTCCATGAGCCTATGACTCCCCAGGAAGGATGAGCTAGAGTAAGGGGGATTGCATTCAGGGCATTTGTTGTTTTCTATATGTTCTGTACTCTGTGTATTTCTCATTGCTATTAAGTAAAGAACAAAGGCATTAGAATTCTGTGCAAGTATTTTTACACCTACCACATGGGCCCTCAAAGATGTGTACTGAATCCCAGCAGGTTCACACCTTAAGTGGGATTCTGGGTGGGTTTTTTTAAGCTACAGGTGAGTCTGAGGGATCAGTACTGATTCCAGAGCCTGGGCAGTGTTGCTACTTTGAAGAGGGGGTGCTACACCTGAGATAGTGCCTAGGGACCCTAGTCTGGTCCTGAAGATTTTTAGCTGCAGGATGGCTACCTTTAAATGTGTGAATGGCTAGCCAACTACAAAAGCAGTTTCTCCTCCCTTGGTGTTCACACCTCAACTGCTAGAAGAAGGCCTCATCCTTCCTGATTGAACTAACCTCATTATCTCTAGACTAATTCTTGCCTGCATATTTATACCTGCTTGTGGATTGTTCACCTCCCTTGTCTTCTGGTATCTTTGCCAAAGCTCCTATTTTCACCCGGCACTGCTGCATGTCCCTGCTGTAGCCCTTCTTCCCCATGCTCCAACAATCTTGGCATGGATGTCAGTGTTTCTTCTGCTTGATCGGAGCTCTGTCTGCACAGATTCTTCTCTCCACACAGCAATAAGATCCACCATCTCCTGTGTACTCCATGCTGAAGCACGTTTGCAGCCTGAAGCTGTGCTGGCGAGCTCTCCACACTGATCAAACAGGAAATGAAAATTCAAAAGTTCCCAAGGCTTTAACAGGGGAGCAGCTGTTTCCTGTATTCCTGACTGACGTGCAGTGGGGTTGAAAGTGCTCTCCAGAACGATTACAGCAGAGCACTGTGGGAAACCTCCTGGAGGTTAATTAATTCGAATAAAGAATACAGCATCTACAGTATCCCCATATCGACCCATGGATGTAGAATCCAGAGCTACATCTCTCATGGAGTTGGAGTATAGAAGTCAACTTTACAAGCCACTTAGGTCAGCAGAAGGACTCAGTAGTGTAGACACATGCATTATTAAATTGACCTAACACGGCTTATGTTGACCTAACTTTGTAGTGTAGACCAGAGGTAAGATGAGTGGACACAATGCTCAGGTCCACAGCCTGTGTGCAGAGGGTGGCGTCTAGAAGCCTGATTGGGTGTTGACTTGCATTATGAGTACAGCACCATGTGCAGTAATTAATATGCCTTACTGCCTAACTAGACCACGTTGAGAGTAATGTCCTGTTTTTGTCAATTTATTTGAAGAAAGATGTTTTTGCATTGGAGAGAGCACAGAGTTGGGCCATGCAGAAGATAAAGGAATGAGAGGATTTCCACGTGAGGAGAGATTAATCAAACTGGGATTATTTTGTTCTGAGAGTGGGTGATTAAGAGGCAATATGACTGAAGTATTTAAACTAGCTCAGGGTTATTATCAAATTAAGCTCTGTGGGAGATTATTGGGCAGCCATTACTCAGAGCAGAGCCGAGGGCTTCTCTCTGGGAGGGCTATGCATCAGCTTCTCCCAGAGCACAAATCAGGATCCTGATGCTCTGCCAGGGGCACAGCATCATTGCTGGAGAAGGCAAATATGCCTTGTTGATGCACTCAGCTTCAGTAAGTAAGATTCTGGATGGGCTGGAGAAATGCAGGCAATGTGACCCTCTTCCATGCCCCTCATGGCTGCTGAAAGCCAGGGGAAGAACTGAGCCCATATATGCCTGACTAACCTAATTGCCTTCTATGATGAGATAACTGGCTGTGTGGATGAGGGGAAAGCAGTGGTCATGTTATTCCTTGACTTTAGCAAAGCTTTTGATACGGTCTCCCACAGTGTTCTTGCCGGCAAGTTAAAGAAGTATGGGTTGGATGAATGGATTATAAGGTAGATAGAAAGCTGGCTAGATCGTTGGGCTCAATGGGTAGTGATTTATAGCTCCATATCTAGTTGGCAGCTGGTATCAAGCAGAGTGCCCCAAGGGTCAGTCCTGGGGCTGGTTTTGTTCAATATCTTCATTAATGATCTGGAGGATGACGTAGTCTGCACCTTCAGCAAGTTTGCAGATAACACTAAACTTGGAGGAATGGTAGATAAGCTGGAGGGTAGGGATAGGATACAGAGGGACCTAGACAAATTAGAGGATTGGGTCAAAAGAAATCTGATGACGTTCAACAAGGACAAGTGCGGAGTCCTGCACTTAGGATAGAAGAATCTCATGCACTGCTACAGACTAGGGACTACATAGCTAGGCAGCAGTTCTGCAGAAAAGGACCTAGGGATTACAGTGGGTGAGAATCTGGATATGAGTCAACAATGTGCCCTTGTTGCCAAGAAGGCTAACAGCATTTTGGGCTGTCTATGTAGGGGTATTGCCAGCAGATCGAGAGACACGATCATTCGCCTCTATTTGGCATTGGTGAGGCCTCATCTGGAGTACTGTGTTCAGTTTTGTGCCCCACACTACAAGAAAGATGTGGAAAAAATGGAAAGAGTCCAGCAGAGGGCAACAAAAATGATTAGGGGTCTGGAGCACATGATTTATGAGGAGAGGCTGAGGGAACTGGGATTATTTAGTCTACAGAAGAGAAGAATGAGGGGGGATTTGATAGCTGCTTTCAACTACCTTTAAGGAGGTTTCAGAGAGGATGGAGCTAGACTGTTCTCAGTGGTACCTGATGACAGAACAAGGAGTAATGGTCTCAAGTTGCAGTAGGGGAGGTTTAAGTTGGATATTAGGAAAAACTTTTTCACTAGGGGGGTGGTGAAGCACAGGAATGGGTTACCTAGGGAGGTGGTGGAATCTCCTTCCATAAAGGTTTTTAAGGTCAGGGTTGACAAAGCCCTGGCTGCGATGATTTAGTTGGGGATTGGTCCTGCTTTGAGCAGGGGGTTGAACTTGATGATCTACTGAGGTCCCTCCAACTCTGATATTCTATGATTCTATGACTAGTGCCCCCCTGGTGGATGGCATGACCCCAGCCACCCTTAAGCGAGGGGTGATAAGGTCCATGCTGAAGGAGACATCACTTCGCATTGAGAGCCTTGCCAGTGACTGTCCGCATTAGTCCTGGACTCCCTTGGCTTCCTGAATATTGGATGTGGGTTCCAACCTTGGACACAGTGTGTCATGGATGGTGCTCATCTCTAGCGACAAGCCAGCAGGAGAGTTAAGAACAAGGGCCAAGTGGGCATGAGAGCTAGATGTGTCCACGGGGCAGGGCCCAGGGCCCTGGCAGACATTGAGGGGAATGCTGTGGCTGCCCAGAAAATGATAGGCCAATTTCCCCTAGGTGCAATTCTCGTGGAACTCCTGCAGTTCTGCCTGGGATGACTTTGGTCCATTTTTTGCGCATAAAATCAAACTCATTTCTTTGTTTCTATTATAATAACATATTAAACTGCATTAAACTGCATTAAATGGTCTTTGAAATCACCCGCACCATGCTTCCCACACTCAGCTCTCCTGCCCTCCTCCTTCTCCCTCTCCCCTGCCACAATATCTCCTGCCCACTGCTCTTCCCCATGCTACATGTTTGGAGAATATTGCCCCTCCATTTTTAGTGTTTGTTTCCTTTTGCTTTCGTTTCTCCTCCTCGGGCTTCCCTCAAAACTGCCTTCTCCCCCAGAGTTCTCCCCCCACCATCTGTTCCTCCCACTGTGCTGTTTTCTCCTCTCTCAATTCTACTATTCAGATTCTGATCCCACCATCATCACCATACTATATGAGGGTCTTCCAGTGACTGTCACCTGCCCTGTGTCATTCATTCTCTCTCTCCTCCTGTCCCCTGTGGGAGAATTGGGTGGGCAATGGAATGATTTGTTTCGTTTTTAAATGTCCATGGTGCTCTGTGTTTGTATTGGAAAAGGCCTGTTGGAGAAGTGCACCTGGCACTGAGAGTGGAAGGTGCTGAGATTTTTAGATCCTGGGGAAGTTCTTTCCATTGTCTAGGAATGGCCCCTGGGAAAACTTTGTGTCCTGCATAGTTGAGCTTTTGCCTTGCAGTGGACAGCTCTTTGTGCCCCAGGGGCAGAGCTGTCGAAGGGGTCCTCATCCTCAAGCTTGAGGCCCTTTTTGATATCCTGGGCCCAGACCACTGAGAGTCTTGAAGATAAGGACTGAGACACTGACTGTAAGACACTGTTCTACAGGAAGCCACAGAAGCCAGTGGCCTGGTCTGATATGCTCGCAGGAGTTGGCATTACTGAGGAGATAGGTTGCAGTGTTCTGTACCAGCTGGAGTTTCCTAAGCGCTTATGGTTTCATGCCCCAGTCTATTGCATTGAGCAGTAATGGAGACAGGGATAACTGAGGCTACATCTTTGTCCACCATGAGTCTTCTCACCGGCCAAAAGTGGTAGAGAGTGTTGCTTGCAAAAGCTGCTGTGTGAGAGTTCAGCATCAGTGAGGAATCCAGAAGCCTCTGAAGCTACAGACTGAACTGACCAATTGTGGATATGAATCTTTGACCAAATGAGATAGTGCAGATGATTAAAACTCCTTCAAGGGCTTTCTTCTGCTCACCAACACCACCTCTGTATGGCATGTGTTCACCTGCAGCCAGCCATTCTTCATCCAGGAGCTGATCGTGTCCAAGCCACCTTGGTAGTGTGTGTGTGAGGGCGGGGTGTTGTATGTGGTGAAGGATAACTAGAGCTGTGTGCAATGTTCCCTCTAATTTTTTATATCCGTGTGCGGAATGAATGTTATTATGTGCACCAATACGGAGGTGATGTGTGGCAGGGGTGGGACTGAGGGGTTCAGAGTGTGGGAAGGGGCTCAGGGCTGAGGCAAAGGGTTGCAGGGGCTCTGGCTGGGGGTGCGGGCTCTGTGGTTGGCTGGGATGAGGTAACTGGGGTGCGGAAGGGGTATCAGGGCTGGGGCAGAGGGTTGGGGTGCAAGGGTGAAGACTCCGGGGTGGGGCTGGGGATGAGGGGTTCAGGATGTGGGAGGGGACTCAAGAGCTGGAGCACAGCATTGGAGTGTGGCGGGGTGGTCAGGAGATGCAAGAGCTCCAGCTGGTGGTGCAGTCTCTGGGGTAGAACTGAGGATGAGGAGTTTGGAGTGCAGGCAGGCTGCCCAGGGCTAGGGGCAGAGGTCTCTCCCCAGCCCTCTCCCCACCATCAGCAGCAAGCTCCAGGGAAGGGGACCCCTCTCCTCGATGGCAGCACAGAGCTTCATGGGAGGGGCCCCTTTCTCCCTGCCAGTATCAGCAAGCTCTGGGGGAGAGGCCCGCAGCAGCCCTGCATGTCCCAACTTGTTCCCTTCCCCAGCCCATGCCCACTCTCCACCTCTCTCCTCTCCAGGTCCCAGTGGCTGCGTGGTCCTTTATAGCCTGTTGTGCGACCATGCAGCTTAGAGGGTACTTAGTCTGTGTGACATCTTCATATTGTTGGCAAGGTGTCCTCCCCCTGTAGTGTGCTGGCCCCTTTCCTTCCCACACCCCCTTGTCCCCCATCCATGCCATCTTCTTTCCCTCCCACAGCACCACCCTACAATATCCCACTCAGTGCCATCACAACACACACCCATACACTCACTACAGCACAGCCAGTGCCTCCCCAAAAGACATGTTCCTTCCCCACACAAAGCACCCTTCCACTCAGCATGTGTGCACTGGGCCCAGCCACACACCCTGCTACAGCTTTGCACTGGCCCTTCTGGACTGCCCATACCCAGAGACCACCACATATTCACTGCCCCATCCTCAAACACAGACATCATGCACCCACCATGCCATGCCCACCAGTACACCCATAGCCCCACACATGACAACTCATATCCTCCTCATGTACCACTGGACAGGAAAATATTTCTTCATCCTCATGTGAGACGAGTATGTCTTATTTTTCTTTGCAGATACAGAACAGATGCATTTATTGAACACTTCTGCCTTATCTCAGCATTATTAACACTTTTGTAATTGGACCTATACCATTGCTAGAATTTATTTTGTTCCTAATGTACTTAGTGTCCTTAGCTCTTCGAACCTTGGATTTTCCCCTGGCTTCCCTTATCAATTTTCTGCACTTCATAATTTCTAATTTATACTGATTCCCTATTTCCCCCTTTTGCCATTAGTTATATATTGCTTTTTTATTTCTAATTGCTGCTTTCATTTTGCCACTGAACCAGAATGGGTTAGCCAAAGTTGTCTTCTTTCTCAGTTGTGAAATCATGGCTTTTTGTCCATCTAGGAAGCTCTTCTAAAAGAACTCCCAATTTTCAGTTTTCTGTCTGCATTTTTCATCCAAAGGAAATTAGCCCTTTTGAAGCACCATGTTTATATTTTACTGGTCAGGACTATCCTCTGTTTTCCCAGATTGCATGTCCTGAGGCCATGGTCCCCAGGCAACCACCAGCATCCAGGACTGGGCTGGGCTGGGCTCCTTTGCTGGGAGCTACAAGGACCAGTGGCTCCCTTTGTCTCCAGAGCAGGCCAGTGTTCCCTCTAAGTTTTTACTTCCATGTACGGAATGAATTTTGTTATGTGCACTAATATGGAGGTGATGTGTGACACATCACCTTCATATTGGTGCACATAACAATATTCATGTGGTAGGGGTGGGGTCAAGGGGTTCGAAGTGTGGGAGGGGACTCAGGGCTCGGGTAGAGGTTTCAGGTGTGGGGGGATGAGGGCTCTGGCTGCGGGTGCAGGCTCTGGGGTGGGTCTGTGGATGGGGGGTTCGTGAGGGGGCTCAGGGCTGGAGTAGAGTATTGGGGTGTGGGGGATGAGGGCTCTGGCTGTGGGTGCGGGCTCTGGGGTGGGTCTGCAGATGAGGGGTTCAGGAGGGGGCTCAGGGCTGGGACAGAGGGCTGGGGTATGGGGGGCTGTAGGTTGGGGCTGGGGATGAGGGGCTTGGGGTGCAGACTGCTCCCAGGCTGCAGTGGGGAGAGAGAACTCCCCCCTAGCCACAGCAGCTCAGGGCCAGGGCTGAGGTGCCTCTCCCTGGCTGTGGCAGCTCCAGCGGGGATGGGCTTGGCCCCTCTCTCCCAGCTGTGGCAAGTCTGGGACAGGTCTGCGCTGGGGCTGGCAGGGGGGGTGCCTATCCCCACCACAGCAGGTCCGTGCTTGGGCTGGTGGGAAGGGTGCATCTCCCCGCAGCAGCAGGTCCGTGCTTTGGCCAACGGGGAGGGATGCCTCTTCCTGCCACTGCAGGTCTGTGCTTTGGCTGGCGGGGAGGGGCACTTCTCCTCGCCACAGCCCTGAACCTCTGCCCAGGGCTTAATAGGAATCTGTGCCACCATGCAGCCGTGCAACTTAGCAGGAATTTAGTAGCAGGCAGGGGGCTTAACTGTGCTGCTGAATTTCCCCTGCAGCACCTAATGCAGATCTCTACTGGCCCAGGATACTGTTGTGTGGCCTCTAGGCCACTCCCAGCAGGGGCTGGTTAAGTTGGCCCTCAACAGTCTGGCCCCTTCCATTCAGGAGTATCTCACAGGGAAGGTTATCTCTACTTAGACAGATAGCATGGGATTCCACCTTCCCAGCCTTCCTGGTCAGGGTATGTGGTGGCTCAGACACTGATGTGTGTGGGGCTGCACTGCTGTCACAGTGCTGTGGGGCTGAGGTGTGTGAGGTGTGTGGGGCTGGGGGTCTGTAGTGTGTGGGGCTGTGGGGCTGGTCAGGGGCGGCTCTAGACATTTTGCAGCCCCAAGCATGGCGTCATGCCATGGAGGGCACTCTGCCAGTCGCCGTTCCTGCGGCTTCGGTGGACCTCCCGCAGGCGTGCCTGAGGAGGGTCTACTGGTCCCATGGCTTTGGTGGAGCTGCGGGACCAGCGGACCCTCCGCAGGCACGCCTGCGGGGAGGTCCACCAGAGCCGCGGGACCAGAAGACCATCCGCAGGCATGCCACCGAAGGCGGCCTGCCTGCCGCCCTCCCAGCAACCGGCAGAGCGCCCCCCACAGCTTGCCTCCCCAAGCACGCGCTTGGTGTGCTGGGGCCTGGAGCCGCCCCTGGTGCTGGTATTCTGCTGAGAACACTGCTCTCCGTGACTCCTTTCCATGTTGCCAAGCGCTCTCTGTCCTACCAAACTTTCCCTAACTGTGAAGTCAGCTGTGAAAAGTGAGTGTTATCATAACCTAGAACAGGTGGTGATCGGAAAAGTTACAAAAGTGAGACAGATAGAGAGACACGATAGACAGACTGAATTAGTTCAAACAAAACAGAGTCCTGAAATAATGCAAGGACTGTGCTAGGATCATGCTGGGTGAACAAGCAAAGTGTGGAATGAGAAATCAGTGAACCAAAATTGGTGTGTTGGAAACTAGGCCTAATTGGTGAACAAACTAATGAGGGGACGCACTGTGTCAGGCGCCATTCCCTTTGCAGGTTTCTTCTTTTGGTGAGAAAAGCTGGCTACTGGAGCGAGCTTCACCACCATATGAGTGTTTTTCCCAGGAATTGAAATTAGGGGAGTGTTCGAATTTACAAGGGGTGGGTGGGAGAGGGTTGATGTGGGTGAGACCATGAGGGCAAAGGTGGGCTGTATGGCATCAGAGTAAAAACTGAAAAATGTTTTACAACCATTTTATTAGATTTAACTCATGTTTTAAAATCATCACACATTAAAGTTGACTACACAAGCCTTCTGTGAAGCACTACATCTACATCCCTCCTGGTTTCTTGTGATTTTGCACAACTTTGTTAATGAACTTCTCAAATACAGCGGGTTCATCTTTGGTGGCTTCTCATGTGTCCAGTACTTCCAATCCTTCATGATATACTCATGATCAGGCAGAAGGTGACTTCTCAAAACACAAAATTCTATTCAATGAAGAAAAAGAATACCCAACTGTAGCTGTTTTGACTGGGAGTAGCAAGATATGAATTCCTACTTTGTTCATCCCAGGAAACATAGCACAAAAATTGCGTTGAACCTCTAGGGATGATAAAGAAGAAGTTGAAGTCAAATCTTCATTCGTTCACCGCATGACTTTCCACTCTATGTTCAAATTCTGTAGTCTGTCCTGATCATGTCAGCCCCATTCCTGATAGTGCCTCACTCCACTCAGTGGTCAGTGTTATATAAGACAGGCATCTGTAAAAGCTACATAGAGGTTGAGTAGAATCCAGAAGTTGCTATTGTAGATTTGTAAGAATCAAGTCTGTGTACTTTTTCAAATGGCTTAACACTTCTTGTACTCTTCACTTAAGGATTCAATGTAAGTGTCTTCATTTGTCATCTTTTGGACGGAAGTCTTTGCTTCTTCCAGTATGTTTTCAATGGATATCTCTCTAACTGATTCAGGTGTAGCTTCTATTGCTGGACAAAGATCTACTACTGTGGTAGCAGATGCATTGTTTAATGATCCAAGTGGTTTTATCAGTAGACTTACAAGAGAGAATGGCAATAGTCTTCTTTGAACTTAGTAGCAAAAGTAGTCCACCAGCCTCACTAAGATCCATCCCATCTCGGTAGATATTTTCCAAAGCCAGCAATAACAGTTGTAGTAATTTTAAGACAACATTAATTTAAGGATCGCTCATGAGAAAGCCAGTGGGTTTTCCCAGGTTGGACTTCAGTCTCAACGTATCTTCTGTTTTTTCCCAAGACATTCAGTCCTTTTGGACTCTTGCTGAAAAAAAGAGTATAATGAAGACATGAAATTTATGTTTTTTAATGTCTTTTGAAGATTCTGCAACTCACACTACTGCTAGTTGGAGTAGATGGCCTCTGCGATTTGTATAAGAGAGATTAGCATTACACGTTTCTCTGAGCAAAGCTTGTACTCCACGATGTCTTCCAGAGAAGATTGCAGCTCCATGAAATGCACAAGCAGCCATCTGTTCAATTTACAAGCATTTAACTCTTCTAAGATGTGGGCTGTCACAGCTGTGGTCAATGTGTCTTCTAGAAATGCATCTACTGGCCTTTCACTGAAATGAAGATAACAGCAATGGCCTAACACTTGATGCCCATTTGCATCAGTGCATTCATCAGCCATGTTTGCACATTTTTTGAATGTGATGAGAGAGTTCTTCACTTTTTTAACTTCTGAGTCTTTCACTGTTGCACTGCATGCTTCTAGCCAGTCAGTTGAGTTCCTTTCGGAAAGATAGTGAGCATTTGTCACTCTTTTTGAGAACCAATGTCCAGCTTCAGGATTAACAAGTGACAATGGACCCTCTCTCTCCCTTTTGTCTAATAAGAGCTAGAAGACTGCATATTTCACAACACTGCTGTGAGCCTGCGACCAGAAAGACAGCTCAAAGCGATGCCCTAACCAGCCCCATGCTGGTCCAAGTTTGCCAGGTATTGGAGGGCTGTTTGAACAACTCCCCTGGGGCTCAGATTGGCATCTCCCACAAGAGACAACCCCTGTGCCAGTGACCATGTCACCTCCTCATTACACAGGGGGTCTTGGACAGCGCATATGTAGCTGTCTACAGCCTGAGAGCCACAGGAAGCCATGACAGGTGGATTCTGCTGCCGTCTCCCCCAGACCTGTCTTCCTGCCCTGTGACACACCAATGCCAGCCCTTCCGCACCTTGGGCTCACCTCTCCACCAGGAGATCCAGGATTGGGGATGCATTTCAGAGGGCAGAAAGGCAAATCTGTGGGAGAGGGCAACAGAACCCACCTGTCTCCTACTTCCCCATTGATGGTGGCACAGGCAGCCGCTGAGCCCCTTGTGCTCTCCCTCCTGCCCATCACACCTGCACTGTGCACAGGAAGAGCTTAAGGAGCTGTGGTCCCACACACCACACAGGCTCAGTGAGGCAGCTCAGCTCCCTGGCACCAGTAACATGAGGGTGCTGGCTCAGAGGGGCACGTTCTCAGCCAGGCGATGGCTGAATATATTAATGCCATTAGCTGTGTGTAGCCCCCTCCTCCGCAGCCTGAAATGGCTGTAACAGTGCAGACAGCAGCCAGGGTCAGAGTAGCTGCTCCTAATGGATGTGCTCAGGAACCGTCTTAATGAAGGCCACTGATAATTCATCATTAGAGCTCTTCTGTCACTTACGGCACTGTCACTGAAGTGCACGCAAGGAGCCAGCCAGACCTGCATTCTGGCCTGTCTGTGCACTCTGGGGCACAAGCGAACAGGCTGCCAGGGTGGGCAGAAAAGCTGGCACAAGTCTGTAGCTAAGCCATAGGAGCTGTGAGGAGCTCTGCTAACAGACATGATGCAAACCTGTCTGCACCTCGGCAGGCCTGAGCTGGCAGATGGACAGAGAGGACAGGGTGCTGACAGACAGACAGCTTGGGGGTGGGCTGTCTGACAGATGGATAGAGGGGATGGGTGTCCTGATGGACAGACAGCACAGGGGCATGGTGCTGACATACAGACAGAGATGACAGGGTTTGCTTACAGACAGGGTGGGGATGAGGTGTGCTGACACAGGGACAAAGGGACCTGCCTGCTGACACAAGATGGCATGGGAGTGGGGTATGCTGACAGACAGAGAAGGTGGAGTGTGCTGATGTAACTCCGCCACACCCCGGTCATCGGCAGGCAGGCGGGTTTGAACCTGGGACCTCCTGAGCTTAGTGCATGAGCCTCTAGTGCATGAGCTAAAAGCCATGTGGCTCTTAGGATTATAGAATATTAGGGTTGGAACATACCTCAGGAGGTCATCTCGTCCAATCCCTTGCTCAAAGCAGGACCAACCCCAGCTAAATCATCCCAGCCAAGGCTTTGTCAAGCCTGAACTTAAAAACCTCTAAGGATGGAGATTCCCCCACCTCCCTAGGTAACCCATTCCAGTGCTTCAACACCCTCCCAGTGAAATAATATTTCCTAAAATCCAACCTAGACCTCCCCCACTGCAACTTGAGACCATTACTCCTTGTTCTGTCATTTGCCTCCACTGAGAACAGCCAAGCTCCATCCTCTTTGGAACCCCCCTACATGTAGTTGTTAAAGGCTGCTATCAAATCCCGCCCTCACTCTTCTCATCTGCAGAATTAATAAGCCCAGTTCTCTCAGCCTTTCCTCATAAGTCATGTGGCCCAGCTCCCTACTCATTTTTGTTGCCCTCCGTTGGACTTTCTCCAATTTATCCACATCCTTTCTGTAGCAGGGGCCCAAAACTGGACGCAATACTCCAGATGTGGCCTCACCAGTGCTGAATAGAGGGGAATAATCTGCTTCCCTCAATCTGCTGGCAATGCCTCTACTTATACAGCCTAAAATGTCATTAGCCTTCTTGGCAACAGGGGCACACTGTTGACTCATATCCAGATTCTCATCCACTGTAACCCCTACGTCCTTTTCTGCAGAACTGCTGCCTAGCTATTTAGTCCCTAGTCTGTAGCAGTGCATGAGATTCTTCCATCCTAAGTGCAGGACTCTGCACTTGTCCTTGTTGAACCTCATCAGATTTATTTTGGCCCAGTCCTCCAATTTATCTAAGTTACTTTGGACCATATCCCTACCCTCCAGCCTATCTACCTTTGCCCCCAGATTAGTGTAATCCATATAATTAATAATGATGCTGAACAAAACCAGTCCCAGAACAGATCCCTGGGGCCCTCCACTTGATACCAGCTGCCAACTAGACATCGAGCCATTGATCCCTACCCATTGAGCCCAACAATCTAGCCAGCTTTCTATCCACTTTATAGTTCAATCATCCAATCCATACTTTTTGAACCTGCAGGCAAGAATACTGTGGGAGACCATATCAAAATCTTTCCTAAAGTCAAAATATATCACATTCACCACTTTCCCCATATCCACAGAGCCAGTTATCTCATCGTAGAAGGCAATCAGGTTGTCCAGGCATGACTTGCCCTTGGTGAATCCATGTTGACAGTTCCTGATCACCTTCCTGTCCTCTAAGTGCTTCAAAATGGATTCCTCAAGAACTTGCTCCATGATTTTTCCAGGGACTGAAGTAAGACTGAAGTAAGTCTGTAGTTCCCTGGATTCTCCTTCTTCCCTTTTTTGAAGATGGGTACTATATTTGTCTTTTTCCAGTTTTTCAGGACCTCCCCCAATAGCTAAGAGTTTTCAAAGATAATGGCCAATGGCTCTGCAATCACATCAGCCAACTCCCTCAGCACCCTCAGATGCATTAGATCCGGACCCATGGACTTACGCATGTCCAGCTTTTCTAAATAGTCCTTAACCTGTTCTTTCAACACTGAGAGCTGCTAACATCCTCCCCATACTGTGTTGCCCAGTGCAGCAGTGTCAAGGTCTTATTCCCACTTTGAACTTTAGCATCCAGAAAGTGGGGACCTGCATGTACCCCTCTAAACTTAATTCCTAGCTTAGATCTGATAACGCTGCCACCAACCAAAATACAGTGTTTGGTACACTTTCTGTCCCCCCAAAACCTTCCCTGGGGAACCCAAGACCCAAATCCCTTGGGTCTTAAAACAGAGACAAATAAACCATCCCCCCTCCTTCTTTCTCCCTCCCAGACTTTCCCTGAGAGATCACTGATCCAACCTCCTTGGATCCTAAAACAGAGAGGAATTAACCTTTTCCCCCCACTTCTTTCCCCCCCACCACTCCCTGGTGAGTTCAGACTCAATCCCCTTGTCTTACACAAGGAAAAAAATCAGTCAGATTTTTTAAAAAAAGAAAGCTTTTAATTAAAGAAAGAAAAAAGTAAAAATTATCACTGTAAAATCAAGAAGGAAAATGTTTACAGGGTCTAAGCTTATATAGACTAGAGGGAATCCCTCCCCCCTAGCCTAAGATACAAGTACAGCAAACAGAGGAAAAAATATCCTTCCAGCAAAATACACATTTGCAAATAAAGAAAACAAACATAAAGACTAATCTGCCTTCTATCTAGTACTTACTATTTTTGAACATGAGAGACTGTTTCAGAAAGATTGGAGAAATCTGGTTGCATGTCTGGCTCCTCTTAACCAAGAGAGAACAAAGAACAACCCAAAAAGCACAAACAAACACTTCCCTCCACCAAGATTTGAAAGTATCTTGTCCCCCGATTGGTCCTTTGGTCAGGTGTCAGCCAGGTTCACTGACCTTGTTAACCCTTTACAGGTAAAAGAGACATTAACCCTTAACTATCTGTTTATGACAAGCAGTCTGGGAGCTGACCTTGTCTGTGACAACTGAGGCAAAAAAAGCATTGAATACTTCAGCTTTTTTCACATCATCTGTCACTAGATTGCCTCCCCGCATTCAGTAAGGGTTCCACACTTTCCCTGGCTTTATTCTTGTTGCTTACATACCTTCTTGTTATCCTTCACATCCCTTGCTAGTTGCAATTCCAATTGTGCTTTGGCTTTCCTGATTTACACCCCTGCATGCTCGAGCAATATTTTTATACTCCTCCCTGGTCATCTATCCAAATTTCCACTTCTTTTAAGCTTCCTTTTTCTGTGTAAGTTTACTGAAGATTTCTCTGTTAAGCCAAGCTGGTCGCCTGGCATATTTGCTTATTCTTTCTGCATATTGGAATGGTTTGTTCCTGCACCCTCAATAGGGCTTCTTTAAAATACAGCCAGCTCTCTTGGACTCCTTTCCCCTTCAAAGATCCCTTTGTAGCTCTTTGCGGTCTGCTTTGGACTTAACTATCTTGAGTAGTTTTGTATCATCTGAAAATTTTGCCACCTCACTGTTTACCTCCTTTTTCCAGATAATTTATGAATATGTTGAATAGGGCTGGTCCCAGTACAGACCTCTGGGAGACACCACTATTTACCTCTCTCCATTCTTAAAACTGACCACTTATTCCTACCCTTTGTTTCCTATCTTTTAACCAGTATCAGAGGGGTAGCCGTGTTAGTCTGGAGCTGTAAAAAGCAACAAAGAGTCCGTGGAGTCTATAAGGTGCCCCGGGACTCTTTGTTGCTTTTTATCTTTTAACCAGTTACTGATCCATGAGAGGACCTTCCCTCTTATCCCATGACAGGTCACTTTCTACCAGGTACTTAGATGTCTCACTTCCCTTGAGGCTCTGGTCCTAGGGGCCCAAGTTTCCACCAGTGGTCATGTGCAAAGCCACCTCCGCTCTGATGCTGCCAAGCTACTTACTGCATCATTTATATTAAGCCTCAGACTGCATGCCCCCTGCCCTGCCTATGTCACCCAATCTATCCTGGACAAAACAGCTCTGGAGGGAGAGAGCATGTGTGAACCCATCCCCTCCCCCCCTTGCCTAGCAGATAAGGCACTCAGCTGGAATGCAGGATACATCCACCCACATGCTGAATAATCAGCTGAACAGGAGCTCCCAGTGCAATACTGTGGCCAAAAGAGCTAATGGGATCCTGGGATGCATAACAGAGGAATACTGAGAAGGAGCAGAGAGGTTATTTTACCTCTGGATTTGTCAGTGGTGTGACCGATGCTGAAATCCTGTGTCCAGTTCTGCAGCTCACAATTCAAGAAGGATGTTGGTAGATTGGAGAGGGGTCAGAGAAGAGCCATGACTATGATTAAAGGTTTAGAAAACTTGCCTTCGGTGATGAACTCAAGGAGCTCAATCTATTTATCTTAACAAAGAAAGTTAAGGGCAGACTTGATCACAGTCTGTAAGGACCTATATGGGAAACAGATATTTCACAGTGGGCTCTTCAGTCTGGCAGAGAAAGATCTAACATGATCCAGTGGTCTGAAGCTGAAGCTGAGAGACTTGCCCAAGGTCAACCAGAGATTCTCAGCCCATGCCCTACGTCCTGCATGTCAATTGCTACATCCCCACAGGAGTTAATTCCACAGCTCTGTGACTGCAGAGGGCTCCAAAGGGGCGCTGTGGGGTTCCAACAGGGCTGGTGCTAACAGCTGTGTGTGGCCCCTGGGAACGGGGTGGTAGGGGGTCACACACTGCAGTGCTCTAGTGCCTGGGTCTGTGCTGCACCAGGACAGTCCTGTGCTGCATGCTAGGCAGGGAAGAGCTGTGGGCCCTGCTTCCACCCAAGCACCAAGAGGATGGTAAAGTGAGAGCCCCTGCCTGCAAGGGCATGTGAACGAGAAGTTGGGGGCATTGCCCCCATTAACCTGCACAGGCACATCCTGCTGGAAGCCCAGACAGTACTGTCTGCTGCTCCTCAGAGTGCTGCTTCTGGGGCTGTGCAGCTCTGCTGTGCAATGGGCAGTGGCTGCAGAATATTTCTCACACTGGGGGCCCATTGTTTGTGTCCAAACCTGCAATCAGTGGCTGAAGCCAGCACTTGGAGATGGAGTCAAAGAGGAGAATGCTGTCCCCCAAAGAGGAGCAATGGAAGCATCTCCACCCCAGATTTCTGGCAAGACAGAGGGGCAAGGGGCGATGAAAGGCTGAGCTGATGTGGCTTCCTGCCTCCTCTCCATGAACACCATCTCCTTTCCACCAACCCCACCTCCTCCATGCCACCAACCCCATATCCCCTGTGCCACCAACCCCACCTCCACTATCCCATTGACCCCTCCCTCTGTGCCACCAACCCTGCCACCTCTGTGTCACAACCCCCCATCCTCTGTTCCACCAACTCCATCTCCTCTACGCCAACCCAACCTCCTCTATGCCACCAGCCCTGTCTCCTTCACGAACCCTGCCTCTTCTATGGTACCATCTCCATCTCCTCTCCACCAACCAGGAGCGGCGCCAGAGTTTCTGGCGCCCTATGCAGAATTCGGGGGGTGGCATTTTGTGCACTCCTCATGGGGCACGCGGGAGCTTCCGGTTTCACTCCATTGCGCCACCGAAGATGGACCTTCCGCCGAAATGCCGCAGGCGACAGTGGCAGTCATTGAGCTGCTCAATTGCCTGCCGCTGTTTTCCGCGACATGTTGGCAGAAGGTCCTTCTTCGGTGGTGCAACAGGAGCAGAACCGGAAGCTCCCGTGCACCCCATGGGAAGCATGCAAAATGCCGCCCCCCGAATCCTGGTGCCCTAGGCGACCGCCTAGGATCACCTAATGGAAGCGCCAGCCCTGCCACCAACCCTGCTTCCTCTGTGCCACTAACTCTTCCTCTTTTCCACTAACCCCACCTCTTCTGTGCCACCAACCTTGCTTCCTCTCCACCAACCCCCTTTTCTTCTCCACTAATCCTGTGCCTTCTGTACCACCAACCTCGCCTCCTCTGTCTCACTAACCCCACCTTCTCTCCACCAACCCTGCCTCCTGTATGCCACTATCCCCATCTCCTTTCCACCAGCCCTGCACCTCTCCATGAACACTGCCTCCTCTATGCCACCAACCCCGTCTCCTCTCCACCAACCCAACCTCCAATGTGCCATCAACCCTGCCCCCTCTGTTCCACCAACCCTGCCTCCTCTGTGACACCAACCCCACCTCCTCTGTTCCACCAACCTTGCTTCTTCTGTACTACCAACCCCCTCCTCTGTGCCACCAGCCCTACCACCTCTGTGTCACCAACGCCACCTCCTTGGTGCCACCAACCCCTCTTCCTCTTTGCCGCCAATCCCAACTCCTCTATGCCACCAACCCCACATTCTCTATGGCACCATCCCCGCCTCCTCTGTTCTACCAGCCCCACCTCCTCTGTGCCAACAACCCTCCCTCCTGTCCACCTCTCCTGCCTCCTCTATTATATCATAGAATCATAGAATATCAGGGTTGAAAGAGACCTCAGGAGGTCATCTAGTCCAACCCCCTGCTCAAAGCAGGACCAATCACCAACTAAATCATCCCAGCCAGGGCTTTGTCAAGCCTGACCTTAAAAACCTCTAAGGAAGGAGATTCCACCAGCTCCCTAGGTAACCTATTCCAGTGCTTCACCACCCTCCTAGTGAAAAAGTTTTTCCTAATATCCAACCTAAACCTCCCCCACTGCAACTTGAGACCATTGCTCCTTGTTCTGTCATCTGCTACCACTGAGAACAGTCTAGATCCATCCTCTTTGGAACCCCTTTTAAGCTAACTGAAAGTAGCTATCAAATTCTCCCCTCATTCTTCTCTTACACAGACTAAATAATCCCAGTTCCCTCTATGCCACCAACCCTGCCTTCTCTATGCTACCATCCCCGCCTCCTCTGTTCTACCAGCCCCATCTCCCCTCTTCACAAGCCCCACTATGTGTAAGCCACCAACCCTGCCTCCTCTGCACCAACCCAGCCTCCTCTGTGCCATGAACCCATCCTCCTCTATGACACCAACCCTGCTTCATCTGTTCCACCAGACCTTCCGCCTCTAAGCCACCACCCTTGCCACCTCTCCCCAAACCTCACCTCCTGTGTGCCACCAACCCCACCTCCTCCGTTCCACCAAACCCATCTCCTCTCCACCAACCCTGCCTCCTCGACAACAACCCCAGCTCCTCTATGCCACCAACCCCCCTCCTCTCCACCAACCCTGCCTCCTCCGTGCCAACAAACCTGCCTCCTGTATTCCATCAACCCCACCTCCTCTGTTCCACCAACTCCATCTCCTCTCCACTAACTCTGCTTCCTCTCCATCAACCATGCCTCCTCTACAGCAAATCTGCCTCCTCTATGCCACCAACCCCGCCTCCTCTGTATACAACCTGTCCCCTCTGTGCTACCAATTCTGCCCTCTCTCCAGCAACCTCACCTCCTTTGTTCCACCAACCTTGCCTTCTCAATTCCACCAGCACTGCTTCCTCTGTGCCACCAACATTGCCCCTCTCCTCCAACCCCACCTTCTGTGTGCCACCAACCCCATCTCTTCTACCCCAACCCTGCCTCCTCTTCCCCAACCCCGTCTCCTCTATGCCACCAACCTCACCTACTCTGTGCCACCATTCCTGCCTCCTCTCTTTACCAGCCCTACCTCCTGCAAACCACCCACCCTGCCTCCTCTGTGCCATCAACCCCACTTTCTCTATGCTACCCACCTCACTTCCTCTGTGCTTCCTACCCCGCCTCCTCCCCACCAACCCTGCCTCCTCTGTGCCTCTGACCCCACCTCCTCTCCCCAACCCCATTTCCTCTCCACCAATCCCACCTCCTCTGTGCCACCAACTTCGCCTCCTCCCCACCAGTCCCACCTCTTCTGTGCCACCAACCCAACCCTGCCTCTTCTCCACTAACCATGCAGTTACACATCTTCCTCCATGCATCTTCATGCTTTCTTGCACACCGTCCTTTCAGAGAAGTGCCCCATGCACAACCACAACCCGCCTCTTTGTCCCTTTCAAACCCATCCCCTCTGCCATGAAGCGTAGCAGAGCCTGAACAGTGGCTCAAGAACTAGCGTGTTGCAAGCACTACTCATCATGCTGTCTGTGTTTGTGTTCCCCATGTACTCATCTGCTTTCACACGGGCTGGTGTCTGTGGAGCTGGGATAGTTCCCTTCTGTTATCAGTTGTTCCATTTAAGATACAGACCTGGTCTGACAGTGCATGGGCATGCTTTTGTGTTTACCCTGTAGAATTGCAATCAGTTCCATCCTTGGGTGGCAGTGTATGTACCTGCCCAGCCGCTGCTCCTCTCCATAACCTGACAATTGCTGGGCTGGAGCTTGAGGAGCCTTCCCAGAAAAGTGTGGCTTCTCCATTTGTGATGTGTTAGCACTGTGTACTATTTTGTCTGATTATGGGGGTATAATCTGCAGGCAGCAGCTATATCCAAGAGATGATTCTTGGACAAGTTTGGGAAGAACAGATGTTACCAGGGATAAGCTCAACATCTAAAGAAGTACTGCATCACAGCTGAAAATAAGCATTGCTTGGAAGCTACTGTCCTGTACTTTGTTATAAATAGCATGTGTGACTGTGCAATAGTGCTCTCTAGTGATCTTCTTGAACACTGGGACCTAAGACAGAGGTCACAAAACACCCCATATAGCTAATGGTGAGGAAGTAGAGAGGAGGAGCATTTACCACAGAGGCCCTGGGCAGGAAGTACCAAGAGAAAGCCTGCTCAAGAAAACCCCAGCAGGCCTAGGGGAAAACAAGGTGCAGATGTGGCTGGTTTCACCTCTGCTCAGGAGACCATGAGCAGTTCATAACACTGATGGGGCACAGAGACAAAGGGGCACAGTGAATTTAATAAAACACAGTGAGTGAGTAAACAATAGAGGTTTCTATTTTTTTAAAGGATTTATTCATAAAGCTGCAGCAGTAGCAAATCCCAATCCCTGTCCTGTCAGCCTTGAAATGTGTTTTTAAAAGAAATTAGAACATGGTCTGAATTTGAGCTCTACAAACTAAACTGTAGCAACAAAAGGAGAGAGAAAGAGAGAACCCTTTTAAAATTTATCATCCCTGAAATAAAAATAAGACTAAAGTAATGTTTGGGAGATGAACAGAAAGTGCATCCCAAGTGAATACTTGCCAATCTGACAAAAAAGCTTGCAATTTTTTAAATAATGGCAACTGTTTATTTTTTATTTTTTTTCATTTTCTTCCTACTTTGAAACAGCTGAATTGTTTTTGCTCAAGCTTTCCAAAATAATTCACTCCCAGGCTAATACCAAAACTGGAAATTTCAGCCCAAAAAATAAAAGTTGAAGAAAGTGATGAACAACTGGCTCCAAGTGTGCAGAATGGAAATGCTTCCCAACAGCCCCTGCAACGATGGATCCTGTGGTGCTGTGTGTCACGCTTTACCAGAGAGGCACCTTTTGCATTATGAGGCACATTACTGAAACTGTTGTGTCTCTGTTTTGCCTCTGGGGCCTCAGAAGTCCCTGTTTTCACTCTACAGATGGAATCCATCCCTGTACACTTGGCCATTGCTGGCTCAAAGGAGCTACCAAACAACAAGATGCACTCCACATGGCAGATTCCTGCTCAGGATGCATGGGGGGGCGGTTCCAGGAAGATGGGCTATGTAGCCAGAGCACCCCTACGTTTCAGGGCCAAGCTGGTGCCCAGCAGCCCCAGGATGGGGGAGGAGCATCGTCACACCTTAGCCCCAGTGCTGGGCTCAGCACTAGCACAGGAAAGAATCAGGCCTCAGTCAGTTCCAGTCCTGCTTCAGAAGATTCTTCCCCCTGCACTCCATGCTCTGATGTAGCCTCCCTGTTAATACCCACCATATTCCTTCAGGAAAAAGCTAATAGCAACCTGTCCATGGCTCATCCAAGCACTGCTAGCCACACCCCGCGCTGGGGACATTCAGTCTGTTCTAGATCTGGTTGACTTTGTTTGTATCTTTACACCTTAGCTGCACTGAATGGCACAGGCTAAAACCACCTGAGCTTTATTGACAGCTTCCTCCACTTCTAGCCCCAAATAGCTGCACCATTAGTGAATTAAGGCAGCAAGGTCTGCCAGTATAGACATGGCTTTGGGCCCCAATCCTGCAGAGTGCACTGTGCAGGCAGCCCCCTGTTTCCGCATGGAGCTCACTGACCTCAAAGGGGCAGAGATCTGCTTGTGTGTGCCCTTTGGGGCAGGGATCCGTGGGGCTCCAGAGCTGCACAGCATTGTGTACATTTCTGGTGACAATGACTCCTAAATGGAGCTGCCTCTCTGATCAGTGGCTAGTCTGTAATGTTATGTGGTGTTGTGACAAGATGGACTAGGTCCATAGGCCCCCTGCTGGAGGCCTCATGGCCCTGCATCACCCTGCTCCAGAATAAAGTAGTGGAGCCTAGAGTGGCTGCAAAGAAGCAACCAATTGTAGGGGTTGCTGGAGTGACCAGTCAGGAGCCGGAAGGGCCATATAAAAGGCAAGCAGCAGCACAGGAAGTTCAGTTCCTGCCTGGAGCTTGAAGAGGGAAGACCAAGTGCCTAGCTGGCTGGATGAGCAGTAGGACTGTGGACAGATCAGTGCAGGCTGGCTGAGCCTGGAGGAATTGAGCCCCAGAACTAGTCTGACCAGGTGAGGACACTGAGATGGGCACAGCTGGTCTGGTCACAGACTGAGCCCAGGGAGGACTGCTGAAAGGACACCAGCTGTGGGTACCGAGATGGGTCCAGCTGAGTTATTGAAGAAGACAGGGCCTCTGGGAAGAAACCTTAGAGCTACGACCCCATATCAGGCTGGAGAAAGACCCCAGACTGTATACCCCAGAAGTGGGGACAGTGAATATGGCTTAGCCAGAGGGCTGAGTCGCTGAAGACCCACTCAAAAGAACTGTGATTGCAGGCACTATCAACCACGGAAGAGGGTGCTCATGAGAGGTGGGTCTGACCCCTTTACAGATGCGTATAAATGATTAAAACTTAGGTTAGTTACATGTTCCTTAGAAAACACAGCATGGTCCATGGTGGAATGGATCGTCTTCAACCCACAATGAAAAGTGCAGTAACAGTTCTATTCACAGTGAAATGTTAGTTAGCTTAGCATTAAAGAGAAAGTACTGTTGTGGAAAATTAGACCACACAGTTGTTTTTAGATCAGACAGCTCGAGGCTCCTTTATTCCATACAAGCATGTATGCAGGGAGAGACAGCATAGCCCCACGCAGGAGACAAACTGATCTCCCCTTTACAAATTTTACCAACCTTATAAAGGGTTAAAACATCAAAACAGAGTGTGCTCTGTACATACTATCATTGCCTTATTTGGAATATATTGTTAATTAAAAGCAAGCTGGTCAATTCCTTTTCCCATTTATGGTTTTTTCCTGTTATCGTCTGATTTGTGTTTTGACCGTTCTAAGACCCAGCTCTTGTGGTTTCGGCTATACAATAACACCTATCGCAATTTGGCATGACTAGAGGCTTTTGTTCCACTCTCTGGTTCCTCTTTCCCTACTTTAGTTCCTTCTTTTGGGGCCCTGACCACAACTTTCTGCCCCTGCATGCCCTCTGTGCAGATAAACAATCTAGCTACAGCTCTTATATTTAATAGCTTTTGCTTATTAGGCCTCGAGCCTGAGGTGGGGTGTTCGGTTTTCCCTGACAGTACCATTTGCTGCATGTATACAACACAGATGTATGAATTTGAAAAAATACCCTACATAGATAAAAATGATCAAATTATGACTTCCAGTTTTCTCCATATATGTTCCTGTCTCTCTCCCACCAGTCATCCCATCTGACCTTAACTCTGACCTGTGATTTTGAGTGTGGTAAATATTGCTATGTCTGGGCTGGAATACCTGGAAAAAGGTCCTGGAGGAATTTACGAGTGCCATATTGGATTGCATCTGTGGTTCATTTAGGCCACTGTCTTGCCTTGTGTATGCTGAATGACAGTGGCCAGGTCCAGGGAAAGGTGCAAAAACACCAGGAATGGACCACTGTAGAGTACAAACCCACAGGGGTGTTCTACTGAACTTGGGTAGTTAGAAGTTGTCATATGCCCTGACTGCTGAGGATTTATATGCGCGTGTGCTCTCTCTAATAATTAATTAATAAAAATGATGTTAAAAGAACATTATTAAGATTACAAAGTGAAGAACTTGACAGTTGAGATTCAACAGAACTGAGGCTTCCAGTGACTCAGCCCCCTTGTGCATATACAGTTATGATACAATCTTTAATTACAGGATCCCATACTATTTTTTTTCAACAGGACCCTGCCTTGTTTAGTGCACAGGAAGGACCTGCTCTGGGACCAAACTGAGGTTGTGTAAGGAAGGAAGCTGTTGAATGGACAAGTGTGGCTATTAATTCCCAGTACCCTCTTCCAGGTAATGATATTAAGTTAGTATTTTCAATAATTGTATCAAAATTCCTACACTTTTTAATTTTGAAATTATGTGGTTGACTTGATGTGTCCAAGTCCCATAGCTGGGAACTGGCATATCAAGCTTGATTGGCAAATTAATGAAAGGCTATGGATTAAACTAATGAAAGATTAAGGCCTCATTGTTTACATTGAGCTAGAAATGACCTCTCCAAAAGGGGTTATAGAGTAATTTGAATAATTTTCCACTGTGTTAAGATCTATTATAAAACATTGGCTGATTTGATGTATTGATTATTAGTATAGTTCTAGTATTGATTGATTTGAAACACTAGAGCCATTGTTCACCATCATTATTCTCCATTTTGTAATTTTACCAGAAAATTATTTTCATTAATGAACTGAACACATGCAGTAAAATTCTTGAATTTGTCTTTTAGCTCAGCCATATGCGAGTGGGTTGGGCTGGAGAGTCATGGTGGTCCCATCTCCCCTTGGAATCTGTGGCTCTCTGAGAGGTCCTGTCCATCCCCTTCTTTTGTGGGCCTTGGGGAGAACAGGATTTCCTGTATTGCCTCAGCATGCTCATAACACTTGTAGCTCTGCATGGGATAATGAATGACTATAACCCAATCTCCAGCTTCAGGGCTGGTTGCCTCCAGGATCAGGAAGATTTCCCCCTCCTCCCTCCAATGCACAATTGCAATTTGTTTTGTTTTTCCCATCTTCCTATGACACATCAGAGATCTGCCACAGCTGAAGACAGGTCACCAACTTGGATGGACCAATGAGCAGAGGAAGGCAGAGAATCCTCTCTAGCTATCTGGCTGATGGGTCTTACTCACATGCCCAGGATCTAAGTCACTGGTGGGCAACTTGTGGCCTGCAGGCCGCACACAACCCATCAGGGTAATCTGCTGGCAGGCTGTGAGACAGTTTGTTTACATTGACCAACCGCAGGCATAGCCACCTGCAGCTCCCAATGGGTTCGCCATTCCCAGCAAATGAGAGCTGCAGGAAGCAGTGGCCAGCACGTCCCTACAGCCCGTGCCACTTCCTGCAGCTCCCTTTGGCCGGGAACAGCAAACCACAGCCACTGGGAGCTGTGGGTGGCCTTACCTGTGGACGGTGAATGTAAACAAACTGTCACATGGCCCGCTAGCAGATTACCTTGATGGGCCACATGTTGCCCACCACTGGTCTAAGTGATCAGCAGATTTGGGGTCAGGAAGAAATTTCCCCCTGTCAGATTAGCAGGAATCTTGGGCATTTTTTGTCTTCCTCTGTAGCATGGGGTATACTTCATCTGTTCATCATCTCGACATGTTTTCACTTACTCAGTTCCCTGCCATCACAAGGACCTTAGTCTCTCCTGTTCTCTGCATGTGGTTTACAACAGTTTAATCTTCTGAGGACTGAAATGCTTTGGTTTAACTGAAGTCACTGGGCTCCATAGGCAGGGCCGGCGCTACCATTTAGGCAGCCTAGGCAATCGCCTAGGGTGCCAGAATAATTGGTGGGCGCCGTTTTGCCGGAGGGGGCGGCAGGCAGCTCCGGTGGAGCTGCCGCAGTGGTGTCTGCAGAGGGTCTGCTGGTTCACGGCTCCAGTGGAGCCGCCGCAGTCGTGCCTGTGGACGGTTGGCTCCTCGCGCGGCTCCAGTGGACCTCCCACAGGCACCACTGTGGCAGCTCCACCAGAGCTGTGGAGCACCGGACCCTCCGCAGGCACCACTGCGGCAGCTCCACCGGAGCCGCGGGACCAGCACACAGGGCGCCGAAATTGCCGGCCACAAGGGCGCTCAAACCCCTAGCGCCGGTCGTGTCCATAGGGGGTATCTGAGTGCAACGCAACAGCCTGTGATGTGCAGAAGGTCAGACTACATGACCTAATGCGCTCTGGCCTGCAACTCCATGAAAGTGAAAGCATTAGAACCATGACATGGGTAGTTGGTAACTAACATGACTTTCCCAATATGCACTTAATCTCTGCTGTCACATCAGCCTCAACAGTTTGCAGCTAGGAGGAAGAGTCATAAAGAGGCTAACAGAGCACCTGGTTTTGATTTTTTTTTTTAAATTTTTTTTTAAGTAGCCTGTAGAACTTGAATTTAGAGTTTGATCTTTGATAGCTGTAAATGTCTGTTCAGAGGATTGTTTGTGTAGGTGTGGGGCCTGTACAAGAAGGATGGCATAATATTTCCTGTGTGTGTTCTGTAAGTGTTTTTGGACTCCTTGTATTATATGCACATTTCATTTTGGCTAGTATTAACTTTTTTTATGTTTTAGCTGGAGGGCTTTTTAAGGTCAAAACAAAGGTTGCTTATTGCATGGTCCATGTAAAGTTTATGGGATAGCCTCTGTCATGTTGATTAGTAATACACAGAAGGAAAACCTAAAATTATAACCACATTTTTGACTTAGTAGAATATTTTTCCCAATTAGTAACTTTTTTTTATTTACTTTACTTTATCTAGCAAACGTAACTGTAAATTAGCAATGGTTTTTTCAGCTGAAAATTTCTCACTATCTTAAAGGCCTTTTTAGTAACCATAGTCATGCTTCATTATTATCAGTTGTTTGCACTGCAGTAGTGTTGTTAATATGCTGGACTCCGCTATGGTATATTATGGAGTATGTTTCTTAAGCAATGTTTCTGTCTTTTTTTTTTTTTTTTTTTTTTTTTTTTTTTTTTTAGGCAGCTGACTGTATTCCTCTGTTCCTGATCACTCATTGCTTTGTAGTATAATAAAAAATACAAACATCCTGGCAATATTGTCCAAGAAAAATGTATGCAGTTGCATATACATGTTTGTGCATGCTGCCTAAATGCATGCAGACACCACCGTGTCCTTGTCCCCAAATGGGGTATATCAGCTCTGGAGCCTGCCAGACCACAGCTCACTTTGGCCATGCACACTCCCCTTGTCCAGCCATCAGACACGCCCTGCATAGGGGGTTGGACACAAAGTGGGCGGTGCAGGAGCTGTGTAGAGTAGTTCTACAACAGCAGGTGACTCTTCCTGGCTGGTGGGATCCCTACTTGAGGAGAACCAGTTGCTGTCCAATTGTTCTGTCTGGACCTTGGCCTTGGGGAGCTCCTAACCTTGACAGCGAAGGGTTCCCCAAAAGTGCTTTGGAGGGGTAGGGATCCAAACCCCAAGGCAGAGCTGAATGGCACAGCTGGCCCGTTTCTATAGTGTGCCAAGACAAACATCAGCTCTGAATTCCCTTGTGCATGGGGATGAAATAGAGAGCTGGGTCCAAAGTGCAGCATATTTAGAATTGTGGAAGAAAAGTCGAATTCCTTTTGTATAACACTCTATTGTGTTATTGTAGCGAAACCAATCATCTCCCCAGAGCAAACAGGGGGTCACTAGAAAGCTGATTTTTTTTCACCTCCATTGTAACTCTAGCTCAAGTTGCAAGTGGGGGTCTAGGTTGGATATTAGGAAACACTATTCCACTAGGAGGGTGGTGAGGCACTGGAATGGGTTACCTAGGGAGGTGGTGGAATCTCCATCCTGAGATTCTTTTAAGGCCTGCTTGACAAAGCCCTGGTGAGGGGATAGCTCAGTGGTTTGAGCTTTGGCTTCCTAAACCCAGGGTTGTGCATTCAATCCTTGAGGGGGACATTTATGGAACTGGGATAAAAATGCATCTGGGGATTGATCCTGCCTTGAGCAGGGGTTTGGACTAGATGACCTCCTCAGATCTCTTCCAACCTTAATATTCTATGATACAAGTTACAGCCACCTAAGCACTGTCCCCACCATTACTATGGTGGTGGGAGATGCTCTCCTGTTCACATAGCTTCTGCCTCTTGCAGAGGGGAAGTAATTATGCTGACAGGATCCTCTCCTGTCAGCCTAGTGCATCTTCACCAGACATGCTACAGTTGCAGCCACATTGGTACAACTGTGCCAAGAGTGCTTCTAGTGTAGACCTGTCCTTAGAAATAGCATTGTTCAAAAACTCTACATGAGTTCCTGACACTTAAACTACAGAAGGATACCTCCACACCATCCCCTTATGCCAATGAACCACAATGTCATTTCCCCCAGGGCACTGGGGAACATAACCTGGCCTTAGACTAAGGGCTTGGCTACACTGGAGAGTTGCAGCACCGTAAACCCATCACCAGTGCTGCAACTTACTCACCGTCCACACTTGCAAGGGACATACAGCACTGCATCTCCCTGGCTGCAGCGCTGGTTGTACTCCTGCTCTGCCTCGGGTATAAGGATTGCAGTGCTGGTGATGCAGCGCTGCTCCGCAAGTGTGGCCACCAAAAGCGCTGTAATTGGCCTCCGAGGTATTCAGAGGTATCCCAGAATGCCTGTTCAGCCACTCTGCTCATCAGTTCCCACTCTACAGCCCTGGCCTCAGGTGACCTGCCCTTTAAATGCCCCAGGAATTTTAAAAATCCTCTTCCTGTTTGCTCAGCCAGGTGTGGAGTGCAATCAATCAGTGAATCTTTCCAGGTGATCATGCCTCCACGCGCCAAACGAGCACCAGCATGGAGCAATGGCGAGCTGATGGACCTCATCAGTGTTTGCAGGGAGGAAGCTGTGCAGTAGGAATTATACCTATGGGCAGAACTCAAGCGCCATGCTGGAAAGGGGCCGTGACTGGGACGTGGTGCAGTGCAGGGTTAAAGTGAAGGAGCTGCGGAGTGCCTATTGCAAAGCCCGCGAGGGAAACCGCCGCTCAGGTGCTGCCCGCACGACCTGCCGTTTTTATAAGGAGCTGGACGCGATACTTGGGGGTGACCCCACTGCCAATCCAACGACCACGATGGACAGTTCAGAGCGGGGAGAGGAGGGGGAGGTGGGGGGGGAACCGAGACTGAGGGTACTGGGGTGGGGGGAGACACCCCGGAGTCCCAGGAGGCATGCAGCCAGGAGCTCTTCTCAAGCCAGGAGGAAGGTAGCCAGTCGCAGCAGCTGGAACTTGTTGGTAAAGAAGAAGCAGAGGAGCGGGTTCCTGGTAAGCAGCTTTTATTTTCAGGATGGAAATGTTTCGGGAGAGGAGCGGGGGTTATGGCTGCATGCATGCATGCCTAGATGTGGAATAGCCCATTGATGTAGTCTATTGCGTCGTGGTAATCGGCCTTGGTAATCTCTTCAAAAGTTTCTGCCAGAGTGTGGGCAATGCGCTTGTGCAAGTTTAAGGAGAGAGCCACTGTGGTCCTTGTCCCAGTCAGGCTAACGCATCCACGCCACTGTGCCGCAAGGGTTGGGGGGACTATTGCTGCACACAGGCAAGCTGCATAGGGGCCAGGGCAGAATCCGCATTGCTGTAGAAGACCCTCCCTTGCTTCCCAGGTGACCCGCAGCAGCGAGATAGCTTCCAGGATTAACTCCTGTGGAAAATGTTGGGAGAGTGTTCACTGTAGGTGTCCCCTGCAGCAATTTGCTTTCCCCAATGCACAGAAACCCCAGCACAGCCCTGAAGCAATTAGTCCCCCTTCCCAGGTGACCCGCAGCAGCGAGATATCTTCCAGGATTAATTAACTCCTGCACCCATTCCCCCTTACTCACCATTTCTTCGCTACTGTGGGTTCTGTGTGCTCTGTTTGGTATGTGGAAAGTATGCTAAAGTGAGACTGTTAACTCCTTCACTGTGATTATACACAATGCTGCCTCTCTGTTAAATGTTTCAATTTTTGTCTTTCTAATAACAGTGTCCTTGAATTCTCGACTGGCCGTATCAGAGACTGCTGAGAGGCTACAAAACCTGAGGAAGAAGCCACGGAAAAGCAAAGAAGATATGGTGAAAGCAGTTATGAATCAGTCTGCCAGAGAGAGTAAAAAAATGCAGGAATGGAGGGAAAAAATGGAGCAGTGGAGGGAAAGAGAAAGCAGGAGAAAGGCAGTGGCTAAGAAGAAAAGCTCAAAGCAGCTGATAAACATCCTGGCACGCCAAACGGCATATCCAGTCACTCGTAGCCATGCAGGCAGAGCACTACCGTGCCACGCACCCCCCTAGTCCCAAAGCTCTTTCCCTTGTGCCCCAATGTCAGCTCAAAACCCCCTTCTCCAGCATCCAGGTTCTTACCACCACCAGCTGCCCCTAACAACTGTACGTTCACCTACCAGCCCTGAGAACTACGATCCTTACCCTCTGCACTCAACCCCCATCACCATGCATCATTTTCATCCTGAAGTGCAGCAGTCATTGCACAGCACTCCAGGCAGGACATATTCAGACCTCTGACTGTACAGTTCACCACCACACCCCTCTGCCCTTTTAGTTATTTTCTTTTCAATAAATGAATTCTTGGCTTTTAAAACAGTTTTTTTATTGCAGAAAGTGAAAGAAACCGTAGCCCCAGAAAAAAACAGGCACTGCAAATCATTGTAACCACTGCACTTCACTCCTGTGCAAGGCACCAAACATTTTTGTTGGTTTTCAGCCTCAAATTCCTCCCTCAAGGCATCCCTAATCCTTGTAGCCCTGTTCTGGGCCCCTCTAGTAGCCCTGCTCTCTGGCTGTGCAAATTCAGCCTCCAGGCGTTGAACCTTGGAGGTCCATTCCTGACTGAATGTTTCACCCTTCCCTTCACAAATATTATGGAGAGTACAGCACGCGGATATAACCGCGGGGATGCTGCTTTCCCCCAAGTTTAGCTTCCCATAAAGAGATCTCCAGCATCCTTTTAAATGGCCAAAAGCACACTCCACAGTCATTTGGCACCGGCTCAGCCTGTAGTTAAACCGGTCCTTGCTCCTGTCAAGCTTCCCTGTATACAGTTTCATGAGCCAAGGCATTAGCAGGTAAGCGGGGTCTCCAAGGATCACAGTGGGCATTTTGACGTCCCCTATTGTGACCTTCCGGTCTGGGAAAAAATTCCCTGCCTGCAGCTTCCTGAACAGGCCACTGTTCCGAAAGATGTGTGCATCATGCACCTTTCCAGGCCAGCCTGTGTAAATGTCAATGAAATGCCCACGGTGATCCACAAGCGCCTGGAGAACCATAGAGAAATACCCCTTCCAATTAATGTACTCAGATGCTAGATGGGGTAGTGCCAGAATAGGAATATGTGTCCCATCTATCGCCCCTCCACAGTTAGGGAAACCCATTTGTGCAAAGCTATCCACAATGTCCTGCACGTTCCCCAGAGTCATGGTTCTTAGCGGGATGCGATTAATGGCCCTGCAAACTTGCATCAACACGATTCCAATGGTCAACTTTCCCACTCCAAACTGGTTCACGACTGATCGGTAGCTGTCTGGAGTTGCCAGCTTCCAGATTGCAATAGCCACCCACTTCTCCACTGGCAGGGCAGCTCTCAATCTCGTGTCCTTGCGCCACAGGGTGGGGGCGAGCTCCTCACACAGTCCCATGAAAGTGGCTTTTCTCATCTGAAAGTTCTGCAGCCACTGCTCATCATCCCAGACTTCCATGATGATGTGATCCCACCACTCAGTGCTTGTTTCCCGAGCCAAAAAGCGGCGTTCCACGGTGCTGAGCATTTCCATGACTGCCACAAGCAATTTAGTGTCATATGCATCAGGTGACTCAATATCATCGTCGGACTCCTCACTGTCACTTTGGAGCTGAAGGAATAGCTCCACTGCCAAACGTGATGTGCTGGCAACACTCATCAGCAAAGTCCTCAGCAGCTAGGCTCCATTTCCCACAGAAATCACGCTGCACAGAAACCATTGGGAGACTCACAATGGCTCCAAACGTGGACGGAAAAACAGTGACTGCTGGGATGTGAAGCGATGCACCACGGGATGTTGGGACAGGAAGCGGAATGACCCGCATCCTTCCATCCCCTTCCCGCAACCCACGGCACCAAAATGGACGAGGTGCTCTGGGGGTTGGCTGCCCACAATGCACCACTCCCAACAGCACTGCAAATGCTGCAAATGTGGCCACACTGCAGCGCTGGTAGCTGTCAGTGTGGCCACACTGCAGCGCTTTCCCTAAACAGCTGTACGAAGACAGCTGTAACTCCCAGCGCTGCACACCTGCAAGTGTAGCCAAGCCCTAAGACCCTGTGATCTCATCTCTGCCACTGGAACAATTAGCCTGGAATGTGAATCCAGTGTCCCTGCTCTCACATCCGCCCCCAGGGAGTAAACTCCCCCTCCGCTGACCTTACTTCTTCAACACCTTTCCTCTCTTTCCCCTTTCCCCTTTTGTGGCCAAGAGTCTGGTTTAGCCAGGCAGGTCAAACCCCTGGTTGCAATACTGCTGGAAATAAGGGCTCAGCTCAAAACAGCACCTTAGCCCAATGCTGCTAAGCCTTTACCATGTCACAGAGCTGCCAAGAAAAGCATATGCTGGGCTTATCATCTTCCAGCAACTGCTCTGCATGTAGCAGTGAGAGAGAAGTTGCATTTTCTTCTCTTTCCCACCCCACTCTCATTTCCTGTGTGCACCTCTGCCCGCCTCATCTTACAGCGGCTACAATTCTAACAAATCTGAAGCTGCCGCTACAGGCTCTGCCCCTAAAGACTCTTCACACCAGATGCAGGACTGCGGAAGAAAGGACTGTCCCTTTAAAAGATTATTTACATTAAAATGAGGGAAATTGTTCAACTGAAGTTTTAATTAACTTTACACGTCACATGCTGTTTTCCTCCCTTCTCTCTAGATCTGTGTCAAGCTGACTCAAACCCTGTTAGGATGCTTGTTTAATGTCAAACCAGGATTCTAAAACACCTTAACCCCTTCAAGACCAAAATCTCTTCCCTGCCCCCAGTCAGCTCTGGACTGATAAATGCCTGGTATCATTGGCATAGCTATACTTCAGCGTTACAGAGCAACCACCGTTTAAATGCTGCTTCGGACTGGAAATTTCCCATCAACCATGTGAGCCTGGCAGGGTGAATCAATGAGCACAGGAAGATGTTGAGTGGACAGCACAGAGGCCAGAGCTCAGTTTTATGCGACTCCCTGACTTTATGCAACTTGACTTCTGTGCTGAAGGAACCAAAACCAACACTCTCCTCCTGGAAAACTTCTCCGCGGCTTTCTGGGCTTCAATGAATATTGGATAACAGACATCACAGGAAACAGAGGAAAATGCTGAGATGGACTAACAAGGCAAACTATCTCTCCAGGCCTGTATCCAAACATCTCTATCAGCTGAACTGAGCCCCACGCCCCCTACAACGCTCCCTGCCATAGATGACCCATGCTTGCTGACACTGGAGGGAGCACAACCCTGGAACAGCCCGAGTCATGTCCCCCCGGCAGTCCTCCCCATTCCGGAAAGCAGGGGCCCCACAGAAAGAAATAGCACTTCCACTGTTCCTCAACTCCTGCCTCTGCCTCTTGCTGCCCAGGGAGCTCCCTGACTTAGCTGCTCCACATTCAGGGAGGCCAGCCACCCCATGTGATTGAGCAACCTGGGAGTGCGGGGGCATGAGACCCTGCATACCCTTCTCACGGTAGGCTTCTGCTCTTTGGTCCTGAGGATCAAGCCCAAGCACAAGGCCTGCCCACCCAGCATGTATGGCTGCAGGGCCTCTGCCCTTCCTCTCCAGCTCTGACCCCAGGTGTTTCACTCCTCTGTCCTAATTCTCCCTAGCTGCTCTCTGCTCACTTGTCCCTCCCCTCCCATTGCACCTAGTGCATCTCCCCAGATCCCAGGTGCTTTGCCCTCCTGTTGGCAAGGCACGGAGACCTGACTCTTTCCCTCTCCCCACCCCCTTGCACAGGAGCTGACATTCTGCAACTCCCTGCCCTGCCAGGTCTCACACTATCCCTCCCCCTGCAGTGTTGCAGGATGGCCCCTCGCTCTTGAAAAGGGAGCCCTGGTGAGTTGTCTGGTAAGGGCATTAGAAAGTGAGGCCCAGCCATGCAGGTTGCAGGAGAGAGAAGCAGTCATGCCCCTCATTAACACAGTGATTTGTGCTGTCTATAAAGTACATTTATAGTGACATATTTAGTAACCCAATTAATCCTCCACCACTGAGATTTCCATGTAACTGATCCCAGGCTGCACATGCTTGTTGCAGTGTTGTAAATGCCTTTGCATTGGGCTATTGATCTGTATGGCCATGGCCTGTCCCTGTACACAGCTCCAGCCCCTCAAGCTCTCCTCAGGATTGCCCCCTCCCCCAAATCACACGCCACCATCCTCTTCCCACGCGGCACCTGGCAGCTTCCCCAGGCTGCTCCACATTTCATCGAATCCCCTTGGACGTCATTAGCCATTGCTGTGTACATGGTGCAGCAAGAAAGCAGCCATGGTATCAAAGGGAAATAAAGGTTGAAAGGAATGAGGCTGCAATGCCTTTCATCCCTGGAAATGTGTCACATTAATGATGTGGAGGGTGTGGGGTCAGCTGGAGGGAACTGAAATTCCTCAGCTGCCTCATGGCTGGAGGGCCACTAGGAGCCACATACTGCTCCCCTGTCGGTCACCTCCTGCTGCTGCCTCTGGCCATGCTGGAGACCTGAGGAAACACCCCTTGGCTGCACAAAGCTAAGTGCCAGCTGAGGGCTTCAGGACCCTGCAACCCAGCGTGCACCTGCTCAACCCTAAAGTGAAGCCACCCAAAGCAGCACCCAGGGCATGAGGGCTGGAGGCCGACTGGATGTTCCAGTGCTCAGGAGGTTGGATGCCACCTGGATGTGCCAGGATGTGTAGGGTTGCCAACTTTCTAATTGCACAAAACCGAACACCCTTGCCCTTCCTCCTTCCCTGCTGCTTCCCCAAGGCCTCTCCCCTGCCCCACCCCTTCTCCAAGGCCACACACCCCACTAATTCCAGCTCCCTCCCTCTGTCACTCAATCTTACCCACCCTCACTCACTTTCATTGGGCTGGGGCAGGGGGTTGCAGTGTGGAAGGAGATGAGGGCTTTGGCTGGGGATGCGGGATCTGGGATGAAGCCAGGGATGAGGGATTTGGGGTGCAGAAGGGGGCTCCAGGCTGAAGACAAGGGGTTCGGAGTGAGAGCAAGGGCTCAGGGCTGGGGCAAGGGGTTGGGGAGTGGGCTCTGGGAGGGATTTAGGATGCAGGAGGGGGTTACGACCTGGGGCGGGGGGTTGGGGTGTGGGCTCCAGCTGGGTGGCGCTTACCACAGGCGGATCCCGGTCAGTGGTGCAGTGGAGCTAAGGCAGGCTCCCTGCCTTCACTGTATCTGCACGGCTCCTGGAAGTGGCCAGCATGTTTGGCGCCTAGGTGCAGGGGAGGCCGGGCAGCTCCGTGCACGCAGCTGGCGCTCGGGGCGAGGGCAGTGTACGGAGCCCCTGCGGCTGTCCCATGCCTAGGAGCCAGACATGCTGACCACTTCTGGGAGCCGTGGGTAGCCAGGGCAGGCAGGTGCTTTTAATGGCCTAGTCAGCAGTGCTGACTGGAACTGCCAGGGTCCCTTTTCCACCAGGAGTTCTGGTCAAAAATCGGACATCTGGCAGTCATCTATCTGCCGAACCGACCAGGAAAACTGAAAAGTTTGCTGCTTGCCAGGAGCTAGGATTCACGATGTGACGGAGAGACTGCCAAGACTCATCAAGCCCTCGGATCGCTACCCCTTCTTGCTTCTCCACGTGAAAATCAATGATACTGTCAAGAATGACCTTGAGCTTATCACTGCAGACTATGTGGCTCTGGGAAGAAGGATAAAGGAGTGCAAGTGGTGTTCTTGTCCACCCTCCCTGTGGAAGGAATAGGCATGGGTAGAGACCGTTGAATCATGGAAGTCAATGAACAGCTACGCAGGTGGTGTTGGAGACAAGGTTTTGGATTCTTTGATGATGGGATGGTATTCCAAGAAGAAGGAGTGCTAGGCAGAGATGGGCTCCACTTAATGAAGAGAGGGAAGAGCATCTTCGCAAGCAGGCTGGCTAATCTAGTAAGGAGGGCTTTAAACTAGGTTCACCCAGGGAAGGAGACCAAAGCCCTGAGGTAAGTGGGGAAGTGGGATGCCAGGAGGAAGCACAAGCAGGAGACTGCAAGACTCCTGCTTCGTACTGAGAAAGCCAGACGATCAGCAAGTTATCTTAAGTGCCTATACACAAATGCAAGAAGCCTGGGAAACAAGCAGGGAGAACTGGAAGTCCTGGCACAGTCAAGGAATTATGATGTGATTGGAATAACATAGACTTGGTGGGATAACTCACATGACTGGAGTACTGTCATGGATCAATATAAACTCTTCAGGAAGGACAAGCAGGGCAGAAAAGGTGGGGGAGTTGCGTTGTATGTAAGAGAACAGTATGACTGCTCAGAGCTCCGATATGAAACTGCAGAAAAACCTGAGAGTCTCTGAATTAAGTTTAGAAGTGTGAGCAACAAGGGTCATGTCATGGTGGGAGTCTGCTAGAGACTACCAGACTAGGGGGATGAGGTGGACGAGGCTTTCTTCCAGCAACTAACAGAAGTTACTAGATCACAGGCCCTGGTTCTCATGGGGGACTTCAATCACCTGGATATGTGCTGAGAGAGCAATACAGTGGTGCACAGACAATCCAGGAAGTTTTTGGAAAGTGTAGGGGACAATTTCCTGGAGCAAGTGCTGGAGGAACCAACTAGGAGCCGAGCTCTTCTTGACCTGCTGCTCACAAACAGGGAAGAATTAGTAGGGGAAGCAAAAGTGGATAGGAACCTGGGAGGCAGTGACCATGAGATGGTCGAGTTCAGGATCCTGACACAAGGAAGAAAGGAGAGCAGAGGATTACGGACCCTGAACTTCAGAAAAGCAGACTTTGACTCCCTCAGGGAACTGATGGGCAGGATCCCCTGGGAGAATAACATGAAGGGGAAAGGAGTTCAGGAGACCTGGCTGTATTTGAAAGAATCCTTATTGAGGTTGCAGAAACAAACCATCCCGATGTGTAGAAAGAATAGTAAATATGACAGGCGACCAGCTTGGCTTAACAGTGAAATCCTTGTTGATCTTAAATGCAAAAAAGAAGCTTACAAGAAGTGGAAGATTGGACAAATGAACAGGGAGGAGTATAAAAATATTGCTCAGACATGCAGGAGTGAAACCAGGAAGGCCAAATCACATTTAGAGTTGCAGCTAGCAAGAGATGTTAAGGGTAACAAGAAGGGTTTCTTCAGGTATGTTAACAACAAGAAGAAATTCAAGGAAAGTGTGGGCCCCTTACTGAATGAGGGAGGCAACCTAGTGACAGAGGATGTGGAAAAACTTTGCCCAGCACCTCCACTATGTTATTTCCTACCAAAACATCAGCCAGAATTAAATCCTGGACAGCAGCCTTCACATCCCCTTTAAAGCCATCCCACTCAAGGTGGATTTTAGCCATTGACGGGTTCACAGAACATTCAGATAGTGCCACTACCATCATATACTGGCCTGGCAACATGTCCTCTGGCTTCACCAAATGTCCCTTAACTATAGTCACATCAGAGCCAGTATCTCACCATCCCATGCATTCAACACCATTGACCTTTGCCTCTTTAATAAACCTCTCACTCCCTTGTCATGCCTCAATCCTAACATAACTAGTGAACTCATCACCTCCTCCCATACTACTGGAGACTATGGGGTTGACATTAGCCATTGCTGTGCTTGCACATGGACTCAGGGTAGTGCTGTTGTGGCTTGTTTCAACCTCGGTGCTCAGAGTAATGGAATTGTCATTTACCGTGGCATTTGGGGTTGCTGGTTTTGGGCTGCCCTTCAAGGTCAGGCAATCTGGTCTCATGTAGCCAAGCACACCATAGTGATAGCATTTAACCTGTTTATTCTTGGGGTGAGAGTTCCTACCCTCTGGGCCCCCCTTAGCTCCTTTATAAGAGTCAGGGCCAGGTTTACTTTTAAACCCTTCTCTCCTCTTGAACTGGGCTGAATGCTGATTAGCTTTCCCATGGGATTTCCACCCTTCCCGAGCCCTGTTTTGGGTATGGGCATCCACACTTTCCGCAGCCCGTAGGACTGACTCAGGGTCTCTATCACAAACAGCAGCTTTAACATGGTCAGGCACAATGTCTAAAAACTGTTCCAAAGTTATTAAATACAGCAGTTTTTCAAAACTCCCATGTGCTTTCGCTTCTACAACACACTTTTTAACAAAACCCACTAGCTTATGGGCACATTCCACAAAAGTACAATTGTTAGACATTCTATATTTCCTAAACTTAACTCTGTAGGAATCAGGAGTAATCTTTAAACTGCTCATGATCCAAGGTTTCTTGTTCCCCCAATTCATTAAATACCTCCCTGGCTTTTCCAGTCAGTCTGGTCATCAGGACAGGCATTCACTGACCATCGGGGATCTTGTACAGATTTTAGAGGCATTCAAAGGTAGACAAAACTCCTCTATATCCTCAATATCATTGTAAATGGGACACATCCTTTCCCAGTTTTTCTCGTGGTGGTGGGGAAATGGAGCACCAGGCGGTGTTGACTTTCTCTGCTCTTCCAATATTCATAGCTGAAATCTTGCAGTCTCCTGTTGCTTCTGGTGAGCTTTCTTCTCAGCAGTCATCAGTTCAATACGCCCCCTATGAGCCTTCTTCTCGATATCGGCTATCTTTTGCTTTTCCAGCAATTGAAGATCTGCTAGATTCTGTTCATGCTCAGATTGGAGTTTATTTGCTGCCTTTTGCATTCTACTTGTTTCTGCAGTTTCTGTAGTACCAGGTAAGGGCTGAGCTCCTGCCTTCTGATCACTGGCTATTAACAGATCTTTCAGTTCTTGATTTGTAGCTTTCTTTTTAAAGCTTATCCCCTTTTCTAAACACAAATATTCCAGGGCTTTTTTTTGTCAAGGCCCTAATATGCTCTTCGCTCACACATTGCAACTGCTCTTTAACCAACCAAAGTCTCAATACCCAAATTCAAATTTGGATAGCATGGGGTTCTGATCCAAAGCTTAATTGATCTGGTTCTGTGGATCCTAGCACAACTACGCCACTGTAACGATGCGGCCTCTGGTGGGACACTACTAAGAGTATCAGTTCAGGATAAATTGCTTAGAGCAAGGCAGTCACAGCCCAAGGCTGGGGTTCCTTTACTACGGAGGCCTTGGCTACACTTGAGAGTTACAGCGCTGTTGATGGCTTTACAACGCTGTAATTCACTCCCCATCCACACTGGCAAGGCACATACAGCGCTGTATCTCCGTGGCTACAGCGCTGCTTGTACTCCACTTCCACGAGAGGAATAAAGAGTATAGCACTGCTGCTGCAGCACTGGGCTGCCAGTGTAAACAGGGAATAATCTTAGTACGCTATAACTGACCTCCAGAAGCTTCCTATAATCCTTTTAAGTGAAGGTCCCGCTCTTTGTTTTGTTGTGAACTCCAGGCTCCCAGAGCTGCTTATCAAAAAAACAAACACAGCTACTGTTTGCTGTGAATGAGCAGAGGCAGGGGGGCTCCCTTTGGAATGCCCACAGCTAGTGTTTGAAGAGAGGGGGAGGGAGGGGGCTTGAGGAAAGAAGCAGCGCGGCGGGCGGAAGGGAGAGGGAGGTCCATTTCCAAGTGGCTGCTTATCTGGTCAGTGAGGAAAAAAACAAACAGCTGTTTGATTTCAGTGAGTGAGAGAGAGGTGGGGGCGGGGGAACGGAACTTGCAAGGGAGCATGCTGACACAGTGTCGGCTCCAAAACTCCACTCTCTCTCTCCCTCACAATCCCTGTCACACTCCACCTCCCCCCGCTTTTGAAAAGCACGTTGCAGCCACTTGAACGCTGGGATACCTGCCCATAATGCACCACTCCCAATGCCGCTGCAGATGCTGCAAATGTGGCCACGACAGTGCGCTGGTAGCTGTCAGTGTGGCCAGACTGCAGCACGTTCTCTACTCAGCTGTACGAAGACAGGTTTAACTCCCAGCGCTGTACAGCTGCAAGTGTAGCCATACCCTAAATCACACCAAACCAGCCAAATAAAGAGGACTTTGGTTTTATCCACTGGCTAATCAGAAATCATACCAACAATTCCCTCAGACACTCCAGTTTCCCAGTATCACCACTACCGTCACTCCGTATGGGGACGAAGGGTTATGAAAACCCCAGTAAAAAAAAAAAAGGTTCTCCTGATCCCAAAGGACCAAGCACCAGACACAGATCAATAGACAAGTCAGTTCTTACCCACAAATCACACTGTTGCCAATCCTTTAAAATCCAAAATCTAAAGGTTTATTCATAAAAAGAAATATAGATGAGAGTTGAAAATGGTTAAAGTAATCAATTACATACAGCAATGGCAAGGTTCAGGCTTGTAGCAGTGATGGAATAAACTGCAGGCTCGAATCAAGACTCTGGAGTACATCCACAGCTTGGATGGGTCATTCAGTCCTTTGTTCAGAGCTTCAGTGTAGCTAAGTTCCTCCAAAAGGTAAGAAGCAGGATTGAAGACAAAATGGAGAAGATGCAGCAAGTCTCTTATAGTCTCTTGCCATGCGGCCTGTGCTTCCTTTGTTCCAAACACAAGCTGCCCAGGACATGGCTTGAAAGCCTTAGAGTTCTCCCTATAGATATGTCCCTGTATGCCTTGCAGAGTCTTAAAGTGTATCTGCCTTCTCTCAATGGGTCAGTTATATAGCTGGTGGTCCTTAATGGGCCATCAAGCAGGCTAGGCAGTGCTGATGCCAAACTATCTGGGGTGTCACCCAGAAGCATAGAACAAGTTTGAAATACCAACAGTATAGAGCCAATACTTATAACTTTAAATAAAAAATGATACCTGCATACAGATAGCATAATCATAACCAGCAAATCATTACCTTTTCATAGACACCTTACTTGACCTCCTTTGTGCAAGTTTTGGTGCAGCTATAGGACCTTGGTTGCAACAATGATCTATACAGTCACAGTTCATGTCAATAACAGCACACCTCCCACTACAGAAAGGATGTGGACAAATTGGAGAGAGTTCATCAGAGGGCAATGAAAATGATCAGGGGGCTGGGGCAGATGATTTAGGAGGAGAGGCTGAGGGAACTGAGTTTGTTTAGTTTGCAGAAGAGAAGAGTGAGGGAGGATTTGATAGCAGCCTTCAATTACCTGAAGGGGGTGGGGTTCTAAAGAGGAAGGAGCTAGGCTGTGGGGGCTGCCTGTTACCTGTATGTGCTGCAACATGAGGACTGGGGGCTGCCTGCTCTATGGCTCATTGGCTCTAACTACCCCACTCCAAACTCAATTTGAGCCTATATTGCAATGCAAATTCATGTGGAATTTGCTGAGCCCTGTGCCCTCCACATAATAGTCTGGAGGACCTGTCACAGACAAAACACACCCAATCCCAAGACAGTCCTGTTATATGCAGAGAACCTGACAGTGGCATTCATCTTGGATAATGCAAGTTCATGGTTGTAGGGTAAATAATCTAAATCTCCAAGACTCCATGGGAGGCAGAAACCTGGGAGTCTGTGTAATGACCTTCTCTTACTGTGACAGTCTGAAGCTCTGTTTAGTCATATTGAAATAAGGCAATCTGGAGCTGTCAGGGAGGTGATCCGATCTATCATCTCCAGAGAAAGGGAAGAGCCTAGAAGATGTAAAAGGAAATTTAATTTGACAGCATCCTGTCTGGTAAGAACTCACTTATCAATAGACACAGCTGGAAAACCCTTATGTCTGTATAGATGTAGTTGTATAATTCTCACTTCTGTATTGTTTTGTATGTTTATTTGCATGGTCTCTGTCTGGTTCTGTAATTGTTTCTGTCTGTTGTATAATTTTGTTGAGTGTAAACCAATTAAGGTGGTGGGATATAATTGGTTAAATAACCATGTTACAATATGTTAGGATTGGTTAGTTAAATTTCAGTAAAATGATTGGTTAAGGTACAGCTAAGCAGAATTTAAGTTTTACTATATAGTCTGCGTTCAATCAGGAAGTGGGGGGGGGAATGGGAACAGGGACTGGGGATGAGGGAATTGAGATCATGTTTTGCTAAAGGGGGAAATGGGAACAGAGGATGGGAACAGAAACAAGGACACAGGCAAGACTCTGTGGTGTCAGAGCTGGAAAGGAGGACACTAAGAAAGGAAACTGGAATCATGCTTGCTGGAAGTTCACCCCAATAAACATTAAATTGTTTGCGCCTTTGGACTTCTGGTAGTGTTGCTCTCTGTTTATGCAAGAAGGCAGGACAGGCACCAGGGTTTCTCGCACCCTAGGCTCATGGCCATTTTGCCGCCCCCCATGCTGATCCCACGGCTCCGGTGGAGCTGCCGCAGGCATTCCTGCGGAGGGTCCGTTGGTCCGTGGCTGTGGTGGAGCTTCCGCAGGCATGCCTGTGGGAGGTCCACCAGAGCTGCGGGAGCAGCCGACCATCCACAGGCATGACTGCGGCAGCTCCACCGGAGCCGCGGACCAACGGACCCTCCGCAGGATTGCCTGCGGCAGGTCATCCGGAGCCGCCTGCCGTCCCCCTAGCAAAATGCCGCCCCCTCAATAATCCTGGCGCCCTAGGCAATTGTCTAGGCTGCCTAAATGATAGCGCCGGCTCTCTGAGAAGGAACAGGGAAGTGAGAGGGTGAAGGAATAAGCCCCCTAACAGTTCTAGGGTAAATAATCTAAATATCCAAGACTCCATGGGAGGCAGAAACCTGGAGACAGGAATGTGAGTCATGGGCCTTGGTGTGAAAGGCCTGTAAATGCTTAGCACAACCCTGCTGTGCACAGAGAAATGTTTCCAGTTTCCAATGGCAGTGGGATAGTAACGAATCATAGAACCAGAGAGTTAGCAGGGACCAAAAGGGTCTAGTCTAATCCTCTGCCAAAATGCAGGATTTGTTGTGTTTAACCATCCAAGATGGATGGCAATCCAGCCTCCTTTTGAAAACCTTCAGCAAAGGAACCTCCACATCCTCCTTAGGCAGTCTGTTCCATTGTTCTGCTGTTCTTTCATCTAGGAAATTTTTCCTGCTATTTAATCTAAATCTGCTATGCTGTAGTTTGAACCCATTGTCTCTTGTCCTTCCCTCTGTGGTAAGAGAAAGCAACTTTTCTCCATCTCTTTTGGGTCAACCTTTCAAGTTTTTAAACACTGCTATCATATCCCCCCTAATCTCTTTTCCAAACTATACATAACTAGTTCCTTCAGCCTTTGCTCAGATGGCTTGCATTCCATCCCCTTCATCATCTTTGTTGCTCACCTCTGGATCCTTCCCAGTTTCTCCACATCCTTTCTATACACTGGTGACCAAAATTGGTCACAGTACTCCAGCTGAGGCCTAACCAGCACCAAATACAGTGGTACTATCATCTTTCTGACTTGCATGCTATGCCTTTGCTAATGCGACCTAATATTGCATTTGCTTTTTTGCCAAAGCATTGCATTGCTGACTGTGTTGATGCTGTGATCCACCACAATTCCCAGACCCTTCTCAACAGTGCTGCTGCCAAGCCAGTTATCCCCCATTCTGTATTTTGTGCATTTGTTTTTTCTTCCCTAAATGTAGCATTTTCCATTTGTCTTTGTTGAATATCATTTTATTGTCTATAGCCCAGTTCTCCAATTTATCAAGATCCCTCTGAATTTTAGCTCTATCCTCCAAAGTGTTGGCAACCCCTCCCACAGCTTTGTATCATCTGCAAATATGATCAGTATGCTCTCTCTTCCTACATCCAGGTCATTAATAAAGATGTAATAAACAACACTGGGCCAGAACAGATCCCTATAGAACCCCACTCGAGACTTCCCTCCAATCTGACATCATTCCATTCATAGCTATTCATTATTTGTCATTGTTTAACCAATTCTGTATCCACTTAATGGTAGCTCTGCCAAACCTGCATTTCTCCAGCTTGCTTATGGAATGTCATATGGGACTGTGTCAAGAGCCTTGCTGAAGTCCAGATCTATTATGTCCAAACACTTCCCCCTATCCACCAAACCACTTACCCTGTCAAAGAAGGAAATCAAGCTGGTTTGGCAGGATTGTTCTTGGTAAATCCATGCTGGCTGCTAGTGATCACCCTTCATCCTCCAGGATTTTGCAAATTGAACGTTTTATACATTGCTCTAGTAGCTCCCCACGTATTGAGGTCAGGCTGATGGATCTATAGTTCCCCAGCTCCTCCTTTTCCTCCTTTTTAAATATGGGCACTACGTTAGCCCTTCGCCAGTCTTCCATGAGGTTGCAAATATTATTGCCAGTGGCTCCTAGATTTCTTCAGCTAATTTCTTCAGTACCCTGGGGTGAATAGCATCAACTCTGCTGACTTGAATACAGTCAAACTGGTCAGAAAAATCTGACTTCTTCTTTACTTACCCTGATCTGCATCCCTTCCCCTTTATTGTCTGTGGTAACTTGGCTAGTTGTCCAGTCACGTTATTTTTTTGTGAGAAGACTGAAGCAAAACACTTAGCAGCTCTGTCTTCCTATCGTCTTCTGTTCCCAGCTCATTTTCTCCATTGAGTAGCAGACCCATGCCATCCTCGATCTTTCTTTTTTATTCCAAATAAACGAATGGGATTTGGAGCTCCCCATGCAGGGGCCTCCCAGAGCCAAAAGGTGTAAAGACAGGATGTGTATGTGGCTGGGGCTTGTGAAGCTGCTAATAGGAGGAAGAGGAGTGCCAAGACAGGGGTGTGCCGGGGAGCAGAGAGTTTCCTAGGGATGTGATATCAGGGACAAGGGCTTGTGGGCAGGAGAGAGAGGAGGGCAGGGCTGCTGGTGGTAAGCAAGAGGGAGGGCAGTCCTGGGAATATGTGGCAGGAGGTTCCAAGGACTCGGGCAGGAGGATCCAGAGGCTTGGGATGGGGCAGTGGGGTGTCAGTGCAACAAGGCTGTAGGCAGAACATTTACACTTTGCTTCCATATTTACTGTACATGCAAAAGCTGCATTTTCATTATTCATCCCCCTTTAGGGGAACTATCTCGTAATAATAAAAACGTCAAAAGGAATACACAGATACATACATACCCTGAACAAGGAGGTGCTGCTAATGTGCAATGGGAGAGAGTGATTTATAGCCCAGGAGAGCCAGCGGCTGCTATGCCAACTTCCTTCCTCATTAAGGCGACTGCCATTTCCTGGAGGGGCTACAGGGCTGCCCTTGCCAACCCTACATTACAACCAGACCAGGGCAGGGCCTCTGCCAGGGGCTCAGCTTGCTGCTGAGAAACCACATTGGTGATGATAGACAGCTAGATAAACAGATAGACAGACATGTATGGGGATAGATAGATAGATGTGTGTGGGGACAGATAGACAGACAGATGTGTATGGGGATAGATAGATTCGCCAATGCTCTGCATGATACTTTGCCACCTCTAGCTCCATGCTCTGCCATCTCGTGCAGCACCACCAAACCTTTTGTGCTCTTTGCCCACCTGTACCTCTGTGCCATCTGCACTTCACTCCCTGTTTCTGGGACACTCTTCTTGGATAAAGTGCCCAAACTTCCCTGTCCTCTTCCTTCCAGCGAATCCCAACCTCCCCTGTGTGATGGGTGACCACCCCACATAAGGCCTGAGGGGTTAAGCCAGAAAGACAGGCCAATTAGCTGCCCAGCCTGCCTGTGGAGGAGGAGCCAGGGAGCAGGATTAATAAGATGAGGCTCAGAGAGCTGGGAACAGGATGCTTCTGTGTAAAGCCCAGGAGTTCAGACTAGCTGGGGGCAGCAGGGAAGCAGTCTGCAGTCACTCCCCAGAAGGAGGGAGTTTGGGCTGACAAACCCAGAGTCAGAAGGTAAGGACAGGCTCAGGGAAAAGCAACAAGGGTTGGGGTAGTGCAAACCTTAACTGATGACCAGAGGGTCCCTAGGCTGGAACCTGGGGAAGTGGCACAGACCAGGCAGTGGGGAGCGGCCTGTCTTGGACAGTTTGCCCTGAAAGACTTGGATACCCTAGAAGGGGAGGACCTTAATCACCTGGCTGGAGAGCTAAGTCACAAAGAGGAAGCTGCAGCACCTGGAGTGAGAGGGGCTGCAGGGTGAGAGAGCATGATGTGTGCAGAGACTTCCAGAGGAGGGTGCAGCACCTGGAAGGAACTAAGCCCCAGAGTGACTAGGAGGAGGCGCCCCACTGGACAGTGGATCCTGTCTCATGGCTCGTTCAGCCCAGTAATGCCATACTCCTTCATGCTAGAAGATCACACTTAGTATCAAACCAAAGCAGGCTGGGTTTGGTAAAGTTTTTTTCTTAGGGTACGTCTACACTACAGGATAAATTCATATTAGCTTAAACCGATTTTATAAAACAGATATTATAAAGTCGATTGTGCGCGTCCACACTAGGCACATTAATTCGGTGGTGTGCATCCATGGTCCGAGGCTAACGTCAATTTCTGGAGCGGTGCATTGTGGGTAGCTACTGTAAAAGAATGAGGCCAATAACGTCTATTTGCGTCCACACTAACCCTAAATCGATATAGTAATATTGATTTTTAGCATTACTCCTCTCGTTTTGTAGGAGTACAGAAATCGATTTAAAGAGCCCTTTAAATCAATATAAAGAGCAGTGTAGTGTGGACGGGTGCAGAGTTAAATCGATTTAACGCTGTTAAAATCGGTTTAACAGCGTAGTGTGGACCAGGCCTTTGACACAGAGGGTGAGTTGTTCTCAGGTACCCACAGGAGCTGATGTCCAGCCCCACTGCCATTCACTGTTCACTCCCTGTGGCACTTAGGAAAATCCCACCCAGGTATTTTTACATTTCACCCACAGCTGTTTCCTAACAAAATATTTGCCTGTCAGTTAAATTTAAAACCCTACTGCCACCATGTGCTGCCTTTCACCCCACGGCCTCTGCCCAGCCACCTCCTCTGGTCCTATCACCTAGCTGGGATTGTCAGCACTTCAGGACAGGAATCTCAGCTTTTGATGTGTTTGGGAAGCAGCTTGCTAATCTAAGTCATGGCACCAGCAGAAGAGGAGCTGTAGGCAAGGTGGCCAACTCTTGTCATTATAACCCCCTTCTTTCAGTTGCTGATAACTTTGACAAACTACAGTTGTTCAGGATCAAATGTTCTCTTCTGAAATTTTATTGGAAGATTAAGTGAGTACAATTCAGCTATTCATCTCCCAGAATTAGACTAGTGAGAAACAGGGATCTTTGCCAATGTTAAATATTTTCTCACTGCTTTTTGAACAATTCTAGCAGGAAAATGAAATTTGGCAGCAGGATGGTCTGGGGGCTGAGATGTGCCTTGCACTGTCCCTGTGAAAATACTCCAAGACTTGTACAAGTAATAATGCTCGGATAACCACCATTGCACATGCAGTACATAATTTGGAGGTGGCATGGGCTAGAGGAACAATGATGGGAATCAGAAAGCTCTCACTGCTACCCCTGGCTCAGTGGCTTAGCCAGTCCTATGGATATAGAAATCACAGGGTGAGTTATGAAGAAAATCAGTGGCCTGGGCTCTGCAGGGGGTGAGAGGCCCAGATTCTGCAGGGGGTCAGTGGACTGTGGCATGCAGGAAGTCAGTGGGATGATATGTGCAAAGGGTTAGTGGTCAGGCTATGCTCAATGATTTCCCAGGTGACTGAACTAGAGAACATCACAGGTCACTGACCTCCTGCATAGCCAGGCCTCTGACTCCTTCATAATTCATTGGTCCTGACTATGGTGGTCAGGGGCCCAGGGCTGCACAGAGCATCAGACTAGATGTTCATAATGGGTCTTTCTGGCTATAACATCAACTAAACTTGCTCTACTCATGTTCCTTAATTTTGAATTCCAAGATGCCTCCACTGAGCCAGCTGCTTGCTCCTGCCACTGAAATACCTTGTGACCCAGGACACCACGAGCTGCTCATCCACTGACTGGCCTGAGCCATCCTGTTCAACTCACAGCCCATCTGAGTGGGCAAGGCCCCATCTCTGCCCCTGGCAGCAAGAACCACGCCCACCTCTTACAGAACTGAGGGCAGTCTTGACAGTGCCTGGGAGCCCCAAGTTACATTCACTTAGCCCCCTGTCTTCGACAGTGCCTGCTCTACAGCGAGCATCGCAAACCCTGAGAGCAGGTCTGGACCCACTGTGGGCACCTCCCACAGCTCCTGAGGAGTGCAAGTGGAACCACTGCTGCACTCAGGATTGCTAGTGGTACAGTGGGTAGCATCACAGCTGTGCTGGTATTTCCTTCGGCATGGCATGCCCAGGGCTGTGTGGTTTGTCTGCCCACATTTCTAGGAGAGCCCACCCCATAGTCAGCATTAGCCTCTAATTAGGTCTGGGCAGTGCCCAGCCCAGTGTGATGCCCCTGTAGGACAAACACATTATTCATCATCATTATTGTTATTTGCGTAAGCCATGGCCATTTAGGCTGTTCCTCCCTCCCTCACCTGGCCTCCTGCTGCAGGGCTCTGTGTGCAGGTTCCAACATCTGTCTACGTTCTGCAAGGGGCAATTGTCCAGCCAATCTGGGTGCTGGGGCAGGTGGTTTTCCAGATAGGAGGTATCCTGGGGAGTGCATGGCTCCGCTACCAACGATGGGAAGTGGGTTGGTATTGGTCTCCCTGCCGCCCAGACATGGGCACTAAGGCACAGAGAGGATGTTGAGCCCAGTTTCAAACATGGGTGCAAAAGTCAGGTAGCTGAATCCATAGCAAGGCACCTGACTGCCAGAGGTGCTGAGCACTCATAGTCTTTACTGAAGTCAATGGATGCTGTTGGCACTTTGCACTGAGTCAGGGAGGGGATCTGAGTCAGGCTGAGATTAGTCTCATATCTAGTCTAATGAACCATGCAGCCTCTCATTCTCCAGAGTTGTTACGGCTTCAGGCCAGAGGCAGGCAGCTCTTTAGAAGAGCAGCTGGCTCAGCTTTAGCCATCTAGGGCAGCCCGAGCTGCCTAAAAAGAATACCCTGCTTGTCACAGCCACTTCAGCTTCAGTGGGCGTCATGGCCCCCAATGCCCAGCCCAGGGGCTGTGAAGGGACAGAAACCCCAGAGAGAGCTCTGCCAGCCACCTCCTCCAGAGGGCATGTGTGGAGGTTTCCCCGGGGTCATTCTGCACAGATCACTGTTAGGGTGAGATATAACCTTGGTGTAGCCATGTGGGTCCTAAGGTCGGGGAGTAGTCCTGTTTGAGTTTATACTCCTGGGGTACAGGAGGGCACAAATGCACATGAGTTTTGAGTGCATATGTTTGTGTATGCACAGACATATGCATGGATGCTTAGAGTGCCATTCAGCAGACACATTTCCAAGTTAGTGCCTGTGTTTGCAAGTGTGTGGATGTGTTCATTTGTGTATGTGGGTGTGACAAAGGTGTAATTAATGGGTGCCGTTGGGCAGTGGGGCTGGGATGCTGCAGTGCATTGGCAGAGGACTTCCCACTCGCTAGCCAGGCTGGCTGCTGAATAGGAATCTCCTCTCCGAGCTGAGTGCCTGCAGAGTTAATGCTGAGCACACATGTTTGTGATAAAACAGTTGATTTATTATAACTGACACCCACTAATCGCTTCGGGGATTGGAGCCAGCTCCCTCCTCGCAGCACTGCAGTGCTAATGCCAGGTTACTAATTCAGATTTGCTATGCAGCTCCATGCCAAGATAACACAGGGATGGATGGGAGCAGAGCAGCACCACAGGGCTGCAGAAGCCAACTGCAGCCCCTCACCCACTGCCTGGAAGGGATAGCCCCTTGGATGGGGGAGGAGGGTGTAGGGGGGAAATACTCCTGTGGAGTGGAAGTGGAGCAGGACATGGGAGAGGAGGAGTGCAGGGGGAAGACTCCCATGACGGAAGGAGTACAGGGCTCAGGAGATGTTGACTGGGGAGGAGAGTGTTATGACTAGCTGGGTCCTGAGCCCTCTCCCAGCGTGGCTCCCCAGGTCATCCTAGGCCAGTGAGCTGACTCAGATACTGGGTGCTGGCTGGGAAGAGACTGCGAGTAGTGTTGGGATGTAGGAGGGTCCTGTGAAGCTGACCTCAGGTGACTCCAGTGCAGGCTCCTTTGGCCTCCACCACAGGCTTGAGATGGGCCCTTCCCCGTCCAGATGCTGCCTGGGCAATGGATGCGTCCCACATCTTGGAGAGCTGCACAGCCCACACGTAGGGTGAGGCCTCTCCAAAGGCATATTATGATTGGGCTTTCAAGGTGACATCATGGCTGCGCATGTACTGCCCACAGGGCAGCAAGGAGACCAGTCACTGGGGTGTTACCATGGGGACCAGTCACCAGGGTGTTACCAAGGATACCTGTCACTGGGGTGTTCAATGGGTTTTAGAAAAGGCAAATTTTCTTACCTTTGCCCCATTTTACACTGGGTCTGGCTGTGGTCCAGGTGCTCGCCACTCTGCATGGAGTGCATTTCTTTTTGATGTGCCAGGGAACATGTTCCTGGATATGCTGGACCGTGACACTGCAATGCAGCAGGAAGCCTATCTCTTGGTGGGTCTGTACAGCACCTAGCACAATAGGGCCATATCCCAGCTGATAAGAATGAGCAATGGATTAATGGACACAACGGAGTTGCACAGGGACAATCAGGCAGCAGGTTATCGGGCCAGACTCTGGGGAAAGCAGGAACTTTCCTTTCAGCACCTTTCTCCTGCTCGGGGTACTGTTATGCCAAAGAAAACTGGCATATGGCAGTAGAATCTGGTGACTGCCCCTTGTGACGTTATTGATATAAACTGGGACCATATAGAACATGGGTTGCAACTAAGGTCCTGTAGTGGCACCAAATCCTATGTAAAGGGGGTCATGTAAGGTGTCTAAGACCAGGTTATGGGTTGCTGGTTATGACTATGCTGTCTGTATGTCTGTATCATTTTGTAGTTGAAGTTTATAAGTATTGGCTCTATACTGTCTATATTTCAAACTTGTGCTGTGTTACTGGGAAAGATCCCAGACAAGTGGGTGTTAGCTCTGCTTAGCCTGCTTGATGGCCCATTAAGGACCATCAGCTACACAATTGACCCATTGAGAGGAGGCAGATATGCCTTGTGACTCAGCAGGGTGTGCAGAAACTGGCCCATGTGACTGCAAACTCCATTTTGCTGTAATTTTCCACAGTAAGAAGAAGTGTTCTTACACCTGGAAGTGCCTATATAAGGCTGATGCCTCATCTCCACCTGGTCTTCAATCCTGCTTCTTATCTCTGGAGGGACTTTGCTACAAACAGAAGCTCTGAACAAAGGACTGAATGACCCATCCCAGCTGGGGCTGTTCTCCAGAGACTTGATCTGAATCTGCAGTTTACTCCATCACTGCTACAAGCCTGAACTAAGAACTTTGCCATTACTGTATGTAATTGATTCCATTTAACCAATTCTAGCTCTCATCTCTATCTTTTTACTTTTATGAATAAACCTTTAGATTTAGATTCTAAAGGATTGGCAAGAGCATGATTTGTGGGTAAGATCTGATATGTATATTGACCTGGGTCTGGGGCTTGGTCCTTTGGGATCGAGAGAACCTTCTTCTTTTACTGGGGTGTTGGTTTTTATAACCATTCATCCCCAGGACGGGTGGCACTGGTGGTGACACCGGGAGACTGGAGTGTCTAAGGAAATTGCTTGTGTGACTTGTGGTTTGCCAGTGGGGTGAAACTGAAGTCATTTTTGTCTGGCTGGTTTGGTTTGCCTTAGAGGTGGAAAAACCCCAGCCTTGGGCTGTGACTGCCCTGTTTGAGCAATTGGTCCTGAATTGGCACTCTCAGTTGGGTCCTGCCAGAACCACATTGTCAGCTAACACCCACTTGTCTGGGATCTTTCCCAGTAACACAGCACAAGTTTGAAATATAGACAGTATAGAACCAATACTTATAAACTTCAACTACAAAATGATACAGACATACAGACAGCATAATCATAACTAGTAACTCATAACTTGGTCTTAGACACATTATATGACCCCCTTACATAGGATTTGGTGCCACTACAGGACCTTGGTTGCAACCCATGTTCTATATGGTCCCAGTTTATATCAATAACGTCACACCCCTCTGGGCTGGTCTCAGTGGGTCTGTGGCTGGCAGCAGGTGCCCACTCAGTTCACACTGCCTAGGGCCATTACTCTGTCAGGAATCGTGGTGTTTCAGGGATGCCAGTGCACTGCAGGGCCAATAAAAAGCCTGGGATGGCCTGGCCTGGTCCTTGCCTGTCCAGAAGAGCTGCCCTTCCCGCAACCTCACTTTCTTCGCTGAACCCGTATGGTGCTACTGCCCCCTGCCCCTCACCCCCATTCTGTCTCCCTTTCTCCTGGTTTCTGAGCCTCCTCATTTGCCTGCCAGCTGTCTGATCCCATTGCCAGCTCAGGATCCCCCTCCCGCTCCTAGCCTGTGTTCAGCTCCCAGACCTACCTTGCACAGGAGTAGAGGTTACCTTAGTGTCCTTACAAATCTCCAAGCAAGCTAGCCCTACTCACATGGTGTCACAGGTCTGGACAGCCTCCCCCACTGACTTCTGTGAAGGGACCCAAACCTGGGCTCCCAGGGGCTTCAACCCTCCCAGAGCCTGCACGGGACCCAAGCACTGTCCCTTTATTAGGGCCCCTGGGCACACCCTCAGGGCGCAGGCATCTGTGACATGCTGGGGACCCCCTAGCCGAGTAAGGGGTATGTGATCACCTGCCTTGTAACTCTGTGCAACTGTCATTCAATTCCCTGACATCAGTAGCCAGCTCACAAGCACAAGCTCTGGCTCTCACCAACCTTATTACTCCTTTCAGGGTGACCCCCAATGGCCCTCCCAGTCCTGGGTCTCCCATATCCATCCACCTTGAGTTATTAATTACCAGACCTTTGACCATTCCCCTCCAGATTGTCACCCCGCAAGGTGTGAAACCAGCCTTCCAGACACCAATTTAGTGCAGTGCACACACTTCACATCATTTGCACACCACAGGTGGGCTTGGGATGGAAATAAACAATAAGTTAATTTAATAGAAGGAGTGCAGATTCAGAGATCAACTAGCTAGTGAACTCAAAAACAGATAAATTACCCAGCAAATGAACATAAAGACACAACATCAGGCTTTTCACTTTCATAGCAGACCAAATCCCTGTTCTAATACATTATCTTTTTTAGTTAAAACAGTTTCTCAGCATACCCCCGAGCTCTAGTGGGTACCCAGTGTTCATGGACAGCCTCCTGCCTCCAGGTAATCCCTCAGGAGGAGGGATAACTCAGTGGTTTGAGCATTGGCCTGCTAAACCCAGGGTTGTGAGCTCACTCCTTGAGGGGACCAATTCCTCGTGAGTCCCGATCCAATCCCCTTGGATCTTAAAACAAGGAAAAATCAATCAGGTTCTTAAAAAGAAGGCTTTTAATTAAAGAAAGAAAGGTAAAAATCAGCTCTGTAAAATCGGGATGGAAAATAACTTTACTGGGTAATCAGATTCAAAGAGCCCAGAGGAACCCCCTCTAGCCTTAGGTTTAAAGTTACAGCAAACAAAGGTAAAATCCTCTCAGCAAAAAGGAACATATACAAGTTGAGAAAACAAAGTTAAACCTAACATGCCTTGCCTGGCTGTCACTTACAAGTTTGAAATATGAGAGACTTGTTCAGAAAGATTTGGAGAGCCTGGATTGATGTCCTGTCCCTCTTAGTCCCAAGAGCGAACCACTCCCAAAACAAAGAGCACAAACAAAAGCCTTCCCCCCACCAAGTTTTGAAAGTATCTTGTCCCCTTATTTGTCATTTGGGTCACGTATCAGCCAGATTACCTGAGCTTCTTAACCCTTTACAGGTAAAAGGATTTTGGTGTCTCTGGCCAGGAGGGATTTTATAGTATTGTACACAGGAGGGATGTTCCCTTCCCTTTATAGTTATGACAGGGGCATTTGGGGCAAAAATCTCTCTGGGGATTGGGCCTGCCTTGAGCAGGGGGTTGGACTAAATGACCTCCTGTGGTCCCTTCCAGCCCTGATAGTCTATGATTCAAGCATTGGGTAAAAGACTCCAGTCCCAAACTTGCTTTCTTTTCCCTCTGTCCCTGGTGACTCATGATTTTTCAGAGTGGAGAAATTCCTTCTTTACTTGAGAACTAGGATGTTCTATTCACCTACAGATGTCTCAATGTCTTTCCATTAACTGTGATGGTCCATCATTGTCTTTTTCTGGGATGGGCAAAGACCGGTACTTGTGTAAACAACTGGCTTGGGAGGTGTCCCTTCCTGCCTGCCTGCTGGCAACTCTTCTGTGAAGTGTAGCACTGCTAATGAACACAAATTTCTCTTTACACATCCATCCATAACCACATAATGACTGTCGAGTTCAGAACATTACAAGCTTTCATAAGATGCCTTACTGGATATATTTTTATAGTACAATGTCATTGTATGCAATCAATTGATTTACTCTCGTTTTGGGGGTTTCAACTTTCTGTTCTCCCCTGGGGTGTCTGGACACTGACTGTCACATCTTCTGCCTAGTGCCCCTTCCTGACAGCTGGGGCCCACGAGGTACCCTGACCAGCTCCTGGAACAGCACTGGCCCTTGGACCCCAATGTAGCTTAAACACACTCTCACATAGAACCCCCCTCCATGGTATGAGGCCTCTGGGTTACAAGTTAAATCTCTCAGAAGGCAGGCTATACACACAGACACTTTGCCCAGAGTCTTACTCAGCAAAGCACAGAGAGTACAGATCACACAGAACACAATAAACTTCCTACCCGCCATGCCCCCAACCCCAACTCACCCTTCCTGGGAAGACCATGAGACCTTGTAAGCGCAAGCAGCTAGGCAGGGCCTCTGCCTCATTAGACTCATAGACTCATAGATTTAAGGTCAGACGGGACGATTATGGTCCTCTAGTCTGACCTCCTGCACAAAGCAGGCCACAGAATCTCACCCACGCACTCCTGTAACAAACCCCTAACCTATGTCTGAGTTATTGAAGTCCTCAAATTGTGGTTTGAAGACTTCAAGGTGCAGAGAATCCTCCAGCAAGTGACCTGTTTCCCACGCTGCAGAGGAAGGCGAAAAACCTTCAGGGCCTCTGCCAATCTTCCCTAGAGGAAAATTCCTTCCCGACCCCAAATATGGTGATCACTTGAACCCTGAGCATGTGGGCAAGACTCACCAGCCAGCACCCAGGAAAGAATTCTCTGTAGTAACTCAGATCCCACCCCCTCTAACATCCTATCACAGACACCCCCTCCTCTCCCCCCCCCCCCGAGTTCAGACTTAAAAAATGAGTTTGCCCTAGGCAGTAGCCATTTCTTTGTCATTGACTGGCCAAAGGTCAGAATTTAATTTGCCAACCCTCTGGCATTCTAGCTCGAGATGGAAGTCAGTAAAGAATAGATGGCAAAGTCCAGGCTTATCATCAAAATGGAGTTTGCATTCTGCCAGATATGTACAGAGTTCCCAATCACCCACAGAATTCATCACTGGTACCATTGTACAGGGACTCCGACTCCCCACTCACTTTCCACTGGCCACAAAATTTTTCTTCAATACCTGGCCTAGATGGTTGGGACATATTGCTTTTCACCTAAACAGCTGACACATCCTGCACCAGAGGTGGCTGCACTGCATTGGTCGGTATGGTTGGAACAGTTGTCATTCTGAACTGCTGTTCTCATCTGCTGTTCTCAGAAATTCCCCCGATGTGCTGAATCACTCCTGCTCACTCTGAGCCCCGGGGGGTCAGTACCTGGGTGTAGCTCATAGACTGTGCACTGATCTGGAGTTGGGTGAACATGAAAGGAGCCCCTTGGTCCCTGGAACAGAACCACCTGACACTTGATTCTCAGATACCCCTAATGCCTGACATTAAACTTCATACTTGGCTGTGGCTGAACGTCAGCAAGGAGCAGAGAATCAGCCAGGGCAAACAGCTTTCCCGCTGATCCACAATAACAGTGCAGACTCCCCCATCTGAGCATGGATACTAGGCACATGGAGGAGTGGATCCAGCAGCCATGGTAGCCAAAAGAAACACTCCCATTCACTGCACTGGAAGCAGGATCCAGCCTAGAGGGCACCAGTTAATTGCCTCAGCTAGCAATAGCCTCAGCAGGGGGAGGGGCCAGAGAAATATAAATATTGATAGGTATGTAAATATAAATGGGTATTTCATATTAGAACTCAGAAGTGCAGGGCTGGAAGGCTCTTGAGAGGTCATCAAGCTCAGCCCCAAGCACTGAGGCAGGACCAAGGAAACACAGGCCATCCCTGACAGGGGTTTGTTCAACCTGTTCATAAAAATCTCCAGTGACAGGGATTCCACAACCTCTCTTAGAGCCTGTTCCAAAGCTTAACTCAGGGGAAAATTAGAAAGTTTTCCTTAGTATTGAACCTAAATCTCCCTTGCTGCAGATTATTCCCATTACTCCTTGTCCTACCTTTAGCAGACATGGAGAACAATTGATCACCATCCTCTTTAGAACAGCCCTGAACATCTTTGATGACTATCATCAGTTCCCCTCTCAGTCTTCTTTACTCCTGACTAAACATGCCCAGTGTTTCTAATCTTTCCTCATAGGAAACATAGCAACCTGGTTAACCTCTGTCACATGAGGTTCATTCTTTCTCATCCACATCCCAGGGGGATGTGTGGGGGCAGTGTAGCTTTTGTTGTGGCAGGGTATGTTCTTTGCTCTTGTTGTGTGCGTATGGTGCTTTGTGTTTGTTTCCGAGCAGGCAAAGCTGAAGAAGTGAACCCAGCCTTGAAATGGAAGGTTGTGATGGTCCTGATTTCCTGGGGGAGTTCATCCCAGAAGCTGGGACGGGCCCCTGAGGATGCATTCCTACACAGATGAGCTTTCCCCTAATGGTAGAAAGGTCCATTGTGAAATACAACAACCACCGTTACAAGTTAGAGCTGAGAGTTGATCTGCTATTCTTCATCAGTCCATCAGCTAAGACATTCTGCTTTTGCTAGAAATCCTGCTATCCTAAGAACAGATTGGCCTACCCAAACACCTATATGCTGGTGACTCTGTGGTTCATTTATAATACATTGCCCTAAAAATTGCTCATGTCAAAGTGGTGCCCTCCCAGCTCCCAGAGATAAGAATAAATACCTTGCTTTTCTATGGAATACAGAAATAGTTCCTAAAATAGCCTTTTGATAAGCTATATTCTTAGATCAAACAATGGCAACTTATCTTACAAAGCCCCCAGAATACCCTGCACTGCAGGGCAGCAGAATGCCCAAAAGAGCAGGGTCAGGGAGACAGAAGGAACAGCAGAAGTCAGGGGGAAGTGGCAGAAGTCAGAGAGCAGCGGTGGGAGTTGGGGGGACAGTGATAAGGAGAGGGGAGCAGCAGGAGTCAGGGGGAGCGGTGGGAGTTGGGGAAGTGGTGGGAGTCACAAGGCAGTGGTGAGGAGTCGGGGTAGCAGCAGAAAGTCAAGGGAAGTGGTGAGGAGTCAGGGGGCACTGACCAGGTGTCAGGGGGAGTGGTGGGAGTCAGGGGACAGTGGTGACTACTCAGGGGGTAGTGGCGGGATGTCAGGGGGAATAGAGGGAGTCAAGAGACAGTGGCAACCAGTCAGGGGGCAGTGGCAGGTGTCAGGGGGAGTGGCTGGAGTCAGGGGGAGTGTAGGGTGACCAGACAGCAAATATGAAAAATCGGGATGGGGGCGAGGGGTAATAGGATATAAGAAAAAGACCCAATAATCATAGAATCATAGAATATCATAGAATATCAGGGTTGGAAGAGACCTCAGGAGGTCAAATCAGGACTGTCCCTATAAAATCAGGACATCTGGTCACATTAGGGGAGCAGCAGGAATCAGCAGCAGTGGCAAGAGTCAGGGGGCAGTGGGGTGCTGTCAGGGTGCAGTGGTGGGTGTCAGGGGGAGCGGCGGGAGACAGGTGCAGTGACAACCAAGGACAGTGGCAGGGTGTAAAGGGGAAGTGATGGATTGTCAGGGTGCAGTGTCAGGTGTCAGGGGAGTAACGGGAAAGGCAGGAGTCAGCAGCAGTGACAGGAGTCAGAGAGCAGTGGTGGAGTATAAGGGGGCAGTGGCTGGGTGTCAGGGGGAGTGTAGCTCCCGGCCTGAAAGGGTTAAAAGCCAGCCCTTGGAGAGGGCTGGGGCTGGGAGCCTTAGGCTGGGCTGACTGGGAGGCAGCTTCAGCTGTGGCCATGCCCCAAACAGACCCAGCTGGCCCTATGAAAGCCAGACACATAGTCTCCTCTAGCTATAGAGGGAGATGGGCCCGGCTGCTGGGGAGCTAGAGAAAGTACCTGGAGTGGAGCAGGGCTGGGGGAAGGTTATGGGATCTGGGGACCTCTGGCCTGGAAACCCCCCAGGCTGTGGCCTAATATAAGGCCAAGGCTAGGCAGAGGCAGCAGTTCCAAACCCAACCTTGCCTGTCGTGAGTGCTTATACTGCAGTTGGCCCCAGTGAAAGGGAGCTAGTTGGTGACTGGCAATAGCCTATGACTGAGGAGAGGCAAGGATAGTGGATGGGATACAACACTATCTGTTTGTACTGTGAGACAATGAATATTCGTTTGCTATCCTGCGATAAAACCTTAGTAGAGACAAGCCTCCCCAGTTGTACCATGAGGCAGACTAGGCGTGAGTCTAGAGCTGTAAACAGTGCAAGTGCCTTGTCTCCACTAGGATTTTACAGCCAGGCAACTAGGGAGTTTTCATTACCTCACTGTAAAAACCAACCTTTTGTGTCAGCGGTGGAGCCGTCTGGTCTCCCAAGCCCTAGGCTAGTGCCCCAGGCACAGGACCAGTCTCCTCAGAGAGGAAGAGAAGCTGGTCGATTTAATGATGGCTAGAAAATGGAATCCATATTCTTTAGTAGCTTGGACATCACTGAGGAAAACATCAGCTCTCTAAAGCGTGACATCATGCTGTGGATTTGGCCTGGCTGCTGAAAGAATTTACCAAAGACAGAAATCATTGCAGATTATATTTTCCATCAGTGTTTTATTTTCCGCATTAGCTTCAGTGGTGGAGAATCTTGTTTGTTTTGTTAAATAACAGCAATTTCATAAATGTCTTACTATCCCTGCCCTACATGAACCAATATAAAACTCTGTCTAATCTCCCCATTAGCATTTTTAAAGCTCTTATCATCGTGGAATCAAAGCACCATGGAATCAAAGTAAGTGGCTTATAAACCAGACAGGCTGCCTGGAGGGAGCCAGGAAAAGCTTCTGTTTTGAATTTCGTGATGCAATGTGATTTCATTGGGCCCTACAAAGGGGCACACAACATTCTAGACACTTCACAAACTGTCCAGAAGGAGCCATGTTAATATATTTTAATTTCAAGAAGTACTCAGTTTACTCAAACTGTTCAGAGCACCTCCAAATTGCCAGTGAGTGAACCCCCAAAATGTAAAAGTGGGAGGTGTTACAAAGGGTCTCAAAATCAGTGAACTCCTGGCTGCTGCTTTAACCATGGTGAGGTCATTGATACTCCACTTGAAACCATGCTCACCTGGAGTCAAAGAGTGCGGTCCTGGCCCTGCAGTGAAACAGGCAGAGGTCTCTGGCTCTTGATTTAAAGGAAGAGATCTGTGAGCTTTCCCCAGAAATGCAAAGATCCTCATAGTGGCTGCCCTAAAGATTTTACCATCTGAGGCTTTGTCTCCATGGGGAAATTGACCAGAATAGCTATTCTGGAATGGGTCTGTGTGTGGACACTTTTCCAGAATAAAAGTCACTACTCAGAGTATTATAGGGAATAAAGTGACTTTTAGTCTGGATTAGAGTGTCCATACAGGGAGCTATTCGGGATAGTTTATTTTGCAGTAGCAATCTTGGTCAACTCACTCTCACTCACACACACACACACACACCCCCGTAGCAAAATGGTGAGTCATTTACACTAACCCACCATGGGAATAAAACTGTACAACACCAGGATGACAGTATTTTGCAGCCACTGTGCACTGGTGTGAGAAATATATTCCTGCAGGAAATTCTAATGCATCCCCATAGCTATGCAGTATCTTCCCCTCATTAAGTATTCAGCCAATTAGTCCAGTTCCATGTTCTTAGATTATTGCCCAGCATCTCCACATCCATCACACTGGCTATTTGGCTTCAGTGTCCAAAGCAAGTAGCAGAGAAAATGATTACTAACGGCTGAGTTGCAGGTCTGCTCAAGAGTGGACCACAGACTAATGTCAGAGACATTACCGTAAGGCAGCCTTGGGGAAAGTGAGGACTTGGAAAAGGGCAAGAATAGGCAGATTTAGTTTGTAGGTAACACTAAGTGGGGAGGTATCACAAACATAATGCCAAGGAATGGATTTGGGATGAGGGGAGGGAGGCTGAGTAGGGAGCCAGGCAGGAGAGCTAGAATGTAGATCCAGCTAGGAACATGCTAATTATTACAGCTGGAGAAATTAATCTGAAAAACCAATTCTCTGGGGAGGGCTGGAAAAGGAGTTTTATCAGTGACTGGACAGTCTTCATGCCGTTCATGTGGTTCTTGGTTGCAATGTACGGGGAATAACCCTGTGCACGGACTTATAGGTCGTGCCCACTCTTGCCCCATACGGTACCTGGGGGGGGGAACTCCCTTCAGTGTGACAGCACTTCTCGGGGATCCACTCTGTCTTGGGGGTTAAAACCCTCCCCCTCCTGGAACTGCATCTCTCTGAGACTTAGCATGCCTGTCTCTCGCCATGGCCCCCTCAGGGAGTCCACTCACTCTGGTCCCCTGGGGCCTCCACTCCCAGAAGGAATAATGCAACCCTGTTCTCTAGACCAGAGTGACGCTCAGCCAGCATAAAACAAGAGGATTTATTGAGCATCTGAACACAGCATAGGAAACTCTCAGGCCTGGCCTCCCCCAGCACAGCACATCTAAGTCTCTCCTCCATCCAGCTGGGCTCTGCCTGCTCTCTCTCTCCAGTCCTAAGCCCATGTGCTTTTCCAGCTGGGCATCTGATATCACTGTCCCCAAGTCCCACCTCTGTCCATTGTCTTCTATCCAGGTAAACAGGGTTGCCTGGGCCTCCTCCCCTCTCAGCCTTCTTTTGTTCCCCACTTGTAGAATCACAGGTTATCAGGGACCTCAGAAAATTATCTAGTCCAACCTGCTGGCTGCTCAAAGCAGGACCAATCCCCAGACAGATTTTTACCCCAGTTCCCCAAATGGCCCTCTCAAGGATTGAACTCACAACTCTGGGTTTAACAGATCAATGCTCAAACCACTAAGCTATCCCTGGCTGGAACTGACTGCTCAGGTCATGGGAGTCCTCTCTTCATAGACCATTGTCCTCACACTGGCTAGAACTGGCTGTGACTCCCGAGCTGGACCTCCCAGTCACCAGGTCACCAGTCGCTGAGGTAGCCATTCTCCAGGTCATTGGCTGGGGTACCAAGTTGTGTTGCTGGTCCTCTCTAACAATTCCCTCTCCCATCACCTCATTAAACCAGCAACACCCAGGAAAACTGAATCCCACCCCTCTGCATGCAAACCATTGAAAAAACCAAGAGAACCCCCCACTTTGTCACACCCTGTCCTACAGTGGCCACACATTCACCCTCTCTATAGTAAACAACACCCTTCATATCTAATCCTGTCTTTGCAGGATTAACTGCAACTCTGATGCCCCCGCACATGCCCTGCCCCCGTGCTGGGGCTGTGAGGGGACCAGTGTAGGGCCATGCACACTCATCCCACTCTGTTCCTTCCCTGGGGAAAGTCTCCTGGATGTTTGTATGCTGCCAAGAATATCACCCTTCAGCCAAGTACACCTCAGAGGGTGGCAGTGCCAGGCAAGGGGCTCCAGCTGCCCTCTCAAGCCCTAAAGAACTCTGGGGAATGAGTTCAGTTAGGATTTCACCTTCATCAAAGTTGTACATATGCTCGGTGAGGATGAAAACAACTGTGGTTTAAAACAACAATGCTGGTCCCATAGAGATAAATATCTGAATAAAGACTGGGAGTGGATGGGTCATTACAAAAACTAATTTTACCATATTAATTTTCCCCTACTGTTACTCACACCTTCTTGTCCACTGTTTGAAATGGGCCTCCTCATTACCACTACAAAAGTGATTTTTTTCCTCCTTTGGTATTCTACAGTTAATTGAATTGTCTTGTTAGACTGACCCCCCACTTGGTAAGGCAACTCCCATCTTTTCATGTACTATCTATATATATACCTGCTACCATATTTTCCACTCCATGCATCTGATGAAGTGGGTTGTAGCTCATGAAAGCTTATGCTCAAATAAATTTGTTGGTCTCTAAGGTGCCACAAGGACTCCACATTGTTTTTGCTGATAGACTAACACAGCTACCACTCTGACACCTGTTCCTATATGGCTGGCTCAGTATCCCAGATCAGCCCTCTGGTGCTCCACAACTTCTCACGACTGCTGGACTTTGCAGTCCCAGGCCCACTACCTGGTACTGATTACAGCACCAGCAACTGACTGGACAGTCTGTTCTTCTGTTAATAAAGTGCCAGCATCAGTCCCATGAGATTTCATGCAGTGAAGCCATGTGGAGGAGTTGAGGCTCAGAATTTTGGTTCCAGTATTGCACCCATCCTGCCACCCAAAGGGACAGCACAATCCCCTTCTTGCTGAAAAAGGTAGGGTTCTCTTGTCCTTCCAGGGCAGAGTCTAGTCAATGGGAGAAGATCATCAGTCACTGCAGAAGGTGTCTGTGCCCCAAAAAATGCTCAGTGCCATCTGGCAAGAGGGTAACAAGAATGGCCTCAATAATGCCATCCTTTGGTGCACTGTACTGGGGCACAGTCTGATATGTTTATTCTGGTGCACCAAAGGATCTCACGTGAGGTCTTAAATGAAAGGCAGCATACACAGGTCATTAATATAATTGGGAAATGCATGTACAGAGACTATGTAAGTGTTACATGCTATGTCTACTGAAACCAGGCTTTTAAGTCAGTATGCTGACAACAGCTGGCTCTCTCTATCAGCATGTTAATTAAGTACTGTGAATCAACACCATGGAGAGACATTTACATACACAGTCATGGGGGAGATATGAAATCAACAGGGAGGCCACACACTGGGGTTACTCTGACACTGGAGACAGACAGTGAACTTTGGGGGACAGCAGGAGAAAGCAAGAACAACACCCCTTTATCTGGCACTGGGGAAGGAAATGGGCAGTGCATTTACATCCCTGAAAACAGGATCTCAACCAGCCCTGGATGAAATATTGCAGAGAACATTGGCAGTGAGATAAATGTCCTTAGAGAGGAGGGTAACTGTTGAGTCTCTAGAAAGCATGTGCTGAGTTTGGTTTATATGTAAACATTTGCTACTATTCTCCTTACTCATTACCTCTTGTATCCTGGATAATAAACTTCTCCGTTTCACTATATGGATATCCCAGTGCTCTGGCAGTAAGCAGTGAGCTGATACTTAGTTGACTCATACAAGCTGGTGTGTGCACTGTTCCCTGGGGGATAGCAGCCCTGTTATTTCCGTTATTCAGTGGAGAAGAAGGGGAGGGACACTTCAGAAGAATACTCCAAAGGGACTAGGGGTGCTCCAACAGTCAGGGACGGCTCTAAGGATTTTGCCGCCCCAAGCACGGCAGGCAGGCTGCCTCCGGTGGTTTGCCTGTGGGAGGTCTGCCGAAGCCACGGGACCAGCCGAAGGCAGCCTGCCTGCCGCCCTAGTGGCACCGACAGAGTGCCCCTCGCGGCTTGCTGCCCCAAGCATGCACTTGGCGTGCTGGGGCCTGGAGCTGCCCCTGCCAACAGTTAACCTGTGTGCAAAGTAAGGGCTGCCATAGCCCAAGGGAGAGTGCTGGGGTGGCTGACAGACTGATGTTGTCAGCACAAGCAAGTCTTCCTCATACTGGCGACATGGGGTTGCAAGGTGACTCTTATTCCTGGGTCCCCAGAGATCTGTCACAGGGTCCCTCTCACTGTGTGAATAGTCCCGCTCCAGGCTGGCCCCAGCTTGAGGGTTTATAGTCAGGCTCAACACAAAGCCATTCATTATTGAATTTAGTGAGGTCCCAAGAGGACCTAGCATCTGCTTGAGGGGGAATGGGGTGGACATAATGTTCCTGGACTTCAGCAAGACTATTGACACAGTCCCATGTGACATTAGAATCATAGAATATCAGAGTTGGAAGGGACCTCAGGAACTCATCTAGTCCAACCCTTTGCTTAGGGCAGGACCAATCCCCAGACAGATTTTCACCCCAGATCCATAAATGGCCCCCTCAAGAGTGAACTCACAACCCTGGGTTTAGCAGGCCAAGGCTCAAACCACTGAGCTATCACTCCCATTCTGATAAGGAAGCTGGAGAAATGCAGGTTTGACAGAGCTACCATTAAGTGGGTGCAGAATTGGTTAAACAACCACAAACAACAAGTAACTATTAATGGAATTATGTCAGATTGGATGGAGGTCTCGAGTGGGGTTACACAGGGATCTGTTCTGGGGCCCAGGGCCAGCTCTACTGTTTTTGCCATCCCAAGCAGCGTGTCAAATTGCCACCGCGGACAGCAGGGGCAGTCCATGTGCCATCAGGGCGGCTCGCGTGTTTCTGCGGCAGCAGCAATTCTGCAGCAGCTTCTATGTTCAGCTGTCCATGGTGGCGCAGCTTCTGTCTTCTGGCTGAAGACAGAAGCTGCCACCGAATTGCCGCCACCACGGAAATGCACGTGCTGCCCTAACGATTGCCCAGGCCATCCGGGGTGGCAATTCGGAGAGCTGCTTTGGGGCAAAAATACACAGACTGCCACCCTTTGATGTTTGCCACCCCAAGCATCTGCTTGGAATGCTGGTGCCTGAAGCCAGCTCTGCTGGGGCCGATTTTGTTTAACACCTTTATCAATGATCTGGATGTAGGACTAGAGAGCATACTGATCACATTTGAAGATGACACAAAGCTGATGGGAGGTTGCCAACATTTTGGAGGATAGAGCTAAAATTCAGAGGGATCTTTATAAATTGAAGAACTGAGCTGGAGACAACAAAATTAAATGCAACAAAGACAAATGTAAGGTGCTACACAAGGGGAGAAAAAACAAATGTACAAATACAGAATGGTGGATAAGTGACTTGGCTTGGCAGCACACTGCTAAGGAGGATTTGGGAGTTGTGGTGGATCACAGCCTCAACATGAGTGAAAAATGTGATGCTACTGTAAAAAAAAAGCAAATACAATTTTAGGTTGCATTAGCAGAGGCATAACATGCAAGTCATGGGAGGTGATAGTACTGCTCTATTCAGTGCTGGTTAGGCCTCAGCTGGAGTACTGTGTCTACTCTTGGTCACCAATATATAGAAAGGACGTAGAGAAACTGGAAAGGAGCCAGAGATGAATGAAGAAGATGATCAAAGAGATGGACCCATTTCTGATGTGCTGCCTTTAGTGAATCATAGACTCATAGAAGGGGGTTGGTGGGGGTGGGGTTCTGGAATGGTGGTTGGGGAGAGGGTCTCAGGATGATGGTGAGGGGACAAGGAGCAGGATGGGTCAGGGATTCTGAGGGGGGCAGTTGTGGGGCAGGAAGTGGATGGGGGTCAGAGAGGGGGCAGGGCCAGGCTGTTTGGGGAAGCACAGCCTTCCCTACCCTAAATCTCATTCAGCAGTTTGAGGCTTGCAGACAGTTATTTAACACAAAGAGCCAAGCTGTCATCTTTTCCATGGGGGAGAGATCACATGAGAAGAGCAATATCCTACACCACCAATCTCCTTCCAAACCCTATCAAGGGAGACCACCCCCCCTGTATTCCTTGAGGCTCCAGAGGGGTTAATTCAGTGATTCTCAAACTTTTGTACTGGCGATCCCTTTCACATAGAAAACTTCTGTGTGTGACCCCTCCCTTATAAATTAAAAACACTTTTTTGTATATTTAACACTATTATAAATGCTAGAGGCAAAGCGGGATTTGAGGTGGAGGCTGACAACTCATGACACCCAGTAATAACCTCGTGACCTCCAGAGGGGTCCCGACCCCCAGTTTGAGAACTCCCAGGTTAATTTAATTTTAGCACCCTGTGTCCATTCACATGTACGTGCTATTTTGAGCATTTCAGTTTTCACAACATAGGCTCATCCCAGATTCTGGAACAAGCTCAAAATGCTCAGTTCATGGACTATGTACATAAGCTATACTAAAGACGAACCCAAGTAACCATCTCCAGTTTGTGAGGGGCCCAGTGGAGTCAGTCTCTAGGAAACAGATACATTCATGGAGGTTAAGTCAATTAATCGCTATTATCCAGGATGGGTAAGGAATGGTGTCCCTAGCCTCTGTTTGTTGGAGGGTGGAGATGGATGGTAGGAGAGAGATCACTTGATCATTACCTGTTAGGTTCACTCCCTTTGGGGTACTTGGCATTGGCCACTGTCAGTAGACAGGATACTGGGCTGAGTGGACCTTTGGTTTGACCCAGTATGGCTGTTCTTATGTTCTAATCTAAATGAACCCAAAGTTATGGAAACAGATATGAGTCAAGGAAGCCAGCAGAGTATCAGAAACCTGGAAAAATCTCTAACTGGATGGGCTCAGGCATTTGGTCACAAGCTGAGATGGTTCAAAACTTTTGGATTTTTTTTAAGCAGAATTTTTTTATTGTTTCTTTAAACAAACACAGCAAGCAGCAAATATTTGGCCACACACTTCTGAAACCCCAAACCATGTTCAGGTTTTGGCAGACTAATTTCAGCTTTTCAATTTAAAAAAACACAACAAATCTTGAAGGAAAGCAGACATTGTCCGTGATTTTTTTTCTGCTTTTTAAAAACTCCTAGTTTTTGATCCAAAAAAAGTTTTGATGGAAAATATTTGTCCAACCCTTTTAATGAGCTTTAGTGCCTTTCAGCACTAGCTGATGCTGAGAACCAGTGATACCTTGTAAAGGGACTCGAAAAGAAGTTTTCTCAAAACTGGGTTTGTGCCGAGATGCGGAATGTTTTTAAATGTTTATTTTTCCCAGGGCTGCCTGGGGGTGAGAGGGCAGGTGAGGCAATTTGCCTCTGGCCAGGGGCCCCATGAGAATATAGTATTCTATAGTATTGCAACTTTTTTTATGGAAGGGGTCACTGAAATTGCTTTGCACCAGGCCCCCTGAATCCTCTGGGCTGCCCTGGGTCATCTAGTCCAACCCTCTGCTCAAAGTAGGATCAACCCCAACTAAATCATTCCAGCCAGGGCTTTGTCAAGGTGGGCGTTAAAAATCTCTAAGGCTAGAGATTCCACCACCTCCCTAGGTAACCCATTCCAGTGCTTCACCACCCTCCTAATGAAATAGTTTTTCCTAATATCCAACTTAGAGCTCCCCCACTGCAACTTGAGACCATTGCTCCTTGTTCTGTCATCTGCCACTACTGAGAATGGCCTAGCTCCATCCTCTTTGGAACCCCCCTTCAGGTAGCTGAAGGTTGCTTTCAGATCTCCACCCACCCACCCCGGCCTTCTCTTCTGCAGACTAAATAAGCCCAGTTCCCTCAGCCTCTCCTCTTAAGTCATGTTCCCCAGCCCCCTAATCATTTTTGTTGCCTTCCTCTGGACTCGCTCCCGTTTGCACACATCCCTTCTGTAGTGGGAGGCCCAACACTGGACACGATACTCCAGATGTAGCCTCACCAGTGCCGAATAGAAGGGAAGGGAATAATCACTTCGCTTGATCTGCTGGCAATACTCCTACTAATGCAGCCCAATATGCTGTTAGCCTTCTTGGCAACAAGGGCATACTGTTGACTCATATCCAGCTTCTCGTCCACTGTAATCCCCAGGTCCTTTTCTACAGAACTGCTGGTTAGCCAGTCGGTTCCAAGTCTGTAGCAGTCTTTGGTTCTAAGTGCAGGACTGCATTTGTCCTTGATGAACGAAGAATGGGGTGGAGATGTATGTAAATTGCTTGTTGGAATTTCTTCTTCCCTTAACCTCTGCCCACTTGCCTGTCTGTCCTTCCATCATGAGCTCTGGGAATGTTCCTCTCTCTCCTCTTTCATGAGTGTTTGGAAGGGGCCTAGAATATAGTGGGTGGTACTGTAAATATGACTACCACCACCAGTAATAAAATAGATATATTGCAAGTCACCATTACACTCTCAGCCTGAAGGCTGACTCCATGTTTGTTTAATACTGAACGTTTCACCAGACGAATGTAACAGTCTCGTTGTTTTTGCAATTAGTTTGGGAGAAAGTATAGGCCAACATATAAAAGATTCACTTTCCATGGCAGCAAGTCTTCTGAGAGCTGAACTGGGAGCTTTTCCTAGCTTGCAAGCACTGGACTAGGCCCTGTCTTAGACATCATTTGCTGTTTAAGATATTGTTTCCAAGCTTATGTTCAAAGCAGTTTCCCAGGCTGAATTCAGGGGAGTTTCTTTACTGCAGTTTTGCTCTGTGGTTTCTCCAAGCTTGTGCACATCCTCTTGCTGCTCACTCCAGAAATTAGTGTTTCAAAGATTCCCCATGACCCATATGAGAGGTTGTAATTCATAATATACAGCACTACATTTGTAGGCGTCATTCATTTTCACAGGCATAGAGTTTGTAAAAGCTAAAATGAAGCTTCATCTTTAAACTGTCATTTAATGCAGCTACCACAAATGTTAAAAGAAAAGGTTAAATATTTTAAATGAAAGCCACTGAGCTACCTGGAATAATCTTAGTTATATTTCAGGGTACAATTCCCAGGGTAAATTTATGACATCTGCTTGGAACATTTTGGAGAGATTGATACAGCAGCATTTTTCATTTCCATTAGAAAAATCAATGCAATTAAAATCCACAGTTTAGATTCCAGGTTTGAAAGGAAACATGTTATTTCCACAGTGTGAACATTCTACCAGTTTTTATAGACATCCTTGCAGGGCCTCTGGAAGCTCAGTACTGAAGCAGCCTGGTTGTTGTTGAAAGCTGCAGGCTTTAAAGACAGGGAGACCAAGGGGAAGGGACTTACTAATGGAGCCGCACACTCTGCCAAATCATCATCTCCACCCACAGTGGGAGGCAGGGATCAACCAAGAGCTTGCAGCAGGGGTGTGTCATAGATACAGCATTACTCTCTCTTTCCTATACCCAGCAGACTCCCCTCCCTGTGGATCTAGAACGAGGCCTAAAGAGGGAGTGTGTGTGTGGGAGAGGGGGCATGGGCACTCTCTCTGCACTGCAGCCCAGAAACCTGCAGGGATTCTTCACCACAGTTGGGAGGACTGTAGTCAGTGTTACAGCCCCTTGGCACTCTGAAGCCCCCTCCTACTGGGATAGTGCCTGGAGTCATGGCACCAATGCTGCAATGGAGGACATGAGTGCACTAATGCACAGGGGTGCACTGGCACCTTTGTGTGACTGCTCAGTGGGCCGGTGCCTGGCATAGTCCAATTCAGAGATTATGTGGTGTAGAGGGCAGGATGCCAGCTCTCTGCACCACAGCACAACACGGCTGGGCACAACATGAGGAAACTCCAGCAGAAGCATTGCTTGCACAGCTTGACTATCAAATTATCCTCCTACTTGGGTATCACGTCGACACAGCAACGCTCTCCTGACAGGCTCACGCACATGCAGCACAGGGCAGGTAGCCCCACGCCTGAGTGAACATACTGCTGGGAAGTGGAGGAGGGAGCCATGGCATCGGCTAAAGCTCTGTGACTCTGGGGTGTCCCTAGCCTCAAAGTCAGTTAGAAGCAGGGCCGGCTCCAGGCCACAGCTCGCCAAGTGTGTGCTTGGGGAGGCATGCTGCGGGGGGTGCTCTGCCAGTTGCCGGAAGGGCGGCATGCAGCTCCTGTGGACCTGCCACAGGTGTCCCTGCGGAGGGTCCGCTGGTCCCGCGGCTCCGGTGGAACATCCACAGGTGGTCCACCAGAGCCATGGGATCAGCAGACCCTCCGCAGCCATGTCTGCAGGAGATCCACTGGATCTGCGGGATCGGCAAGCGGCAGAGCGCCCCCCACGGCATGCCACCGTGCTTGGGACGGCAAAATTGCTAGAGCTGGCCCTAGTCAGAAGGCCATCTACCAGCTTAAACTGTACCCCAAGGGACCCTCTGCCAGCTGAGGATCAGCATAGCAGAGTGGGATTTAACCACACCTTCTCCCTGCCCCTCCCCCCACACCTCCCACACCTGGCTTTATGCTCTCCCTGTGAGTGTTTTCAGCTGGCACCTCCAGCAGGCACCCACTCTGATGCTGTGCCTGGATAGTGCTGGGATGTAGAAGAGAATTTGTTCTGTAGCTACAGTGTGTTCGAAGGTTCCTGAAACACTCATCTGCCCTGTCCCACTAGGGGCTGCTGGGAGCAGGAGCTTTTCAGCAATGGCCAAACAGGAGACATCACATTGTGGTATGGTCTAGCCCTTCTCTCTGGTGTCTGGTTTATCTGCTCTTATTGTGAGCTCTTTGAGATAGGGACTGTCTGCTGCTCTGTGTGTGTGCAGCACCTAGCACCGTACAACAAGGCCTTGTTCTTAGTTAGTCCCTAGGCACGACTGTAGGAAACAGGACTGGTTGAGTGAAGTGCAGTTTAACACTCAATTCCGGTGGAGCATCCACAGGTGGTCCACCAGAGCCACGGGATCAGTAGACCCTCCGCAGCCACGTCTGCAGGAGATCCACTGGATCTGCGGGATCGGCGAGCGGCAGAGCGCCCCCCACTGCATGCCGCTGTGCACAAATACAGACAGATATCATCTTCCTTTCCAAATGCAAACGGATGGACATCATACCAAATGGACTAAAGGTAAAAAATCCACTGCTATCCACATACTACACAGACCACAGTGAGAGATTATGCCATACTCTATCAAAGAAACTGAGGAACCACCTGATCAGCATCCTATACAGCAAACAGGAAAACATCAAAAAAGAGCTCTCCAACCTGGAGACTCTCATTAATAACCAAACTTCTATACAAACGGACTTCACTAGAATAAGACAGGAGATCTACATTACTCACTTCACCTCTCTACAAAGGAAAAAGGACTGTAAGCTGTCTAAACTCCTACCTGCAACATGGGGCCACAACCGTGGTACCCCTAACCCACCCAGCAATATCGTCAATCTATCCAACTATACACTCAGCCCAGAAGAAAAGTCTGTCCTATCTCGGGGACTCTCTTTCTGCCCTGCCAACCCCACCAACATGATACAGTTCTGTGGCGATCTGGAAGCCTACTTTCGCCGTCTCCGACTCAAATACTTCCAGGACAACACTGAACAGTGCACTGATACACAGGTGCCCTTCCACCAACAGCACAAGAAGAAGAACTCCACATGGACTCCTCCTGAGGGTCGAAATGACAGTCTGGACCTATACATTGAATGCTTCCACCGGCGTGCACAGGCAGAAATCGTGGAACAACAACATCGCTTGCCTCACAACCTAAGTCGTGCAGAACGCAATGCCATCCACAGCCTCAGAAACCACACTGACATTATCATCAGAGGCTGATAAAGGAGGTGCCGTTGTCATCATAAACAGGTCTGACTACCAAAAGGAGGCCGCCAGACAACTCTCCAATACCAAATTCTACAGGCCACTTCCCTCAGATCCCACTGAAGAATACACTAAGAAACTACAGCATCTACTCAGGACACTCCCTACACTAACACCAGAAGAAATCAACATACCCCTAGAGCCCCGACCAGGGCTATTCTATCTACTACCCAAGATCCACAAACCCGGAAATCCTGGACACCCCATCATCTCGGGCATTGGCACTCTCACTGAAGGACTGTCTGGATATATGGACTCTCTACTCAGACCCTATGCCACCAGCACTCCCAGCTATCTCCGTGACACCACTGATTTCCTGAGGAAACTACAATGCATTGGTCACCTCCCAGAAAACACCATCATAGCCACCATGGATGTAGAGGCTCTCTACACAAACATCCCCCACACAGATGGAATACAAGCTGTCAGGAACACTATCCCTGATGATGCCACAGCACAACTGGCTGCTGAGCTCTGTGCCTTTATACTTACACACAACTATTTCAAATTTGATGACAATATATATCTCCAGATCAGTGGCACTGCTATGGGCACCCGCATGGCCCACAATATGCCAATATCTTTATGGCCGACCTGGAACAACGCTTCCTCAGCTCTCGTCCACTCACACCCCTTCTCTACCTACGCTACATTGATGACATCTTCATCATCTGGACCCATGGGAAGGAGACTCTGGAAAAATTCCACCACGATTTCAACAGCTTCCACCCCACCATCAACCTCAGCCTGGACCAATCAACACAGGAGGTCTACTTTCTTGACATCACAGTGCAAATAAGTGATGGTCACATTAACACCACCCTATATCGAAAACCTACTGACCGCTATGCCTACCTTCATGCCTCCAGCTTCCATCCCGGACACATCACATGATCCATTGTCTACAGCCAAGCACTGAGGTACAACCGCATCTGCTCTAACCCCTCAGACAGAGACCAACACCTACAAAATCTCCACCAAGCATTCTCAAAACTACAATACCCGCACGAGGAAATAAAGAAACAGATCAACAGAGCCAGATGTGTACCCAGAAGCCTCCTAATGCAAGACAAACTCAAGAAAGAAACCAACAGGACTCCACTGGCCATCACATACAGCCCCCAGCTAAAACCCCTCCAACGCATCATCAAGGATCTACAACCCATCCTGGACAATGATCCCACACTTTCACAGGCCTTGGGTGGCAGGCCAGTCCTTGCCCACAGACAACCTGCCAACCTGAAACATATTCTCACCAGTAACTGCACACCGCACCATAATAACTCTAGCTCAGGAACCAATCCATGCAACAAACCTTGATGCCAACTCTGCCCACATATCTACACCAGTGACACCATCACAGGACCTAACCAGATCAGCCACACCATCACTGGTTCATTCACCTGCACATCCACCAATGTAATATATGCCATCATATGCCAGCAATGCCCCTCTGCTATGTACATCGGCCAAACTGGACAGTCTCTACGGAAAAGGATAAATGGACACAAATCAGACATTAGGAATGGCAATACACAAAAACCTGTAGGAGAGCACTTCAACCTCTCTGGCCACACTATAGGAGACCTTAAGGTGGCCATCCTGCAGCAAAAAAACTTCAGGACTAGACTTCAAAGAGAAACTGCTGAGCTTCAGTTCATCTGAAAATTTGACACCATCAGCTCAGGATTGAACAAAGACTGTGAATGGCTTGCCAACTACAGAACCAGTTTCTCCTCTCTTGGTTTTCACACCTCAACTGCTAGAACAGGGCCTCATCCTCCCTGATTGAACTGACCTCGTTATCTCTAGCTTGCTTGCTAGCATATATATACCTGCCCCTGGAAATTTCCACTACATGCATCTGAGGAAGTGGGTATTTACCCACGAAAGCTCATGCTCCAAAACGTCTGTTAGTCTATAAGGTGCCACAGGATTCTTTGCTGCTTTTACAGATCCAGACTAACATGGCTACCCCTCTGATACTTGACTCAATTCAATGACATTTCTCTGTGACAGGAGATGGATCACTTGATGATTGCCTGTTCTATTTATTCCCTCTGAAGCACTGGCATTGGTCACTGTCAGAAGACAGGATACTGGGCTAGATGGACCTTTGGTCTGATCCAGTATGGCCATTCTTATATTCTTATGCCTATAACCTGATAACTTTTCACCACCATAGCCAAACAATGCTAGAATGCCAGGGAGTGTTCTAGGCATCAGTGGGCAGAGCCGTATGGATTTTGGTGAAAATTAGAAAAACCAAAAGGGGGAAATAGGGGACACACGGAGCCCTTGGTTATCTGGTTAACAGAGCCAACATCTGCAGCCATCTCAGTAACTGTCTATGGCAGCATTTCTCAAACTGGGGGTCCCAACCCAAAAAGGGTTTGCAAGATTATTGTAGCATGGACCATGAGAGCTACAATACATCATATCATGCCACGTAACTTCTGTGCTTTTGCTGGCAGCAGCACTGCCTTCAGAGCTGCATGGCCTAACAGCAAAAGTGGAAAACAATTTAAGGGTCTGTCTCAGTTCCCTGGAGCTGTGATTTTTAAAAAGTTGTGTGCTTCAAAACACAGCACCCCTCGCATTAAGGGTCAAGATACTTGTTTGTACATAGTTGTGTATAAAGCCACAATCCTTGAACAATGTTATGATTATTGTCATAAACACTGGAAAAGGCTTCCAATTCCCCAGACTGTGTCCTGTTGTCAATTTTTTTTTTCAGAAAACATGTTTCTTAAATGTCCACCTATTTATTTCTGAAAATTATTGCTTTACACTTTTTGAAAGGCTTCAGCACCTCTGACTGCAGTGATAGTGATTACATGCTTCATTTAGCTCTCCTATCAGTATGTACAGTAATTTGGTATCACTTTTGGGCAGGAGTGGCATCACAGCCTGAAATATTTGCAAAGGAGGGCCCAGCAAAAAATGTTTGAGAACCCCTGATCAATAGCTCAGAGAACTGGTTGAGGCAGCTAATAACAGCAACCCCATCTCAGCTCTGCCCACCAACCCAATGGAATTTAAAACGTTGAAAGGCTGAAAGACTCCTCCGAGACAGAGAAGAGGGCACAGTGGGACCCTGGCACGGGGGGAAAGGGCATTGAGGACAGAAAGAACCCAGGGCCTGAGGAGAGAACTGGGGACAATGGTATGGGAGAAAGATGGGGATGGAGGGCCTGGGCGGAATGGGGACATGAGGACACTCAGGAGGCAACCACATAGTGAGCAGAAGCATGCAGCAGCAAGATTCAGCCTGGGGAGGGGAATGGGCCTGAGACCCTGAGCTCTGTCCCGAGCCCAAACAGCCACACAGCTGTGTTTGGTGTCATATCATAAACCGCACCAGGCAGAATCCGTTGACCTGGGCGCTGAGAGTCACTGGCCTGGTGTGCTGCTCACTGCGCACATACCCCCACAGAGCTCCTGGTATGTGACAAAGGAGTGAATGGGGGCAGATAGAGCCCCTGGCATGGTAGGGAGGGGGAAGGGGACATATAGAGCCATGGCATGGGTTGGGGGGCACTGCAGGGAGCTTGTGAGGGGGAGCGGAGGGATTCAAGGAGCCCCAGTGTGTGCAATGTGCTCGGCTAGCAGAAGCAACAAAGTGTGCAATCCTGTAGTTAAAAATACTAGTGAGGCATGGTATAATGGGGGGCTCATTCCACACTTGCCCTGAAGGGTTAATGTAGGCAAAGAAGGTGGGCATTTAACCAGGCAGGCCACAGCTGGGAGGAACTCCCAGTGGCTGAAGTAACTCCCTGATTGAATAACATGGGAGCCCAGCTGAGGAGAATGAGCTGAGCTGGGTTCATAAGTTCAAGAAGCTGTCAGAGAGGGGGTACAGGGAAGCAGTCTGCAGTCACTCCCTGAGAAAAGGGAGCTGTGTTTGGGGGCTGCACAGCCAAACAGCCTACAGTCACGTCTGGGGAGGAGGGAGTTTTAGGGCTGGCAAACCCAGACAAGGGAGGGAGCCTGAAAGTACGGAAAGGCTCAGGGAAGAGGCAGCAAGGTGCAGAATGGAGCAGACCTGGGCTACTGATTAGAGGGTCCTTGAGCTGGAATCTGGAGTAGAGAGTGGGCCTGGGTTCCCCTGCCAGTCCCTGGGGTATGTGGCACCACTTGGGCAGTGAAGACACAAACTGCCTGAGTTCATTCGTAAGAAGAGACTTTGATGCCCCAGAAGGGGAGGACACATGTGACTAGGCCAAAGGGCTGGGCCACGAACACAGAGCATCTTGTCTCATTGAGAGCCAGAAAGAGAAGGCAGGACATGTAGCGAGACATGGAAAGGTGACATTGGACCTGGAATCAGCTAATCCCCAGAGCCACCAAGAGCAGGCATGCTAGCGGTGAGCAGATCCCATGACATATGGCGTGAGGTTGGGGGCCTTGCTGAATTGCTGTGACTGTCTGATCTAGGACAAAACATTGTCAATTTTGCTGGTTCAGCCAGACCTGAGCTAAATATCTCAAACCATGTATTGCAAAGAGCTAGTGTGAGCATCCTGTGCAGAGCAAGCAATGAAGCTGACAAAGGTTCATGTGATTATTAGTTGCAGTGATAAAGGGAAAGTGAGACCTGATTTACACTAGGAAATTAGATCAGTATAACCATGTCACTCAGGGACGTGAAAAATCCACAGTCCTGAGCAATACAGTTAAACTGACGTAAACCTTGCTACAGTTTTTTAAGTGAGACACCCAAAGAGACATGTGATGCCAATTCAAAACTGCATTCAACCCCCAAGTTTGCTTACCATCATCCTGGAACTTCCACTGGCAGAATTCAGCATGTCTGCGGGGAGGAAGGGCCGCTACATAATAAATCACAAGTCACGCTTTGTGGGCTAAACACTCAGCTTGATAGCATTGCTCTGTCTATCTGTCTGAGATGCGAAAGCTTTTGAAGACTATATACAATCAATTCCAAAATGTCCAGGAACATTCTAGGCCTGCATCAGAAGAACCCTGTTGGTTTTGATGACAGTCAGAAAACTGGCAAAGCTGATTTCCACACAGCACCCACCTAGTGCCACTGGCAGAGGCCAGCATGAGAAGTAACTATGCCAGTCATCACGCCCCTGCCAGTTTCCATTGGTTGAACTGAGTCAGCAAATGAAAGTGCAAGTCAGGACTGGGAAACTTTGACAGAGTTGGGGTTGGAGGGTTCAAGACAGGAAGAGTGAGGCATGCTTCAGATTAGGAGCTGAATAGCAGCAAGGGTGAAGATTTGCCCTGTGGATCCCTCCACACTATGCCTGGCCCAGGCCAAATCATTTAGCTTTATGCACTCAAAACTGTATGACTTCATCTAAACAATGCCCTTTATCATATTTGTTGCTTTTCTCTGGATTTTCTCTAATTTCTCCAATCCTTTTCTTTCCTAAAATGTGGCACCCAGAACTGGACACAAAACTTCAGTTGAGACCTAATCAGCATGGAGTAGAGTGGAAGAATTACTTCTTTTGTCTTGCTTACAACACTCCTGCTAATACATACCAGAATTATGTTTGCTTTATTTGCAATAACGTTACACTGTAAAAGCGGCAAAGAGTTCTGTGGCACCTTATAGACTAACAAAAGTATTGGAGCATGGGCTTTCGTGGGTGAATACGCACTTCATTGGATGCTTGTCAGCAAAGCTCCAATATGTTTGTTAGTCTATAAGGTGCTACAGAACTCTTTGCTGCTTTTACAGATCCAGACTAACATGGCTGTCCCTCTGAAATGTTACACTGTTAACTCAAATGCAACTTGTGATCCACTATGACCTGCAGATTCCTTTCTGGGGTACTCCTTGGGCAATCATCCCCCTTCCCCCATTTTATATGTGTGCAAAAGATTGTTCCCTCCAGTCATAAATTAACCTCTTGTACCTGTGAAGAGGTTCACATCGCCTAGTTGACACCTGACCAGAGGAACCAATGGGGGGACAAGATGTTTTCAAAGAGGGAGGAGGGAAATCAGTCTTTGTCTGTTCAGAAAAGTTTGTGCCGCAGTGAAGGATCCAGAAATCAGCCATCTAACATTTCTTAAAAGTAGTAAGTGTTTAGAGAAGGAATGTATTAGATTATGTTTATTTTCTTTTGTGACCTTGTTTTTGCATAAGAGGGAGAACCAAATTGGGTTTCTTTTGTGTAACTTTAAGTTTTTGCCCAGAGGGACATCCTCTGTGTTTTGAATCTGTTGTCTGTGAGAGTAGCTTGCATGCTAATCTCACAGAAGTATTACTTTTACCCTTTTTCTTTAATTAAAATTCATCTGTTAAGAACCTTATTGATTTTTTTCTTGTTTTAAGATCCAAGGTTTTTTTGGATCTGGGCTCACCAGGAATTGGTGGGAGGTGAATCAGTCTCAGTTCTGCCAGGAAAAGAGGGATAAAGACTGGGGAAATATTTGGGGGGAAGACAGAGTTTCCAAATGACTCTCCCATAAACGTTTATTTAAACTATTTGGTGGTGGCAGCTACAAGATCTAAACTGGTAAATAAGCTTAGGGGTTATCTAATGCAGGTCCTCACATCTGTACCCTAAAGTTCAGAGTGTGGTGACACCTTGACACCTCCAAAATGGAGTACTTTGCATTTCTCCTTATTTGTCCTATTTAGTTCAGATGATTTCTTCAGTTTATCCAGATCATTTTGGATTTTAATCCTATTCTCCACAGTGGAACTGCTCCCAGCCTGGTATCATTTGAAAAATTTTTAAGTGTTCTCTCTATGCCATTACCTAAATCACTGACGAAGATATTGAACAGAACGAGACCCAGAACTAATCCACTCGATATGCCTTTCCAGCTTGGCTGTGAACAACTGATATCTACTCTCTGGAAACAGTTTTCTAACCAATTATGCACCCACCTTATAGTAACTCCATCTAGGTTATATTTCCCTAGTTTGTTTATGAGAAGGTCTTGTGAGACAGTATCAAAAGCATTACTAAAGTCAAGATGTACCACATCTACTGCTTCCCCGCATCCACAAGACTTGTTAACCTATTAGGTTGGTTTGACATGATTTGTTCTTGACAAATCCATGTTGACTTTTATTTCTCATTTTATTATCTTTTAGGTATTTGCAAATTGATTGCTCCATTATTGTTCCAGGTGCTGAAGTTAAGCTGACTAGTCTGTAATTCTCTGGGTTGTCCTTATTTTTCTTTTTAAGATTGGCACTATATTTTCCATTTTCCAGTCCTCTGGAATCTCTCTCATCTTCCATGACTTTTCTAATATAATCACTAATGGCTCAGATATCTCCTCAGTCAGCTCCATGAGTATTCTCAGGTATATTTCATCAGGCCCTGGTGATTTAGACTCATAGATTCATAGACTCTAAGACTGGAAGGGACCTTGAGAGGTCATCGATTCCAGTCCCCCAGGGCCCCCCAGAGGATTCCGGGGGCCTGGGGCCGTCAGCGGCAGGTGGCTCTAGTGGGTCCGCTGGTCCCACGGCTCCGGTGGAGCATCCGCAGGCGTGCCTGCGGGAGGTCTACCGGAGCCATGCGACTGGCAAGCGGCAGGGTGCCCCCTGCAGGGCGAAATGTCTAGAGCTGGCCCTGTTTGGCGGCGGGGGGCCCCCGCTGCGGGTCTTCGGGGCACTTCGGCAGTGGGTCCCAGAACGGAAGGGCCCCCCGCTGCCGAATTACAGCCGAAGACTGGGTTGCACTTCAGAGGCAGGTCCCGCTTCGGCAGTAATTCACTAGTGGGGAGTCCTTCCGCCTTGGAGCGGAAGGACCCCCCCGCCGGCAAAGACCGGGAGCGGAAGAAGCTCCAGGGCCCGGCCCCGCAAGAGTTTTCCAGGCCCCCTGGAGCGAGTGAAGGACCCCGCTCCAGGGGCCCTGAAAAATTCGTGGGGGGCCCCTGTGGAGCCCGGGGCCTGGGACAAATTGCCCCTCTTGTCTCCCCCTCTGGGCGGCCCTGCAGTCCCCTGCCCTCATGGCAGGACCAAATACTGTCTAAACCATCCCTAATAGACATTTATCTAACCTACTCTTAAATATCTCCAGAGATGGAGATTCCACAACCTCCCTAGGTAATTTATTCCAGCGTTTAACCACCCTGACAGTGAGGAACTTTTTCCTAATGTCCAACCTAAATCTCCCTTGCTGCAGTTTAAGCCCATTGCTTCTTGTTCTATCATTAGAGGCTAAGGTGAACAAGTTTTCTCCCTCCTCCTGATGACACCCTTTTAGATATCTGAAAACTGCTATCATGTCCCCTCTCAGTCTCCTCTTTTTCCAAACTAAACAAACCCAATTCTTTCAGCCTTCCTTCGTAGGTCATGTTCTCAAGACCTTTAATCATTCTTGTTGCTCTTCTCTGGACCCTCTCCAATTTCTCCACATCTTTCTTGAAATGCGATGTCCAGAACTGGACACAATGCTCCAGATGAGGCCTAACCAGCGTAGAGTAGAGCGGAAGAATGACTTCTCGTGTCTTGCTCACATCACACCTGTTAATGCATCCCAGAATCACGTTTGCTTTCTTTGCAACAGCATCACACTGTTGACTCATATTTAGCTTGTGGTCCACTATAACCCCTAGATCCCTTTCTGCCGTACTCCTTCCTAGACAGCCTCTTCCCATTCTGTATGTGTGAAACTGATTGTTCCTTCTTAAATGAAGCACTTTGCATATGTCTTTATTAAACTTCATCCGGTTTACCTCATTTGAAGACTTTTAACTTGTCTTAGTAATTTTTTAACTTGTTCTTTCCCTATCTTAGCCTTTGATCCTATCTAATTTTCACTGGCATTCACTAGGTTAGATATCCAGTTGCTACTGACCTTTTTGGTGGATACTGAAACAAAAAAGGCATTTAGCACTTCTGCCTTTTCCACATTTGCTGTTATTGTTTCTCCCTCCCCCCACCCATTGAGTAATAGGCCTACCTTATCTTTGGTCTTGCTCTTGCTTCTAATGTATTTGTAGAATGTTTTCTTTTTATCCTTTATGTCTCTAGCTATTTTAATCTCATTTTGGGTCTTAGACTTTCTAATGTTGTCCCTAAATACTTGTGTTATTTTTTTATCCTTTGTAATTTGACCTAAATTCCACTTTTTGTAGGACTTTCTTCTGAGTTTCAGATGATGGAAGATCTCTCTGTTAAGCCAGAGTGGTCTCTTGCCATACTTCCTGTCTTTCCTATGCAGTGGGATAGTTTGCTTTGTGCCCTTAATAATGTCTCTTGAACTGTTTTTCCCCTTAGCCCACGTCCACACTACAGGGTAAAATCGATTTTATTAAAATCGATTTTATAAAGCAGGCTTTATAAAATCGATTTTGCGCGTCCACACTAGGGCTACTTACATCGATGTTGAGCGTCCATGTTCCCTGGCGTCCATCTTTTCCCTGAGCGTTGCACTCTGGGTACCTATCCCACAGTTCCTGCACGGGTCCCTGCCCTTTGGAATTATGGGTTACTAGCCCAGTGCATGATGGGATCAAAGTCCCCGTCCTGGGTGGTTCTGGGTACAGCCCCCCCCCCTTCCTGTAAACGGCACACAGTCAGTTCGCGCTGTTTTTACTGGCTGCAGTGAGGGAAACGCCATTTTGCAGCAAGCATGGATCCAGGTCTGCTCTTGTCCTTGATCGCGAATGCTGTAAATAATTCACGCATTCTCGTTCTATCACTGCTGACCCATGATGCAGAAATGCAAGAGAGAATGCTTGAATGCGGGGACGACAGCGATGACGAACTGGAGAACGAGTTTTCTGACTCCCCGGGCCCCTGCACGTTGGAGCTCCTGACGGTTATGGGTGAGGTTCTACCCGTTCCGCGCCGCTTTTGGGCACGGGAAACAAGCACTGACTGGTGGGACCGCATAGTCCTGCAGGTGTGGGACGATTCGCAGTGGCTGCGGAACTTTCGCATGCGTAAGAGCACTTTCTTTGAACTTTGTGACTCGCTTTCTCCTGTCCTGAAGCGGCATAATACCAGGATGAGACCAGCCCTCACAGTGGAAAAGCGAGTGGCAATAGCCATATGGAAGCTTGCAACGCCAGACAGCTACCGGTCAGTCGGGAATCAATTTGGAGTGGGCAAATCTACTGTGGGGGCTGCTGTGCTGGAAGTATCCAAAGCAATCATTAAGCTGCTGCTTCGAAAGGTTGTGACTCTGGGAAACGTGCAGGCCATTGTGGATGGCTTTGCTGCAATGGGATTCCCTAACTGTGGGGGGGCCATAGATGGAACCCACATACCTATTTTGGCACCGGAACACCAGGGTGCCCAGTACATTAACCGCAAGGGGTACTTTTCGATGGTTCTGCAAGCCCTGGTGGATCACAAGGGACGTTTCACCAACATCCACGTGGGATGGCCAGGAAGGGTTCACGACGCACGTGTCTTCAGGAGCACTACACTGTTTAAACGGCTGCAGCAAGGGACCTACTTCCCTGATCAGAGAATAACAGTTGGAGATGTCCAAATGCCTATAGTTATCCTTGGGGACCCAGCCTACCCCTTGATGCCCTGGCTAATGAAGCCATACACAGGCAGCCTTGACAGTGCTCAGGAGTTGTTTAATTACAGGCTGAGCAAGTGCAGAATGGTGGTAGAATGTGCATTTGGCAGGCTTAAGGCGAGATGGCGAACGCTTCTTACTCGCTCAGATCTTAGCCAAACCAATATCCCCTTTGTCATTGCTGCTTGCTGTGTGCTCCACAATCTCTGTGAGAGCAAGGGGGAGGCCTTTATAGCGGGGTGGGAGACTGAGGTAAACCACCTGGCCGCTGATTATGCGCAGCCGGACACCAGGGCAATTAGAAGATCTCACCAGGATGCTGTGCGCATCAGAGAAGCACTGAAAAGTAGCTTCCTCATGGGCCAGGGTACAGTTTGAATGCTGATTTTCCTTTCAATTGATTGCTGCCCTCCCCGTCTATGCAGTGTTGCTGCTGCAAGATACTTTGCCTGCAGCATTCCTCAATTGCTTGCTTAGGTTACTTGCGAGAGCTGTCCATTGGAAAACATATAATTCTGTATTTCCCAATTATTACCTACCTCCACCATTAGCTGCTTCCGTCTGCTGCTAGGCACAGTACCTGCAACCTTCCTTAACTGCTTTTTTATTGAAAATAAAGTTACTACTATTTGTTACAAGAATTGTGTTCTTTATTTAAAATCAGACCCTTTCATCAATCAAGCATCATGCTTGTTGTTACAATACTGTGCATGAAATTTCATAACTCAGCGTTCTATGGGGGACGGAGCGAGGGAGGTTTGGAGGAAGGGGGAGGGAGGTTTGAAAGAAGAAAGTGCATCAGAGAAGACAGAAAAAGAATTCTCATGGACCAGGTTACGGTATGGCTGCTTTCTTTGTTTTCCCTTTATTACCCATATCCCCAATTGTCAAATCCTGATGCTGATAACTAGCTTCCGTGCAGCTTTCCAAAGCTGCTTGCTTTAGTTCATTACCAAACTACAGTCACACTGCCTTAATAGCATGACCTGAGAGTAAGAATAGGCAAAGGTGCCGTGGGAGAAGTTTGGATCATTAGAGGAGGGAAAAAAACAGGACACAAAGGGCTTTTCAATCTAATGAAAGCCTTCTGGTTGGAGTGTCCGCAGCAGTGGAGGGGGCTGGTGCAGAGAGCCTTCCCCCACGCGTTCTTACACGCCTGGTTCTGGAAGGTGTGGGACAGGGTGAGTACTGAGGGAGGTTATACACGGGCTGTAGGGGCATTCTGAAACCACGGAGCTCTTGCAGCATATCGCGGAGGATGTCAGTTTGATCACGAAGAAGATCCAGAGTTGCTGCTCGCCAGCGCTGATCTTCCTGCCACCTGACATCATTTTTGGCGTCCCTCCTGTCTTCGCGTTGGTCCCTCCTGTCTTCGCGTTGACTGGCAGCCTCCCTGTACTTTGCGACCAATTGTTTCCAGTCTCCCTGCTGAGCTCTCTCTGTACGGGTTACTGCCATAATTTCGGTGAACATGTCCTCACGCGTCCTCCTTTTCCTCAGTCTTCTTATGATACCCCCCCCACGTAGATGAGAAGCGAGAGGGAGGCTGGAGAAATGTGCAGCTGTGTGTGGGGGGGTGGGGTTTGGAAAGAGTGATAAAAGAATCATAAGAGACACATTTCACACAACCATGCATACAGTCTTTCTCCTCACTGACCTGTGCCTGTTACCGAACCTGGAACATTTTACTTTGCCACAAGGTCACCTTAGGATTCATTTAATACTTATTGCTTGTGGCTGAGGACAGAGAGTTCTGCTCAGACGCAGGTCAGGGGAGCACACAGACCGTGTCCGGAGAAAATGTTAAGTTAATAATGGCTAGTAATCCCTGTAGTAGATTGTCCTGGTAATCAAGCAGGTCTCCTTGCCTGCGGTTTGCTGGGTGGTTAGGGGAAGGCGAGAGCAAACCGCGGCAAAGCTACTCTCCTTCCCTGCTTTGCTCTCGCGGTCCCCGAACAAGCAGGTCTCCTTGCCTGCGGTTTGCTGGGTGGTTAGGGGAACGCGAGAGCAAACCGCGGCAAAGCTACTCTCCTTCCCTGCTTTGCTCTCGCGTTCCCCGAACAAGCAGGTCTCCTTGCCTGCGGTTTGCTGGGAGGTTAGGGGAAGGCGAGAGCAAACCGCGGCAAAGCTACTCTCCTTCCCTGCTTTGCTCTCGCGTTCCCCGAACAAGCAGGTCTCCTTGCCTGCGGTTTGCTGGGAGGTTAGGGGAAGGCGAGAGCAAACCGCGGCAAAGCTACTCTCCTTCCCTGCTTTGCTCTCGCGTTCCCCGAACAAGCAGGTCTCCTTGCCTGCGGTTTGCTGGGTGGTTAGGGGAAGGCGAGAGCAAACCGCGGCAAAGCTACTCTCCTTCCCTGCTTTGCTCTCGCGGTCCCCGAACAAGCAGGTCTCCTTGCCTGCGGTTTGCTGGGTGGTTAGGGGAAGGCGAGAGCAAACCGCGGCAAAGCTACTCTCCTTCCCTGCTTTGCTCTCGCGGTCCCCGAACAAGCAGGTCTCCTTGCCTGCGGTTTGCTGGGTGGTTAGGGGAAGGCGAGAGCAAACCGCGGCAAAGCTACTCTCCTTCCCTGCTTTGCTCTCGCGGTCCCCGAACAAGCAGGTCTCCTTGCCTGCGGTTTGCTGGGTGGTTAGGGGAAGGCGAGAGCAAACCGCGGCAAAGCTACTCTCCTTCCCTGCTTTGCTCTCGCGTTCCCCGAACAAGCAGGTCTCCTTGCCTGCGGTTTGCTGGGTGGTTAGGGGAACGCGAGAGCAAACCGCGGCAAAGCTACTCTCCTTCCCTGCTTTGCTCTCGCGTTCCCCCAACAAGCAGGATGAATCCGCCCTGTTACAATGGAGACTTTTCTAAAAACCACCTCATGGGTCACTGTTTTAGGAAAGGTTTTTAATCTACTTGGTCAGTGACTCTAAGTACAGGTAGTGATTTGAAGCACCCATTAAAAAAGGCTTACAGTAAACCGAAGCTTTTAGTAAAAAAAATTACACTCACCAGAGGACGGTCCCTCAGCTTCATTTTCTGGAGTACTGCCTTGAGATGGCTGGCAGGGAACCTCAGTAAGGGTGAGGAAAAGATCCTGGCTGTTTGGGGGGATAAAATGCTCTGTGCTCTCTGCTGGAGCCTCCTCCTCTTGGTCCTCATCATACTGATCATCGCCATCAAATAAATCTTCCGTAGTTGCAGGAATCACAACGCCCACCTCTGAATCAACAGACAAGGGGGGGTTCGTCGTTGCGCTGTTCCCCAATATTGCGTTAAGCTCGTCGTAGAACCGGCATGTTTTGGGGGCAGAGCCTGACCTGCCCTTTGCTGCTTTGGTCTTCTGATACGCCTGTCTGAGCTCTTTCACTTTCACTCGGCACTGTAACGAGTCCCTGGTATGTCCCCTCTCCCGCATGGCATTAGAAATTTTTTCAAAGGTTTTCTCATTTCGTCTGCTCGAGTGCAGTTCTGAAAGCACTGACTCTTCTCCCCATACAGCTATCAGATCGAGTAACTCCTGTGTGCTCCATGCTGGAGCTCTTTTCCTATTTTCAGGAGACTGCATTCTTCTCTCTGCTGCTGAGAGCTCCACGCTGTGCAAGCAGGAAATGGAATTTCAAACTTCCCGGGGCTTTTCCTGTTTACCTGGCCAGCAGAAGAGTACCTTTACCTGTGTAGAGCGGCCACTAGAGCACTGTGGGATACGTCCCGGAGGCCATTAACTTCGATGGCCGTCCACACTATCATAAAATCGATTTTAAAAAATCGATTTTGGGGTTACTCCTCTCGTTTTGATGGAGTTCCAAAATCGATTTTAGGGACCCTTAAAATCGATTTTATGCACTCTGTAGTGTGGACGGTTACAGCTTTAAATCGATTTAGAGCTCTTAAAATCGATTTAAAGCTCTAGTCTGGACCTGCCCTTAGAGTTGCTTCCCATGGAATCTTACCCACCAACTTCCTGAGTTGTCTAAAGTCTGCCTCCTTGAAATCCATTATCATTATTGTACTGTTTTCTCTCCTACTATTTCTCAAAATCATGAACTCTCCCATTTCATGAGCACTTTCACCTAAGCTGCCTTCCACTTCCAAATTCTCAACCAGTTCCTCCCTGTTTGTCAAAATCAAACTTAGAACAGCCTCTCCCCTAGTAGCTTTCTCCACCTTCTGAAATAAAAAAAAAATGTCTCCAATGCATTCCAAGAACTCGTTGGGTTATCTGTGCCCTACTGCATTATTTTCCCAACAGATGTCTGGGTAGTTGAAGTCCCCCATCACCACCAAGTCTTGTGCTTTGGATGATTTTGTTAGTTGTTTATAAAAAGCCTCATTCACCTCTTGTTCACGGTTAAGTGGTCTGTGGTAGACCTCTGACACTTGATGTTATTGGGCTCCCCATTTGTCCTCCTTTTAGGATCCCAGATTATTCTCTCAGTTTCATTAAGATGTCTCACAGTCCTGAGTGCTTCATGCTGCTGGAATACCTGGGGTTCAGAAATAGCTGTCAGGATCCAGGCAGTTATTGCCTTGAGCTCATATCTAATTTCTGTAACTGTCTCCCAGCACACCACCATCAAAATGCCTTCAGAAAGGGAGTACATTTCTTAATTTAAGAATCATTACTGAGAGAAATTGCATCTCTCAGTTGTCTCACAGCCTTACTAAAAAAGTCTTTTAAGACATGGAGATTTTTTATTCAAGTTGACCAGGCCTTGTTCTCATAAATTTGTCAGCAATAACTGTGGACAGTTTGGATCAATTGTCTGGATTTTTTTCTCTTTGTTTGTTTATCTTTATGAACCTTTATAATATTTCTGGTACCAATGCCCTTTTAATTAAGGCTATCTTATAGGCATATAATGGGGTATACAAACACCACACTGAGCAACAAGGGGGTCAGAAGCTGACCTGGTCTCAGCCAGCCTCACCCTGCCACACCTGGAAGAGATGCACAGAATGGAGAAGGAGTTAAAAGAAAGCAGAGCAGCTCACCTGGGGACAGGCCAGGAAAGAGAGCTGACCAGCAATTTGCAGCTCCTGAGGAAAGGGCTGAGGCAGGAATGCCAGAACAGGGAAGGACCAGGAGGCTATATCCCCATCGCTTTTAAAAGTGGAAAGGCTATGCCCTCTCACTTTTATTCTGGCTTAAGGGTGAGCGATGGGGGTAGGGAGTGGAGAGGACTGAGTGGCAGGTGGGGCTCAGGGAGTAGAGGTGGAGCTGGGGGGTGGGCCCTTGGGGGAAGAGGCAGAGTGAGGATGGGGACTGAAGGGAAGGGGAAGAGCAGAGGGCAGGGCCACAGTTTGGCCCCACCACTTCTAGGAAGCTTCCAGTGCTCTTAGGCTGAGGGAAGGCAGGCAGGATCTCTCCCATCCACAGCTCGGAGGGAAGTGAGGACTTGCTTCTGTTAGAACTCGAGAGGGAGGCATTTCCCTCACTTACACACTAACCCAGTTTGTTTGTGTTGATTCCCCATGTTTGGTTTATGAACTGGCCCTGAATGTGAGAGAGAGTGGGAGGGCTGAGACCTGGTGGGAGGGCCAAGGCACAAGAGGAAGCAGCCACCACTCCAAAAGGGAGAAAGTGACCAGGCCATGCCCAGCTTCAAAGAGGTGCCAGGCAGTGAGCTTATGCCCTCCACACTCTCCTGTCAAAGTGTGCAAACTGTGGACAATAGCAGGGTGGTAGGAAGTGGCCTAAGGAGAGCAGCCTTAAGGCCTTCCTGGGCTTCAGACCCCTTTTGTCACACTCACAGGGCCCTGGGCTGGAGCCCAGTGGAGCAAGAGGGCCTGGACTCCTCTACCAATATGCCCTCTGCAGGTCAAACAGCCTATGTCCCTAACCACTAGGCAATGCTACCCAGGAGCAATGACAATCACAACTTGGTGGGGAACATGGGCATGTTTCCCACCCCTGGAGAGAGGGGAGGACTGACAGACCCAGATGGTTAGACAACCCCAGACTAGAAGATATGACCTTGGTAGGTCAGAAAAGATGGACATAGAGCATCTACTTAAGTGGATGATGTTTTCCTGTTTGCTATATAGGATGCTGATCAGGTGGTTCCTCAGTTTCTTTGATAGTGTATCGCATAATCTCTCACTGTGGTCTGTGCAATATGTAGATAGCAATGGATTTTTCACCTTCAGTCCATTTAGTATGATGTCCATCCATTTGCATTTGAAAAGGAAGATGATATCTGTCTGTACTTGTGCAAGTTACTTCATGAGGTTGATGGATTTCCATTCCATACTGCTAAATGCAGTGTCTTGCATGGTGTCAAGTATCAGAGGGTAGCCATGTTAGTCTGGATCTGTAAAAAGCAACAAAGAGTGCTGTGGCATCTTATAGATTAACAGATGTATTGGAGCATAAGCTTTCATGGGTGAATGCCCACGTCGTCAGATGCATGTGGTGGAAATTTCCAGAGGCAGGTATAAATATGCAGCCAGAATCAATCTGGAGATAACGAGGTCAGTTCAGTCAGGGAGGATGAGGCCCTCTTCTAGCAGTTGAGGTGTGAAAACCAAGAGAGGAGAAACTGCTTTTGTAGTTGGCAAGCCATTCACAGTCTTTGTTTAATCCTGAGCTGATGGTGTCAAATTTTCAAATGAACTGAAGTTCAGCAGTTTCCTTTTGGAGTATGGTCCTGAAGTTTTTTTGCTGCAGGATGGCTAACTTTAAATCTGCTATTGTGTGTCCAGGGAGGTTGAAGTGTTCTCCTACAGGTTTTTGTATATTGCCATTCCTAATATCTGACTTGTGTCTATTTATCCTTTTACATAGGGATTGTCCAGTTTGGCCGATGTACACAGCAGAGGGGCATTGCTGGCACATGATGGCATATATTACATTGGTGGACGTGCAGGTGAATGAAGCGGTGATGTTGTGGCTGATCTGGTTATGTCCTGTGATGGTGTTACTCATGTAAATATGAGGACAGAGTTGGCATCGAGGTTTGTTGCATGGATTGGTTCCTGAGTTAGAGTTACTATGGTGTAGTGTGTGGTTGTTGGTGAGAATATGCTTAAGGTTGGTGGGTTGTCTGTAAGCGAGGACTGGCCTGCCTCTCAAGGCCTGTGAAAAGGAGAGATAGTTGTCCAGGATGGGTTGTAGATTACTGATGATGCGTTGGAGAGGTTTTAGCTGACGACTGTGGGTGATGGCCAGCGGAGTTCTGTTGGTTTCTTTCTTGGACTTGTCTTGCGGCAGAAGGCTTCTGGGTACATGTCTGGCTTTGTTGATTTGTTTCCTGCATATTTATACCTGCCTCTAGAAATTTCCACCACGTGCATCTGATGAAGTGGGTATTCACCCACGAAAGCTTATGCTCCAATACATCTGTTAGTCTATAACAGGGGTCAGCAACCTAGGGCACGCGTACCAAAGATGGCATGCGAGCTGATTTTTAATGGCATTCCGAGGTCCCGGCTGCCGGCCCCACTCAGCCCACCACCCGTGAACGGAACCGCAGGCTGGCAGTCGGCTGAGCAGACAGGTGGCTGAGACCCCAGCTGGCAAGGGGCCAGCAGCCAGAACTGAAACCCAGCTGGAACGCAGAGCCAGCTGATGCTGGGGCGCAGCACGTGGTGCACTCCCAGCTGGGGGGCTGCTGGCTGCTGGAACTCTCCTGCAGGCTGGCGCTGGTGGCCAAAGCAGCAGGCAGTCAGGCAAGTGAAAGGGGCCAGTGGGAGGCGCGGAGGAGGTGTCCACGTCCCAGCCTGTCCTGCTGACTCTCTCTCGCTACTGTGGCTGGACACCAGGGTGCTGCAGGCACGTGCAGCCCCTGGGAGAAGGGAGTGGCAGGCCAGAGGGTCTTTTGCAGGGCCGGCTCCAGCATTTTTGCCACCCAGAGCAGCAAAAAAAAAAAAAAGCCACGATCACGATCTGTGGCAGCCCTACCGCTGCCATTTCAGTCTTTGGAGGCTGCAACTTTCTTCAGTGAGGGACCTGCTGCTGAAGAGCTAGATGTGCCCCCTCTTCTGTTGGCTGCCCCAAGCACCTGCTTGCTGGGCTGGTGCCTGGAGCCAGCCGTGGTCTTCTGCCACCGCCCACCATTTGCCTTCAGATGCAGTACCCCCACACAGCTGGCCCACAGTTCCCTTGGCAGAAACAGGAACAGCATGGGGCAGGGACCCATCCACCATCCAGGTAACCCGGCCGCAACCGGGACTGTCCCAGGCCATCCCCAAGTCCCTGTCCCCCCAAGACTTCCCCCTACAACCCCCAACCTCCTACCCTGAACCTCTCACCCACCCAACCCTGACTCCTACACCCCCCATGTTCCCAGCCCTGACTCCTGCACCATGCACATCCCCACCCCCTGCCTTGACTCCCCTGCACCCCAACCCTCTGCTCTGAGTGCTCCCCCACACACATCCCAGCCCCTGAGCTCCTCTCCCCCCACCCCCAAGGAGGGTTGTAATATGACAGTACCTGTAAGAAATTTAAGTTACTTTTACCCCTGCCGGAACCCCAGACCAGCAGTGGACTGAGCAATGCCAGTGCCAGGCTGAGAGGCTCAGCCTGCTGCCAGTCTGGGGTTCCGGCCACCAGCCCCCCTGTCCAGACTTCCAGCCCCACTCAGCCCACTGCTGGCCTGGGATACCAGCAGCCAGCCCAGGGCTCTGCTCCTGGCCTCAGCCACTCCCTGCTGTGGTGCACATTGGAAAACTCAGCAAGGAAAAGGTTCACGCTAAACTGATAAGATCGGCATATTAATTTTATTTTAAATGAAGCTTCTTAAATATTTTAAAAACCTTGTTTACTTTAAATACAACAATAGTATATTTATATATTATAGACTTATAGAGAGAGACCCTCTAAAAATGTTAAAATGTATTACCGGCACGCAAAACCTTAAATTAGAATGAATAAATGAAGACTCAGTACACCACTTCTGAAAGGTTGCCAACCCCTGGTCTATAAGGTGCCACAGGACTCTTTGTTGCTTTTTACAGATCCAGACTAACACGGCTACCCCTCTGATACTTAAGTCAGGCCAGTTTACTTTGAAATTAGGAAGACCAACAAGGACAGATCTAAAGTTGTGGAAGGAATGAAAAGGCTTATTTATTTCCCCTTATCCCTGTGACCCAGAAATGTGGGCCCATGTGATCACCTCATTGCCCTGAGACTCTATACCAGAGGTCAGCAACCTTTTGGATGTGGTGTGCCAAGTCTTCATTTATTCATTCTAATTTAAGGTTTTGCGTGCCAGTAACACATTTTAACTTTTTTAGAAGGTCTCTTTCTATGTCTATAATATATAACTAAACTGTTGTTGTATGTAAAGTAAATAAGGTTTTAAAAATGTTTAAGAAGGTTCATTTAAAATTAAATTAAAATGCAGAGCCCCCCGGATCAGTGGCCAGAACCTGGGCAGCGTGAGTGCCACTGAAAATCAGCTCGCGTGCCACCTTTGGCACCCATGCCATAGGTTGCCTATCCCTGCTCTATACAGATGGGGGGAACACCTCTGCCTGGAACAAAGGGCCCAGGTGAGAAGCCTCATAAAAGCCTTCTAGTTGGTGTTCTCCTCCTGGCCCAGCGCAGACCCATTTCATGCACCACCATATCCAAATGGAACCAGAGTGACTAGTCAAGGAGAACCTCTAGGCACTGTGATAGGTTGGGTCACAGAGACCCCCTTGGGACTGCCACCTGATGTGCTGAGACCATCTCTGAGCCCATTTTCCCTGCCAGCTTGGGACTTCAGTATCCTGTCTTGTTGAGCCAGATGCTAGCCTGCTGAAAACACAGACCTAGGTCTGAACCATATCCCCCAAAAGCTGCAGGCTTAACTGAAAACAGCTTAAGAAGTACTCCTGTCTGCAGCATCCAGATACCCAGTTCCCAATGGGGCCCAAACTTCAAATAAATCTGTTTTACTCTGTAGAAAGCTTATACAGGGTAAACTCGTAAATTGTTGACCCTCTATAACACTGATAGAGAGATATGCCCAGTTGTTTGCTGCCCCAGGAATTAATTACTTACTCTTGGTCAATTAATAAGCAAAAAGTGATTTTATTAAGTATAAACAGTAGGATTTAAATGGTTACAAATAATAATAGACAGAATAAAGTAAATTACCAAGCAAAATAAAAACACGCAAGTCTAAGCCTAATACAGCAAGGAACTGATTACAGATGAAATCTCACCCTCAGAGATGTTTCAGTAAGCTTCTTTCACAGACTAGACACTTTTCTAGTCTGAGCCCAATCCTTTCCCCGGTACAGTCCTTGTCCCAGCTCAGGTGGTAGCTAGGGGATTTCTCATGACTGGCTGCCCACTTTGTTCTGTTCCATCCCCTTTTATAGCTTTAGCACAAGGCGGGACTCTTTTGTCTTTGTGGATCCCCACCCCTCCTTCTAAATGGAAAAGCACCAGGTTTAAGATAGATTCCAGTTCAGGTGGCATGATCACATGTCACTGTAAGACCTTATTCTTCATTACCAGGTAGCTGGAAGACACATACATAGGAAGGCTTGTAGGTAAATCAACCCCTTCACAATTCATTGATTCTGAAGCACCCTTAATGGCTTCCACTTAACATGTTTACATCAGTAATACAAGTTTATAGCTTATTCTCCTAACTCCAGATGTAGAAATAATACATACAAACAAATAGGATGAACACACTCAGTAGCTCATAAACTTTGTAAAGATACCTTACAAGAGACCTTTTGCATGAAGCATATTCCAGTTACATCACATTCACACTTTAAAACATATGGAGTGCAGTGTCATAGGGGGCACGCAGAGTCACTGCCACTGCTTTCCCCCATTTCTGCCAGTGCCAAGCTGATCTGCTCTGCCTAGGTGGGGAAGTGTCTGTCCTTACACGTGCCATTTAGGGAAGGAAGGGGGGATTGTCCTGGTCCCCTTGTATAGTAAAAATCTGGGGCAAATTTGTCTCTCATCCTCCTTTTCACCCATGCATCCTTTATGTAAAATATTCATTTGGCACTGAAGTTAAATAGCTGTTAACAAAATCAGACAAAACAGAGTTTTTCAAGGTGCGATTTAAAATCCCTTCCCCAAGATCCATCCTTAGGATTTATGGGGCCTTACACAGTATTATTAAACTGGTGCCCCAAGCTCCACTGAAGGCGGACCCCAGCCAGCACTTCTGACCACAGTGTGGCGATGTGGCAAAGCCACCACCCCTGCCCGCTGCCCCCCCGAATCTCCCCCCCCTCCATTGCTATTGCTGACACACACCGAGCTTCATACGCAGCAGATGCTGCGGCAGTGGCTCAAGGCAGGCTTTGCGCTGTCACCCATGGCCATCCTGCAGCCCTAGCCACTCTTGGCTCACCACCAACGTTTTGACAGGAAGTACTAAGCAGTAATAACAACAACAATAATATGTGCATGTGTGTATGTAGGTGTGAGAGAGAGCCAGTGCTTGTGTGACTGTGTGTTGGGGAGCTGTGTGACAGAATGTGTGTTGGGGAGTGTGAGCCTGTGTGTGTGTGTGTGTGAGAGACAATCTGTATTGGGGGACTGTGACTCATGAGAGGCAGAGTGCATGTGGGTGTGAGAGCCAGTCTGTGTGTGACAGAGACTGTGTGTGTTAGGGAAGTGTGAGAGACAGTGAGTGTCACTTTACGTCCCCCTCTTCACTTTCCCCCCTCCACCCAACTCACATGAAAGTTTTGCTCCTCTTGTCCTGGCCCCGGCAGGAGATTGAGCGGCACAGGGAGGGACTCCGCTCTGGGTGACGGTGGGCCAGGCCATCACATAGCTCTGGGCTCCCCAGGGCTGAGGTGGCAGAGCTGGAGGCTGGAGCCCTCAGCCGGCCAGCTGAGGAGCGAGGGAGGGGGTGGGGGTGGGGTCAGGGAGAAGCCTGCCAGGCCAGCATGGGAAGGGGCCAGAGAAGAGAGGAGTCCAGCTACAGCCAGCGAGGGGAATGGTGCCCCAAATTTTCTGGTGCCCTACGCAGCTGTGTACGCTGTGTATGCCTAGGGATGGCCCTACCTTCCCCTCTCCACTCCTCAATTTTCTGTCTTTTGACTCTTGTGATGTTGCCATTTCACTTGTTCTCCTGTTATCATAGACTTTCTCTGGACTGTCTTCCTGTTGTAATTAATTGCCAATTGCTTGTTAAGTGAATGTAAATGCTAATCTAGATGCAAACATTTACAGAGTATCAGAACATGGTGGCTCAGCCTCAGGCAAACCACAAAACTTTTTGCCCCAGAACAAACATTTGTCGAGAGCCTCAGTTATCAACACAATTAGCATTTAGGATCAGTTTGCTGAAATTATAACAGAACCACCAACTCTAGTTTAGACAAAGTCAAAGCATGAGTCCCCCAGGCTAGACAGGACCCAGATTTTTAATATAAAAGGAGGCAACTTTCCCTTCCCAAAACAAATGTACACATAAACAAACAAACACCTAGGCCCCCCAAATCTTCATGCCTTCTTTACACATCAGAAGAAAATCAAACAAAGGCACAGTCTCAGTTACTGCCCTTTACAGATGATCTTTCAAGATAAAATTATCCTTTAGATTTCTAATTTCCCCAAATCATGGCAACTGCTGACTTTATGAGGCTGAAAGACTGGATCTGGGTGTGAAAATTTGTCTCTTTCCAGCATTGCATGTAGAATCATAGAATATCAAGGCTGGAAGGGACCTCAGGAGGTCATCTAGTCCAACCTCCTGCTCAAAGCAGGACTAAACCCCAGACAAATTTTTGCCCCAGATCCCTAAATGGCCCCCTCAAGGATTGAGCTCACAACTGGTTAAGATAGTTAAGACCAAAGCAGATTGTAAAGAACTTCAAAAAGATCTCACAAAACTAAGTGATCGGGCAACAAAATGGCAAATGAAATTTAATGTGGATAAATGAAAAGCGATGCACATTGGAAAAAATAACCCCAACTATACATACAATATGATGGGGACTAATTTAGCTACAAGGAGTCAGGAAAAAGATCTTGGCGTCATCGTGGATAGTTCTCTGAAGATGTCCACACAGTGTGCAGAGCCGTTCAAAAAAGCAAACAGGATGTTAGGAATCATTAAAAAGGGGATAGAGAATAAGACTGAGAATATATTATTGCCCTTATATAAATCCATGGTATGCCCACATCTTGAATACTGTGTACAGATGTGGTCTCCTCACCTCAAAAAAGATATTCTAGCACTAGAAAAGATTCAGAAAAGGGCAACTAAAATGATTAGGGGTTTGAAGAGGGTCCCATATGAGGAAAGATTAAAGAGGCTAGGCCTCTTCAGCTTGGAAAAGAGGAGACTAAGGGGGGATATGATAGAGGTATATGAAATCATGAGTGATGTGGAGAAAGTGGAAAAGGAAAAGTTATTTACTTATTCCCATAATACAAGAACTAGGGGTCACCAAAATAAATTAATAGGCAGCAGGTTTAAAAAAATAAAAGGAAGTTCTTCTTCACACAGTGCACAGTCAACTTGTGGAACTCTTTACCTGAGGAGGTTGTGAAGGCTGGGACTATAACAATGTTTAAAAGGGAACTGGATAAATTCATGGTGGCTAAGTCCATAAATGGCTATTAGCCAGGAAGGGTAAAGAATGGTGTCCCTAGCCTCTGTTCATCAGAGGATGGAGATGGATGGCAGGAGAGAGATCACTTGATCATTCCTGTTAGCTTCACTCCCTCTGAGGCACCTGGCATTGGCCACTGTCGGTAGACAGATACTGGGGTAGATGGACCTTTGGTCTGACCCGGTGCGGCCATTCTTATGTTCTTATGTTATGGAGGTTTAAGCAGGACAATGCTCAAACCACTGAGCTATCCCTCCCCCATGTACGTATAGAACAGAGTGCTGGGAGCACAACAGAATAGGTTAGGATGGCTGGTGAGTCTTGCCCACATGCTCAGGGTTTAGCTGATCACCGTATTTGGGATCAGGAAGGAATTTTCCTCTGGGGAAGATTGGCAGAGGCCCTGGAGGTTTTTCACCTTCCTCTGCAGCATGGGGCATGGGTGTCTTGCTGGAGGATTCTCTGCAGCTTGAGGTCTTCACAATTTGAAGACTTCAATAACTCTGACATAGGTTAGGGGTTAGTTATAGAAGTGGATGGGTAGGATTCTGTGGCCTGCTTTGTGCAGGAGGTCAGACTAAATGATCATAATGGTCCCTTCTGACCTTAAAGTCTATGAGTCTATGAGAAAGCTGATTAGGGAAAGAGACCCTCAAAAAAATCTTGTCTTGAAAATAGCCACAGGGTTACTTTAGTAGTCAAGATTATTGAGGTTGTTTAAGTGAGATACAGTCCCACTGAAACAATCATGTAACATCCAAATTTCACACTTCTTATAAATTTGTTTCTTACACATAGTTGGGGCTCAGCTATGCCTCTGATCCTTATACAGTAGTCTCTCAGGATCAATAGTGGATAATTTCCACCACCCACTTCCAGGGCCAACTTTACAGTTTTTGACACCCCAAGCAGTGCACTGAATTGCAGCTGCAGACAGTGGGGGCAGTCCGTGTGCCCTTAGGGCAGCAAGCGCGTTTCTGTGGCAGTGGCAATTCGGCGGCAGCTTCTATGTTTAGCTGAAGCCGCTGCAGACAGCTAAACATAGAAGCTGCTGCCGAACTGCCACCGCTGCGGAAAAGCACGTGCCGCCCTAAGGGCACACGGACTGCCCCTGCTGTCCGCAGCGGCAATTCGGAGCGCTGCTTGGGGGCAAAACAACAGGGACTGCCGTCCCTTGCAGAATGCCACCCCAAGCACCAGCTTGGAATGCTAGTGCCTGGAGCCCGCCCTGCCCACTTCCCTTTTGGAGAAACAATAATTAAAAAGCTATTCAGGAACTGGGGTAGAATTTATGGTGCAAATTTAGGTCGTTTGATCAATAGGTTCCCAATATATGTCCTTCCCCTGCATTATGATCTTCTTTTAATTTTCAAAGTACTCTAAAATCCACATGCATAATGAGATTATCAACAGGGGCAATGGTGCAAGTTTGGAATAATTTGGTTCAGGCATTCCTCAGATTTCCCCCCACACCCCGAAGAAAATTTTAATATTTCAGTTGCTCTAAAACTGACATGCATAGTGAAAATACCTTGAACAATGGTATTCCACAACTGAAACTGCGGTAGAAGGAACTTCCACTGAGATGAACGGGTCATTTCACACCACCCAGAGCTATTGTGTTAGACTATTCATCTCTCTGGAGCATCCTAATTCATCTGAGCACACCCCACTGAGGTGAATGGGCCATTCTACATATCAACAGTACTCCTGTACTACACAGGGATGTGCAGAGCCCCTTCCTTTACACTAACTCCTTGGAGTAGATACAAAGGGTATGTCTACACTACGAAATTAGGTCGATTTTATAGAAGTCAATTTTTAGAGATCGATTTTATACAGTCAATTGTGTATGTCCACACTAAGTGCATTAAGTCCGCGGAGTACATCCTCACTGTCATGGCTAGCAATGACTTACGGAGCGATGCACTGTGGGTAGCTATCCCACAGTTCCTGCAGTCTCCGCCGCCCATTGGAATTCTGGGTTAAGCTCCCAATGCCTGGTGGCGAAAAACATTGTCGCGGGTGGTTTTGGGTACATGTTGTAAGTCTCCCCTCCCTCCGTGAAAGCAACAGCAGACAATTGTTTTGCGCCTTTTTTCTGCACAGATGCCATACCATGGCAAGCATGCAGCCTGCTCAGCTCAGCTCACCAACACCGCAGCTGTTGTGTCCTGGGTGCTGCTGGCAGCAGATGTTGCAGTAGGACTGCTAACCATCATCCTCCACAGCTTCCACTGCAACTCTACTCTGCTGCTATTGCCTCGATAGCAAATTTCTCCATGTTGTCTGTCATGGGCTCCTGGGTACATGTGTTCTTCCTCAGGAAATGTGCGCTGTGCTAACCATTGTCCTCCACCACTTCCACTGAAACTCTGCTCTCCTTCTCTTCTGGTGCCATGAATCCACCTCACAGGTCCTCTCATCATTCTGTATAAATATCTATTCTCATGGCATCCATTGGCAACCACCGATTCCGCTGCAACTCTGCTTTCCTGCTCTCCTTCAGATGCCATACCATGGCAAGTGTGGAGCCAGCTCAGCTCACCGCTGCTGTTGTGAGCATTGTAAACACCTCACACATTATCCTGCAAAAGCAGGCAAAGAGGTGAAGACAGCGCAAACGTGATAGTGATGAGAACATGGATACAGACTTCTCTCAAAGCACAGGCCCTGGCAATTTGGACATCATGATGGTAATGGGGCAGGTTCATGCTGTGGAAAGCTGATTCTGGGCCTGGGAAACAAGCACAGACTGGTGGAACCACATAGTATTGCAGGTCTGGGATGATTCTCAGTGGCTGCGAAACTTTATCATTAGTAAGGGCACTTTCATGGAACTTTATGACTTGCTTTCCCCTGCCCTGGAGCACAAGAATACCAAGATGAGAGCAGCCCTCACAGTTGAGAAGTGAGTGGTGATAGCCCTCCGGAAGCTTGCAACGCCAGACAGCTACCGGTCAGTCGGGAATCAATTTGGAGTGGGCAAATCTACTCTGGGGGCTGCTGTGATCCAAGTAGCCAATGCTATCATTAAACTGCTGCTCTCAAGGGTAGTGACTCTGGGAAATGTGCAGGTCATAGTGGATGGCTTTACTGCAATGGGATTCCCTAACTGTGGAGGGGCAATAGACGGAAAGCATATCCCTATCTTGAGACTGGACCACCTTGGCAGCCAGTATGTAAATCGCAAGGGAGACTTTTCAATGGTGCTGCAAGTACTGGTGGATCACAAGGGACATTTCACCTATATCAACTTGCGATGGCCGGGAAAGGTGCATGACTCTCGCATCTTCAAGAACTCTGGTCTGTTTGAACAGCTGCAGGAAGGAACTTACTTCTCAGACCAGAAAATTACCATTGGGGATGTTGAAATGCCAATAGTTATCCTTGGGGACCCAGCCTATTCCTTAATGCTATGGCTCATGAAGCCATACACAGGCACCCTGGACAACAGTAAGGAGCAGTTCAACTATAGGCTGAGCAAGTGAAGAATGTTGGTAGAATGTGCATTTGGATGTTTAAAAGCTCACTGGCGCAGTTTACTAACTAGGCTAGACCTCAGCAAAACCAATATTCCCATTGTTATTGCTACTTGCTGTGTGCTCCACAATCTCTGTGAGAGTAAGGGGGAGATCTTTATGGAGGGGTGGGAAGTTGAGGCAAATCACCTGGTGGCCAATTACATGCAGCCAGAGACCAGGGCAATTAGAAGAGCACAGCTGGGTGCACTGCGCATCAGAGAGACTTTGAAAACCAGTTTCTTGACTGGCCAGGCTACGGTGTGACAGTTCTCTTTCTTTCTCCTTGATGAAAACCTGGCCCCTTGGTTGACTGTACTTTCCTGTAAGCCAACTGACCTCCCTGCTTCAATCACTGGTTTCAGAGGCAATAAAGTCATTATTGTTTCCAAATCATGCATTCTGTATTAATTCATCACACAAATAGGGGGAAAACTCACAAGGTAGCTCGGGAGAGGTGGGTGAGGAGGGAAGGACAAGGCCACACTACAGTCCAAAACTTATTGAATGCAATCCTTCTGTTGCTTGGGCAATCCTTTAGGGTGGAGTGGCTGGGTGCCTGTAGCCTCCCCCACGTTCTTGGGTGTCTGGGTGAGGAGGATATGGAACTTGGAGAGGAGGGCAGGCGGTTATACAGGGACTGCAGCTGTGGTCTGTGCTCCTGCTGCCTTTCCTGAAGCTCCACCAGAAGCCTGAACATGTCAGTTTGCTCCCCCATTAGCCTCAGCATTGCATCCTGCCTCCTCTCAGTTTGCTCCTCCCTCCTCTCATTGCATCCATTTAATGCTTTCCTGGACTCTGCCATTGTCTGCCTCCATGCATCCTGCTGAACTCTTTCAGTGTGGGAGGACTGCATGAGCTCTGAGAACATCTCATTGCGCGTCCATTTTTTTCACCTTCTAATCTGTACTAGGCTCTGGGACGGAGATGATAGTGGGAGCGTAGAAATATTTGCAGCTGCGGGAGGAGAAAAAGGGAGAGTAGTATTTAAAAGGATACATTTTAGAGAACAAAGGGAAGACTATTTCACACTGAGGCCTGGTCTACACTACGAGTTTATAATGAATTTAGCAGCGTTAAACCGAATTAACCCTGCACCCGTCCACACAACGAAGCCCTTTATATTGATATAAAGGGCTCTTAATACCGGTATCTGTAATCCTCCCCAACGAGGGGAGTAGCGCTGAAATCGGTATTGCCATGTCGGATTAGGGTTAGTGTGGCCGCAAATGGATGGTATTGGCCTTCGGGCGCTCTCCCACAGTGCACCATTGTGACCGCTCTGGACAGCAATTTGAGCTCAGATGCACTGGCCAGGTAGACAGGAAAAGCCCCTCAAATTTTGAATTTCATTTCCTGTTTGCCCAGCGTGGAGAGCTGATCAGCACAGGTGACCACACAGAGCTCATCAGCACAGGTAAGCATGCAGTCTGAGAATCGAAAAAGAGCTCCAGCATGGACCATATGGGAGATACTGGACCTGATCACTATATGGGAATTGAGTGCTAACAGAACTCTGTTCCAAAAGATGAAATGAAAAAACATTTGAAAAAATCTCCAAGGCCATGATGGAGAGAGGCCACACCAGGGACTCAGTACAGTGCCTTGTGAAAGTTAAAGAGCTCAGACAAGCCTACCAGAAAACCAAAGAAGCAAATGGAAGGTCTGGGGCAGGACCTCAAACATGCCACTTCTACGCTGAGCTGCATGCAATTCTAGGGGAGTCCGCCACCACTACCCCACCCCTTACCATGGATTCCGAGGAGAGGGTAATCTCAGCCATGCCTGAGGATTCGGCAGACGGGGAAGATGAGGAGGAGGAAGAGGAGGACGAGCTTGCAGAAAGTACACAGCACACCGTTTTCTCCAACAGCTAGGACCTTTATCTCAGCCTGATGGAATTACCCTTCCACCCCTCCCAAGCCAGTATCCCAGACAATGAAGCCATGGAAGGGACCTCTAGTGAGTGTACCTTTGTAAATATGAAACATGGTTTAAAAGCAAGCGTTTTTTAATGATAAATTTGTCCTGAGGACTTGGGATGCATTCGCAGCCAGTATATTTACTGGAAAAGTCTGTTAACATGCCCGGGGATGGAGTGGAAATCCTCCAGAGACATCTCCATGAAGCTCTCCTGGAGGTACTCCAAAAGCCTTTGCAGAAGGTTTCTGGGCAGCGCAGCCTTATTCCGTCCTCCATGGTAGGATACTTGACCACGCCATGCATGTAGCAAGTAATCTGGTATCATTGCATGGCAAAGCCTAGCAGGGTATGGTCCCAGTGTTTGCTGACATTCAAGCAACATCCGTTTTTTATCTCGCTGTGTTATCCTCAGGAGAGTGATATCGTTCATGGTAACCTGGTTGAAATACGGGAATTTAATTAAGGAGACAGAAGTGGCCATTCCTACTGGGCTGTTTGCCTGTGGCTGAAAAAAAATCCTTCCCTGCAGTTAGCCAAGCGGGGGTGGGGGGAGGGTGAATGACATTGAGCATTTTCGCGTTTGGCTGGCAGGGATCTTCCCTGATACCAGCCATGCGGTGGGGGGAGGGGTAAAACGATCATCCCAGAGAATTGGATGCAGAAGGGGGGGAGTTTAGTTTCTGCTGCTGCACGTTAACGGGAAAGATGCAGCACTCAACGGGCTTTGCTTGGTATTTGGGAAAAGAGGGTGCTGGATATATGAAGGCTGCAGAAACTGAAAGACAATGGCTTACCATGGCCGCATGCAAGCCAAATTCCGTTGCCCGGACCTGCGTCTGTGATCTCTAACACCAGAGTTGCAGGCACTCAATATTAAGATTCAAAATGCGACCTTGTTCTGAAATCTCATGTGCAATGTAATGTGAATAGTGTTGTTCACCGTGAAAGAGTATAACCATTGTTCTGTAAATGTTTCTTTTTAAATACTTCTCTCTCTTTTTCCCTCCCTCCTGCAGCTGCAAATTTTTCAAGCCTCTCTACTCCGTCCCAAAGGCTATCTCAGATAAGGCAGCGGAAAAAAAAGACGCGAGACAAAATGTTCTCAGAAATCATGGAAGTGACCCGCAATGAAAGAGCTCATCTGAATGAGTGGAAGGACATGGTATCAAAGTACAGGAAAGATTCTAGTGACTGTGAGGACAGGAGAGATGAACAGGAGGAGAGGAGAGATGCTCGAGACGAGAGGTGGCGGCAGGAAGATCAGAGGAGGCATGATGCAATGCTGGGGCTGCTGCATGATCAAACTGACATGCTTCAGCGTCTGGTGGAGCTTCAGGAATGGCAGCAGAATCACAGAGTGCCACTGCAGCCCCTGTATAACCACCCTCCCCCCTCACCATGTTCCTTAGCCTCCTCAGCCACCAGACATGTAAGAACGCGTGCGGGTAGTCTCTGTGCACCCGCCCACTCCACCCCAGTGGACAGCCCAACCAAAAGGCTGTCATTATTTTGAAATATTTTTTAGTGGCCTTTTCCTTCCCTCCTATCCTCCTCCCAAACCCCACCCAGGCTACCTTGTCAGTTCTCTCCCTCTTTTTATAATCAATTAATAAAGAATACATGATTTTTAATTTCCTTAGAAAGCAAGCTGTAATCAAATGGGAAGGGTGGCTTGCTTACAGCGAATAAGTCAATCAAGGGGGAGGGTTTTCATCAAGGAGAAACAAACATAACAGGAAAACAGTACCCTGACCAGTGATGAAACTGGTTTTCAAAGCTTCTCTGATGCGCACCACTTCCTGGTGTGCTCTTCTAATTGCTCTGGTGTCTGGCTGCGCGTGACCAGCGGCCAGGTGATTTGCCTCAGCCTCCCATCCCCACCATAAAGGTCTCCCCTTTACTCTCACAGAGATTGTGGAGCACACAGCCAGTAGCAATAACGATGGGGATATTGGTTTGGCTGAGGTCTGAGCAAGTCAGTAATGTGTGCCAGTGTCCAAATGCACATTCTACCACCATTCTGCACTTGCTCAGCCTGTGGTTGAAGAGCTCCTGACTACTGTCTAGGCTGCCTGTGTATGGCTTCATGAGCCCAGTAGCATAGCTAGCGGGGTTCAGGGGAAGCAGCCACTTCCCCTCAGCACATTTTCAAAAAGCGGCGCCTACCAGGCCAGCACTGGTGGCAGCATGGCCAGAGGAGCCATGGGCGGAAGGCAGGCGCAGTAAGAGGAGCAAGGGAGCCAGCTCCTCAGCCATCGCGCCCCACACTCAGCACAGTCCCATCATCACCGCAGCCACCATCTGCGGCGGCGGCTCAGGGCTCGGCGGTGAAGCGCTCCCCACCCCTTGCTAGTGCGCCAGGAGGAGAGCCCCTGCGCCTTTAAGGCCGCCTGGATGGCGAGCCCTGCGTGGAGCGCACTGAGCGCTGGGAGCAGGCCAGGGACAGGCGGCAGCTCAGGACGGAAGGTGAGCAGCGGGGGTCCGGTGCCTTGTACTGGGGGGTCTGGGCAAGGGGCTCCCCAGGGCTGGGCCCGCAGGGCAGGGGCAGAGGCTGTGCTGTCTGGATGGGGGGGCCTGGCACGGCGCAGGAGCCTGGAGCCTGGGGTGGAGGGGACGGGACCCCACAGGCGGCGCCGAGCGGCACAGCCCGGTGGGGGACACCTGGATAAGCCACAGGGCAGGAGAGACTCTCCTGGGGACGGGGGTTATCCGCACCCTCGAGAAGCCCCCAGGAGTCCTGAACCGGCCCCAGGGTTAATCTGGGGGGAGAATCGAGGGGGCATGGCCAGAGGAGGAGCCAAGGAAGGGCGCCTTTTTTATGGTTGCTCCCCCTACACTTAAAACCTGGCTACGCCACTGCATGAGCCATGGCATCAAGGGGTAGGCTGGGTCCCCCAGGATAACTACAGGCATTTCAACATCCCCAAGTGTTATTTTCTGGTCTGGGAAGTAATTCCCTTACTGCAGCCATTTAAACAGAGTAGTGCTCCTGAAGACGCGAGCGTCATGAACCCTTCTCGGCCATCCCATGTTGATGTTGGTGAAACGTCCCTTGTGATCCACCAGTGCTTGCAGCACCATTGAAAAGTACCCCTTGCGGTTTTTGTACCGGGTGCCCTGGTGCTCCGGTGCCAAGATAGGGATATGGGTTCCATCTATCGCCCCACCACAGTTAGGGAATCCCATTGCAGTAAAGCCATCCACTATGACCTGCCCATTTCCCAGAGTCACTACCTTTCGTAGCAGCAGCTCAGTGATTGCTTTGGCTACTTGGATCACAGCAGCCCCCAGAGTAGATTTGCCCACTCCAAATTGATTCCTGACTGACTGGTAGCTGTCTGGCATTGCAAGCTTCCAGAGGGCTATCGCCACTTGCTTCTCAACTGTGAGGGCTGCTCTCATCTTGGTATTCTTGCGCTTCAGGGGAGGGGAAAGCAAGTCACAAAGTTCCATGAAAGTGCCCTTACGCATGTGAAAGTTTCGCAGCCACTGAGAATTGTCCCACACTTGCAACACGATGCGATCCCACCAGTCTATGCTTGTTTCCCTGGCCCAAAATCAACATTCAGTGGCTAGACCCTGCCCCATTACCAGCATGATCTCCAGCGTGCCGGGGCCCACAGTTTGAGAGAATTCTGTGTCCATGTCCTCCTCACTCTCGTCACCACACTGCCGTGGCCACCTCCTCCTCGCCTGGTTTTGCAGGTCCTGGTTCAGCATAGATTGCACGAGAATGCGCGAGGTGTTTACAATGTCCATGATTGCTGTCTTGAGCTGAGCAGGCTCCATGCTTGCCATGGTATGGCATCTGCACAGTTCACCCAGGAAAAAAGGCACGAAATGGTTGTTTGCCGCTGTTTTCACAGAGGGAGGGGTGAGGCTGTACCCAGAACCATCAGCGACAATGTTTTTTGCCCCATCAGGCACTGGGATCTCAACCCAGAAATCCAGTCGGTGGGGGAGACTGCAGGAACTATGGGATGGCTATTAGATAGCTACCCACAGTGCAATGCTCTGGAAATCGACGCTAGCCTCGGTACATGGACGCACACCGCCAAATTAATGTGCTTAGTGTGGCTGTGTGCACTTGACTTCATACAATCTGTTTCAAAAAAAAGATTTCTGTAAAATCAGAATAATCCCATAGTGTAGACATACCCTGAATCAAGCGATTCACATTATATAGCACATGTGCTTTTGGTACAAAATCACATTTTGCCTCTTATATTGAGTGCCTGCCGGTTTGGTGTGAGACATCACACACGCTCAGCTGGGCAACAGAATTCGGCTTGCAGGCAGCCATGGTAAGGCAAAGGGTTTCGGCTTCTTCAACTGTCGCAACATGTGGGAACAGTTTCAAACAGCAGCGCCCTCCTTTCCCATACCAAGCAAAGCCCATTGGGTTGGCCATTTAAAAGGAGGGGCTGCAGTTTTAGGGTGAATGTGCAGCACAAACCAGGCCCCCAATTCTCTGGATGATCGCTTAACCACCCCCTTTCCCCCCACTGCGAGGCTAGTATCAGGGAAGATTCCTGTCAGCCAAATGCGAACGGCTCAGCATGAATGGGCCTCCCCCCACCGCGTGGCTAACAGCGGGGATGATTTCTTTTCAGCCAAAGCCCAGGCTCATTCACTACAAGGTTTTCTTCTGCAATGATTCCAGACTACTTGCTACTGGCTTGGTGTGGTAAATTAATCATTAAACACGCTTGTTTTTAAACCCTGTATTATATTTACAAAGGTACACTTACCAGAGATTCCTTCTGCAGCTTCATGATCTGGAAGCCCGCCTTGGGAGGGTTGGGAGGGATTGGCTCCAGGGTGATGAACAGTTCCTGGTTGCCAGGGAGAAGGGATTCTCTGCTTGCCTGCTGTGTGCTAACTTAAGGTCAGAAGGGACCATCATGATCATCTAGTCTGACCTCCTTCACACTGCAGGCCACAGAACCTCACCCAACCACTCCTGTGATAGACCCCTGATCTCTAGCTCAGTTATTGAAGCCTTCAGATCATGATTTAAAGACTTCAAGTTACAGAGAATCCACCATTTACATTAGTTTAAACCTACGCGTGACCTGTGACCCATGCTGCAGAGGAAGGCAAAAAAAACCAGGGTCTCTGCCAATCTGACCCGGGAAATAATTCCTTTCTCTCGCCAAATATAGTGATCAGTTAAATCCTGAGCATGTGGGTAAGACTCAGCAGCAGACACCTGGGAAAGAATTGTCTGTAGTAACTCATTCATGACAGGGTCAAACTGTCTCCTCAGGATGTCACTCTGGGTTCAGAGTACAAAATGGACTGTACCACTCACCCCTTCTCTGGTGGCCCTATCTTCACTCATTAGAGGCACTGTCCTGGGCAGTCTGAGCCTGTCCCACTCCCACTGCCAGCTTTTCTAAAGAGGGAACCATGGGCTAAGGTCAGATGAGTGATTTTCAGTACCCAGTTAGAGACACCTCAAAGCAGCCTGATTGCTGAGCACCTACTTTCTGAAAATCAGGTGCCTGGACTGAAATATCTAAAATCCCTAGTGCACAGCTACACTAGAGAGTTTACAGCAGTGCAACCAGACAACTGCAAGTGCTCTAGTATAGCCGCTCTAAGCCAACAGAAGAGTGCTCTCCCATCAGCTTAACTACTCCAGCCCAGCGAGGGGTGGTAGCTATGTCATACGAGTTCTCCTGCCAACATAGCACTGTCCACACTCGCACTTCTGTCAGTGTAACTTTATGTCGGTTGGGGGCAATTTATTCACACACCTGAGTGACACAAGCTCTGTTGACATAGGCTGTAGTGTAGACATAGCCTAAGTTACTTCTGAAAAAGTCGTCATGCTAGGGTTCTGTGTTTGTATCTCTGTGTTTGTGTGCATGTGCTCTTGTGTGTCACTAGTGTGCAGGTATGCGTCTGTGGGGTGATCGTTGGGTGTCTGTGGGTGTGTGTGTCTCAGGGTGTGTCTGTGTTTGAATGGCAGGGAGGGAGGGTGTGTCTGAATGAGCGGGTGTGAACAGGTTTGAGTGCCAGTGGCCAAGTCACGCTAGAGGTTCAGTGAAGCTACCTGATCTACAAACAAAGGGGACTCAATGTCTGTTTTTCTTTTGGTATCCTTGGAATTGGAAGAGGATATTTAAATCCATCAGAGCCATCTTCCTCTACCCAGCTCTGAGAGCCCATCCAGCTGACTGTGCAATGAGAAGGGGCTCAAGGAGGCTGGGGCACAGTGGGTGAGGGGGGCACAGGCCCTGCCAGGCTTGTGGAGAACATGCACATTCTTACTGCTCCTTAGGGAGGCCAGAAGCAGCGCTGAGGGGCCTGAGACAGTGGGGTCCTGAAACACATGATCTACCTAATGTCACTTGCCCTTGCTGACAGAACTGATAAGGTGCTGTGAGTGCCTATGCACAAGGCAGTGTCACCTCCTGCCACGCTATTCATTTCTATTGGACACAGCCCTCTCCAGGTGCCCTGGACCCTAGACACTCGGGAGGGTGCCCTGTGCCCAGCCGTGGGGGCTGGAAGGCTGAGCTGCAGGCACCCTCCTTCCACTGCAGATTCATGTGGTTTACCTTTTTCATTTCTTCTGGAGTGTGACATATAAAAATGTGTAAGTTCGTTTATCCCTGGCAAGCTGTGAATGGCTCTCCACACTGCCCGTGCCTCCTGCACCACCGTATAAATTACACTGACAACCCCTTATTACAAAGGAAAAATAAGTTAATGGAAAACCAAAGTAGAAATAGAAGCATAAAAATCCAAATGTGCCAAAATCAGCACAATTGCCCCCATGTGACAGTAATCTCCAATATTTAATTAAGCAGGTATTGATTGTATGGTGGGAATGGCATGTTTACACTGTATTTGTTTTGTAGTAAATAAATATTGGTATGATCTGGAAAACGATCCTGGGACAGACAGCTGAGTAGGACAGCGCTGGGAGGGGAGGGGCACATATTTCCTGTCTGATGGAGCCTCCCCACTCAGTAAGCCTGGGGGGGGTACATTTCTTCCTGCTAAGAAGCCCCAGATCCCCTGGCCTGCTCAACCAGAAGGAGGGGAGAAGCAGCTGTGTAGCACAGCTGGCAATTGTGGCCACGGCTGGGAGTTTGGCTTTCTGCTTGTGAGACAGAGTAGTGGACTTCCCCATGTGAAAGAACTGATGTATGTAGCACAAGAGCCACAGAGGAAGAACCCAATAACAGTTTTTTATCAACCTTCAGTGGATGCACTCACAGCCCATGTCTGAGTATCATGGAGCTGCCCAGAAAGGCTCATTGAAAGCAGGGCCGGCTCCAGCTTTTGTGCTGCCCCAAGCAGCGAAGAAAAAAAAAGAAAAAACTGCTTGAGCTGCCGCCAAAGTGCTGCCGAAGACCTGGACGTGCCACCCAAATAATGGACGGAGTGCCGCCCCTTTCTATTGGCTGCCCCAGGCACCTGCTTCCTTTGCTGGTGCCTGGACCTGGCCCTGATTGAAAGGCAGGGTGCAGTGGAGGAGCTGCTCAGAGTGGGGCCTGCCCAGCGTTGAATTACAAAGGGGGTATGTCTACACAGAAAAAAAAAAAAGAAAGAAAACAACAGGGCTAGCCTGGTCGGGGCTCAGGCTGGAGCCTGGGCTCTAGGACCATGCAGGGTCCTAGAGACCAGAAGTCTACACAACAATGAAACAGCCCTGCAGCCTGAGCCCTGTGAGCCTAAAAGAAAATTACACCTTTCAGAGCTAACCTGGCTGCTGGGGAGAGGAGAGCATCAGGACTGGGACAGGCACACAGACAGGAGGGAGAGGGAACCCCCAGCATTCCTCCTGCAGGCTGATGGGTAGAAGGGCTGGACATGTAGGGCGCCATCTCTCAGTAAGAGCAGTCCTTGGTCATGAGCCCATTGGGGCAGAGACTAGGCATGCTGGCCAGAGCTCACATATTGAGTTTGTTAAATGGAACAAACAGTAAATACCAATGATAACTTTCTGCATCTGAGATTTACTGGCAGCAAAGCTGTTTCCCAGCCATGCTGTGCGCTTGGAGTCTGTCACTGGCAACACACTCAAGCAAGCAGTACAGCTGCTTCAAGTCATGCTGAGAACTACTACTGGGAGCAGGGCAGGCTCAGATTGCAGTAGGGAGCATTAGCTGATCTAAGCATTGGAACAGTCCTCCGACCCAAGATCCCAGCAGGGTATGTGGTTTGGAGGTAGGAGAATGCTGTTCTGCATTCCATGAGCCCCGTTATTCAGGCAGAGTGGGAATTCCTGGTGCTGAAGAGGAGTTTCAGGCAATGGGAAGGGAAGAGTCCTGCTACTCATCACCTAGCTGGTGTCTGATTCTGCATGTAGTGAGAACTGGCAAGGTGCTGAGTGTGCTCAGTACCCATTGCGGTCACAGGGCAATGGCTCTTTCACATAATGCCCAATTAGCCTATGGGACTCATTGTCACAAGACAACAGCAAGGTGAAGAATTTAGCAGGATCTGGGCAGGGATTAAATGTGTATATGGAGAATAGGACTCTTCAAAGGGCCCATAGTAAACACTAAAACAAAACCATTTGGGCAGTGCTATAAACAGTACCACTTCTAGGCATGAGCCAACCTCACACTGGTAGTTTTGGGAGGAGACTTCCCATGGGGCAGCTTATCCCCTCCCTGATACCGTAGGGTCCCTGCACCTTCCCTGACCCAAGTGGTGCTGCCACTGTCACAGACAGGAGCCTGGAGCAGATGGACCCTGGTCTGACCCAGCCAGGCAATTACTGTGTTCCTAAGAGCCAAGGTTCTGGGCACTGCACAGAGTCTGGCCTTAGGGATCATCTAGCAGGGTATATCCAATGGGTTTTCAGATAATAAAGTGCTGTCCAAAGGCCCAATGGTAGATGTACGGAACAGGGACTCCAGCATGGGCACTGATGCCTGCTGGATCTGACCTCAGCCTTCCTGGGAGCAGAGAACAATGTTCTAGCTGTGGCAAATGACAGACAGCGACCTTCACTGCCATATTTTTTGCCTTATTGGGGTGAGTTAAGCAGTTGGCTTAAAGCTGCAACTTGTGCAGGGAACCTGGATGTGTATTCTCCAGGACAAACATGACTCCCCCAAGGTAAAGGCTTCCTCCCCAGCACCATGTACCATTACTGGGTGTGATTATTCCTTAGTTGTAGGGAGAAATATGCTAAGGCTGGCATTAGCTGCACACAAGAGGATTAAATGGAATTGGCATATTTGTTTCCCTGCTACCGTGATAAAAGCAGTGCAGGCTATAGAGCCTTTGTTCTGGTTTTATACGTCTCCCATTCAGCAGCAGTCTCCAGGTTTTACTGTCAGTAAATATTAAATGAGAAATCGATATCATGAAAATAAAAAAGAAAACAGAACAAGAGAAAATATTTTTATTTTTGATCAGTTTTGACTTCGGTTTCCTGGTCCTGCCATCTCCCAGATGAGTGAAAATCCCTTCTCCCAACAGCCTGGACTCTGTTCAATACTCCACAGGCAATTTTCAGGGCTGGTTTGCTTCATTAAAGACCTAACATTCCTTCTCCACCAGGCATTCATGGGACAACTGGGGAAGGCAGCAAGATGCAGAAAACTCCCAAAAGGCCAGACAGAGAGTGGCAAGGCAGGGGCTCACAGTCAGAAATGCTTGACAAAATGCTGCTTCCTCTAATCTCAAAAATGAGTATAGACTGGAGACACATGAAGCATTTCATTAGGTGGATGCAGGGCAGGGATCAGCTGGCATTGTACGCTCCCATACCTCTCCTGCTCAAACAGGGGTAGGCAATAGCCCAGCAGTATGGACTGGATCACAGATTATGGGAGCTCCTCTATACACAAAGTCATTCAGAAAGTGTCTAGCATGACCTATTTAATGATATTCTAGGGCATAGATTTCACAAATCAAAGGACTGATATTTTGATGGGTTTCTTTGTTAGCAGCCATTTTTTCATCTGTACAGAATTTGTACAAGGAAATGTCAAAGTGAATCAGTTACTGAAGACTTGAAGAATGAAATCAGAGGAGATCAAGTACCTCCAGAAGAAAGGCTTTACCTTGGGAAGCAATGACACTGAAAAAGATTTGGGGGAGGGGAATAGATAATCAGCTGAACGTGAGCTCCCACGTTAGTCTCCATGCATCCGATGAAGTGGGTATTCACCCACGAAAGCTCATGCTCCAATACATAGTTAGTCTATAAGGTGCCACAAGACTCTTTGCTGCTTTTACAGATCCAGACTAACACGGCTACCCCTCTGATACGTGAGCTCCCAGTGTGATGTTGTTGTCAAAAGAGCTAATGCAATCCTGGGATGTATAAAGAAGGGAAACTGGATTAGGAACAGAGGGGCTATTTAATCTCTGTATTTGGCCCTGGTGCGACCGCTGCTGGAATACTGCATCCAGTTCTGATATCCACAATTCAGAAAGGATATTAATAAATTGAAGAGGGGTCAGAGAAGAGCCACGAGAATGATTAAAAGATTAGAAAACCTGCCTTATAGTGATATATGCAGAGAACTAAATTTATTTAGCTTAAGAAAGAAAAGTTTCAGAGCCACTGGATCACAGTCTATAAGCATCTATATGGGGAACAAATGTTTAATAATGGGCTTTTCAGTCTAGTAGAGAAAGGTCAAACACAGTCCAATGGCTGAAAGTGAAGCTAGACAAATTCACACTGAAAAAAAAGTGTAAATTTTTAATGATGAGAGTAAAAAACCATTTTATCAAAGACAACTTATCAAAGACAATTTTTCAATCAAGATTGGATGGTTTTCTAAAAGTTCTACCCTAGAAATTATTTTGGGAAAGTTCTTTGGCCTATGTTATACAGTAGGTCAGACTAGATGACCACAGTAAGCCTCTCTGTTCTTGGAAGCTATGAAGGTGGGAGGGCAAGAAAGAAGACAAGAGATGCTAGTCCTATAAGAAGAGGGGAAGAGTCAATGGACCAATCTTATGTAACATTTTTACTATTGACCTTGGCACAAAAAGTGGGTGTGTGCTAATAAAATTTGTGGATGACATAAAGTTGGAAAGTATTGCCAATATAGAAGAGGGCTGGAATATCATACAAGATGATCTAGATGACCTTGTAAACTGGAGTAACAGAAATTGGATTAAATTTAATAGTGCAAAGTGCGAGGTCATGCACTGAAGGATTAACAAGAATTTTTGCTATAAGCTGGGAGGTATCAGTTGGAAGTGACAGAGGAGGAGAAAGACCTTGGTGTATTGATTGATCACAGGACAACTATGAGTCATCAATATAATGTGGCTGTGAAAAAGGCTAATGCAGTCCCAAGATGCATCATGTGAGGTATTTCCAATTGAGATAGTACCATTATGCAAGGCACTGGTGAGGTCTCATCTGGACCACTCTGTGCTGTTCTGGTCTCCCATGTTTAAGAAAGATTAATTCAGACTGGTACAGATACAGAGAAGGGCTACTAGGATGATCTGAGGCATGGAAAACCTACCTTATGAAAAGGTTTCTAATCCTCAGAGAAGTAAAACTCAAAGACCTTGTCTTGTTTAGCTTAACCAAATACAGGCTGAGGGGAGATATGACTGCTCTCTATAAATACATCAGAAGGAGAAATACCAGGCAGGGAGAGGACTTATTTAAGTTAAGTGCCAATGTGGACACAAGAACAAATGGATATAAACTGGCCATCAACAAGTTTAGGCTTGCAAAGAATCCTGTGGCACCTTATAGACTAACAGACGTTTTGGAGCATGAGCTTTCGTGGGTGAATACCCACTTCTTCAGATGCAAGTTTAGGCTTGAAAATATTTGAAGGTTTCTAACCGTCAGAGGAGTAAAGTTCTGGAACAGCCTCCCAAGGGGAGCAGTGGAGGCAAAAAAAACCTAACTGGCTTCAAGACTGAGCTTGATAAGTTTCTGGAGGGGATGGTATGATAAGACTGCCTACAAATGACATGTAGCCAATCTGCAAGTGCTAGCTGCAATTAACTCCAACGGCCAGTGATGGGACACTAGAGGAGGAGGACTCTGAGTTACCGCAGAGAGTTCTTTCTAAGGTGTCTGGCTGGAGGGACTTGCCCACATCCTCAGGGTCCAACTGACCACCATATGTGGGGTTGGGAAATAATTTCCCCCTGGATCAGCCTGGGGAGTAGGGGGGCTGTCTTCCTCTGCAACAGAGGGCACAGGTCACATGCAGGTTTAAACTAGTCTAAATGGTGGATTGTCTGTAACTTGAAGTCTTTAAACCATGATTTGAGGACTTCAGTAACTCAGCCAAAGGTTATGCGTCTATTACAGGAGTGGATGGGTGAGGTTCTGCGGCATGCCATGTGCAGGAGGTCAGATTAGATTATCATAATGGTCCATTCTGACCGCAAAGTCTATGAGTCTATGCATCTATGACCCCCAAAGAAAATCCATGAGGAGATGGTGGCAACACTAGGGGATGATGCCCCTTCACATGCCACAGTGAAAAAACACTGGGCTGCTGAATTTATGCAAGGGAGAATCAGCACTGAGGATGAGCCAAGGTCAGGTTGCCACAGAGATGCCACCACAGAAGAAAGAAGTCGATGTAGCCCACAAGATGGTGATGGATGACAGAAGATCAACAGAAACAAGGTGGAGGAAGGTAACAGTTTTTTTTGGAACATCTTCCTCTGTTGAGAGAGAGAACCTTTCAAGCTTACAGAGAGCTCTTCTTCAGGTCCGGGAAATGAGTGTCAGAGTTAAGTACAAGGTGGAAGAGATTGTGAACATAAGTAGTTAACCCACATTTCCAGGGACCGTTGAAGTGGCCTGTTACCACCCTTCTGGTCACAGGGAGAAAAGGCGTGGGAAGGGGGAAGCAGCGGTGGGAGGGTTGTTAGTGGGTTATAGATTTTTGTAATAAGCCATAAATCCAGTGTCTCTGTTCAGGCTAGCAGAGTAATGAATTTAAGCTCCCAGGCTCATCTTTTGAAAGTGTTATTCAGGTTTCCTTTCAGGATGAGGGCTGATAGGCCAATGTAGCCTTTTATTTTATTTAAAGTGAATTTTGTAATGTGATATTACACTACTGTGGGTTTGGCTCTAGTGGCTACAGTGTCAAGTTTAACAGAGTAAAAGTCACTTCTCCTGCTTGTTTTAGAGTTAGAGCATCTAGGAACACAAAGACCAAGGGTAGTAACCACACTTATGTTCACAAGTACGTTGTCTAGTCTATTTTACAAGTTTTATTGAAGTTACAATTAAAGTTATGATTACCTAAGCATACAGAAATTCTATACAGACCTATGCATAAGTTACAAATATCTTTATACGCACATCCTTAACAATAGTGTTAGGGTCTGATGGGTCTCTCATGGTTTGGTCATCAGTAGAGGGATGGTTCCTGCTGGAGTCCCCCAAAGGGAGCTCAATTTTCCCATTCTGGGCATCCCCTTTTTATAATGTGATTCTGTCTATACTTATATTCTGCGCATGTCCATAAAAGTGTCAACCCTCTTTTCTCTTATTGGTAAGTTTCCAGGGAACACAGAACGGGCCCCAATTTTCTGTAGGCTGTGTAAGTTCCCTTTGTTCTCATTAGCATTGGCATACAACCTGTATCCCTTGGTTAAGACACATGATAGATGCGCCTTTACAGTATTTTTATGATCTAATATTAAACTTCTGGGTAATTTTGTACAATATTACCACTTGGTACAGTACTGCCTCACTTAACTTTGTCCCGGTTAATGTTGTTTCATTGCTGATCAATTAGAAAACATCCTCATTTAAAGTTGTGCAATGCTCCCTGTGACGGTACCTCCCATAAGGCATTATGGAAATATGCTTAGAATGTGTTTTATGCTGCTCAAGCAGGATCTGTGCACAGCTGATTGCTTTGAGGTACTGGTAGTGATTTTAAGTGAGTTTTAAGTGTGGTGGCTGGAGAACAGACAAAGTTGTTACTGGTTTGTTATTTTCTGTTTGCTTATTTCGAGTATGGGAAGTAGAGACAGAAAAGGAAGCAAAATAAATAAGACTGAAGGTCAGAAGAAAACTGCACTGGTTGCAAATTATCCAGAAAGGCTGAACACTGGGCACTGTGAAAGTCTCTGTTAACTAAGCAACCCCAGAGCTGAGTGCATCTCCGTTTCAGTGAACTGCAGAGGGGTTGTGGCCCAGCACAAGAAAGCAGGAAAATGAGTACCAGTGACGCCGCTAATAAACTAGAGCTCGCCAAACGGGAAGCAAAAGAGAAAGAAAACAAACATAAGAGATGGCTAGAATTAAGACAATTAGAAATTAATGCTGTGGAGGCAGAAAAAGCCAGGAAGGAGGCAGAAGAGGCTGCCTACAAGAGAGGTATGGAGGCCCAGAGGGAGGCCCAGAAGCAAGAACTGACTGTTATGAACCTGAAGAGCTAAAACCCTTCAGCTGCTGACTCCGCTTCCCCAAAAATCCACAAATGGGAATGACTATGTCCACAGTATGATGAATCCAGTGATATAGACAAATATTTCATCACCTTTGAGAGACTTTGCACCCTCCATGCCATCCCTGAAGATCAAAAGATGACCATATTGATAGCAAAATTGACTGGCAGAGCTCTGGACATATTCAATAAGATGCCTATTGATGAGTCTTCAAACTATGGTAAATTTAAAGATCTGGTTTTGAAATAGTTTCAGGTTACACCTGAAACCTACAGGGTTAAATTCAGGAGTCTTAAGAAAGGGTCTGGATTAAGTAATGTGGCTTATGCCAATGAAATGAGAGATTTGGTAGATAAGTGGGTGTGGGGGAAAGGCATTACAAGCTTCGAAGGGATATGTGATCTGGTTACTCGGGAACACTTCCTGAATACGTGCAGTGATGATGTAAAACAGTATTTGTGGGACAAAAAGGTAAATGCAGTGGGTGAATTAGCTGGGTATGCAGATTCTTATGAGCAAGCACAAGCTGCAATCAAACATAAACCACTGGCAGACGGGTACAGGGCTGGGGGAAAGCAAAATCACCGTTTTACCCCTGGGAAAAAGGAGGCTGGGCAGACACCTCCCCATTCCCCTGGTACTCATCCTAAATTTCCTGTGCAAGCAGAGGAGCCCAAGAGGTACTATCAGTGTAAGTCCACTGAGCACCTGAGAAATAAGCGTCCCTTGCTGAGTGGAAACAGGCAACAAATAACACATGAAGCTGCGGCTTCTCAGAGCCAGGCTGTGGCCTCTTTCCACACAGGATTTATAAAGCTTGCTTCCACACAGCCAAGCAATGAGCACATGCATGCTTTTAAAATTAATTGTAAAGTGCTTCTTGGATTGAGGGACACAGGTGCTGAGATTTCAGTGATCAGGAGGGACCTGATCTAGGAGAAGGATTTGTTGCTAGGCAAAATTGTGGAATTAGAACTGGTAGGGGGTTAAAAAATCCTTGCACCTTTAGCTAAAGAGCACATGCAAACTTGGGATTTGCAGGCTGAACTGACTGTTGCAATGGTGGCACACAATTTTGCACCATTTCTACTGGGGAATGATTTCTTCTCAGTATGAGGCAGGAGTCTTCCCCTCTTGTGCTCTCCTGCTCGTCCTTTCTCCTGGTATTCCACTTCCCCACTTACCTCAGGGCTTTGGTCTCCTTCCCCCGGTGAACCTAGTTTAAAGCCCTCCTCATTAGGTTAGCCAGCCTGCTTGCAAAGATGCTCTTCCCTCTCTTCATTAGATGGAGCCCATCTCTGCCTAGCACTCCTTCTTGAAACACCATCCCATGGTCAAAGAATTCAAAGCCTTCTCTCCAACACCACCTGCGTAGCCATTCATTGACTTACACGATTTGACAGTCAGGTGTTCAGGCCCTCAGACAGCAGCTGAGCAGTAACAGTATATAATGGCAAGCCCAGGACCGAGATTCCAAAGGGCTTGGGAGAGGAGAAGACTGCCACCCTTGAGTTGGTGGCAGGGGGAACGCATGCCCTCCCACTCCACTGCATCCCATCCCGGAGCCCTAGCAGTGGCAGAAGACCCGCTGCTGCATCAGTAGGGATTCTGGCCGCAACACACTGACATGGGTTCTGGCAGTGCTGCAGCCAGGCTGCCCCCAGGCTACTTCCTGACTCCCGCTCTAGAGGTACCTGGGTCAGGGTGGTGTCCTTAGGGGGGGTCCAGCACCATGGTTTCCTTGGGCTAGCTGGCACGGGGCAGGCATGGCAACTCCTCTGTGTAGCTGGCACAGGGCAGATCGGGCCAGTCCTCGGGTTTACCGCAGGCCTCTGGGGTTTCCCAATTGTGAGCTAGGCTGGAGGTGTCTAGCCTCACCAGTGGCTGCTCTCCCAGTTAGCTCTGAGGTTGGGCCTTTATACTTCTGGGGCAACGCCTGACTCTCTGGGGGGCAAGCTCAGAGCTCCCTGGCTCCGCCCACTCTGGTGCCTGGAGGGACTTGTCTCTCTCTGGGGCGGTGGGTAGCCACACCGCCTCACTACAGGGCCAATACCTGGCTCCCTCTGCAAACAGCTCGTTCCTGCCCAGCGAGGGCCCACTGCCCCCCTCCCTCTGCACAAGGCATGGCCCTGCCCAGTGAGGGCCGAATGCCTGCCCCCATCTGCACGCCACATGGCCCTGCCCAGTGAGGGCCCAGTGCCTGGCTCCCTCTGCGCACAGCACAGCCCTGCCCAGTGACAGGACAGTGCCCAGCTACCTCTGCACTTAGCATGACCCCGTCAAGGGAGGGCCCAGTGCCTGGCTCCCTCTGCACATAGCATGGTGCTGCCCACTGAGGGTCCAATGCCCAGCTCCTTCTGTACACAGCATGACCCTGCCCAGTAAGAATCCAGGGCCTGGCTCCGTCTGCACATGGCACTGCCGTGCCCAGCGAGGGCCCAATACCCATCTCTCTCTTCACATGGCACGGCCCTGCCCAGGAAGGGCCCAGTGCCTGGTTCCCTCTGTACATGGTACAGCCTGCCCAGGGAGGGCCCAAAGCCCAGCTCCATATGCACATGGAAGAGCCCTACCCAGGGAGGGTCGAGTGCCCAGTTCCCTCTGCACATAGCTTGACCCTGCCCAGCAAGGGCCTATGCCTGGCTCCCTCTGCACACAGCACGGCCCTGCCCAGGGAGGGCCCAATACCTGACTCCATCTGCAAATGGCTCGTTCCTGTGCAGCGAGGGCCCAGCGCCCACCTCCCTTTGCAGAAGGCACTGCCCTGCCCAGTGAGGGCCCAATACATGGCTCCCTCTGCACATGGCATGGACATGTCCCACAAGGGGCCAATGCCTGTGTCATAACTATAAAGGGAAGGGTAACTACTCTCCTGTATACAATACTATAAAATCCTTCTTGGCCAGAGGCACCAAAATCCTTTTTCCTGTAAAGGGTTAAGAAGTTCAGGTAACCTGGCTGACACCTGAATTTTCAGAATGGAGAGGAGTAACTAGTGGTGTTCCCCAAGGGTCAGTCCTAGAGCCAATCCTATTAAACTTATTCATAAATGATCTGGAGAAAGGGGTAAAAAGTGAGGTGGCAAAGTTTGCAAATGATTGAAATGAAATATACACAGGTTGAGAGGGAAGGTACTGTACATCTGGGGTCAGGCTTGGGTTATGGGGGGTCACAGATATCGTTTGCAAGGATGAAAAGATACATACATATTGCATAACCAACATAGACCCAGATTGGGGTGCAAGGGTTTTTAAAGTGTCAGTGAATAAGTGGGCTCAGGTTCGCCACCCATGGAATGTATAAGGAGTCCAAGTCAGTATCAGTGGAATGGATAGGTACATGGGTGGGGTGCAACCCTTGGTCCCTCAGGGAACGAAGTGGGTTATTTCCCTGGTCGGCTGTCTCAATCACTCAGTGTGGTATTGGTGGTGTCCGGTGATGTGTTCAGTATAAATGTCTCTAGACCACCTGATGGTGTCGGACACCATGAGCTGTCTCATGAGCTGGGCATAGCGTCAACTGACCCCACATGCTCTCAGAACCGGCTCGTTGCGGGGGTCCCATGAGCCCAGGGCTCCCACAATCAGGGCATGTACCTGGACTTCGTAGCCCTGAGCTCTCAGGGTCTCAGCCAGCATGGCATACTTTGACTCCTTCCATGCTCGGGCCTCGTGGAAGGCAGGTGACCAGTTTTCAAAAGGCACCGTGACATCTACCAGGAGGACCTTCTTCTTTTTTGCATCTGTCATGATGGTGTCAGGTCGCAGTCAGCTGTCTGTCCCGGGGATGGCGGAGTCGACGGCGATCTTCCCCATGGACGGTGGGATGGCTTTCACTAGTCGGTTCTGGATGGCATTGTGGCGGTGCCGCCAGGCTCTGGAGTGCTTCTTGCATCCACACAGGATGAATGGCAGGGTCTCGTTCACATAGCCGCACTTCCTGCAGTGGTTGTCCCGGCTGCCGTGGCGGATGACTCCATTGAGGGGAACGCAGTTGAGTCGGGCCCTGTGGATGAACCGCCAGTTGGCGAAACTGGTGAAGCTGTCCCGGGAAGTAAGTGGTTACTGGCGTCCCACTTGCTGGACACCTCGAACACCTTGCCCTGGTCCAGCTTCTGCTTGAGGTTCTCGGCGTAGTGGTAGCGGATGGCGTCTTTCAGGGACCTTTCTAGCATGGCTCTGGCGGTCGGGGTAACGATGGTGTGGACCGGGGTCTTTACACGTGGCACCAGTATTCCCAGCTCCCGGTGTTCCTCGCACCACTTCCAGCAGCAGCCGATCTTCTTACTCAGGCGTCTTGAGGCATTGCAGGCGTGGGACCAGAGAAAGGATAGGTCTCCCCCATCTCTCCCGAACTCAGCCTCCAGGGAGCTTCTGAGATAAGTGGCAACGTCCTGCTCGGAAGGGGCCCTGGCGATGCATTTCCTGACCACACCCCATATGGACTCCTGTGCGATGCTCCTCACTGTTGGGTCCGGGCACGTCAGGAGGCGGAAGGCTTGGGTCATCACCGCCACGTCACACAGGTCACCCATCCGAGGTACGTTGGCACCGCCCTGTCTGTGGGAAATGTAGATGATGTCCGTGCAAGCCCTCTGGGGAAGGTATCTTCACCAGCTGTCTGATGGTGCTGTCGGCCTTGTTCAGGGGCACCTTGGCCACGGCCCGATCCCGTGAGGACAAACGAGATGCAGGGGATCAGGAAGGTGTTGAGGGCGTTGATCTTTTGCCAGGGGACGAGCAGGGAGGATTCTATTTGGGCTGTGTCTCGGAGGATCTCCGCGATGGTGTCTTTGGGGGTCTGCCTGACGCGGACTCCTGTGGGTGTGCCGAGGTGTTGGTATATCTCTCCCTCTTCGAGGGAAGTCATGGACTCGCCCTGGATAAGGAAACACGAAGGCCGGACCAGCGCCCTGGTGCCACCGTCGACGTGGAGGAAGGCACACTTTTTTTGGGGTTGAAAAGCAGGCCCATCCACTCGGCGGCTTGGCTGGTGACATCGAGCATTTGCTGGAGGCTTTCTGAGCTGTCTGCGACCAGGGCCAGATCATCTGCGTAGGCCAGAATGCTGATTTTCTTGCCATGCAGGTTGACGCCAGTCGGGCCGTTGGAGATGGCTCAGATGAGCGGTTCCATGGCCAGGTTGAAAATGATGGGACTGAGGGGGCATCCTTGTTTCACACCACTGCGGATGGGGATGGCATTCGTCTCTCCATCCGTGGCATGGATGGTGGTGGTGCAGTCCTTGTAGAGGTCCTGGAGGATCTGGATGAAGGTAGCCGGCATCCCGAACTCTCCCAGGATGGTGAAGATGTGGTGGTGGAGTATGGACTCGAAGGCGCTGGTCAGGTCGAGCCATGCTATGACACACTGCCTCTTAGACCTCCTTGCCTCCTGGATGACCGTCTGAAGGAGGACGTTATGCTCGTAGCACCCCTCGGAGGACATGAAGCCCTTCTGGACTGAGCTGACGGCGCCCCCGCAAACTGGCCACTCTGTGATCCTTGCCGTGAGGCAGCTGGCGTACAGCTTGTAGATGGTGGAGCAGAGGGAGATGGGCCTCCAGTTCCCAGGGTCATCTCGGTTCCCTTTTTTGTGAATGAGGACAGGTCATGGACTTTTTTCAGGAGCGAGGAACGCAATGGAACTGCTTGCATTTGGTGAAGATGGCAGCAAGCACCAAGCAGCCGGGGTCTCGCTTCCTCAGCAGGTGGTAGCAGATGCCATCTTTTTCAGGGGCGGTGTTTTTGGCCCTCGTCAGCCTCGCCTGCACCTCCTGAGGGGAGACATCTCGCTCCAGATCTTCCGTGAGGTCAATCTGGGGTAGCTGGAGAAGGCACTCCAGGCGTCGCAAGTCAGTCTGGCCTTCGTTATCGAACACGTCCTTGAAGTAGGAGTGGAGTCTCTCGGGCTGGATGGCACAGTATGAGGAGGTCCTGTCGAGGATCTCCCTCATGGCTTTCGGCTGATTCATCCTGTATAGTTTCTGTATATGGGATGCAGCCGCCGGATCGTAGCGGCGGCCGACATGCCCTTTCCTGCCTTCTCTGGCTGTGTTGTTACAGCCCGGCGCGGGGAATCTGCACGTGGCCTGTGAGGTCTCCTGGGGTTCTCTCCTTCTGGCAGCAATTTCCGCAGAGAGTTCTGCAGTCAGTCTGTCCGTTAGGCTGTTGAAGGTCTCGAAGTCCTCGGCCTTTGCCAGTTCTCCCATCCAGGCAGATTGCCATGGAGTGACGACCCTCGCTTGTGGACATCGTTCCTCCTGCTGTGGTGTCGCCATGGGTTCAGGTGCTGGCCTTCTTGTTCCTCGACCTAGGGAGCGGTGTTCAGGTGGGTTCTGAGGCGGGGGTCCTGATGTGGTGGCAGGGGCCACTCTCAGTGTCTCCGAGCCAGCGCTGGATCTTCCGAGAGGAAATGGGGTTCTGGAAGCACAGTGCTGGGCTTTGTGGGGGCGTGGCTCTGTTTGGAAGCACTGGGGATGGTTCAAGATCTTCTGCAGGTGGTATACGGCTGTCTGCAAGTGGTATCTGGGTGAGGGGTCCCCGGTGGAGCATGTTTTTTTTGGCAGTTGGAGGCTCGTTGGGTAACCTTGGAGGGGGTGATGGGTCTCCCGGGGGCAGGGTCCGGCCGTGGAAACCAGGGGCTGCGGGAGGCTCCTCCGTCGGCTGGGTCTCATGCGGTGTTAGTTGCTCCTATGGCAGGGCAACATGAGGTTGCCTGTGGGGGAGCACTGCACCATCTCGTGGTCGTGTCAGGCCGGAAGTTTTGTATGAGGTCGCTGAGGAGTCTGGCGAGGTTGTTGACCTGGGAGGTGGCAGTGATCCCCTTCACAGCAGGGTCCAGCGAGGGGATTCTGGAGATGGGGCTGGTCCTTTTAGTGGCAACATCAGTCCTCGAGGCAGGGGTTGCGCTTTCTTCGATTAGCGGTTGGTCCTCCCTGACCTGCTGTGACGGTGGGGATGCCGGTTGGGGTGCTGAAGCCGGACTATCGGTGGGAGTCAGGGTTGGAGTCTGCAGGACGTCAGCAGGGTTCACCTTCATGATTTTGAGGAGTCCCTTGCATGTGGCATGATGGGACTTGCATTTCTTTTGGGTCTCGAAGGGGGCATTGCAGCGGCTACACCGGAAAGCAATCCGTTTGTTGTAGGTCTTGCGAACGTGCTTGCTGAGGGCCTCGAGGGTCTGGACTCCGTGGATGGGGAGGCAGAGGAGGAGGCCTGTAGGGAGTGGGTACTGTAGGTAGATGTGGTCATTGTCCCCTGCCTCACCCTCTGTGGGGTGGACCTCTTTTGTGCCTGCAGACTCACCAGGGGATTCCTCTGGGTCTGGTGGAGAAGCTTGAGGAGGTGAAGTTGCTCCTGGGGGTGTGCTGGACTCACTGGCCACGATGTCTCTTTGCCCAGAAGGACAGGGCGCAGCATTGAGATCCAGGGCTGTACAGTTCATTCCCCTTCAAACGGCCCTCCTCCAGACAGGCAGGTGGTAAAAAGTTTCAGAGTCTCGGGTTGAGGAGGTTGTTCCTTCTGCAGCATCCCTCTCTGGAATAGCGGAGCAGCGCTCGACATCCTGGTCCCAGGTCATCTTGGGGGCTCCCCAGGTGGCATCCTTCCCGGCAGGGCAGTGCTCAGCATCCTGGTCCTCAGTCCTCTAGGGGGCTCCTTCGGCAGCATCCTTCCCAGTGGAGTGGGCTCAGCATCCTGGTCCTGGGTCGCTTGGGGGGCTCCTCCGGTGGCATCCTTCCCAGCGGGGCGGCGATCAGCATCTTGGTCCTTGGTCATCTGGGGGGCTCCTCCAGCGACATCCTTCTCGGAGAGGTGGCAATCAGCCTCTTGGTCCTCCATCATCTGGGGAGCTCCTCTGGCGGCGTCCTTCCCAGCGGGGCTGCGATCAGCATCCCAGTCCTCAGTTGTTGGAGGGGCTCCTCTGGCGGAGTCCCTCCTGGCAGGGCGGTGATCAGCATCCCGGTCCTCAGTTGTTGGGGGGGCTCCTCTGGCAGCATCCCTCCTAGCGGAGCAGCGATCAGCATCCAGGTCCTTGGTCATCTGGGGGGCTCCTCCAGCGGCATCCTTCCTGGCAAGGCGGCCATCAGCATCCTGGTCCTCAGTCAATGAGGGGGCTCCTCCAGCAGCATCCTTCTCGGTGGGGCGCCCATCAGCATCCTGGTCCTGGATCTTCGGGGAGGCTCCGCCGGTGGCATCCTTCTCGGCAAAGAGTTCATCAGCATCCTGGTCCTGGATCCTCGGGGGGGATCCTCCAGTGTCGTCCGTCTCGGGAGCAGCAGGGCGGTGTTCAGCATCCTGGACCTGGGAAGCAGGTGAGGATCTTCTGGGGTCCTCCTCCTGAAGAGCTGTCAAGACGTTCTTGCTCCTTGATGTGAGGTCCCGAAGAGCTGGCCTTCTGCTGCTCAATCTTCCTGTAGAGGTGCACGCCGGAATTTTTTTCTGCCAGCTCCTGATGTTTTCATCTTTGCTGGTGGTCCGGGTCTTTGGGCCAGGCTTCCGTTGGGTTTTCTGGAAAGTGGAACACACAGGAACAGCAGCAGTCGATGAGGGTGTAGCTGAAAGAGAAGAAGAAAGAGAAATTTATTTCATGGTGTCAGCAGTGCAGTGCACATGTAAATCAGCAGTATCTATATGCAAATCAGCTTCAGCAGAAGCATAGATCTGTAGGGCAGCATCAATTTTTTCAAAAATAGCTGCAGGAGATTCCATCTTCAGGAGAATGGTTTGCAAATGTCAATTTGAGGAAATTAAACTGATAAGAACAGATATAACTTAGATAATATTTTTACTTCAAGGTCCCAGAGACACAGACAAGGTTTTCATCTTGAGGCTAAAAGACCAAAAACATCAAGACACTTGATCATGGCCTTGGATAAGCCAAGAGACTACTCACACTTGATCTTAGCTCACAGAGAGCTGAGAGGTGGCAAAGTTTGCAGATGATACTAAACTGCTTAAGATAGTTAAGACCAAAGCAGACTGTGAAGAACTTCAAAAAGATCTCACAAAACTAAGTGATTGGGCAACAAAATGGCAAATGAAATGTATTGTGGATAAATGTAAAGTAATGCACATTGGGAAAAATAACCCCAACTATACATACAATATGTTGGGGGCTAATTTAGCTACAACTAATCAGGAAAAAGATCTTGGAGTTATCGTGGATAGTTCTCTGAAGACGTCCACGCAGTATGCAGCAGCAGTCAAAAAAGCAAACAGGATGTTAGGAATCATTAAAAAGAGGATAGAGAATAAGATGGAAAATATCTTATTGCCCTTATATAAATCCATGGTATGCCCTCATCTTGAATACAGCATACAGATGTTATCTCCTCATCTCAAAAAAGATATACTGGCATTAGAAAAGGTTCAGAGAAGGACAACTAAAATGATTAGGGGTTTGGAATGGGTCCCATATGAGGAGAGATTAAAGAGGCTAGGACTTTTCAGTTTGGAAAAGAGGAGACTAAGGGGGGATAAAAATCATGAGTGATGTGGAGAAAGTGAATAAGGAAAGTTATTTATTTGTTCCCATAATATAAGAACTAGGGGCCACCAAATGAAATTAATGGGCAGCAGGTTTAAAACAAATAAAAGGAAGTTCTTCTTCATGCAGCACATAGTCAACTTGTGGAACTCCTTGCCTGAGGAGGTTGTGAAGGCTAGGACTATAACAGCATTTAAAAGAGAACAAGATAAATTCATGGAGTATAAGTCCATTAATGGCTATTAGCCAGGATGAGTAAGGAATAGTGTCCCTAGCCTTTGTTTGCTAGAGGATGGTGATGGACGGCAGGAGAGAGATCACTTCATCATTACCTATTAGGTTCACTCCCTCTGGGGCATCTGGCATTGGCCACTGTCAGTAGATAGGATACTGGGCTGGATGGACCTTTGGTCTGACCCAGTACAGCCATTCTTATGTTCTTAATCTGCACACTGCTCAGCCCTGCTCAGCGAGGATCCAGTGTCTGGCTCCCTCTGCAAATGTCATGACCCTGCCCAGTGAGAGCCTAGTCTCCAGTTCCCTCTGCACGTGGCATGGCCCTGCCCAGCAAAGGCCCAATGCCCAGCTCTGTCTGCACATGGCATGGTGCTGCCCAGCGAAGACCCAGTATCCAGCTCTATCTGCACATGGCATGACCCTGCAGTACAGACCCTAAAGGAGTGCTAGTTTGGGCTCCCACGCCTGAATCATCTGCAGGTTTTCTCTTTGTTCCTCACCATTTCTATAACACTCAGCAGTGTGATGTTTCTTGCCTAGCCAGGAGGCTTAAGGCCACCAATGCAAGCCAGCAGCTTTCCAGTCTACTGTGTGGGGCCATGTGGGTTTCTCTGGAGGAATTCGAGCCTAGATCAGTCAGCGTGAGCTCGATCCCTGAAAGGTTTTCACTAGAACTGGCCAAAACTCAGAACTTTCATTCAGTGGGAAATTCTAATATTTTGAAATTTGTTTTCCTTCCAAACCAGAATGAAAATAAACCATTTTAAAATGACCCATGAGTTTTTTATTTTAAAAGTGTTTTGTCTCAATCCAAATGATCCAGTTAGAGAAAACTGATGGATAGCTAGCTAGCTAGCTAGATGGGGTGTATAGGGACAGATAGATAGATAGATAGATAGATAGATAGATAGATAGATCCTTATGGAGGTCAATTCCCTTGGCAAACAATAAAAGTGTATTATGCCAAATGTTCCTGACTTAGACTTACCCCCGAGACTAGGCAGGCAATGAGACCTGGGTGTAACAATGTCAGGCAACTTTTAAAAGCCACCCACTCGGCCAGGCTAAGTGGCTCCCCAGCTGTCATTCTTTCATTGACTGCTGAGAAGGCATTCACTGAGGTGGAACAGCATTTTCTTTTTTCTACATTCCAAACCATAAGGCTTGGAACTACCTTTCTTTTATGAATTAAATTGATGTACAGTAGCCTGTGCCATCTGCTAAAATGTTTTGTGAAGGTCATATAGCATCTAAGAGTCACTGCCCTTCGGAGTCGATGGGAGCTTTGCTGGAGTAAGGACTACAGGATTTATCTTGGAAGTTTTATTCTAAAAATAAAATGTGCATGTTTCTTGGAATCACAGCAGGAGGACTTGCCTCCCAGTCATTCCCTCTTGTGCTTTGGCCTGTTCTTGTTTGGTTTAACAATTACTCTGATACCACTGAATCTCTCAGGAGCCATCCTGTACGTCAAACATTGCTTTTGACTGCATTTCCCTTCCGTGGAAGCCCATTCAGCCTAATCTTTACAAATTCATACAATAAACCCAGAGACCTAAATTCACCCTTGCTGTAATTCTGCTGAGGTCAGGGAGTTATATAGAGGATGAATTTTACCCACTATAACATTGTGGTTGAAATTTACGAAACTCTTCATCTCCTTTCTCTATATTTCACCTTAATTCCCTTCTGCCATTGCCTCCTTCACCAGGGCTCTGTGCATCTCCCAACATGAAGACTAGAGTATTAGGAACTTAGCAAAGTTTGTTCATCTCATGAATAAACTGGGTAACCTGTAGACCTATGAGAAATTAAAATATGCTCTTCAGCTATGTAGATATTTTCTTGGCTCCATTTTTTCAGGTTCAGCAATTCATTACTATCAAGTTCACTGGAACAGAGAAAAAGTATCACACAAAATGATCGGCAGCACACAGCTAGGATTTCTAAAAAGTAGGCAATTTTGCTTAAGGAACAGGCTACAAAAGATATACTGAGCAATGGAAATCTAACATTCCAATTAGAGCCAGTCAAATTATTCACAGCAAGCAATTCATTGAATGAATGTAGTCTTTATTCTGTTTGTGAAATATCTGCAAAGTCTTCATTTTGTCAGAGATTTGTTAATGAAATTATTTGTGGTTTATGGGAATATATTTCAGTCTGAATTGCTTGCAAACTATTTGCTGTGACAACTGCCCTGAATATTCACTGTTTGGAATTCTATGTGCTATGTGCTGGATCACTTAATTCACATTTTCTGTGTTCATTTTGATGAACAAGAATTTGCTTGTATGAGTATTTCCTGGAAGCAATTAAAAGAGGGACAATACAGATAGGGTTACCATATTGGAGGGAAGCGGAGGGGAAGAGAGAGGGGGGGAGGCGGAGCTGGAGGGGGTACCTACAGCAGCGGTACTCACTGGGGGTGGGTGTCAGTGTTACTCCCTGTCATGGTGGCAGGGCAGCTGACCCAAGCCCAGGATGTAGCAACAGCTATCAGTCAATGCCTCCTTGCGGGATCCTCTCCCCAGGGCTGAGAGCCAGGGCCTGAGTGGAAGGAATCTGGCAGCTGTGGCTGCAAGGGAATGGACTAATCAGCTGCGGATGCAGGGTAGGGACCAATCAGGAAACAGACCAATTGGGGCTCTTTCTGAGCTGCAATGTCTGCTCTGCAAAAATCCCAGACAGTGCATGTTATTTGAAAAATTTGCCTAGACAGAGGATGGAGCCTAAAAAAGAGGCAATGTCCAGGAAAACTGGGATGTCTGGTAACCCTGTATACAAAGAGACTTTGTGGGCTTTATTCAACAAACATTCACCAATTTTTTGCAAAATATTTTCAAATCTACTTATAGCCCAAGGGAAAGTTCACTTTAACACTGGTAGTTTGGTTGAAATTTGGAGAGGGTTTTTTTTGTATCAATCACTTAAATACACATAAGTTACTAGATGGGACTTATTTTAAATGTGTCATTATAACACTAATCTTTGCTCCTGATGGATTGCAGTCCCATGATGGGTTCAGTCATACCTCTGCTGTGGGATTACCTTGGGACATATCATTTGGGAGTCTTTTTAAGTACAAAGTAGTAAATTAATATCTCAGTAGCTTTGCTAGGAACAGCAAACTCTGCTTATTATTTCACTAACTGCAACCATTGCCCCAATGGCATAGCTGCAATGTCTGAACTCGAAAGCACTAGCTTTTGGAACAAAGAGCTGTTCTAGCAATGGCAAAATGTACTGGCTTGAAATATGTGTAGAAAGGAAAGTACTTTGATGTTTGGTCACATTCATTGACTGCAAAGCCTGGTGTATCTGCCAGTAAACCCCATTTTGTTCCATGCAGGTGAAAAGTTTCTGCTTCCAGCACCTTATCTGTCTTCCTTACCTGTTGTATTTACCATGTCATTCTCTGTACACTTTTCAATGGTATGCTACACGCCCTATGTCCCTATCCTCTTACAGACCCCCACGATTTTTGACTGCAATTCTTCCTTCCCTCTTCCCATCACTCTAAAAGTGAAATCTGCAGTTTCCAGTGTTTCTGGGCAGAGTCAGGTACTTCCAGGAGCGAGCTGAGCAGTAGGATGGCTGGGGCTGCCTGGAGGTAAGTTAGGGCAGGATCTCCGTAGTGCAAGTAGGAGACAATTCCCCAGAGACAGTCTGTGCATGGAAGAGAGGCACCTTTTAGGGCCTGAGTAGGAGAATAGGGCCCATTCTAAAGCCTGTATAACTAAGGGGAATTGTATCCATCTGATGCAACTCAAGCAAGGCTCTGACAGGGATTTATAGCATTTTCTGTCACCAGGGTTGCCAACTCTGATTGAAGCTATTCCCAGAGAATTTTTTTCCCCCAACATGACCTAATGTCATTTTCTTAAAATATCCTATTAAAATCTCCTGGATTGCTTTCAATAGTCACTGGGAGATCAATGTCGATTCCAGGAGACTTCAGGCCAGTCCTGGAGGGTTGGCAACCCTATTTGTCATAGATGGAAAAGGAGGAACCCCCAATTCCCTGTGCTACAATGCACAGAATGTCCTAGCCTCCAAAGAGAGGCATAGGCAGCCACTGTGCCTTATAAGGTCCTCACATGGAAGCATTACCATGGCAACTGAACTCTATTCCAGATAGGAGGGGGCTCTCCTAGAAATCCCAACCCAGCACTTAGCACTACAACAGCCCCCAATTCCTCAGGTCACACAACCAGCCCCACTGAGCAACACAGAGAGGAACACATGGCAATGCGGGAATGGGGGCAAGATGGGCCCTGCAGCAGCAGGCAATACATACAGAGTGAGTGAGGTCAGAGCCAATTCGTATACTTCCCTGTAGCTACTGGCACTGTGTGTGTGTGTGTGTGTGTGTGTGTGTGTGTGTGTGTGTGTGTGTGTGTGTGTGTGTGTGTGTGTGTGTGTGTGTGTGTGTGTGTGTGTGTGTGTGTCCTGGAGTCTCCTGGAATTGGTATCAAACTCCCTGTGACTAGTGAAAGCAATACAGGAGATTTTAGTAGGATTTTTTTTTTAATTACATTATGTCATGTTGGGAAAAAAATCTCCCAAATCTTCAGTCAGAGTTGGCAACCCTAGCAAGTACATCTGTGGTTGTCTATGCAAAGGCAGAAGTGACTGGGGAGAGGAGGGGGGGAGTGTACATCTCAGTGTGTGTGTTTGTGTAGGTGTAAGTGCATATCTGTACAAGCATAGGCAAGAAAGCATGTCTGTGTCTCTGTATGTGTACCTCTAGGGCTGTAACTGGATGTGTGTATGGCAGGTATCAATGTACATTGGGGTATTAGTATGAAAACCTCGCCTTTTGGGGCCCTTATTTAGAAAAGCAATTTAACAGCATGCCTAGTATTCAGCAAAGCAGGTAAGCACACGCTTAACTTTAGGTATGTTCTTAAGTCCTTGGAATATACCTTGCTGAACAGGGATGGACTGTGGCATAGGGCCTTCTGTTCTGCGTGCAGGACTGCATGTGCCTGTGAGTAGTCCCGTGTAACTGCAGCCTCCCTGGTAATGTATTGTCATTAGCAAAGAGCTACAACATTACGCAGGACTCATGCATCTGCAGTGGATGTCCCCAGGTGCATATGTTAGTGTGGTGGGCTTCAGTCTCTTGTGCAGAGCCAGAAGGGTATATGCAATAGCAGCTTTAAACCACCTTTGCAATCCTGGATTCTGGGGCCCCTGGGTACCAGTCACACCCTGTGTGAATCAGAGCACCCTGAATTCAGTGCTCACCAAAGGTCCCTGGTGCCATTCTGACAGCTGGGTCACCACCTCCATGCCCCCTTCTCTGTGGCTACACCTAATTGTCACAGGAACTGCTCCCGTGGCCCTGCTGTGCCCAGGGACCCCCTGCACACTGGGAATCTTCCTTGGCTGAATCCACTGGGTCTGGGCCCTGTTGTGCTGCAGGAGCACCATGAAGCAGTCACAGAGCACTGGCGAATCGGGCTGCAGGCTTTAAGCATGTGACCACATCCTGCTTTTTCTCAGGTTCCCTGCCTCATTCTGCATGACACCCATCACTGTCGACAGAGATAGCACAAAGTAGGACTCAAAGGGAGGTGAGTGGGGCTTCAGTTTGTGCCAACTGTGCACAAGGGTGCATCACCCTCTGTGGGTAGTGTGGCCAGGGAATAGGGCAGAGCTTGGCAGTGAACGAGATTTGAGTGAAGAGCATTCATGCCCCTTTTGCTTCAGGGACTGAGGCAGCAGTGTGCAGGGTTGGGATGGTGCACATGGACTGAGGTATAGGGCACAATTAGATTGATGAGGATACACAGACATGCTGAGCACTGTCCATCATGTGCACTGGGACAGGAAGGGGCTTCCGCACAAAAAAGGTAAGTGACAGGATAAGCCAAGACTGTACTGTCATGTAGGTGCTCAAGTAGGGTTGCTATATAGGCATGAATCTTTATGCACGAAGGTGTGAGATCCTGTCTGCAGGTGTTGCATGTTTATGTTGTTCGTAGGACAAAAACAATAGCACTATACAGCTGACCAATCTACTTTATTCTAGGAACTTCTAACCCACACTGATTGTAACTCCTTGAACAACCAGTCCCAGGTTACAAGGTGTCTGCCTCACACCACCACAGGATTGTGTGCCACCAGCTCAACCTCCATTTCAAAACTATGATGGCCACATTTCCACAAGTTGCTTTGGATATGTAGCAGATTGGAGTAAAAGGGAGTTGTGAGTGCACTTCTGGAAGTCAGGCCCCATATGGGGTGTCTGAGGCTGGGCACCCAGAATTGGAGGCCCCCCAGATTAGAGGGCGTATTTGTAAATTGGGCTGCATGTTTCTAGCCCTTATGGTTGCAAAGTAGTTTGAACACATCCACAGAGAATAACCAATGTAGTGATGTCTGTTTTTCCAAAGCACTGAGCAGGCCAGCTGCTCCCACTAGGTCGATGGCATCTCTGCAACTGTTAAAGGGTCATGAACAATGCTTGCTCCTCTGACATTGCTCTCAGCTGTGTCAGTTTTGCAGAGCTTTTATGGGATGCTGATAGTCATTCAGAACATTTTTATTAGCGTGGGCACAGACATCTGGGGTCTTGGAGGTGCTTTCACACGCCACTTAGTGATTGCATTAATATATAAAGAAAACAATGAATTTGGAACAGAAGCTCATTTCACTCACTCATTTCACTAATATAAAGGTACTAATTGAAGCATTACTTTTAAAACACGAGTAAAAAGAACGATTTACTCATCTGAAAAGGTTCCAAACAATGAACTTCATCCTGGGTTAGTTGAAATGAATTATTCTGCAACATCTATAAGCTGCAAATCATCAGTTTTGTCCTTGTTTACAAGTAAAATCATATAGCAGCTGACTTGTGATTGCCCCATTGTGGATCAAAGCCAGGTTTTAATACAACATAGAGCATTAAAACTATGTTCACTTACAGTATTGGTTATGGTACCACCAAAATCATTTTTATCACCTTCACCACTTCAAAAACAGCTGGTATTCAGTTTGGCTGAACAAACATATTTCTGAACTGCCTTCAGTGATCTTTCAGTAAGCTTGCAATTGGCCTGTAACAGAAGAAGCTGAGTAATCTGTTGATCATGCTTTAAATTGGAACTGCACACCTGAAGCTTGGCTTGAGCTTGCATTTCTGTTATGTGTGGCGCTGTTATGAGAGTTTCAAGATTTTGAATAATGTTGCAGCCTTTCTCTTAAGATCATGATTCAGTAGTGGACCATCAGTTGCTTCAAAACAAGGGTACTTACAAAATTCATTTGCTGACTTTGGATAGCTGGGTTCACTTGTGTCTATTTGTATTTTCTTGGGAATATTTTTTTTCTTCCTAGCTCCAAATTTAAATCTTTGGGTGCATTTGCTCCCAGAATAAGTTGTACTTTTAAATCCAGTCAGATGAACTTTAGTGAATTAAGTGTCAATTTCATCAAAGACCAGCCTTCAGTTGATGAAACATCTGACCCTTGCAGAGTTTTGGATAGATTGTCTACCATGCTCAGGACTTTTTAATATAATTCAGAACCAGAGAACATTCATGTCATCATACACATATTGCAGGCATAAAACCACTTGCTCTTTGTTGGAGAAGTCAGTTGTTTCAGCTATCATAATTGTATGCCATTTCCCAGAAATTTTCTCAGAAGTATCCCTCAGCTCTAAAAGCTATAATTTCTATTATCCCATTTTGAATAACTGGACTTGTGAATTTGTCTGAGCTCTTTTCAGCCACTTTAAGTATCAGGTATCATATTCTGCTTGCAAATAAAGCAACTGGATAAAGTTGCAGTCAAAATCTCCACTTCAGAGCTTATTTTCAGCTACAGTATCCTCACAGTCCTTGTCTAGAAAGATTAATAGATTCCAAGTCCAGAAGGGTCCACGGTTCATCTAGTCTGACCTCTTGTTATAGATTCTCCAAAATAATTCCTGTATGAACTAGAGCAGATCTTTTAGAAAAACATCCAGTCTTGATTTTAAAATTGCCAGTGATGGAGAATCCACCATAACCCTTGGTAATTTTTTTCAATAATTAATTGTAGTTAAGATAACATATGCAACTTAGTATTTTTGTTAGAATCTTCCTATCTGCTCTCTTCTCAGAGGATTAAAAATTTAGCATGTCACCTGCATTCTTCGAAGCCTTTTCCTATCCACTGTTTTGTTGTGACATAAGGAAGTTCAAAGTTGTTTCAAGCCTTTTTCCAGTTAGAGAATCCAGACTTTGTGAAAGTTTCCACTGGCTACTTAGGAAAAAGTAGTTTGTGCCTAAAAGCTGTTCAACAGTAGAAATAAAGAAGTCACTAGCATCAGAATAATGGAACCTATTGAAAATCAATCAATCAGGTGAGCCCAAAGAATAACCTTGTTTTCCCAGTTTATTCACAATGGCTTAAATCATGGTGATGAGATGTTAAAGAAATGTTAGCAGCATCAGGCATTTGGTTCCTGTTGCATGTGATGGTGGAGACAGCTCAGAACACAACCAGAAGAAGTCAAGCCACTTGGTGGAAGTGTCGTTTCCTCTATTTTCACAGACTCCTAGATTCCAAGGCCAGGACGGACCACTGTGGTCATCTAGTCTCACCTCCTACATAACACAGGCCTTAGAATTTCCCTGAATTAAATCCTATTTGAACTACAGTGTACCTTTTAGTAAAACCCACTGATAAAAATTTGCATATTATTTCTAGTCTGAAATTGTCTTGCTTAAACTTTCAGCCTTTGGATTGCATTATACCTTTGTGTACTAGCTTAAGGAGCCCTCTATTATCAAATTTCTGTTCCCCATGTAGGTACTTAAAGACTGTGATCAACAGTCCTGAACCTTCTCTTTGTTAATGTAAGCAGAGTCTGAATGAGCTCTCTCCTGACATGTAGTGATGAGCTGTGGAAGAGGATTTCAGGATCTGGTCTTGTTTGCATGGGCACACCCACCCTGCCTAGGTGCTCAGCATGTTGGGATTGCATGCCCAAATAATAACTTTTGGCTAGTGTTGGATCCCCAGTCTTCTTGTTATTGGGGTAGGAGTAACAAAGTGTTGTTATCCTTGTGTGAATCAAGGGCAGCAGAACTGTGCTTGGCATACCCTGTTTGAGGGGCTCACCTTCAACTAAATGTCACATGTTAGGCAGGGGATATGGGTTCCAAAACCCAATGAGTTGAGAGCAGGGGTGGGGGTGGTTTGGTACCTGGCCCCCCTGCTGCTGCAATAAGAGAGAGAAGTTAGATTCACTTGAGAATCTTGTTATATCTTGCAGAACTAAAATAACTGATATTAAGGTCTAAGTCTTAGATCTGTACTAGGACTGTTTCTGATGCAAGAGACTACTCAGTGTACACTAGTAATGAGGCTCCCCCACTAACTGCTGATATCCCTGTGAACTGTGTTAAATGGTGGGACCTGAAGACATCCTAGCAGATTAGCAATTTGCTGGTAAGACAGCTAGGGGAGTGGAGTAGGTATCTGGTGAAGAGGAGTGGCAAGTGAGTGCCTAGACAGTGGAGTGAGTAAGATGCCTCTGAGGGTGGGAGGTGAACCCTGCAGATGCACCTCTGAAGTCTGGGCCTGCACTGACCAAGGACAACAACTGTGAATGGGGTGCAGGGAAGAGATGGGCATGTTAAAGGGACTTTTGGTTGCTGGACTTAAGAACCTGTGGGAAAAGGACAATGCCCAACTTATTCTTTATAAATGCTTTTTGAGGTATTTTCCCAAATTAATGCCAGGTTACTTCTCTCCTTTTATTAAAAGTTTCCTTGCTACACTCTGACTGTGCTCATGAGTGGGGAAGTATTGCCTATTAGAGTCACCCAGAGGGTAGTATGTAATTTTCTCAGGTAACTGGGTCAGGGATCAAGATGGTTTTGTGTTGTATTGTTGAAAAGGAACCCCTAGATACTGAACCCGTCCCTTGTTGTTGCTAACTCTGACTGGCAGAAGGGTTACATTAAACTAAACAGTTTTGAGTCCTTGAGTCATTCACTATAAGGCAGGTTTTCCAGTCCTTGAAACATTCTCACAGCTCTTCTCGGAACCCTGTCTGATTTATCAATATCCTTCTGGAATATTGGACACCAGAACTGCACAAAGAATGCCCATAGCAAGCACACAGTGCCAAATACACAGGTAATATAACCTCTCTGCCCCTACTCAAGATCCCTGTTTATGCACCCAAAGATCACATTGGCCCTTTTGGCCACAGCATCACACTGGAAGCTCATGTTCAAATGATTATACACCATGACCACCAAATCTCTTTCAGAGTACCTGCTTCCAAGGATCCAGTAAGTAGGGGCTGCATTCTTTGTTTCTAGATATATTACTTTACATTTGGCCTTATTAAAACACATATTATTTGCCAGCATCCAGTTATCCAAGCCATCCAGATTGCTCTGTATCAGTGACCTGTCCTCTTCATTATTTACCATGTTCTCGATATTTGAGTTGTCTGCAAACTTTGTCAGTGATGATTTTATTTTTTCCAGTCATTGATAAAAATGTTAAATAGAATCGAGCCGCCAAGAACAGAACCCTGCAGGATCCCGCTAGAAACACATCTGCTCCATGATGATTTCCCATTCACAATTACATGTTGAGACCTGTCTGTTAGCCAGTTTTTCATGTGGCTTTTTGGGAACCTAGTAAACAATTCCCACTTAAAATCCACATTGTTCTGTTTAAATATCACTTTCTGAACTGATTGGGCTCATTATTTTTTTCCACTTTGGGAAACTGGGCTTTTAAAGCACCAAGTATATATATAATTGGCTTGGACTTTATCCTACTTGCACATCACAAATGGGATCCAGTTATGATCACTTGTACCTAAGCCACCACTAACTATTAAGAGTCTTGCAGTTAGGATGGAAGGATGTGATGCACTGCTACAGACTAGGGACCAAGTGGCTAGGCAGCAGTTCTGCAGAAAAGGACCAAGGGGTTACAGTAGACGAGAAGCTGGAAATGAGTCAACAGTGTGCCCTTGTTGCCAAGAAGGCTAACAGCATTTTGGGCTGTATAAGTAGGGGCAGAGGGCAACAACAATGATTAGGTGGCTGGAGCACAGGACTTCTGAGGAGAGGCTGAGGGAACTGGGATTGTTTAGTCTGCAGAAGAGAAGAATGAGTGGGGATTTGATAGTTGCTTTCAACTACCTGAAAGGGGGTTCCAAAGAGGATGGATCTAGACTGTTCTTAGTGGTAGCAGATGACAGAACAAGGAGCAATGGTCTCAAGCTGCAGTGTGGGAGGTTTAAGTTGGATATTAGGAAACACTATTTCACTAGGAGGATGGTGAAGCACTGGAATGGGTTACCTAGGGAGGTGGTGGAATCTCCTTCCTTAGTGGTTTTTAAGGTCAGGGTTGACGGCTGGGATGATTTAGTTGGGGACTGGTCCTGCTTTGAGCAGGGGGTTGGACTAGATGACCTTCTGTGGTCCCTTCCAACCCTGATCTTTTCTTGACCTGCCAAGATGAAGTCTAATATTGATTTCCCCAGTCTTGAATGCAACACTTTTTGAGTTAGAAAATTGCCTTCTACAGTATCTAGAAATGGTGAAGACATTTTAGCCCTGGCAACAGGAGACCTCCAGCACATGTCACAGGTTGAAGTCTCTCATGATACCACATCTTTTTTTCCTACATGTTATAGATGCATGTGTAAGGAGCTGGTCCTCCTGTTCCCCAGTATGATTTGGTGGTCTGCAGAAGACACTAACTAGCACTTGTGCTCTAGCTGTCAAGACATCGATCCATACGCATTCAGGATTATTCTCTTCTGAGCTGATTAGGGGAAAGGTAATGCCACTTTTGGCAGAGTTCCACTCCTCCTCCCCTTTTGTCCACTTGTTCCTTCCTAAGTAGGTTGTAATAACCATTTATTTTAACATTTCAAACATGAATCATCCCAAAAGGTTTCAGTAATACCAAGTAATATGAATGAGCAAGTCATACTGTTTATTACACAGGCTCCTAAGCACTGGTATAAAGGCAGTTAAAAAATTATTCTCTTCATGTTCTTGATTAGTTATGTTCTCTACATCTTGATTTTGTAGTAAATGCATGCTTGCTTGTTCCCTCTACCTTACACCAATTACCTAGCCAGCAGTTTATTTCCAGAATCTTTTGCTTCTCTCTTCCTTCACTCAGGAGACAAGAAGGATCTCTGAGCAGATATCATAGGTTTCACCCCCACTCTGGACTTTAGAGTACAGATATGAGGACCTGCATGTGAACCCCTAAACTGAATTACCAGCTTAGATCTGGTTTTGCTGCCACCACTCCCAAGTACTAACTCCCTCCCTGGGTAGTCTTGAGAGACTTCTTCACCAGTTTCCTGGTGAACACTGATCCAACCCCTTGGATCTTAACACAAGGAGTATTTAACCACCCTCCCTCCTTTCCCCCACCAATTTCTGGTGAGTCCAGATCCAATCCCCTTGGATTCTAACACGAGGAAAAATCAATCAGGTTCTTAAAAATAAGACTTTTTTTTAAAGAAAGGTAAAAGAAAAAAACCTCTGGGAGAGATTAGCATACCAGCTACTCTCACAGCCAAGAGATTCAAAACACAGAGGATGTTCCGCTGGGTAAAACTTAGTACACAAAAGAATTCCCAATTTGATTATTCCTCTAATTGCACAAAGACAAAGTCACAAAGGAAAATAAACATAAACCTATTTATTCTTTTCTAAAACTTACAACTCTGATAAGAGGTTGGTTCCTTGATCTTTTCCACTCTGGCTGAAACTGAAGCTGACTCTAAAACAAACTTCCCTCCTTCCTTTTGAAACATCTTGTTCCCCCATTGGTTCCTCTGGTCAGGTATCAGCTAGGCTAGGTGAAATTCTTAACCCTTTACAGGTAAAAGAGGCATTAACCCTGTCATAAACAGATAAGAAAAGTTAATAGCACAAAAGTACTTTATATCTCTTTGACTGTAAAGGGTTAACAAGTTCAGTAAGCCTGGCTGTCACCTGATCAGAGGACCAATCAGAGGACAGGATACTTTCAAATCTTGAGGGAGGGAAGTTTTTGTGCTGTGCTGTTAGTTTTGGTTGTTGTTTACTCTGGGGGCTCAGAGAGAGCAGATGTGCAACCAGGTTTCTCTCCAATCTCTCCAATACAGGCTCTTATAAGTTCAGACTAGTGAGTACTGGGTAGATAAAGCGAGTTAGGCTTATGGTTGTTTTCTTTATTTGCAAATGTGTATTTGGTTGGAAGAAGTTCAAACGTGTATTTGGCTGAAAGGAGTTCAAATTGGTATTTTGCTGAAAAGATTTTAATTTGTACTTGTATACTTAAGCTGGGAGGGTGTTCCCAGTGTCTATAGCTGAAAGACTCTGTACCTATTCCATTTTTTTTTAATTTACAAAGATAATTTTTACTGTTTTTTCTTTCTTTAATTAAAAGCTTTTCTTGTTTAAGAACCTAATTGTTTTTTTATTCTGGTAAGACCCCAGGGGACTGGGTCTGGTTTCACCAGGGAATTGGTAGGGAGAAAGGAGGGAAGAGGGAGAGAGGCTGATTTCTCTCTGTGTTAGGATTACTGTCTCTCTCAGGAAGAGCCTGGGAGGGGGATCTTTTGGGTGATGGTGGTGTAATGAACTGCACTCGGTTGGCGGTCTTTGGGCAGTTGGCCTTGATATGTCCCAGTTCATTACACTTAAAGCATCTTCCATCTGACTGGTCACTGGGTCGAGGTGGGTTACTGGAGATTGGTGCGGTGGAAGAATAGTGTGTCTGTGGCTTTCCTTGGGTTGTAGGTGGGGTCTTTGGTTGTCCTCAGTTGTAGGGTTTATGGTCAGTGTGCCCCCTGGAGTATTCGTTCCCCTTGACAGGAGCTTTCTTGCTTTCTGCCACTTCCATCCATCTGGCTCCAATCTCCCCTGCCTCGGTGAGATTTTTGGGTTTTCCATCTTGTATGTACCGTGTTATGTCCTCAGGAACACCATCCAAGAACTGCTCCATTTGTATGAGGAGGTGCAGTTTGTCTAAGAATTTAACATTGTTTCCTGATATCCAGGCCTCGTAATTCTTTCCAACGTAGCAGGCGTGTTTGGGAAATGACACATCTGGTTTCCACTTTTGGGTTCTGAAACGCCGACGGGCATGATCCGGGGTTATCCCCATTCTGTATCTGGCCTTGGTTTGAAAAAGTTTATAGTTGTTCATTTTCTCCTTAGGCATTTCAGCTGCCACCTCTGCTAAAGGACCACTGAGCTGTGGCCTCAATTCTACCATGTACTGGTCTTCAGGGATGCTGTACCCAAGACAGGCTCTTTCAAAATTTTCCAAGAAGGTCTCAGTGTCATCACCTGCCTTGTAGGTGGGAAATTTCTTGGGATGTGGAACCATAATTGGTGAAGAGTTGTTAGGATTGGCTGGAGCCTGTTGCTTAGCCTTTTCTAATTCCATGGCCTGTCGGTGGGTCTCCCTCTGGAGTTCTGTCTTCCTTCTGTAGGCTGCCTCTTCTTCTTCTTGTTTCCTTCTGTGGGCCACCTCTTCTTCTTCTTGCTTCCTTCTGTGAGCTGCCTCTTCTTCTTCTTGTTTTCTTTTGTGGGCTGCCTCTTCCTTGGCTAGTTCTGCATTAATTAGTTCTATCCGTCTCTTATGTTCATTTTCTTTGTCTATGGCTTGTTGCCCTGCTCACTCCTGCCTTAGGCTTTCCTTGGAACTCATGTTTTCTGCTTTCTTGTGCTGAGGCACCCTCTGGTGTTTCTTGTCTGAACTGCAGCTTCTTTGTTGCCTCCTGGGGTCTGCCTAGCAACAATGCCTTTTTCCTTTCTTCCTCTAGCTAATCTTTTCAATGTAAAGTAAACCAGAAAAACCACTTTATTTGCATGTGTATTGCTGGATACTTGTCTCACAATGGGAGTGCTATTGTGTCACAAAAGACCCGTAATAGTTCCTTAATGGTTCTTTGCTTAATATGCAAGCCAAAACTGCGAGAGCAGAAAAAAAAATTCTTTCTGGTTCCTTTTAAAACCAAACCTCTCTGCTTAAAAGCCCCTAGCAGAGAAAAGAAAAATATAATATTCCTACTGGCTTCTGGATTCTATCTATCCCACAACGGCTGCCACCATGTCATAACATATTTCCCAGATTTGGACCTTAGCGTCCAAAATATGGGTGTTAGCATGAAAACCTCCAAGCTTAGTTACCAGCTTGGACCTGGTAAAGCTGCCACCACCCAAAATATTAGAGTGTTTTGGGGCACTCTGGTCCCCCAAAAAACCTTCCCTGGGGACCCCAAAGACCCAAATTCCTTGAGTCTTACAACAAAGGGGAATAAACCCTTTCCCCCCCTTCTCCCTTCCAGGTGTTCCCTCCCTGGGTTCCTGGAGAGATAAACAGAAGCAAGCTCTGTGAATCTAAACAGAGGGACTCCACCCTTCCTATTTCCAGTCCTGGAAACACAAGTACTTCCCTCTTCACCCAGAGAATATGCAAAGTCAGGCTTAGTAAACCTAACACAAAGAGATTTCCCCCCCTGACTTCTTCCTCCCACCAATTCCCTGGTGAGTTGCAGACTTAATTCCCTGGAATTCCCACTAAAGAAAAACTCCAACAGGTCTAAAAAAGAAAGCTTTATAAGAAGAAAAAAAATACATAAAAATGGTCTCTCTGTATTAAGGTGACAAATACAGGGTCAATTGCTTAAAAGAATTATGAATAAACAGCCTTATTCAAAAAGAATACAATTCAAAGCACTCCAGCAACTACACACATGTAAATACAAAAGAAAAAAAAACAATAAACCCCTATTGTTTTATGATCTTTATACTCACAACTTGGAAACAGAAGATTAGAAAGGCAGGAGACAGAAAAATCCCTCTCATAGCCGAGAGAGTACAGGCACAAGACACAGAACAAAGAACTCACACATCAACTTCCCTCCACCCAGATTTGAAAAAGTCTTGTTTCCTGATTGGTCCTCTGGTCAGGTGTTTCAGGTTACTCCTTTCCAGGTGAAAGAGACATTAACCCTTAGCTATCTGTTTATGACAAGTACTCACTCCTGCACCCTCTGCTAAGGGTGACCTCTCTGGAGTTGTGGCAATCAACCGGGGCCAATACTATGGCCTGCGAAGTGGCCTGCAGGAGCCTGGAGCTTAGGGGTTTGGACATTGCCAGGCACTTCTCTGGCCTCTCAATGGGGACAACTGGTCTTCTGCTGACAGAAAGGTCAAGGGAGGGATGGTGCCATCCCCATCCAGCAGAGGAGCCTGTCCTCTGGAATGGTGGCCGAAGCATGAAGGGGTATACAAATGTTTAGTGCATCTGGCATGTAAATATCTTGCAATGTCGGCTACAACAGTTCCATGTGAATGCCTGTTCTCACTTTCTGGAGACATAAATAAGAAGTGGGTAGCATTATCTCCTGTAAATGTAAACAAACTTGTTTGTCTTAGCAATTGGCTGAACAAGAAGTAGCACTGAGTGAACTTGTAAGCTCTAAACTTTTTACATTGTTCTGGTTTTGAGTGCAGTTCTGTAACAAAAAAAATCTATATTTGTAAGTTGCACTTTCGTGATAAAGAGACAGCACTACAGTAGTTGTATGAGGTGAATTGAAAAATACTGTTTCTTTGGTTTATCATTTTTACAGTGCAAATATCTGTAATCAAAAATAATAATATAAAGTGAGCACTGTACACTTTGTATTCTATGTTATAATTGAATCAATATATTTGAAAATGTAGAAAAACATCCAAAAATGTTTATAATAAATTTCAATTGGTATTCTATTATTGTGTAACAGTGCGATTAAAACTATGATTAATTGCAATTAAATGTTCTAATCGAGTTAATTTGTTTTGAATTAATCGCTTGAGTTATCTGTGATTAATTGACAGCCCTAATTTATATTTAGCCTTCTTAAAACACATTTTTTGCTTGCACCCAGTTTACCAAGCAATCCAGTTTGCTCTGTATCAGTGACCCTTCCTCTTCACTAGTTACTGTTCCCTCTACTTCAATGGTTCCCAAACTTTAACAACCTGTGAACCCCTTTTATTAAAATGTCAAGCCTCACAACCCCCCCCTAAAAATGAATATTCCCAGGGATTTTCTCCTTTACCCGAGTATAAATTATAAAAGCAGTGATCTTGGAAATATAAAATTTGTTTTTATGACATGCTTATTACACACTATTTATCATTAATTACTATTTATCATTACAATATTTTTATTAAATTATGAAAATGGCAACACTCTTCCAAGATCTCACTTTCATAGCTTGTATCACTTTGAATAAGCCTATTATAAGACAAGGCTCCTATGTTTCATCAAGGAGTATCAGATGTGAAACAGCATGAAGGTATTTAAGAAGCCAACTCAAAGAGTTCCTCCTACACAAGCATTCAGGTCTTGAGTAGTCCAGGCAAGCAAAGCACGTTACAACCAATGTTTTCTTCCATCAATTTCTGGCAAGTCTGATCCTTTAGCGGTTTGTCTCTAATTTTCTGAAGTCAGCTGGAAGATGCTGGAATTGCTGCCACAACAATGGCAGCAATTGTCAAATCAGTGGAGACTTTGACATCTCTCTCTCAAGCCTTTTCCTCTTCCTTTGGTGGCTGCTTAACTGGGGCTCTAGCCAGTGTCTGCCACTATAAGTGCTTTCCCTGGTATGTGTTCAATGTTGAAAGAAAATTGCATCAGCCAGAGTTAAACTCTTGGAATCCTAGGTGGAAAGTCATTGGCTGGTTTTATACCCAACAATGCCACCAAGGGCTTATGGTCTCTTTCTGTGTTAAATTTCTGACCAAAGCAGATATGCACTGAGCTGTTCACAGGCCCACGTGACTGCTAGAGCTTTCTTTTCCACATGGACATACTGCTGCTCAATTTCTGTGAGTCTTCTTGTTATGAATACGACAGGTCTTTGTTCCCCTTCTGGATACTTTTGTGTGATCACTCTTCTTAAGCCATAGGCATCTACAGTACTTATAGTCCCATTCTTTCTCCAGTTTCCAAAAGAACTGGACACAAATATCCAAAGTATTGTTACTAGCCTCACATAGATGCTTATTTGGTCATTGCAGATCTCCATTCTGGGAGTGATTATAATCTTTTTTTTTTAATTGGAGGGACTGCTGCCCCAATATCAATTTTAAATTTAAGTTTTCAACTGTTTAGATTCATGCTTGTGTAGCAAGGTCTTGTCTGTTCTATTGAGGATGTAATCATAAGAAGTATAGTCATCACTGTCATCTAATGATAATTCTCCCTCTTGGATTGCTTCTGCTTCTCCTGCAGACCTGCATGCTATTGCAAAATATCCCATTTTGTGGCATCTCCTACTTTCTGCCTCTTTAGCTGGACATTTTTGCCAGCAGTGGCTTGGTATCTTGCCACATCTTCCACAGCTTTTCAAAAGCTTCCCTCCCACTAAGGCTCTTTGGTCTCCCGGTCTCTAGTTGTGCACTGTTCTTAGTTGTAAATTTGGGCTGACAGCTCCTTTCACATTTGCATCTTCTCGCTTTACTGTGTCAATATTGTCTAGGTCCTCTGCTGCTAGCACGTAAGTCACATTGCTGTTTCCTTATGGTTGCTTGCATTCTCACTTTTGCTACAGCTCTTGCTACTGTGAGATCTGGGTCTCACTGAAGCTGTGCTGATAAACTGGTGTCTCTTATACCAACTAATTTTATTAGTATAACTTCTTTTAACATTCCGTATTTGCAAAGTCCAGCAAGACTGTGAACTGCAATAATAAAAGTCATGTCTGTTTCTCCTTGTTCCTGGCACCTCCTATTAAATTTGGCCCTTTCTTACATAATAGTCTTATCTGCCTTTGAAAGGGTATTAGAGGCCTCTTTAACTTTGGAGTATTCTTTCTTTTCCTCATCAATGTGGGGTAAGGCACACAGGATATCAACAGTTTCACTCATGGCAAATATCAGGGCATTTACCTGTATCTTTGTGCTGAAGACATCTGGACTCTCTCAGATCTACAGATCCAACAGGGCCAGCTACCTAAATTAAACTTCTCTCACAGAATCTTTTGTGCAATGGGCTCCATTGCTGTGCTGAGACAGAGCTATGCCTCCTGCCTGCTGTAGCTTTTGCAGGTCACCTCCCTGATTTTCCACTTTTGCTGTCACGGAGTCACAGGTCTGGTCTATGCCCCAGTCTGTCACTGGAATGCTGGGAGCAACCCCTTCAACGTATTGGGCTCCAAGGACCCACACAGTTCAACTGGGGCAGGCCCATGGCCTCCAAGACTGGCCCCTTGGCAACATTTAGGGCCATTTAGGGATCTGGGGCAAAAATCTGTCTGGGGATTGGTCCTGCTTTGAGCAGGGGGTTGAACTAGATGACCTGGGGGGGAGGGATAGCTCAGTAGTTTGAGCACTGGCCTGCTAAACTCAGGGTTATGAAGGGGGAGGGATAGCTCAGGAGTTTGAGTATTAACCTGCTAAACCCAGGGTTGTGAGTTCAATCCTTGAGGTAGCCATTTAGAGAAGTGGTGTAAATATCTATCTGGGGATTGGTCCTGCTTTGAGCAAGGGGTTGAACTAGATGACCTCGTAAGGTCCCTGATATTCTATGAACAGGGATCCCTTTTTCTCTCTCTGTGATGCCTCCAGCTCAGTCAGAGGCTTGCACTGGGGCCAGCTGGGCACAAAGCTCTCTGGGAGTATTTAGAGTGACACTGGCAGCCTTCTCCAAACAAAGTCTCCATTTATTAGTCACCTGGCACACAAAATCTGGACGTTCTTAGGTTAGAAAAGAGAAATGAAGGTTACAGTATTGTCCAATCTGGTTAATCTAGAGCCCAGCCAAGTTGTACCAAATCCCATATTCAGACTCTGTGTGTATGTCTCTCTCTCTGAGCTCCTTCATCAGTTCCCAGGTGAGAGAGCCCCCAGCTTCTTACAGTTAAAGAGGTATGGGCTGAATGAACAGACTATAAGATGGATAGAATGCTGGCTAGATCGTCAGGCTCAACGGGTAGTGATCAATGGCTCCATGTCTAGTTGGCAGCTGGTATTGAGGGTTGGTCCTGGGGCTGGTTTTGTTCAATATCTTCATTAATGATCTGGAGGATGGCGTGGACAGCACTCTCAGCAAGTTTGCAGATGATGCTAAACTGGGAGGAGTGGTAGATATACTGGAGGGTAGAGATAGAATACAGAGGGACCTAGACAAAATAGAGGATTGGGCCAAAAGAAATCTGATGAGGTTCAACAAGGACAAGTGCAGAGTCCTGAACTTAGGACGGAAGAATCCCATGCACTGCTACAGACTGGGGACCAAGTGGCTAGGCAGCAGTTCTGCAGAAAAGGACCTAGGGGTTACAGTGGACGAGAAGCTAGATATGAGTCAACAGTGTGCTCTAGTTCTCAAGAAGGCTCATAGCATTTTGGACTGTATAAGTAGGAGCATTGCCAGCAGATTGAGTGATATGATCATTCCCCTCTATTCGACACTGGCGAGGCCTCATCTGGAATACTATGTCCAGTTTGGGGCCCCACAGTACAAGAAGGATGTGGAAAAATTGGAAAGAGTCCAGAAGAGGGCAACAAAAATGATTAGGAGGCTGGAGCACATGACTTATGAGGGGAGACTGAGGGAAACTGGGCTTATTTAGTTTGCAGAAGAGAAGAATGAGTGGGGATTTGATATCTGCTTTCAACTACCTGAAAGGGGGTTCCAAAGAGGATGGATCTAGACTGTTCTTAGTGATACCAGATGATAGAAGAAGGAGTAATGGTCTCATATTGTAATGGGAGAGGTTTAGGTTGGATATTAGGAAAAACTTTTTCACTAGGAGGATGCTGAAGCACTGGAATGGGTTACCTAGGGAGGTGGTGGAATCTCTTTCGTTAGAGGTTTTTAAAGTCAGGCTTGACAAAGCCCTGGCTGGGATGATTTAGTTGGGGATTAGATCCTGTTTTCAGCAGGGGGTTGGACTAGATGACCTCCTGAGGTACCTTGCAACCCTATGATTCTATGATAAGCCAGCCCTTTATCCCCACACTTCCCACGCCTTTGTTCTCAAACTAGGGTCTGTACTCAACTTCCCTGCTGAGAGCTTGGGAAATCCATCTCCTCTGGGTCATTAGTTGCTAGGTGTCAATGTCCTGGGGATTGGCTTTGCCATTGTCTTCTTGGATTTTCCATGGATATGGGGCCAGCCTCAGCCAGTCCTTTTTTTAATGACTGTCACCCATTCGGGCTCAGACACCTAGTGACACACATCCACCTATGTCTCTTAGCCTAACTGTAAGAGCAGACTGTCCTTCTCCTCCCAGCCTACCACGCCCCAGGAGCCATGCAAATTATAGGAGAAACTAGAGCACACACAGAACTCATACAAACATTTCAGAAAATTCTCACGTCATCACACCCCACTCATTCACCACTCCGTCTGGAGGGTGGGGGGGTGTCTTTGTTTTCCTTTACTCCTTTAGAGAGAAGGATTCATGCACTGCTGATGCCAGGACAGATACAGACAGCCAGGCTTTAAGCAATAATTAGAGAACCCCTTGATGAGGAAGTGCCCCCATTTATTAAGTGCCCAGCTGCAACACATCCTAGTCGTCCCTGTAACTGTGGAAAACCTGGAACTCCATAGCACCTCCACAGGAGTGTGAGCCAGCAAACTAAAGGAGGATGCAGAGATGCTTCCACACTGACCCTCAGTTGATTTCCCCTGCAACCACTGGGACTCACTATTGATCACTCCTTTCAGATCCAGATGCACTTGTAACTTTTCTCTGTCCCATGACAACTGACTGAAGCTCTTTTATGAAAGGACATGAGGTGAATTTCAGTTGGTCAATTCATAGTAAATAGACAACAGCCTTAGAAATGCCATCTGGGCTGGCTCTGCTGACGTGGAGCCCTGATACAATTGATTTTAATCTGGGAAGAGAAGTGGGGCGTAGAGGAAGAGAAGAACTCGGGTCTTGCCATACACAGGCTTATATGTGCCACAGCCAAGTGTTGGCAGGAATCCATGCAATAGGGCTGGTTGGAAATTTTTCACTGACTGTTTTTTGAAGGAAATTTTTTTTTTTGACTAAGCAAAATGTAGTTGTGTAAACCCAGGAACCTGGCAGGAGTAAGACTGGCTGGGAGGAAGTTTATGGTCACCCTCTACTTAGTAGAGAGGGAAGTAGGGAACCCAGGAAAGAGTAGGACCCAGGGTCAGGGCATACCCTGAAGAGAGCAGGAAGGGGAAGACAGTCTGTGGGATAGGAAGGAACCCAGGGAGTAAGCAGCAAGGCTGGGCACTGAACAGACCTTAGCTGCACGTTGTAGGGTCCCTGAACTGGAACCCAAAGGACAGGGTGGGCCCAGGTTCCCTTACCCACCTCTGGGGCAATGATATCAGTGAAGCAGTGAACTGCAAGACTGCTTGGGTCACTGACAGAGACTTTAAAGGACTATACCCCAGAAGTGAGGGATGCTGAGTGATCTTGCCATAGGGCCGCGTCATGAAGAGGACTTACAGCTCCTGAAGCAAGAGAGGGGCTGCAGACAAAAAGACAGAGGTGGAGGTACAGCTTGCAATTGCAGGGAGATGTGAATTTGGTGAGCTATTCCCCAGAACGTCCAGGAGGAGAAACCATCCTAGCTGTGAGCAGAGTGCTCCATCACATGGGGAAGCAGTAAGGCTTTTGACAGTCCTACATTTCATTCTCATAAGCAAACTGAGGAAATATGCTCTAGGTGAAATCACTATAAGGTGGGTGCTATAACTGGGTGAAAGACTGTACTAAACAGCGGTTATCGATGGTTTGCTTTCAGACTGAGAGGGCACAGCTAGTGGGGTCTTACCAAATCAGTCTTGGGTCCAGTAGTAGCCAATATTTTCATTAATGATTTGGATAATGGAGTCAAAAGTATGCTTATAAAATCTGCAGATGACACCACACTGGGAGAATTTGCAAGCATGTTGGAGGACAGGTTTAGAATTCAAAACAACCTTGGCAAATTGGAGAATTAGTCTGAAATCAACATAATAAAATTCAATAAAGACAAGTGCAAAGTTGTTATAACCTTAGTCCCAGATTTGGACCTTAGCGTCCAAAATATGGGGGTTAGCATGAAAACCTCCAAGATTAGTTACCAGCTTGGACCTGGTACCTGCTGCCACCACCCAAAAAATTAGAGTGTTTTGGGGCACTCTGGTCCCTCTGAAAAACCTTCCCTGGGGACCCCAAGACCCAAATCCCTTGAGTCTCACAACAAAGGGAAATAATCCTTTTTCCCTTCCCCCCTCCAGGTGCTCCTGGAGAGATACACAGACACAAGCTCTGTGAAACTACACAGAGAGACTCCCCCTCTCTGTTCCCAATCCTGAAAACAAAAAGTACTTTCCTATTCCCCCAGAGGGAATGCAAAATTAGGCTAGCAATCCAACACACAGATCTCCCCTTGACTTTTTTCTCCCACCAATTCCCTGGTGAGTACAGACTCAATTTCCCTGAAGTAAAGAAAAACTCCAACAGGTCTTAAAAGAAAGCTTTATATAAAAAGAAAGAAAAATACAAATGGGCTCTCTGTATTAAGATGATACAATACAGGGTCGATTGCTTAAAAGAATATTGAATAAACAGCCTTATTCAAAAAGAATACAAATCAAAGCCCTCCAGCACTTATATTCATGCAAATACCAAAGAAAAGAAACCATATAACTTACTATCTGATCTCTTTGTCCTTACACTTAGAAACAGAAGATTAGAAAATAGAACTACTTCTCCAAAGCTCAGAGAAAGCAGGCAGCCAGAAAAACAAAGACAAAGACACTCAATTCCCTCCACCCAAAGTTGAAAAAATCCGGTTTCCTGATTGGTCCTCTGGTCAGGTGCTTCAGGTGAAAGAGACATTAACCCTTAGCTATCTGTTTATGACACTTCATTTAGGAAGGAAAAATCAAATGCACAATTACAAAATAGGAAATAACTGGCTAGACAGTAGTACTGGTGAAAAGGATCTGGAGGTTATAGTAGATCACAAATTGAATATGAGTCAGCAGTGTGATGCAGTTGCAAAAAAGGCTAATATCATTCTGGGGTATGTTAACAGGAATGTTGTAAGTAAGACACTGGAGCTAATTGTCCTGCTCTACTTGGCACTGGTGAGGCCTCAGCTGAAGTCCTGTGTCCTGTTCTGGGTGCCACATTTTAGGAAAAATGTCAATAAATTGGAGAGTCCAGAGCAGAACAACAAAAATGATAAAAATATAAAAAAGATTTAGAAAACTTGATGTGTGAGGAAAGGTTTTAAAATTGGGCATGTTTAGTCTTGAGAAAAGAGTGAGGGAGGACTTGATAACAGTCTTCCATGGTGTTATAAAGAGGATAATAATCAATTACTCTTTGTGTCCAATTAGGAGAAGTAGTATTTGTTTTAATCTGAAGCAAGGGAGATTTAAATTAGATATTAGGGAAAACTTTCTAGCTTTCAGGATAATGAAGCTCTGGAACAGGCTTCCAAGGGAGGCTGTGGAATCCTGATCACAAGAGGTTTTTAAGACCTGGCTGGACATCTTTGTCAGGGATGATCTGTGTTTATATAGTCCTGCCTCAGTGCATGGCACTGGACTTGACCACTTAAGATCCCTTCCAGCCCTATATTTCTATGAGACTATGATTTCTGAATCAACATTTTGGCTTTAAACTGAAAATTTTCAGCTTTCCAGTGTTCACCAAAAATATGAAATGTTCTTTAGAAATGCTTAGTTTTTGACCATGCATACCATGTCATCCTCACTGCAATCTGATTACACTTTGAAACGTCTAGTATTAATGTGTGCACACGTCAAGTTTTGTTGAGACTGGCTGAGCTGTAAGGGAATTTGAATCTTTATCTACATAACCAGCTTATACAATATACAACTATACAATTGATAAATATTTGCACATTTTTCAGCAGCTGTTTCAGTTGTAACCATCCTGTGTAGCCTTTCAGATAGATAGGAGTATTGATTAGTGACCTTAGACTGTACTGGTTAAAGATTCAGACTCCTGAGTACCAGGAATATTATTAGTATTAAGAGACCCTAGAAGCATACAAGAAACAATTCCACTTTATTATAAGCTTTTTTATTAAACAGACTCACTAAGCAATCCCTCAAATACTAAACTACAATAGCAAATAGTGCACAGTGTTTAGTGCTAGGATGGCATCACTCACATCTCCTGCTGGGGCACCCTAGTATGTCAGTCATTATTCTCCTCAACCTCATCATCACCACCCATGATTGTCATCTTGACAACTCCCTATGCATTTGTTCCCCCACATAGGCCAGCTTACACGCTTATACTTGCGAAGGCTCATACATATGCATAAGGGTGTCAACTCTTTTTCCTTGTTTGCACTTCCACACCCCATAAACTTTGGGGTGTTCTGCTTTGCACAGGGGATTCTTTTAGTTCCCATTAGTCTATTAGCATATGCCTAGACAAATCCCCATGGTAACCTGCAGTTACTGCAGAATGTCTGAAGATGTTACAATCGGGTGTCTTGTGGTCTAGACAGGTGCATTGGGGAATATCTTCCCAAACATTACCCATTGGCACATTCTTCACAATATTCTTTTAACTTTACTGGCACAGGGTTATTCCTGGGTCACCTACCAATATTAACCATCCTTAGGCCTAAAGCTTAGTATGGCTAAGGTTTAATCTTACAGGCCTCGGCCAGCAAGCCTTGCATTAGAGCCTTACTTTACTTATACACCTAATATACACTCATCACTCCTACATACTTCCCATTCTTATACTCTGATGCTGTTATGCTACTTTAACCTAGCCATCACACATTAATCAATTATATTTAACCACAACAATAAATCCTCTATTAAATAATTAAATTAGATATTTGACTACACTTGCTATGCAGCTTTTCTAGTGTGTAGGAGGGGTTTGTGTGTGTAGGTCATGGAGATGTTGATCTTGGCTGTGGCATCATGTGTTTCCTGGTTAATGGATTGAATGCCATCAACCAGCTGTGCTACTGCATGGTGCCGACAGCATGTAGACATGTACTCAATGGGTGGCACCCACTATGCCATGCAGCTTACAAAATGCTCTCAGGGCAGTGGGAATTCCCACAAGAATCCACTTGCTTAAACACCTCTTGTGATAGGATTAAAATCCAGGCCTGTCTTTGTCCATGTTGGAAGCTGCTTCTTTAGAAACTTGTGGACACAGGAAATCTGAAAATAGGGCTCATGCTGTGTAGCATGGCCTGGGTGTACACATGAGAAAGATGCTCATGTATCTGGTCCTATTTTGAGAGTCAGCTGGTGTTTAGATCATGGCATGGCACCCCCATAGTTCCTGGTTGCAATGCAAAGGAAATAAACACCCTTATTCATAATGAGAGAGGTGTTTTGTGTGGCCCTCCAACCCAACACAAGCTGTCAGATCCCATGCCAAGAGCAGCACACTCTGGTGCTCAGCAAGCTCTGGGCTTTGGTTTTTCCTTGGTGGCCGCAGGGAGATCTCCTCTGGGCATTGGGAGAATCTGGAACTCGGTGAACTTGCTAGTTTGTTTTCTAACTCAGGAATTGTGATCATTTATTGATATGGTGCCATTTGCAAACCTCAGAGTGCTTTTACAGATGTTCAAACAACACACATAAATTCACTTAGGCCTGGTCCACACTACAGCGTTAAATCAATTTAAACAGCGTTAAATCGATTTAACGCCGTACCCGTCCACACTACAAGGCACTTTAAATCGATTTTAAGGGCTCTTAAAATCGATTTCTGTACTCCTCCCCAACGAGAGGAGTAACCCTAAAATCGATATTACTATATTGATTTAGGGTTAGTGTGGACGGAAATCGAAGTTATTGGTCTCATTCTTTTACTGAGCTACCCAGAGTGCACCGCTCCGGAAATCGATGGTAGCCTAGGACCATGGACGCACACCACCGAATTAATGTGCCCTAGTGTGGACACGTAAAATCGATTTTATAAAACTGGTTTTATAAAACCGGTTTTAATAATTTCGATTTTATGCTGTAGTGTAGACGTGGCCTTAGTTTCATCCACCATTGCAATGCAGCAACTGTGTGCAGAGATGCTGTATAACATGCTGAAGATAGGAAAACAATCCCCTATCTCATGGAAACTGTAATGGAATCATTAGTTAACTAGAATGTAACCATGCACGCTTGAGTTTGACTACGGCATCACAATGAAGATTCAGTCTTGCAAAAGACAATGCCATAGGGTCTGTAGTGGCCATAAGAGGCCAAGGCTCAGTTTTACATCTCAGCCAAAAAAATAACATCGAGTCAGTGCTGACTAATCCGAGATACAATCTTCTGCAAAGCAGATTCATATCTGAGGTGGATTAGGATGATTTGGCCTGGGAAGGAGCCGAGTTCCAAGGGAAGCCATTCCAGTAAGAGTTTCTTTATTCATTCACTCACCTTTATAATTCCACAAATGTTACAGAATATGCAGAAAAAGCCAATATGTGTTAAAAGATCCCATCCAATACTCAGCCATCAGCCCTCCAACCCTCCACCCAACAGCACAGCCCCCAGCTGTCAGCTCCTTACCCAGCAGCACCAGCACCCCAGCCATCAAACCCCCACCCAACAGCATCAGACCCTCAGCCTCCCACTCAACAGTATTGGACCCCCAGCCTTTAGCCCCCACCCAACAGCATAAGCCTCCCTGACTAGCCCTCAGTCTTACCTTTTTGTGTTCTGTAACCGACAAAATGGCAAAAAAAAAAAAAAAAAAAAAATCACACTGTGACTCAGATTCCAGGAGTCTTTAGATCCACAAAAGATTGTGCGATATGGTGGGCCATGGGGGAACTTTGTAGATCATGGACTAAGAAGCCATGGGACAGGCTGGCCTTGCTGCTCTGGTAATATCAAAGTGAGATGAGAGCTTCACGCTCAGACACCCAACACAGCAGAGAGGGTTAGTCAAGGTGGAAAGTCCCAGAGAAAAGCAACAAAAAGAGGAAGGAAGCTGGCGTGATTTCTTTATCAGAAGAGATTAAAGGTCACAGCCTTTCCTGCCTGCCTAAGAGACTATTGCAGAGGAGGGCACAAGAACTGTCTGCAGATGCCAAGGGGAGAGAGGGGCAAGGTTTAGGGGATTCTGCTAGTGGTGTAGGCAGCCACATGGGCCATGTTCAATATCTAGGGGTTCCATCTAACAGCACAAACAGACCCAGCTTAAGGCCCCAGCCAGTAACTTGAGAAAAGTAAACATCCCCCCTGAGAACCTCTAAGAGGAAATCCATCCCCACTCAAAAGCACGGCATCTGTGTATGACAAAAGAGAATGTTTACTACAGAAGAAAACCCAGAATTAATTTGGGAAAACACTGCAACAGTGCTTTGAAAGCAGGCAGCCAGTAAATAGCCTGGGCAGTGTCCTTTGTCTCTGTTTCCCACCTTACAGTGTGACAGTCGAAAGAAAGAATGTCTTTTTGGCCCTTATTGCCTTCACTGCACCCTGCTCAGAGATTGTTGTCTGAACTCAGCAATGCTCCCAGAGTCTGGGGGTGCATTTGAGTGGATAAGAAAGAGCAGTCAATGATGGCAAATCGCTAAAGCTATGATTTAGTCATGAGTATTTTAGTAAAAGTCATGGACGGATCATGGGCAATAAACAAAAAATCATGGCCCCTGACCTGTCCATGACTTTTACTATAAATACCCCTGACTAAATCTTAGGGATCAGAAGGTGCTGCTGGGGGGGCACCCTGGGGAGACCACTGCTCGGTGGGGGTGCCCCTGGGCCAGTGGCACCAGCTGCCAGGGCCACCAAAGACCAGCTGCTCCGTCCACCCTCGGGACCACTGCCAGAGGAGGGGAGCAGGGGCTGCTGCTTGGGGGGGGGAGCAGGGGAGGTCACTGATGAGGGGGCAGGGCCAGCAGCTTCAGCTGCTGGGGGCTGCCCTGGGACCACTGCTGGGGGCCACCAAGCTGCAACTGCTCCAGCCATGCCCGGAGCCACTGCTCAGGAAGTCCCCAGGCCCAGCCATGCCGGTGGTTGCTCAGGTGGTCCTAGGGGCAAGCCTTACAGGCTGCTGTCTGGGCAGTCCCTGGGACCATCTGCCCATGCCACCTGAGCAACGACCATTGTGGCTGGCTGAAGGGCTGCCTGAGCACCTGGCTGCAGAGCCCTTCCAGCAGTGGCCAGTGTGGTAGTGGGTAGTCATCGGGTAGTGGGGCCCTTTCAGATGCTGCCCCATTGGCATTGTCTTTTTATCTAAATGCTGTCTCCATACCAGAGCAAAGATTCAGCCCCTATAAATCAACTTACCTGCAAGCACAACTCTAGCACTCACTGAGAAGGAACCAGGACTTTCACATGAACCTAACTAGCTCCATTTTTAAACAGTGGAGAGAAAAGAGTCACACCACTTCCAGAACTCTTTAAACAGCGCCCCCCTCATCAGAGAAAACCACACATCCCTGTCCTCTTTAACTCTCACTTGGTGTGGCATCACTACCCCTTATTTAGAAGGTGATGTTTCAGTTAGGGTGACCCCCTAGTCAGAACAGGATAAGTACAGTCTGCTGCCCATTCTTCATACATTAAGGCTCAAAACATCTCATTATTACCCCTGCATTTGGTACTAATAAGAACAAAATTTAATTTTTTTATTAAAGCTAATGTTAAAATGATCCATGTGGCAAATTGCCAGTACTGTTATGCTGGGTCTCATGCTTTCTCTTCTTTGGGGAAGGTTCAGGGTGCCATTGCTTGCTTCTGAACCAGTATTTTAATTACCCCATTAGTGTCCTTGAGGAGGGGAGTGGAGAGAGAGGGACCTGGGCCCACCCTCTTCTCCAGGTCCCAACCCAGGGGCCCTGAGGTTTGTGGTGAACCACTTGGACTAGCGGTTCCTTCCCCCAGGCTACTTCCCTCTCCTGCCCTTCAGCTTGGGAAGGGGCTTCTTGCCCTCCTTTTACACAAGCCAGGTGCCCCTTACCTAGGGTTTCTTTTGGATTTCTCAGCCCACCACAGCACTCCTCCAAACTTTCCTTTTGTCTCTCTTCAAAACTGTTCTCATCTCCAACTCCTTCAAACTGCTCTCTGCTCCAACCAAACCTTCCAACTCCAACTCCCACACTGTCTGACTGAAGCAGGGGGTTTTTTATCACATGACTGACTGCTGGTGCTCTAATTGGCTTCAGGTGCTCTAGTTAATCTATAACAAACCTTCCTCCCCTTGTAGGGAATAAGGCCCCCTGTTAACACTTTCCTGCTGCCCTCTGCCATGCTGTATCACATCTAATACACAAGTCAAGGAGGGAGTTTCTGTACATTTGGGTATAATTCTTAAAGTATCCAAAAGTACAAAGTTTGATTTAAAAGTCATAAAATACCTTTAGTATATAATCTGTAATATCCCAAATTAAGGTTAATAATTTTAACAATACAGTTAAAATATTAGCATCCAAACTTTTGGGTACATCACTTATAAAAAGTGGAAAGCAAATATAGCAATCAGTGTAGATTGTCCCTCAGTAACTGAGCATTTAGAATAGGTTGTCCCTCAGTAAATACAGTTCATCAGAGAAGTATTTCAGCTATTTTCCTGATTTCGCTTCTCAATGGCATTCCAGCTCATCTCTCCTGATACTGCCGATGTTCAGTGATGTGTTCTAAATAAATGTCCCTTGATCACTTGGTGGCATCCAATACCATGAGTTGCCGCATCAGCCGACCACAGCACTGATCAATTCTGCATTCCCACAACACTCACTCATTACTGGGATCCCCTGCACCCAGGGCTCTGACAATCAGCACGTGTGTTTGAACCTTGTATCCCCTAGCCCTCCAGGCATCAGCCAGAGGGGCATATTTCTTCACCTTTTGAGCTCAGGCATCACGGAAAGCTGGGGTCCTGTTCTCAAAGGGAACTGTGACATTCACCATGATGATCTTCTGTTCTAGTTAGTGATGATGATGATGTCTGGTCGCAATTGGCTGCCCGTTCCGGGAATGGCAGAGTTCATGGCACTTCCCCATGGGTGGCGGGATGGCTCTAACGAGATGATCTTGAATGGCATTGTCATGCAGCTGCCAGGCTCTTAAGTGGGACTTGCAGCTACACAGGACGTGGGATACATCTCGTTGGCATAGTTTCACTTCCTGCATTGCTCATCCCAGTTCCCATAGCAGATGGCTCCATTCAGCCAGACACAATTGGGCCCTGTGGATGAATCTCCAGTTGGCAAATCGGGTGAAGCTGCCCCCCAACTCCCAGGGAGGAAATGATTGCAGGCATCCCACTTGCACATCACCGTGAAGGCCTTGCCCTGGTGCAGCTTCCATCTCAGATTTTCCACATACTGCCAATGGATGGCATCCTTCAGGGTCCTCTCCAGCATAGTTCTAGCTCTCAGAGTGATTACTCTATGCACCGTATTCTTCACCTGTGGCACCTAGGGTGACCAGATGTCCCGATTTTATAGGGACAGTCCTGATATTTGGGGCTTTTTCTTATATAGGCTCCTATTACCCCCCACCCCCGTCCCAATTTTTCACACTTGGTGTTTGGTCGCCCTAGTGGCACCAAGACTCCCAGCTCCTGACATTCCTCACACTGTGTCCAGTGGCAGCCAAATTTTGACCCAAAACTGCCAAAATTGATCACTTTGACAACACAGGTCTTTCTGTTGTTCACCTAGGCAGAGTAGGTATGTCTATGCAAATATAGTCTGCTCCTGAGGTCTTTCCCACTAGTATATCACTGGATGTCAGGGGACAGCTCATGCAGACCCCGCTTTCAATTGGAAGAAATGGGGTGAAAAGGCAATTTAGGCTGAATGTCATGAAGAATTTCCTAAGAGTGAGACTCTTAGGCCATTGGACAATGTGTCCAATGGGTGAGGAGGGGAGAAAGAGAGAGAGGTGGCAGCCACATTGCCTGAGTCATTTCAAACAGAACCACACACGACTCTATAGAATTTTCTGTACAGTACAATTCTTCCTGGGGTCGATGAAATGGGCTAGCTGGGTCATCAGGACACTCCCATCTTTAACTGCTGCCATTAAAAGAGCTAGGGTGTGCGAGAGCAAAAAGAGCAAGGAAGATGAATGGGGCTGGGTGGGTCGAGGTAAGATTGCTTTGATGGGAGAAGATTCATTTTGGTCCCCTGCCTTCTGTCTATTTAGCCCTGGTTTAGCCAATATAATTGCAGAATGTCCTAGAAGCAACAGGGAAGCCAGCACATTTCCATATACTGTAGCCACTGCAGCAAGGTGTATCCCCCACCTGAGAGACAAGAGTGCAGAGTGTCTGTGTCTGGTCTTCCTGTCCCAGGGACCCAGAGCCTGCTTCTGAGTAGCACACAAACAGCAAGGTTTGCTCTCCTCCCTTAACCGGGTTACAGAGAGATTGCATTAGCAATTTGTGAGTTAGCAGAAGTTCTAAAAATGGAAGATAAAGTGTGACAGGCTAGGCAGCCCCTGTCACCGGGGATTGATCACAGTGCTAATATCCAGTGACAATAGCACTTTAATAACCCAATAACCCAGCTTTGGATATTGGCACTATCACAACCCTTTAACCTGGTAATAACTCATGGGGAAAACACTAACAGTGTCACAGTCTACCAAGCTTCCCCTAGCCAGAGAGCCAACATCAACCTCCCAGCACTGCACAGGCCAGCCTCAGCAACCCCCGACATGCCCTGTTAGCAGTAACAAACATGTATATTATAGAGTTTCCACAGGCTCCAGTCAGGATCAGGGCCCCATCATGCTGGGTGCTGCACTGGGAGGAGAGTTGTTTTGTTTGGGGCTATAGAGAAATGGGAGCAAGGGGAGTGTGAAGGGGCAAGAGGAAGAGTTTCAGTTTAAGACAACAACTGAAATCCACAAGGTGTCAGAAAATGAGAGATGGCTCATCAGCAGAGGTAGCTGTGTGAGCCATCAGCTTAGTGAGGGCTTGCACTTGGTGTCCTGATCACAGGGACAGTGGCACTGCTCAGAAGTCTTCCTTGGAATTGTCTTTTGAAGGGAATTTCTCCATGGTTTGAAACTGGACATTTTTGACAAAATATTTGGATTTTCTCAAAAAGTTCTGGATTTTGGTGAAACTGTTTTTCACTTTCCATTTTGATTTTGGGGTCCCTCCAATTGCCAGCTCTGATTGGCTGGCTTAGTCACATGGTAGGATTTTCAAAAGTGAAAGTTTCTGAAAGTGAAATGTCTACTATGACATAAGTTAGCCATCCAAGCCCAATCCTGCCTGATACATATGTTGTTGGGTGGCTAGTCCATGCCTCTGCCTGCACTGCTATGGCTACATTGTTTGGTTAGTGAGCTAGCGGTAGCTCAGGTATGCCTACTGGTGCTGTCCTGGCTGCAGTGCAGACAGATACTTAAGGAACGGCTGGCCTCAGGCACCTGCTACGGCTGCAGCCACTGCAAGGGAACTCCCCTGTGGCCAACATTTAGGGTTACCATATGTCTGGATTTTCCGGGCAAAGCTTATTTTTTGAGCTTCCTTTCTCTGTTCAGATGGATTTCAAAGAACAAGCAATGCCCAAGGGTTTTGCAGAGTGGACAAACAGCAGTTCAGAAAGAGCCCCGACTGGTCCTCTTCCTGAGTGGTCTCTCCCTTGCATCTGCAGCTGACTGGTCCATTTTCCTGCAAGCCAAAACTGCCAGATCCCACCCTCCCAGACCTCAGCTCCCAGCCCTGGGAACGGGGAGGAGGGGGTCCCAGAGGGAGGCGCTGTCGCTGTGGCCTGTGCATAGGCCTGTCATAGTATAATTCCCAAATCTGAACCTTAGCATCCAAAATATGGGTACTAGCATGAATTTCCCTAAGCTTAATTACCAGCTTAGATTCTGTAGCGCTGCCACCAACCAGGAATTCCAGGGCCTGATACCCTCTGGTCACCCCAAACCCTTTCCTGGGGACCCCCAAGACCCAGATTCCTTGAGTCTCAAAACAAAGGGGAATAAACCATCTCCCTTCCCCCTCTTTACCTCCTCCCAGATCTTTCCTGCCTAGGTACACTAGGAGATCCACCTCAAGAGAAATGCTACCTTCCCCCTCCCTTCTTCCCCGCAGAGAGCAGGTTTTTCTTCCCTCCTCCCTTTCCTTTCTCCCACCAATTCCCTGGTGAGTGCAGATTCCCTTCCCTGGAGTCTTACAAAAGATAACCAAAAAATCAATTAGATTCTAAAAAGAAGAGGAAAAACTTTAATAAAGAAGGAAAAACATAAAAATTGTCTCTGTAATCAAGATGGTAAATATACAGGGTTTTCTAGCTTATAGACAATAGAAAGAAGCTTTCTCCAGCAGAAACACAATTTAAGCTACTTCCAGCAAGTACATATCTGCAAATAAAGAAAACAAGTTAAAAGGCTATAACCGCCTTTGTACTTACTTACTATTCTGAATAGATAAGAGACTGTAGTAGGGAGATTGGCAGAAACCTGGTTGCACCTCTAGTCCTGTCCAGGACCCAGAGAGAACAACAAACAAACCCAAATCCCACAAACAAAGGCTTCCCTCCACCTAGATTTGAAAGTATCTTCTTTCCTGACTGGTCCTCTGGTCAGATGTTTGGGTCCCTGTTTGTTAACCCTTTACAGGTAAAAGAGACATTAACCCTTAACTATCTGTTTATGACAAAGCCAGCCACCCTGCCATCATGGAAGAGAGTTACACTGTCCGCCACTCTCAGTGAGTATCCCTGCCACAAGTACCCTCTCCAACTCTCCCAACTGTACCCTCCTCAGCTCCCCACCCGTGTTAATGCACTTCAACCGGTTAACCTGTGTGTAATCCTTCTGCCACTCAGTGATTTTAGCTCTTAGTAGGGGAACCCTGGTGTTGATGTACTATTGGCTCAACATGAATTCAGCTCAGCAGTCTTTAGATGGACTCTTAATAGACTCAAAAACAGTTCTACTCTTTAACAGTAGAGACAGGAGAATGTGCAATTGGTGTTCTAGACTCTCAAAAGGGGCCCATACTATCAAGTACACACACTAATCCCCAACCTCTCTCTCTTCATGGGGTTTTGGAACCCATGTCCCATGTCTAGCAAGTACCACCCAACTGAGGTTGAGTCATCTCTGTCACAAAGCAGTCCCACAGCTCTGTCACAAAGCAGTCTCACAGCTCCCCATTCACACAATCAGGGTGACAAACTTTTTTTTCCTCCTGCCCCAATAACAAAGAAATTGGGGATCCCAGAGCTATTAAAATAACCATCCCAGTCTGCTGTGGGCTTATGCTAAGTGGTGGGTGGATGCCAATGCAAATCTTTCCCCACTCTTTGAAATTCTTGGAATTCTTTCCATATTCCCTACAATTCACCATCAGATGTCAGGGTAGCGCTCATCCTGACTCTGCTTACACGTGCTATAGAGATGTTTGGTAAGTTGCAGGAAGGAACAGCATAGTGAGGAGTGAGTTGAGTGAGAGATGTATGCCAAACAATCCCCAGTCTGTGGATGACACTGTGATCACAGTGCACAGTGATAGGAGCTGCAGACTCCTCATTTGCAGCCTCACCCCAGGTGCTGAGATGGGCTTTGGTGAGGGGCTCTAAAGGGAACAGTCATGGACAATGCAGCTGGCTTATCTGACTGTGCTGATGAGGTGCTGGAAAGGTGGGGGGTAGAACTGGGGTATGTGGTATTTGTGAAAGACTCATTATGAAGCCACTGAGGGTATGTCTGCACTGCAATGTAATCCCAGGCTCGGGCCCCACAAATCTATCTGACTTGGGCCAGTAAGCCCTCAGTACTCAGGGCCTAGGATTTGGCAAGGGTAGTGGTTCTAAGATCAAGTCCCATTGGGACTTGTGTCCAAAGTGCATCATTTTGTAGTGTGGATGCAGCTCAGGTCCAGGTCCCTGACACTCATATCTTGAGAGTCTGCCAATGCTATTCCACAATCCCATGGGCTGGTGTTCCTAGCCTTTCTATTCCAAGACTAGCCAACTGACTCCCAAGAAACAGAAGATACTCCCTGGTTCAAGTCCAGCGTCTCTGTGTTTAACCCTCCCACTTTGCCCTGACCACTGAGCTGCAAGCAGAGTGAACTGTCTCCTGCATTAGCTATGGCCACTTTGCTAAATGCACTGCTTCCTGCTCATGGGACCGCAGTCAGATTCTGGTAAATCTGTGGTGTGAGGCAAGCAAGACATTTGACTTCAGGAGGAGTACTGGAAATGACCATGTGTACCAAGAAATAGCAACCAAGCTGTCAGTGCTGGGGATTAAAGGAACTGGTGACCATTGCAGGGAGTGGATTAAGTGCTCAGGAGTGAATGTTGGAAAGCCAGGGATGAGAACAGCACCTCTGGGAATTCCCCATCATCCTGCCTCTTTTACGAGGACTGTGACTGAGCCCTAGTAGTTCATAATGGCCTGGTCAGCTGGGATGATGACCTTCTGTCCCTGAGTTAAGTACAGGACCAGAAAGGACCCAGCAGCAGCAGGCTAGCAAAGGAACTAGTGCTCACAGCTGTCCCTGAGAAGGCTGCAGCATGTCCTGGGTCCATACTCAGAGAAGCTGTTTGATGAACACCAGGGGAGTAGCCCCTCCATGGTACCATGTTCCCCAGAATAGGAATGCATTGGACAATACCATGGTTGGATGGCCCATGCAATTGGGACTGAACACTAATTGGACATGGCAAATGTACCCCCAGCCATTCACCACCACTGTGCAGCGGTGCTAAGCATATGCTAAACATGCTGAAAAGGGAACTGATAATGGAGGGTCAGGGTACGTGCACAAGTACGGAATTCATTTGTTTGCACTTCTTTCACTGGTTTGCACTGTTTAGTGTTTTGTTTAATTTATTACAAGTTTTGGTGTTGGTTTACTACTGGAGTTTTGGTGTTGTGAAGGCAGTGAGACTGCCGGACATTGTTTTAATATTACTTGGGCTTTTTTTAATACAGCCAGGTGCACAACTAAAGGCTTTTATTTTATTAAAGTTTATTGCCATACCTGCAGAACATTATCTAATGTGTATTTCAAAGAATAAAGATAAAGCCATGACAAGGCACAACTGGGAAGCTGTATCCAAGCACTATTCCTCAATATATCTATTCAGCTTAATCCAAAATGAAAATACACAATTCATGTCACAGAAACCACTTCCCCCAAACCATTGTGCAACCTTTCAGCAGTGGTGTGCCAAGTCTTCATTTGTTCACTCTAATTTAAGGTCTCACGTGCCAGTAATACATTTTAATGTTTTTAGAAGGTCTCTTTCAATAAGTCTATAATATATAACTAAACTATTGTTGTATGTAAAGTAAATAAGGTTTTTAAAATGTTTAAGAAACTTCATTTAAAATTAAATTAAAATGCAGAGCCCCCCGAACTGGTGGCCAGGACCCAGGCAGTGTGAGTGCCACTGAAAATCAGCTCACATGCCACATTCGGCACCCGTGCCATAGGTTGCCTATCCATGGTGTAACCTGTTATCTCATCCACAATGAACAATTCATGACAGTCACACACCTCCCCATTGGCAGCGTACAGTAAGAGTACTGCATTTATTGGAAAAAAATGGTATACAAATACATCAATAAATATACTATTCTCCTTCTTCCACTGCCCAGGCAAGTCTATGCTGTGGGTGCATAAAGCATCTTTCCCGTGTGCATCCTGCTCCAGCTGTGACAGGTGCACCTTTTCTCTGAGTGTACCAGTCCAGCACAGGTCCATTGAGGGGCAAATGGCTCAACTCTGGATTCACAAAGGCCACAATGATGTGGCTAGCATTGATGACACTGGAATCAAAATGGTTCTGTAGACAGTGCCAGCTGGATTTCAATCTGCTAAATACACATCAAGCCTTCTTTTGCCAGGGCCTCTGAGATCAGGATATGGCTTGCTAAGCCAAGACCAGAAGAACAGTGGGAACAAGTGCTCCATTTATGACAAGGTCATTTGTTGGGAATAATGTCTCAGCCTGCTCATGAAGATAGATTTCCGATTGGGAGAAAATACTGGCATCATGAACTTTTCTAAGGCATCCATAAAGCAGGTGTCATAAATCATCCTCCACGAGGGAATGCATATCAATGGAGTAGTACCCTCTGCATGTAACATACTTAATGTGCTCTTTGAGGAAGGCAAACTATGGGCACCTGAGTCCCATCAATGGCCCTGGCACAGTCTGGAAATCACATTCTCTCAAAATCAGCAGTTACTTTAAGGATATTGCACCATTCAGTTTTGGTCCCCCCACTACAGAAGGGTTGTGGACAAATTGGAGACAGTCCAACGGAGGGCAATGAAAATGATTAGGGACCTGGGGCACACAACTTTTACAAGCAGAGGCTGAGGGAATTGAGGTTATTTAGTCTGAAGAAGAGAAGAGAGAGGGGGGATTTGATAGCAGCGTTCAACTACTTGAAGGGGGGTTCCAAAGAGGATGGAGCTAGGCTGCTCTCCGTGGTGGCAGATGATAGAACAAGAAACAATGGTTTCAAGTTGCAGTGCAGAAGGTCTAGGCTGGATATTAGGAAACACTATTTCACTAGGAGGGTGGTGAAGCAGTGGAATGAGTTACCTAGGAAGGTGGCGGAATCTCCATCCTTAGAGGTTTTTAAGGCCCGGCTAGACAAAGCCTTGGATGGGATGATTTAGTTGATGTTAGTCCTGCTTTGAGCAGGGAATTGGACTAGATGACCTCCTAAGGTCTCTTCCAGCCCTAATATTCTATGATCCTATATTGCTTATGCCCAGCACCTGTGAGTAAATCACATGCCTGATTGCCCCAGAAACCTCCACCACTACTTTACCAACAGCTGATTTTCCAACACCAAATTTGTTTGCAGTGGGCCTGTAGCAGTCTGAAGTAGCCAGTTTCCAGATAGTTATAGTGACCTGCTTCTAGACTGGCATAGCTATACTCACGCATATGTCATGATGCTGGAGCAGCCGGGTAAGATGTTTACAAAGCTCCAGAAATATAGCTTTCTGTATGAGAAAGTTCTGGACCCACTGCTGGTCATTCCAGGGCCTCATGATGATGCAACCCCAGTAGACTGTACTTATGGTCCTGCTCCAAAAGCACCTGTCTATGTAGGGGGCTTCAGTGGCTCTCCTGACAGCCGTGAGCAGCATCAACCAGTGCAAGTCTGACATTTCTTTACTGTCCTCCTCCTGCTCCAACAGGTGCCTTCAGTAGGTCAAAATATGTAGCTGAAATGTCCTGCAGTGTCTCCTGAATGAATCATAGAAGCATAGACTATCAGGGTTGGAAGGGACCTAGGCCAACACCCTGCTTAAAGCAGGACCTATTTCCAACTAAATCATCCCAGCCAGGGCTTTGTCAAGCCTGACCTTAAAAACCTCTAAGGAAGGAGATTCCACCACCTCCCTAGGTAACCCATTCCAGTGCTTCACCGCCCTCCTAGTGAAAAAGTGTTTCCTAATATCCAACCTAAACCTCCTCCACTGCAACTTGAGACCATTACTCCTTTGTTCTGTCATCTGGTACACTGAGATCAATCTAGATCCATCCTCTTTGGAACCCCCTTTCAGGGATTTGAAAGCAGATATTAAACCCCCACTCATTCTTCAATTCTGCAGACTAAACAATCCCAGTTCTCTCAGCCTCTCCTCATAAGTCATGTGCTCCAGCCTCCTAATCATTTTTGTTGCCCTCCACTGGACTCTCTCACTGTTGACTCATATCCAGCTTCTCATCGCTGTAACCCCTAGGTCCTTTTCTGCAGAACTGCTGCCTAGCCATTCAGTCCCTAGTCTGGAACAGAACATGGGATTCTTCCGTCCTAAGTGCAGGACTCTGCACTTGTCCTTGTTGAACCTCATCAGATTTCTTTTGGCCCAATCCTCTATTTTGTCTAGGTCCCCCTGTATTCTATCTCTACCCTCCAGCGTATCTCCAACTCCTCCCAGTTTAGTGTCATGTGAAACAGGAGTGAAAGCCCATGCAGGACATGTTCTTCCAGTGGGGACCCCTCTTTGTTGCTGGATCTAGTTGCCAGGAGCATGGAGACCCAAAAGATGGCTCACCAGGATGTGTCGACAAGCTCTGACAACTTCCTGTGCAGTGGTCCAGAAATTCTGAACCGAGGGTTAATATTCAGGGTGAACGCTGAAGCCTGGATTTACAAACACTGAGTTCCACAGACCTGGGCTTAAACTGCAGTGCAGTCACACCCCGAGGGTCTGTATGCACTGCAATCAGAAGGGGTGACTGCAGCATCTAGCTAGAGCAAAGCTCTCTTGCGTCTGCCTAGACGTGCTGCAATCACCGCTGCTGATTGCAATGTAGACTGACCCTGGGAAAGCTCATGAAACATTCCGGGCTGACATGCCTGAAGTGCCCAGGCACCAGTGCTCATCCTTCTCCCCATCTCCCAGCCCAGCCCTCTCCATGCCTGGCTGAGGTCAGTGCCTGGGGGAAGGGCAGCTGGCTAACACTCAGCCCAGCCAAGGCTGAGTGATGCTGGAGGGAGGAAGGAAGTCCTCTGCAGAGCTCTCCTTGCCCATATCTGCTCCACATCAAGGGCATTGTCACTCACATCACAGAATGTGGTCACAGCCTTAGGTTTTCTGTGGCCACCGAAACTATCAGCACTGCCTACTGCCACCTGAAGCTGGCCAGACTTATCAGAACAGCTCTGGCCTCAGTACTTCACCATTCCTGACTCAACTCTGGACATTCTCTATGTCTAGGAATGGCGCCTTGTTGACATGAGAAAGGAATAACAGAGACAAGATGCATGCTTAGCAGCACACCTCACCAGGAACATAAGAATATAAGAACGGCCATACTGGGTCAGACCAAAGGTCCATCCGCCCAATATCCTGTCTACCGACAGTGGCCAATGCCACGTGCCCCAGAGGGACAGGTAATGGTCAAGTGATCTCTCTCCTGCCATCCAACTCCACCCTCTGACAAACAGAGGCTAGGGACACCATTTCTTATCCCTTCCTGGCTAATATCCGTTAATGGACTTAGCCTCCATGAATTTATCCAGTTCTCTTTTAAATGCTGTTATAGTCCTAGCCTTCACAACCTCCTCAGGCAAGGAGTTCCACAAGTTGACTGTGCGCTGCTTGAAGAAGAACTTCCTTTTATTTGTTTTAAACCTACTGCCTATTAATTTCATTTGGTGACCCCCTGGTTCTTGTATTATGGGAATAAGTAAATAACTTTTTCTTATCTACTTTCTCCATCCCTGTGCTCTGCTTTCAGCATTGGCTCCTCATTGAATACAGAAGTCTGCATGGTACTGGCCCTAGATCATCACTCCTGCTGCAACCACCACTGTGAGGCTCCCCTGGCCCTAGATCATCACTCCTGCTGCAACCACCACTGTGACGCTCCCCTGTGAGCCAAAGAGGTAGGCTTGGGAATGCGGAACCTTCCCAGGAGCCAGACTGAGACTATGGAGCTCCCTGACAGACACCATCTGAACAGCCACCACCCTTGTTGTGTTCACAGCTACATGCAGGTTCTCCTCCTGACCAGTCTTTCCCTGATGGCGTTGCTGACCAGGAAGAAGGAAGTGAGTTCTGCTAGGTCTCTTCCACTTTGTGGAGGCACTCAGATGCTGAGGTGCTAGGGGCCAGTATACGAACTGATATAGCTAGAATGGGGTGTGTGAGGACAGATGCTAGATAGATACAGGTCAATGGCTACTGAGAGGTGGGGCTATATTAAATTGTTTCTCTCTGCCCCTTTCTCACTCTCTCTATATTTCTTCTGCCCTGGACTGTCTCTCTCACCCCAGCCTCTCCTAGGCAGAACACAGACCAGTCATGCTTAAGTCTGAGTTAAACTTTCAGACCAGTGGGTTAAGATTAAGCTACCTGAGGTCAGTGGGTATTAGACTGTGCTGACAGATGGGGGCATCTCTGACAGTTAGAAACAAGGGTGGAGGGCAGAGGAGCCTGCTGGATGCTAGGACTGTATTTGGTAGTTTTGCTCCCTTACAGTATATTCAATGGCAGCTGTTTTGCAACATTGTAGTTGCCACTGTGTGTGAGGGACATGAATCAACACAGGGAAAGGGCTGAGCAGCATGTTTTGTTTAATTACAATAATGAAGCTGTGAGGCTAAGAGTTCGGAGTGCTGAGGCTTTAATTGGCAGGGTCTGGTGAGTGCGAGTCTGTCAGCTGGAGCCATATGGAAGCAGCAAACTGAGGCAAGTGAGTGACAGCCTGAATCTGAGGCACTCTCATTAATTCCAACAGCAGAGCTGTGATTGATGTGTCAGCTCCCTGCTGCTCTCTGTTTCAGGCTGATGGATCCACATCATTTCTGCTGCTGCTGCTGTGATCCACAGTAGGAAAGGAAGAGAAAAAAAAGAAAAAAGGAGCAAAACAGGAAGGAAAAGAAGAGAGGATAGCAGGAGAAAGTTGGCAGTTTTAGACTGAAGCTGCTAGGCCTTGTCTGTGCTAGAAAACCAAGCCAGGTCAGATGGATGGAGTTCAGTGCAGCTATACTAGCCATGCCACATGGGTGTAGAATCATAGAATGTTAGGGCTGGAAGGGACCTCAGGAGGTAATCTAGTCCAACATCCTGCTCAAAGTAGGACCAATCCCAAGACAGATTTTTGCCCCAGATCCTGAAATGGCCCCCCTCAAGGACTAAACTCATAACCCTGGGTTTAGCAGGCCAATGCGCAAACCACTGTTTCATGGATATATTTGCGCAGCCTAACATTACCCTCATTGCAATGCTCGCTGAGTAGCTAGCTCCCAGTTCTCATCTCAACTCCTAAGCAGGGCACTCTGGGAGATTTCCCCTGGCCATTGCCATGCTGTGAGACATTAGTGGAAGGCTAGTTGATGTGTTTCAGTATGGCTGTGTCAACATGGGTTCTCTAGGGGGCAGGTTGAGCCATTCAGCTTTGCCTGCATATTTACCCTCCTCAAAGGGAGCCTGTTCTAACCTGGTACCTGATGGCCATTTGGGTTATTTTTGTGTGTGGAAGGAAAGGCTCTTGGGGGCTTTAATTTCTCTAGTGTAGATCAGGCCAGCTGTGCCAATGCACTAGGTTTGATATGGCAGTTACCATTAACTATACACTAGAAAGAGTCCTAGATTACAGATGAGAAAGCCCTATTCAGTCACATCCCATCCATCCCCTTCCCACCTCCTCTTGCTGAGTTCCTGCAGTACTGCTAGAGCACCATCCAGGCCAGCTGTAACTGCCCCAGGGAGGGGCACTCCACCGCATGCCCTGGCCTGGGATTTACCTCAAATGTCTCTTCGTCAAATGCCAAGGTGGTCCAGGGTGCTTTTCAAATAAGGACCTTCTACAATGGTAACACACTTGCCCCATGAAAAACACTAGATAGAAGCATTACATTATCAGAATAACTCATGGGTAAACATACCTTGAGCAAACAGTTACCTAGCAACTTCTGAGAGCTGCTGGTGTCTACAAATTAACCCTTTAATGGGTGTAACATACAGCACAATAAGAGGCTCTCAATCATCATCTTGAAGATCTGAACTGTGGACAATAGTAAATTTTGTCTCTACCTTCTCCCTGCACTGTGTTATGTTGTCTGTCACTCTGGGCACACAAATCAGTGGCCACATTTATAAATATTGGAAAACAAAAAGAAAAGAGTTTGTTTCCTGTCTGCTTCCTCTGGCCAAAGACAGACATGAAACTGTTCCCTCATTCCTAAAATCAGGCTGAGTCAGAAAATGGAGTGTCAACTAACCAGCCCCACTGGATGCCTAGCTACTCTCTGTGTGTCTGGATCATTCTGCAAGTCACACAAGTTTCCTACCTGTCAGCTAACCACAGAGCCAAGATCTGAAAATCAAACTGTCTTCATTGTGCCTCTGACATTGCTTCCAGGAACAATGGCTGTAAGCTGAAGCATGGCTTGTGAATTACTAATGCATGAGGTAGAAATGGAGTAATTATGCAGCCAGGAATTACAGCATTTTTACCAGACACGCTCTAGCATCTCAGCTGCATTAGTGCAACTGCACTGCTGTAGTGCTTCTAATGTAGACCTGCCTTAAAACTGGAGTCTTTTGTTCGAAAAAGTTTTTTTCACCACAGTTGTTCTTCCAGCATGGCAGCCAGTTCTTTAGCTAAGACCCAACACCTGGAGCTCACAGCACTGGCTTCTTGACTCCTCAGACGAAGCTTAAAATAGGAGTTCTCTTCCCCCTCTTTTTTATAGTCAAGTAAAGATTTGAAATGTGTTCTTCTGTGTGTTCCCAGACAAAGGTCCTTTCCCCTGCTGGGTGTGGATACCATGCTGTCTGGTGTAGATGCCCTGCTTGTGAGTTTTACAATGCAAATGATCTTCCTGCAACCTCCTCTACAAATGAGCAGCCCACTGTCCTTGGCCACACCTGGCTTGGGGGGGAGGGGTTGGTCCCTTTCCTTTATCTGGGAAAACCTGTTTATCAATATCCCCTGCCAGGCTTGGTTTAAACACCTTTAGTTACACATTTCCAGCACATCCGTATAATTCCTTGCAGGTTAACCATACATACACCACCCAAGAATATTATTGATCAGTGAATTATTAGTTTCCCAATGATATATCACATGACACATTTTAGATACAGATTATGTCACAGCGTGTTAAGTGTAGTGAGTGTGTCAGGCCTGACAAGAGTTGATGACGCAGAGTAGCAAACCTCTGAGTCGTGCCTCTAAATGCTCCTGGGAAGAATAACACTCCAGACAGTATTGTCTATAAAGATATTTGTGAAAGCAAATAGCTAAGTGGCACAAACAAAGCCAATTAAAAATGGAAGGACTATTTGTGGATCATTTTGTTGCAGTGGCAGTCCAGCTCTGGTAGTTTCTTGTTCTGTGATCAAAGCAGAACCCAGGTGGCTCCAAGGGAGTCTCCAGAACTTCTGATGGCTGGCTGAGAGCTGTGTATCTGCTATGACCTACTGCAGACATGGAAGATAATACAGATGGTGCAGGCATTAACAGCATAACTAGACCAATGGGAGATGTAAGCCAAAAGCTGCTGAATATTGAAAGCAGGAGAAGCAATACTCATGCTACACAGACTAGGAGCTTCCTGCTGTAGTCTTTGCCAAGGCATATGATAGAAATGCAAAGCAATCTCATGTGCTGACTTTTTTTTAACTTGGACTAAAAGCTGATTAGATTAACCCTTTCATGAGTGTCACATTCACACACCCTTCTGGAAGTGTTACATACAACAAACCCACCCTAGTATTCTGGAAATATAAATTTCAGTAAACAAAGAAAAACAATACTTATGTGTTTTATTGCATTGCACAATTATTCAATTCTTTACAAATTTAGCCTCTCTGGAAGCGTCTTTAAATGTTAATGTCTGGGTGACACCTCTGGAATGAATTTGGCCTTGTGTAACTCCATTTACATCCATAACATTACTTCAAAGATGATTTTGGCCTTTTAGTGTCAGATTACATGCTGGTTTCTGGATTTTTCTTGCAACTAACTTCTCTGTCAATCAACAAGGGGTAATGGAAAATAGATCCTGTCAAATTAAATTGATGTCTTTTTTTATGGGACTACAAGTTTAGTTGATAAAGGTAATAATGTTGATGTAATATACTAAAGCAACAGAGTTCTGTGAGGTGTTAGACTTGGAACTGCACAAAATTTTAATTAAAAAACTTGAATGATTTAAAATTAACATGGTACACATTGAATGGATTGAAAACTGACTAAGTGACAGGCATCAAAATGTGATTGTAAATGGGGGATCATCATAGAGCAGAAGTCTTTCTAGTGGGATCCCATAGGAGGTTCTTGGCCCTATGCTATTTAACATTTTATCAGTGACCTGGAAGAAAACAAAAGCATCACTGATAAAGTTTGCAGATGACACAAAAATTGGGGGAAATGGTAAATAGTGAAGCAGACAGGTCACTGATACAGAGTGAGCTGGATTGATTGGAAAGCTGTGTTCAAGCAGATAATACATGTTTTAATAGAGCTAAATGTGGGGGAGAGGGGGACACCCACATCTTTAGTGCCTCCTTCTGCTGTGTGTGATACTGCAGTCCTTTTCCCACTCCTGGTGTCCCCTGTGGGTTGTTGACTTTGCTTGGTGGATCTTCAGTGGCTCTGCCCTTCTGGGGTAACAAAAGTCCAGTAGAACTATCAGCCCTCACCAGGGTCTTGAGCCCCAACCCTGGGCCCTTTAAATTCAACCCTTTGCTTGGACTTCCATACAAGCTTTGTCCCATTCTCAGGGCTTAGGCCACTTCACTAGTGGGGGAACCTGGGCCCTCCCATTACTCCAGGTCCCAACCCAGGGACCCTATAAACAGCAGCCACATTTGGATCACTTCCATCCGCCGCTGCTGCTGCAGCTACTTCCCTGGGCCTCTTCCCGCCTAGCCCCTTTATCTTCACCCCTTAGATGAGGGTTAGAATTCTCAGGGCCTTGCTTTCCCAGGGTCAGTAAACATAGCCACTCAAGTTCCTCTGGCCAGAGCAGAACAGCCCTCCTCACCGCTTTGGTCCCAGCTGGGACTGACCTGCTAACCCCCTGCTGCTCCTTTTATCTGAGCCTGCTGGGCTCTGATTTGCTGCTTCCATGCATGCTTTCTAGGCAGACCCAGTGGCCCCACCTTCACTGCTCTTGGGACAGGGTGTAGTAGGACCATGGGGCCTCCAGCAGGAGGCCATGAAGTGCCTGGTGCTTCCCATCACTGTATAAATCTGGAACAAAAAATCCAGGCCACACTTACATAATGGTGGACTCTCTCCCGGCAAGCAGTGATGCTGAAAAAGATTCAGGGGTCATAGTGGATAATCAGCTGAACATGAGCTCCCAGTGCAATGCTGTGGCCAAAAAAGCTAATGCGGTCCGGGATGCATAAAAAGGAGGAGTAGGAGCAGAGAGGTTATATCACCTCTGTATTTGGCACTGGTGGGATGGCTGCTGGATACTGTTGCCAGTTATTTGCCCACAATTCAAGAAAGATATTGATAAATTGGAGAGGGTTCCAAGAAGGGATGGGGCTGCAGCAAGCAAAGGTGGATTAAGATTTATTGGGGCTCTGAGCACAAAGAACATCTGGGCCCTCCCACGTACTGGGGAGGCCACACCCACCCACTTTTTAACATGGACATAGTAGCCTCAGGCAGTCGCAGAATGGTAGCACGGGCAAGGGCTGCTCTTCACAGCAGCTCCCCCACTGCGAAGCACAGCTCCTGCTAGCAGCATCAGCATCTTCCGAGTAGCAGTCTGAGATCTGCATTAGCCCCCTCCCTCACCACGGGGCCCTTCCCCCTACTCCTCCTCTCCTCCCAATGCCCCGTCCCCCTGGGTGGTTCACTTAAGGTCTGCTGTGTCAGCTACCCACGCAGAGCCGAGACAGCATACAGAAGGAACACACACACACAATGACCACAAGATTCATTAAGGTACAAAAGCACTCAGCCAGAGTTATCATTGATGAAGCATGGTCCTAGCTCCCCGGATCAATGTCTACAGTTACACTAGCACATGTATACCCAAGACGATGAACACAGTTCACTGAATCACTGGACTTCCCATTTCCCCCTAAGCTGGCCAAAGACACTCCCTCTGAGACTCCATTTTTTACATCAATACAAACAAGTTACGTATTGTCCCTCTGACGTGGTTAGTTACTGCCCCCTGATGTGGGTTGTTACCACCCATTACCTTGTACATGTTGGTTCAATCAAAATGTCACTATCCATCACACTGTCATTCTGACCTTATCTTTAAGAGAGTGTTTCTGTTATATTTTTTCTGGAGGGGGTGTTTGTACCATACTTGGTATCGGGGGGTGTTCTAGTACCATCCTTCTGGAATCTGTTTACATGAGTGTCCTATGCCTATCCTTTCTTAGGTATGTGTATGTTTTTGCAATACCAGCCCTGTTCTTGCCAGTCTCTTTGAGCGTGTACACAGGCAGAGCCTGACTCCTGCTTACAACCTGTCTCTTGCTGACTTTGCTTTATATTAGCAAAGCTTTGATCACTACTTTAGCCCAGGCCTCAGGCCTCTGATACAAGGGCTTATGTCTCAGGATCTCTTCCTACTACACTTACATGGGGAACAAATATTTCTTAAGGGGCTCTTTAATATAGGAGAGAAAGGGATAACACCTTCCAAGGGCTGGAAGTTGAAGCTAGACAAATTCAGACTGGTGATAAGGTATAAATTTCAACAGTGAAGGCATTAACCATTGGAATGACTTACAAAAGGTCACAGTAGATTCTCCATCACTGACAATTTTTTTTATCAAGATTGGATGTTTTTCTAAATGATCTGTTCTAGGAATAATTTTGGGGGCAGTTCTCTGGCCTGTTATACAGGAAGTCAGACTAGATCACAATGATACCTTCTGGCCTTGGAATCTAGGAATCTATGAAACCTTGAAAGAGCATGTTCCAGAAATACTTCATATTGACTATTGGTCTCATAGTGATACTGTGGTGATATCAAAGACTATTGCTGCATCTGGCAATGGCTAATACCCTCAGATCTTAACTAAAGGTTTATGGACGATTATATAGGTACATTACTTTCATATTTTATTAAGGTACTTATGGGATTTCATTAATCCACATATACTTTACCTACATCCTCAAGCTGTGTATAATTCCTTTCAGTAGGCATCATGACACATGATGAGTACAATGGGCTTCTCACTGCCACTTGCTAATCTATATGAGGGTACATCTACACTACGGGATAATTTCGATTTTACATAAACCGGTTTTATAAAACAGATTGTATAAAGTTGAGTGCACGCGGCCACACTAAGCACATTAATTCGGCGGTGTGCGTCCATGGTCCGAGCCTAGCGTCGATTTCCGGAGCGTTGCACTGTGGGTAGCTATTCCGCAGCTATCCCATAGTTCCAGCAGTCTTCCCCACCCCTTAGAATTCTGGGTTGAGAGCCCAGTGGCTGATGGGGCAAAAATCATTGTCGCGGGTGGTTCTGGGTAAATGTTGTCAGTCATTCCTTCCTCTGGGAAAGCAACGGCAGACAATCATTTCACGCCCTTTTTCCCTGGATTGTCCTGGCAGATGCCATAGCATGGCAAGCATGGAGCCCGTTCAGCTTTTTTTTTTTTACAGTCACCGTATGTGTACTGGATGCCGCAGACAGAGGCCATACTCCAGCACTACCCAGCAGTATTCATTTGCTTTTGTATGATAGCAGAGATAGTTACCAGTTCTTCTGTACTATCCACTGTCAGGGTAATTTGGTAATGAGATGATGGTTATCTGTCCTTCTGTGCTGTCTGCTCCTCTCATGGGTGCCCCTAGCTGAAGTCAGCTGGGGGTGCAAAAGCAAAATGGAATGACTCCCTGAGTCAATTCCTCCTTTATGGTTTCTAAAAATAGAGTCAGTCCTGTCTAGAATCTGGGGCAAGTGTACTAGAGAAGCAGTGTATCAGAGAGTACAGCTGCTCTGTGTCAGATCCTGCAGAAATGATGAGCTGTATGCTATTCACAGGGGGTGCCCTTGCAACAACCCCACCCATTGCTTCTCCCCACCCATTAACCTTCCTGGGCTACTGTGGCAGTGTTCCCCCCATTTGTGTCATGAAGTTATAAAGAATGCAGGAATAAGAAACAGTGACTTGTTAGTGAGATAAAATGAGGGGGAGGCAGCCTCCCAGTGCTATGACAGTCCAGGCAGGACATTAAGCCATGCGGAGGAGAGGAGCCCAGCATCCCACTGCTATGATAGTCCAGGCAGTACAAAATCTTTTCTTTACACAGGAAAGGGAGAGGGCTGATGGAGCTCAGCCCCCAGTTGTTATGATGAGGATGGTTACCAGCCATTCTGTCTCATCTACTGGGAATGACCAGGAATCATTCCTATTGTCACCCAGGCACCCCCAGCCAACCCCACCTGAGACAAGCCAGGAACACTCATGGGCTGACAGCAGTGATGGATATCAGTCATATTGTACCATCTGCCACCAGGGAGAGCAGAAGAGCTGATACCGCTCTTCACTGCTGCAGCATCGCGCCTACCACCAGCATTCAGTAGACATAGGGTGACACTGAAAAAAGTCAAGAAACGATTTCTTTCTCTTGTCTTTCATGTGGAGGAGGGAGGGAGTAAATTGATGAGCTATTCCCTGAACCACACCGGACAATGTGTTTGACCCTACAGGCATTGGGAGCTCAGCCAAGAATGCAAATACTTTTCGGAGACTGCTGTGGACTGTGGGATAGCTGGAGTCATCAGTACCCCCTCCCTCCCTCCATGAGCATCCATTTGAGTCTCTGGCTTCCCGTTACGCTTGTCACGCAGCACTGTGTAGCCTGTAGATTTTTTTTCAAACGCTTTGGCATTTCGTCTTCTGTAACGGAGCTCTGATAGAACAGATTTGTTTCCCCATACAGCGATCAGATTCAGTATCTCCTGTATGGTCCATGCTGGAGCTCTTTTTGGATTTGGGACTGCATTGCCACCCGTGCTGATCAGAGCTCCACGCTGGGCAAACAGGAAATGAAATTCAAAAGTTCGCGGGGCTTTTCCTGTTTACCTGGCCACTGCATCTGAGCTGAGATTGCTGTCCAGAGCAGTCACAGTGGTGCACTGTGGGATACCGCCCGGAGGCCAATACCGTCAATTTGCGGCCACACTAACCCTAATCCGATATGATAATACCGATTTTAGTGCTACTCCTCTCGTCTGGGAGGAGTACAGAAACCGATATAAAGAGCACTTTATATCGATATAAAGGGCCTCGTAGTGTGGACAGGTACAAGGTGAAATCAGTTTAACGCTGCTAAAATTGGTTTAAACGCCTAGTGTAGACCAGGCCTCAGATACAGTTTCTGCTACAGTAGGTGAGATGTTACAAGCCAAAATGACAAGAAGTGTCAAAACGCACTAAAGCCTGTGTAGAAGACACTTCTTGTTCAGACCCTCTCCATGCTTTTGGGCATTTCCAGGACCATTTCTGGATTTTACCTTTTGTAATAATTCGGTCAGTGCTTTCCAAGGACCAAGAAGCATGAAATGAATTTTCCATAGCAGTTTTCTAATGCCAAGAAAGCCTGCAGCCCTGTAGAATTATCAGGTCCTGCAGACAGAGTAGCTGGCTAGCTTTGGGTTTTGTTGAACTGGAAGGATTCCTTCAGCACCACCAACTCTGTGTTCTCAGTAACTTGGATTCTTCTGATAAAATGTACATTTCCTTTTATTCATTGTCAGCTAGAGGTGGTCCCAACATGGGATCTTTCATGTGAGCCTCCCAAACTGCAGCATTGTGGGTAAAATGGAATCTGGAGTCAAACCACTCTGGCTTTGGTTTTATCAAATACAAGTGATGAGATTTGCAAAGCTGCAGTCTCCTTGGCCCATTTTTGTTCTCAAAGCACATTTCTTCTATCAGCTTTTTACTGCTTCCAGATTAAGTATTTGCATTTTGTGGCTTCCTCTTGAAACTAAACTAATTTTTAGATGAGTGTGTCTCCTATTAGCTGGTCAATAGTGTACTGAAAACTCATTCTAGATACTGGAAGTGCTGATTCTGCTGTCTTTACAGAACTTTGGAATGAATTTTACAGAGACATGCTATTTTACCTCAGTACCTCTAAGCAAACCTCACCCTAATCTGAACCCAAAGGTACATTTATTCCTCCACTGGGCCAATTTCTAAGTAGTCTGAGATTTAGCCTATGCCCTAATAAGAAGGATCTTCCCCTCTTGATACCAGCAATGGTAAACTTGCCACTGAGTCTGCTGGCGTTTCGCCACCATTGCTAGTCGCTCTGTTTGATGCGTTTCAGAACCACACAGCTGGGTTGCAAGTTACGATTTTCTACCTGTAGTCTTGTATAATGATCCACAAATAAAACACATTATGGCCACATGTCTATTGCATTCTCAGTCTTGCAATGGACAGAGCACTGGGGCCAGGTGCACATTTGCCTTGTTACAGTCTGTGTTTGTTATATAAGTAGCTAACTCTTTTTGGTATGTGGTGGTCCATGCCAGGGTGCTGGGGGACATGATGACTTGTCTGGCCCTGTAGCTGCTGACCATGTTGTAGAGCAGGTGGGATACTGCCCACTTCGTGACTGCCAGCTCCCCCATTGTGACTGCAGGTTCTACACGAGGACCTCTTGGCAGCAAATGTGCTGGGACCAGGACCACAAGCACTAAACTGGGGTTTTCACTTTTAATCTGTAAGGAGATGGAAGGGATGGCAGAAATGCAACCCAGACCTAGGGTCTGAACCATGCCCCCAAATCTGTAGACTTGAAAACAGCTAAAGAAGTGCTCCTGTCTCCAGCACCCAGACACCCAGCTCCCAATGGGATCAAAACCCCAAATAAAGCTTATACAGGGTAAACTCTTAAATTGTCCACCCTCTATAACACTGATAGAGCGATACACACAGCTGTTTGCTTCCCCAGGGATTAATTACTTACTCTGGGTTAATCAATAAGCAATAGTGATTTTTTGAAGTATAAAAAGTAGGATTTACGTGGCTCCAAGTAATAACAGACAGAATAAAGTAAGTTACCAAGCAAAATAAAACAAAACACACCAGTCTAAGTCTAAAAGTAGGAAACTGAATACAGGTAAATCTCACCCTCAGAGATGTCCCAATAAGCTTCTTTCACAGACTAGACTTCTTCCTAGTCTGGGCCCAATCCTTTTCAGACCAACATTGTGGCTTATGGCCTGGGTCCAGCAATCTCACACACCCCTGTAGTTATAGTCCTTTGTTCCAGTTTCTTTCAGGCATCTCTTTGGGGTGGAGAGGCCATCTCTTGAGCCAGCTGAAGACAAAATGGAGAGGCTTCCAGGCCCTTTTATATTCTCTCTCTTGTGGGTGGAAACTCCTTCATTCTTCCATGCAAAATCACAGCAATAGATGGAGTTTGTAGCCACCTGGGCAAGTCACATGTCCATGAATGATTCAGCTTTTTGCAGGCCAACACCATTGTTTACATGTTATTTTGAACATTCTCAGGAAAGCTCAGATGTGGATTGGGGTCTCCCAAATCCATTGTCAGTTAAGTATTTCTTGATTGGGCACTTACTCAGAATAGTCCTTTCTCAAGAAACTGACCAAATGCTTCACTGATGCTACTTAGAATCAAACACATTGAGATACAAGTACAGAGCCAATATTTATAACTTCAAATACAAAAAGAATACACACATACAGACAGCATAATCATAGCCAGCAAATTACAACCTTTCCATAAACACCTTACTTGACCTCCTTTGTACAAGATTTGTTGCAACTATAGAACCTTGGTTTATACGGTCACAGTTCATGTCAATAATGTCACACCACTACCATCCCACACACACACATAACCCAAACACAGTCTTATCTAGCCATACACTGGGGCATGCATCCATAACCCATCACACCCCTGCACACTTGTCGCTGCCCCAAGTCCATCCATACACTCATCGGATCCAGCCTCATGAAAACCACCCGCACAGTGACAACACCCACATTCCACACAGGCCTCAGTCCCTGCTCCTCACAACACACTTTCTTCTTTCAAAGGGTTTTACTTCTTTAGCATTGGAGGAACAGCTACATGCCTTGTAAATCTTATCCAAGGGCTGCCTGAATAAAAGCCACAGCAGAGGGAAGCTGAATTATGCATCCCTGAAGTCCCCTTTCGGGGTGTTTTGGGAGATGTGCTAGGCTAGGGTAGTCAATTATGTTTTGTCAAGATCCACATTTCTTGATCAAGGTCTAGTCAAGGTCCAGACCCCAGAGAAAATAATTTTGAAAAAAATAATACCAATGATAATAAATACATAAAAAGATCTAGGGGTCCATTCGAAAGCATCTGGAAGTCTGCATATGGCCAACGCTCCTGCCTTTTGACTACCCCATTAGGGTCTCTTACTGCTAAAGAGCTGTGTGGGTCCATGTCCACAGAACTGGGTGCTGCACATTAGCATTCAAAGGGAAAGAACAGTTGCTTATGCTGGTTTTTGCTGAAACCAGTTCTTCTTTGAAGGAGGCGAGGTCATAGCATCAGCAGTCTGACCAGCCAGGGTCAGAAAGGAGCCCCCTTCTCATTCCACTTCTTAGCTGGAGCACTTTCAATCCCCTTCCTTATTCCAGGTCTTGGAGGAGGTGTTTTTACTTGTGATGATTAATCAAGGAGGCTGGGAGGAGAATTTAAGAAAGAAACCACATGAGGCATCTCTGCCACTGAACACAGAGGAGAGGAGAAGATCAGTATAGGAAGGAGGAGCTTGAGTTTAGAAAGATTGGGTTAGAACCAGCTTGCGGTAAATTGCTCCACTTCAGTTTCACATAGCATATGCCAAACAGGTTTGATATGATGGTAAGTAGAAAAAGGGGAGCTTTGATGACCTGACATGTCCTACCAGCAAACAAAAACACACTATCGAGTTGTTCCACCAAAACAGAAGTCTGTTTTTGTTTGCTGGTGCAAAAGGGAGAGCACAAAACTGGTGGGTAACATTGAAATTAATCTCACCGACCAGTCAGAAACTGTGCTTCTGATCCCACACTGGTTATCATGAAGCAAAAAAAGAAATCACAGTCCCCTTATTGCATTCCAGTTCTCTGGCTCCCAGTTAGCATGTAGGTCCAGTACAGTTAGAAGTTATTTTAAAACTCTGCTCACATATACAAAATGTTCTTCTGACCCCAAAGGGTCAGCCACGTTATCAGGTCAATATGATTTTGGATCTTCCTCAAAATACCACACTTCCAGCCAATCCTGCAGTATCTAAAACTACAGGTTTATTACAAAGAAATAAGAAAGAACAAGAAGAGAGTTGTAAATGGTAAAGTAATCACTTCAAAGTCTATATATCAGGTTCTTTTTAGTATTGGTGAGTTTGCTGGCTTGAAAGTTCCTCTGGAATACAGCCACAGCCAGGATGTATCATTTGGTCCTTTGTTCAGAGCTTCAGTTTGTAGCAAAGTTCCTCCAGAGGTAAGAAGCAGGATTGAAGAGAAGATGGAGATGATCCAGCTGCCCTTTACAGTCCTTTTGCCATGTGTCTGGTACTTCCTTTGTTTCAAACACAAGCTTCCCAGCACATGGCATTGAAAGGCCTTAGAGTTGTCTCCATAGGCATGCCTCTGAATGCCTTGCTGAGTCATAGAGTGTAGTCCTTGGCTCCTTTCAATTGGTTCATTGTACAGCTGATGTCTCTTGATGAGCATCAAACAAGTCTAGTCTGATGCCATTCTGGCTGGGGGTATCACCCAGAAACACAGCACTAGTTTGGAAATACAGATATACCACATATATCTTTAACTCACAATATAAATTGATACCAACATAAAAACAAGATGATGATACTTTCAAATCATAACATTTTCATTGACACCTTACATGGCATATTTGGTCAGATTCCTTGAAATGTTACACTGATAACATAAAGTGTCCCACATATTCCATACAGCATCACAGAATGCAAGGAGCCTGGAAATGAATCAGGCTTTACACATACTATCAAGTGTTGGAAATTACAATTCAGTGGCAAGACTGTGCAGTGAGATGGCTATGACTGATTTACCCAGCCAGCACTTGTGTGGTAAGTGATGTAGGAGAAAAACCTTGAATGCGCACACAGCAAAATGCTTTGACCTCATAACAGCCCTTTATCAGAGACGAGCCATAAAAATGATGTGAGGTCTGAAAAACCTGTCTTGCGGCGAGAGACAAAAAGGGACTCATCCTATTTAGTGTATCGAAGAGAAAGTTAAGAGATGACTTGTTCACAGTCTCTAAGTACGGGCACAGAGAGAAGTTTTCTGATAGTAGAGGGCTCTTCAGTGTAGCAGGCAATGGCAGAGTGAGAGCCAATGGGTGGGGGCTGAAGCTACAAAGACTCAGGCTGGCAATAAGGCACATTTATAAGTGAGAGGAATTGGAAGAGCTGTTCAAAAATTGTTCCCTGAATTTTTCTGATGAAAATTCCTTTTTAGAGAAATGGAAGTATTATTAAGAACATTTCTGTTTTCAGCTATTTTTGTAGTTTTCATCACCCCCACTCCAACTGATTTAATTTATGCTTTTCAAAAACAAAAAATAAAAGGCAGTTGTTGGGTTTTCTGAAATAAATCAAAAAAAGATGTAGAAAATTTTCATTTTCTTGAGAATTTTTTATGAGAAATAAAATCCACTTCCCAACTCTCTGTGGTAATTAACCACTGGCCTAATTTACATAGTGATGTGAGAGATTCACTGTCCTTTGTAGTCTTTAAATGAAGACCAGATGTCTCTCTCTAAAATTGCTCAGCTAGAAGTCCTTGGGCTGGATGCAGGAATCCCTGGGTGAGGTTATCTGGCCTATTCTGCAGGGTCTCAGGCTGGATGATCCTGATGGTTCTCTCTGGCCTTAATGTAAGGGGCCAACCTTACTAAAATTTAGTGGCTTGTTGTTGTTGTTGTTGTTGTTGCTAGCTTCCCGTACCAAAAGGGCAACTGATGGGACATCAGGACCTTAGACTGACAGTCCCCAGGGGCAATGGAGACAACTGCCTGGAACTGAGTGAGGCTGAGTTAAGGAGAGAGTAGGAGCCCAAGCAAAGCTGGGGAGCAGGGCCATGCCAGCCAGAGCCAAAGAGAACCAGAGAAGCAGCTCAGAGAGCAGACCTGTGCTGGGAGGAGAGCCACAGCAACCGGAGCCAGAGGGGCCAGAAAGGCAGCCCAGGGAGCTGAAGGCAGAAAGCAGCACTAAGGAAGGAGCTGGAGCAGTCCAGAGCCCAGTGCGGTGAGCAACTGGGGAGAGCGAGGGAGACCCTGGGCAGTGGGCCCAGCACAGGGAGATGCCCCCAGTCAAGAGGCCTTGCAGGCCAGACTTGGAGGGGGATCATAACCCTGATGGGGCAGGGGCAATGCTGGAAAGAAGGGTCCTGCCACCTCAAGCCTGAGGGCATGTGGCCACTGCCAGAGCAAGTGTCCAACCCACAGCATCCCTGCAACACAGCCAGGGCCTGGGAGGGAGGCCTGGGACATGTGAAGAGCAGAAAGGATGTGCACATATTTGGAGAGAGTCCAGTGGAGGGCAACAAAAATGATTAGGAGGCTGAGGCACATGACTTACGAGGAGAGGCTGAGGGAACTGGGCCAACTTAGTCTGCAGAAGAGAAGAGAAGAGTGAGGGTGGGATTTGACAGCAGCCTTCAACTACCTGAAGGAGGGTTCCAAAGAGGTTGGAGCTAGGCTGTTCTCAGTGGTGGCAGATGACAGAACAAAGAGCAATGGTCTCAAGTTGCAGTGAGGGAGGTCGTTGGATATTAGGAAAAAACATTTCACTAGGAAGGTGGTGAAGCACTGGAATGGGTTACCTAGGGAGGTGGTGGAATCTCCATCCTTAGTGATTTTAAGGCCTGGCTTGACAAAACCCTGTCTGGGATGATTTAGTTGGTGTAGGTCCTGCTTTGAGCAGGAGGTTTGACTAGATGACCTCCTGAGGTCTCTTCCAACCCTAATCTTCTATGATTCTATGAAAAACAGTGGCAGAGTGAGCAGGGTCATGTGGCAGGTCTGGGAGGGAATGAGAAGAACAGTCCCTGGCTGCTCGCTAGGCTGGGGATCCAGTGTCCAGCACTGGGGTACTCTCCAGCCATACAGGCTGCCCAGAGTCTTCAGAGTTACATAGGAGGCTGCTTCCCTCTCACCTGCTTTGGTTTGGGATAAAGATTCCTGGCAAATTAACAGCAAGAGCCTCCCTGTATTGCAAGGGGTTGATCATGTGACTGCAGTAGGTTCATGGCATTGACAGCACTACCATATCACATGACATCCCAACACTGCCACCTTCTCCCACACCAAACATTACCACAAGGAGTACAGCTCCTCTCCATGGAACTTGTTTCTTTCCTACCCTGGGCAGCCTTCACCCACAGTGGTGAAAATGGTTTTGAGTAGGGAGTGCGCCAAGCAGCAGCTGAGAGTTCCTGCTTTGTGGCTGGAGAAGGTTTTGAACTGAGCACTAGGAGGTGGCATCTCAGTGCTCTCTCTGTGTGCAGCAGCATTTCCCCAGTTCCAAGGCAAATCAGCTCCCAATGCACCCTACTGCAGTCCCTGGGTGGAGGAGTTTCCATTTTCACAGATGCTAACGTTTTCTGCATTAGCCCCAGACATCTCCCCAGACTGCATCTGCTCCTTCTCCCAGAGCTCCAGCAGCTGAAGGGCAGGGGAAAAGCTGCCTTCTGGGGTCCGAGGGCTGGGCCAGAGGAGAAGTTTGCAGCCCATTGTGTTGCACATGAGGAATGCAATTGACAACAATCAGCGCAAATGCCTGCCAGTGGGGGAAGGGCAGCTTCTTAGTACAGTGACTGCTTGAGCCCCGTTCAAACCTGAATCTCCAGCAAAAAAGTAAAGGAAAGCAGAGAAGGTCATTAACATGAATTTCCAGCAGTTGAGCAGTTCATTCCTGGCACCAACCCAAGGCTGCCTTGGCCCTGGATGACCTAAGGGGGCTTTTCCCACATGAAGCCTGATAATAGACATTAACGGATCCCAGCTGAGGGAGTGGATGGAGAGACTCCCTGAGAGAGGTCCCTGCACTCTCTCCTGTTGAAGGCTTTAGGATATGCTCCTTTTCCAGCTGGCTGGGAGTGGTCTTTGGGATCTTCTGGGCATGAGTTTCACAGACCCTGAGTGAATAAGGGGGGAGATGCAGCTGAGGGGAGCAGGTTGTGTTTTGGCACAGACAAGCCAGATTCCTAGGCCCTGTGATCCTGGAAAGGCACTAATCCCAGGGCACCTTTCCACCAACTTGTACAGCCAGCCAGTGTGGCAGGGGCAGCAAGAGCCTGCCCTGTTGCTACCATTGGTTCAGATGAACTGGCTTTGGGGGAAATATTAGTGCTGTCAGGCTCCTGCACCTGCACAGTTAGAAACACTGCTCAATTGGACTTGGTTTCACCAGGGTTAATGAACAGGGAGGTAAAAATGTGTCAGTCTGGCCACTGGAGCCTTGTCTTCACTAGAGCTCCAATGGTGCTAGCACCTGCTCAGCCAAACAGCTTGTTGTACTGGTGGAATCTGCCCTGTGACCCAGCCACTTCCCCAAGTACCCACCCAGCCCTGTGATGCTGTCAGTGCTAGGGTGGCTGCACTCAGGGGTGGCTCTAGACATTTTGCCACCCCAAGCACAGAGGGTCTGCTGGTCCTGTGGCTTCAGTGGACCCTCCGCAGGCATGCCTGCAGGAGGTCCACCAAAGCCACGGGACCAGTGGACCATCCACAGGCAAGCTGCCGAAGGCACCCTGCCTGCCGCCCTAACTGCGACCGGCAGAGTGCCCCCTGCGGCTTGCCGCCCCAGGCACATACTTGGAGTGCTGGTGCTTGGAGCCGCCCCTGACTGCACTTCATGGCAACACAAAAAGCCTGTCTAGATTATGTCTGCTATTCAAATACCTGATTGGCTCTCCAGGTAGTTGTGACATTATCTGATTAAAATATGACTATATAGCTCATTGTTGCAACCACTGTTATATATTTGCAGCAAATCTTGTACAGAGGCTGTTGAGTGAGGTGTCTATGAAAAGGTTATGATTTGCCGGTTATGATTATGCTATCTGTATGCACGTATCATTCTTGTATGTGAAGTTATAAGTATTGGTTCTATACTTGTATATCTAGTGTTTACTCCTGGGGAAACACCCACTAAGTAATTAGCCAGCACATTTTGGAGGCACTATTCAAATTGAGTGGTCCGTCAAAGGAACATTTAACTAACAATGGACCATGGGAGACGCTTATCTACATTTAATGAAATCTCCTGCAGTGACTAGGCAAAATGCATGGACATGTGACTTGCCCATGTGACTCCAAATTTCATCTTGTTGTGCTTTTCCACAGTAAGAACAATGGGATGCCCTCCACGTGGCAAAAGCTATAAAGGGCAAGTCCTTCTATGATGAGATAACTGGCTCTGTGGATGAGGGGAAAGCAGTGGATGTGCAGCATATTGGGCAGCATTAGTAGGAACGTTGCCAGCAGATCAAGGTAAGTGATTGTTCCCCTCTGTTCGGCACTGGTGACGCCCCAGCTGGAGTATTGCATCCAGTTTTGGGCCCCCCACTACAGAAAGGATGTGGACAAATTGGAAAGAGTCCAGTGGAGGGCAACAAAAATGATTAGAAGGCTGGAGCACATGACTTATGAGGAGAGGCTGAGGGGACTGGGATTGTTTAGTCCGCAGAAGAGAAGAATGAGAGGGGATTTGATAGCTGCTTTCAACTACCTGAAAGGAGTTTCCAAAGAGGATGGATCTAGATTGATCTCAGTGGTACCAGATGAGAAAACAAGGAGTAATGGTCTCAAGTTGCAGTGTGTGTGTGTGGGGGGGGGGGGTTAGGTTGGATATTTGGAAACACTTTTTCACTAGAAGGGTGGTGAAGCACTGGAATGGGTTACTGAGAGAGATGGTGGAATCTCCTTCCTTAGCAGTTTTTAAGGTCAGGCTTGACAAAGCCCTGGCTGAGATGATTTAGTTGGGAATTGGTCCTGCTTTGAGCAGGGAATTGGACTAGATGACCTCCTGAGGTCCCTTCCAACCCTAATATTCTATGATTTGTTACTCTGGAGGAACCTTGCTGCAAACTGAAGCTCTGAACAAAGGACTGAATGACCCATCCAAGCTGTGGTTGTACTCCAGAGATTTGACTCAAGCCAGCAGTTTATTCCATCACTGCTACAAGCCTGAACCAAGAACTTTGCCATTTCTGTATGTAATTGATTCCTTTAACCAATTTTAATTTTTGCCTTTCTTTTTATAAAGAAACCTTTAGATTTTGGATACTAAAGGATTGGCATCAGTGTGATTTTTGGGTAAGATCTAAGTTATATATTCACCTGGTGTGTTGGATCAGAAGAACCTACTTTTTTTATCAGACTGGTTGTGAAGAACCACTCATCTCTGAATCCAGTGGTTTTGGTGGTGATATAAGAGCTGCCTTTATGTTTCCTTGTCAGCCAGGGTGGTGAAACAGGAATTTACTTTTGTGGCTGGTTTGGTATATCTTATAAAAGAATAACCACCAGTTTTGAGTTGTGTTTGCCCTATTTCTCAGCAGCGTGTCCCGAATTTGGCATCCTTAGCTGTGACCCACTAAGGCATGGTTACAGTAGCGTTTATTATGGAAAGTAATTTCACTCACCTGTGAGCCCCTGCTGCATGGGAAACCACCAGGGAAATATGGCATGCTTGTGCACATGACTGCAAGGAACTAGACTGATCTGTTCACTGTGGACACTCAATGTGGGATCTTACTTGGCATTTCATCACCATGAAGACAAGAAAAGCTGGAACAGCTTTGTTCTGGTCACTGGGGTGTGCATGCCCCATACAGAATAACTTTTCTTGACCTGTGTTTTCATTGCATCACCCAGGAGAACAAGCCTTGTTCCTTGTGATGGAAGGAGAATTTTAGAGCTGGCAACACAGTAGGAGAGGCACACTGCTACTGCTGGTGAGGTGGCAAAACTTGAGACACTCTTTTGTGGCGGCAGAATACACCCTTTAAGCGTCCTGCCAGGTCCATTGAGCAGTCCCACTGAAACTGGCCAGGCCTCAGGGGGAATTGCACTATTCAATACAGCTGGTCAGCAAAAGGAAAGTATTTTTGTAGGAAATTTAGAAAAATGTTTGATTTTTCAATGAAAATTGAAAATGAAATCCAAAAGCTGTTCCATTCAGGCTGTGCCATTCACTCTGCCCCATTCCACCTCCTCCCAGGAATGTGCTGTGTCCCCGCTCCTCCCCCTCCCTTCTGGAGCACTGTCAAACAGCTGGTGGCAGACAGAAGTGCTGGGAGGGAGGAGGAGGAGCAGGAACACAGCATGCTCAAGAGAGGAGGCAGGGGGAGCTTGGCTCCCAGTGGGTGCAGAGCACCTACTAATTTTTCCCTGTGGGTGCTTCAGCCCTGGAGCACCCATGCAGGCGGCACCTATACCCTGACTGAGGCTGGCTGGAAAGAAAACCCATGAAATTACAGCAGTGGGTTTCCATTTTTAACTGTAATGTTGTTTGGATGGAAATTCCAAGGTATCTTGGTTGATTGTGCCAGGTGCTGGCCACATGGCTTCACCACACAGGTCTCTCCCATTCTCATGAACATACTATGTGGGTGATAGCACAATCCCTCCATAGGCATTTTGGAAAATATGGGAGGGTATGTGTGTGTGTACAGACTCAATTATGACTAACAGTTTTACCCTAGCGGAGTTTGCAGGGTCTAGCAGCATTGCTAGCAGAGCTTGGAAATTCCTTTGTATACAGGGTCTGAATGTACTACCCCCTGACAGCTTGTTTGGGAGCAGGAGACACTTCAGGAGCAAACTCTATTTATATGAGCACCCATTGTTTCATGTTCTCTGTGTATATCTATCTACATCTATTTTCCTACTGTGTTTTCCACTGTATGCATCCAATGAAGTGGGGCTGTAGCCCATGAAAGCTTATGCTCAAATAAGTTTGTTAGTCTCTAAGGTGCCATAAGTACTCCTGTTCTTTTTGCAGATACAGACTATCATGGATGCTACTCTGAAAACTACTCTGCATAGTTATCGAGCAGACAGGGATTGTGTAGCTCTAAGTGATCAGCTTTGACTGGTGTTGTACTGATAGAAAAGAGCTCCCTAGATATTGAACCCAGCCTTGGTTTCTGCTGGCTTCACCTGACAGAAGGGTTACACCTTTAAGGAGTTAAGGCACAGACACACACACCCAACCTGCATATGCTTTGAAGCACACTTGTTACAAATTCATGGATACCAAGTCCAGAAAGGATCATTGGGATCATAAAATCTGCCCTCCTAGATAACACAGGCCAGAGAAATGCCCCAGAATCACTCCCGGAGCAGACCTTTTAGAAAGACAGCCAATCTTGACTGAAAAATGGTCAGTGATGGAGAATCCACAACAACCCTTGGTAAGTCAGTCCAATGGTTGCTAATTACTCTTTGTTAAAGTTTGACTTATTTCTAGTCTAAATTTGTCTAGTTTGAACTTCTAGACATTGGATCATGTTAGACCTCCCTCTGTTAGGCTGAAGAGCCCATTGTCAAGTATTTGTTCCCCCCATAGGTACTTATAGACCGTGATCAAGTCACCCCTGAACCTTCTCTTTGTTAAACCAAACAGATTGAGCTCCTTCAGTCTGTCACTGTAGGACAGGGTTTCTAATCCTTTAATCATTGTTGTGGCTGTTCTGACCCCTCTCCTTCAATTTATCAGCATCCTTCTTGAATTGTGAGCACTGGAACTTGACCCCATTTTCTAGCAGTGGTTGCACAAGTGCCAAATACAAAGGTAAAATAACCTCTCTACTCTATCTGAGAGTCCTCTGTTTATGCATCCAAGGAGCTGTAAAACCAAGTCCATTCTGGTGGCTGTGCACCACACAGGTGTACTCCTAAAGCTGCCAGTTACTTTTTTTTTTTTTAAGTGATTGAAGGTGGTTATTGCAGATCTTCAGATCACTAGAAGTACAGCATGGGAGCAGTCTCCTTGGATTCTTTGTTTAGTATCATTGATGATATGTTTAAAAACAAGGACATTCCAAGCCAAAATGTACATTTAAATGGAATTAAAACAGAGTACATACCAGTAATTGAAGAATGTCAGAAGGTAGGGTTTCTCTCACTGGATTCCTCACTGTAAACAGTCCTCACACACCCCCACAGCAAGATCAATACCATATGCTTTATTTACAACATGCAAGTCAAGTACAAGTTCCCCAAAGCATACAGCTTTTTCCCTCTTCCCAGATACAGAGGCAGAGTTCTCATCACCCTGAGCTCCTGGTATGCCAGCCTCCCCACTCCTGTCTCTCTTAACTGCCCTCAGTGGAGGCACTGATTCATCATATTAATTGGTTAATCACCTGGTGCCTAATAATTATCTCATCTATTTGGCCCACGTGGGGACTTCTGTCAGGTGCATAGAGTGATGAATCAGCCTCAGGCCACTCCCACTCTGTCACACATGGTAAAACACATTGTCCCCAAATCAAGCATTACAAAACCAGGAACTACAGCATTATGTTGCACTAATAGTCTCCCAAATATACTGAGCTATGGAAATGCAGAGCTAGGGCACCCAAATAACCTTAACTCTGCCCCATAGTGACACTAAAATATGAGAAAAGAATGTGTCTTTAAAATGAGTCTTATCTAACTTGGGACCACAAAACCTAAAAAGCCTTAATGCTAACCAGAGGGTTAGTGTGTGGCATCACTGCAGGGCAGAGCTAAGGTTGTTTGGATGCCTTAATGACATATTTCCAGAGCTTATGATGTTGGGCTTCCAGATCAAAAAAGAGGATTCAGGAGATCCATTCCTTGTTCTGCCACAAACTTCCTATACAGTGCTGGTCAAGTCACTTGAACCAGACTATTTGTAGGTAGAATGACTCAGTGCTTCAATTTCCCTATGTGAACTGGGTATAATAATCCGTCCCCCTCACAGGGCCTGTCTAGAAACCATCAGTAATGTTTAAGAGGTGAAAACAATGAAGCTGTTCAGGAAGAAATGTGGCACTGGGCTGGGTGGAATGTGTGGAGCCCCCCAGGTAGGGACGAATACTGGGAACCAACAGCTGTGCTGGGGACTGAGGTGGTAGCAGACTGTTCTGGGGATGGGGAGCAGAAGAGTGAAGAGGTCAAGGACAGAGTAGGTGGGGTAGCTGTGACACAAGGCTGGGGCCTCACCTGAGAGAGCTATAGGAGCATCACTGAATACCATGCACCACAGTTCATTGGGGTCCTACAAGCAGCATGGGGAGCCTAGGCTCATGCTGTCATGATGCCTGCCTCACCCATGAGCCACAATAGGCTGTTCTGATTCATCGGCAAGGGGTGGTATTTTGGCCTATTGTGGTTTGACACCAGGCTTTGGCTGAACCACTGTGTGTCCCCCACATTCCCAGGAAGCCCTGCTCTGAAGTGGGCTCTGAGGGCATATGGGCATGTTTTGGGCCCAGGGGACAGTGCTGTGCTGTGTAACTGGTGGTGGCTTTGCTTGGCAGCAGTAACAATGCTGCTGTATTGCTGGAGCTGGGAACTCCCCACTTTCTGGTACTCCTGTTCCTGAGTTGGCGTCCCCCATCACTGGGCTCGAGGGAGGCCAGAGTGTCTGGGATTCTGCAGGTGCAGGGGCCAGTGTAATGTTTAATTACTGGTAGAGAGTGATTCTTTCCTTTGATGACATGATGACTCCAACAGGCAGTGGCGGATTAATGATTCTGCCGTCCCCAGGCCCTGAAATAATTGTTGTCCCGCCCGCTCCGGCCCTTCCCCGATTGCACCCTTTTCCCGCCCCCATTCCAACCCCTGACCCAAAGTCCCGCCCCAACTACACCCCCTCCCTGCCCCTATTGGATCCCTTCCCCAAATCCCCACCTCTTCCCCCAGCACGCCACGTTCCCCCTCCTCCCCCCTCCCTCCCTTCCCCACGAAACAGCTGTTTCGTGGCGCAAGCGCTGGGAGGGAGGGAAGAGAAACAGGACACACCGCACTTTCGCAGAGGAGGCAAGCTGGAGCAGGGGAGCTTCTCTGTGGGTGCTCAAATTTGCCGCCCCTTCAAATTTCTCGGCCTAGGCAATAATGAGCCACTACCAACAGGAGCCGCCATGTCTGCAGCCTGTCCCGCAAAAGGTTGTTTCTGGTGCACTGTTATCAAAGACAACCCCGGAGCCACATCCCATGAGACTCAAAGCACAGACTGCAAAGCCCAGCCATGTGAGGGCAAAGGCAGTCTGCTGAGAGAGATGCAGAGCCCCCAGCCTGGTTGCATTGTGTATTATCTTTATCTTGTCATGCTAATGCTTCCTTTGGGGAGCTGCAGGTGCCTCACATAGTGTTTCCTGGTTGTCTAAGTCTGCGTCTACACTATGAGCTAGGGGTGCACACAACAGGACATCTGGCTGCTGAGCTCTTCTTGCCACTAGAAAGCCCCAGACACTTGGGCTCTGTCTAACCATGAGCTAAGGATGTGATTCCCTCCTCATGCACACACACTTGCCCTAGCTCTCATTGAGCTAGTGTGAAGAGGCATAAGCTTGTAGCCACAGGAGCACTGGTGGTGGTAGCATGGCTGAGCTGTGCCAAGTGAAAACACGCCTGAAACTGATTGGTATATACTTGGACTGGCTCAGCCATCCCTCCACTGCTGTTACCCATGCTACTGCAACTTCATTGCGATTATATTCATGCTAGCTCAATAACAGCTGTGTGTACACAAGCAAGGGAGTCACACCCATAGCTCATAGTGTAGACAGAACCTAAGTGTGAGTCTGAGATTTCGTAGTGACAGGAAGGACCTAGTAGCAGGATGTGCTGTTGTGTACAGGAACCTGAACTCTGCCGAAGCAGCGTTTGTTGATAAGTGAAGAATGAAAACTGTTTTCCAATCTTAAATCTACGATCACCAGTAGCTTCAACTTTGGACCCCACTCTGCTCTTTTTCCCTGCTGGGTGGAGCTCAGTGGGGCTACTCACGTGAGAGAATGCTGCAAAATCAAGGCCATAAGAATTAGGGGCTGTCGAGATTGATTTACTAGGGAAGATGAAAATAGCTGAGTATCTCTAACTTGACTAAGGATGTCTTAGGGGAGACGTGAGAATGTTGTGCAGACCCCAGGCAGGGGAAGCATTCTGTGCTGTGGAACATAGGGAGAGATGTGGGAATAAAATAAAGAAAGGAAAATGCAGGCTGACTCTCAGGGGAAGTCTCTTGAGAGTGAGATGAGTTAGGCTGTCAAATGATCTCCTAAAGTAATCTTTGTCATTTTCTGACTTTTGATCACTTAGCCATGCAACCCTGGGATAGTATTAGAGCCGTTTTACACATGTAACTAGTACAGAGCCACACAGGTTTATACAGCACTCTGTAGGCATGGCAGAGGGGAAGGTTCCTGACCTGGCAATTCCTCACACTCTGGGGACTGTGTATTCCTAAGAACATAAGAACAGCCATACTGGGTCAGGCCAAAGGTCCAACTACTCCAGTATCCTGTCTTCCGACAGTGGCCAATGCCAGGTACCCCAGAGGGAATGAACAGAACAGGTGATCCATCCCCTGTTGCCCATTCCCAGTTTCTGGCAAACAGAGGCTAGGGACACCATCCCTGCCCATCCCATTGCCTCCTCCAGGTAAATATCTCCATGCCTGTACTTGGAATTACCATCTCATTTCTTCCATTGTCATGGGGTGAGGAGGGATAACTGCCCTACAAGCACTCACAGGCCACTACTGTCCCCCAAAATCCCCTCAAGGAGAGGGTTTGAAATGAAGTGAGGGAGCCACTGCTATTCTGTCAGCTCAGCATTACCATAGGAGGGTTTGTCCTGCTGGCTTGGAAGAGTTCAATGGAAAGTAGCTGGTTTCCCAAGTTTGACCCACATCACCCATGGAGCCTCCACTGATGGGCTTCTGTCAAGGAATGGGGAACATATCCCATCTAGCCAGCACTCCAGCTTTCTGTGCCACCTGAGCATGGACTCGCCCACTGGGTTAGCTGAAGGGAGTGTTTGCCCCAAGTACACAGAGTGAGAGATTCCCCCAAACTTCAGCCACAGTGTTTTACTTAGCTCTAGTACTTAAGGGCAAGATGTAGGGGTGGGGGTTGGAGAACGTGAGGGGCTATGGGAAAGGGCGGGGGGGTCGTTAGATGCAGGTTGATGTTAGCTTTGAATAAATTTTGTAATATTAGGAAAGTTCCAGGGGGTCGAAACAATGCCAGGGTTGTGCCAATATTCCAAAAGGGCAAGCAGGACAACCAAGGTAATTATAGGCTAGATAACCCAACATCAGTACTAGGAGAAACTATAGACTGATTGATATGGGACTCAGTCAATAAGGAATGAAAGGATGGGAATACAATTAATACCAAAGAGCATGGCTTATGGAAAACTTATAAACAAACTAGATATTTTTGATGAGATTAGAAATGTGGCTTCTGATGTTTTGATGTAATATACTTAGAATTCTGTAAGATGTTTGACACAGGCCTGGTCTACACTATGGGGATAAGTCAACCTAAGTGACACAACTCCAGCTACATGAATAATGTAGCTAGAGTTGATGTAACTTAGGTCGACTTACTGCATTGTCTACATTGCACTGGGTCAACAGGAGAGATACCTTACACTTTTTGTTCTGGTACAGTACCAGAGTTAATGGAAGAGTGATCTGCAGTTCATTTAGCAGGTCTTCACCAGACCCAGACCGTGCATCGATCGCTACAGTGCAGACCAGGCATCGGCAACCTTTCAGAAATTGTGTGCCGAGTCTTCATTTAGTCACTCTAATTTAAGGTTTTGAGTGCCAGTAATACATTTTAATGTTTTTAGAAGGTATCTTTCTAGAAGTCTATAATATATAACTAAACTATTGTTGTATGCAAAGTAAATAAGGTTTTTAAAACATTTAAGAAGCTTCATTTAAAATTAAATTAAAATGCAGAGCCCCCCAGACCGATGGCCAGGATCCAGGCAATGTGAGTGCCACTGAAAATCAGCTCACGTGCCACCTTTGGCATGCGTACCATAGGTTGTCTACCCCTGGTGTAGACATACCCATAATATTGCACAACACTGTGATTAAAAAATTAGCACTGCACAAATTCAGTGTAACTGTCATAAATATGGAAAGGTAACCTTTACATATGTAGTAGCATAAAATTCCTCCTGGCCAGATGTACTGAATCACTTTACCTGTAAGGGATTAAGAATCTCAAATAACCTAGCTGGCACCTGAACAGAAGGACCAATGAGAAAAGAAGATACTTTCAAATCTGGGGTGGGGGAGGGGGCTGTTTGTGGCTCTGTTTGTTTTCCCTCTCCCGGAGAGAGAAACCAAGCAGGGACAAATATCTATTAAAAATATACCTGGAATGATCCATCTAAAATTACAAAAATTGTAAGTAGGCAAGGAAATGCGTTAGGTTATCTATTGTTTTGGCTTGTAAATTTTCTCTGTGCTACAAAGGTAGTTTTATTTCTGTTTTTTGTAACTTTAAAGCTAAGCCTAGAGAGGAATCCTCAGTGTTTTAAATCTTTTTATTACCCTGTAAAGTTACCTTCCATCCTTATTTTGCAGCTATGATTCTTTTACCTTTTCTTTAAATAAAGTTCTTCCCTTAAGAACCTGATTGATTTTCAGTGTCCTAGAGACAAAGGTCTGGTCAGTATTCACACTATTCTCAAGCCTCCCCAGGAAAGGGGGAGAAGGAGCTTGGGGGAATATTTTGGGGAAATAGGGACTCCAAGTGACCCTTTTCCTGAATTTTTGTGTAAATCACTTGGTGGTGACAGCAATACCATCCAAGGACAAGGAAAGGAATTGTACCATGGAGAAGTTTTAACCTAAACTGGTAGAATATAAGCTTAGGGGGTCTTTCATTCAGCTCCTCACATCTGTACTCCAGAGTTCAGGGTGGGGAGGGAATTCTGACAGTAACAATTGAATAGGTTAAAAAAATGGCTAACTCACTGATCTCAAAAAGTAATTGTTAACAGAGAATCAGCACTGATTGGTTGTGCTTCCAACAAGCATCTGTTCTTGGCCCACTGATCTCTACATTTATCATTCATTTGGAGGAAAATATAAAGTCATTGTTGATAGAGTTTGCAGAGTGGTAAATTCTGAGAACAGGTCAGTTCTACAGAGCACTCTGGGTCCTTTAGTTAACTGAGTGCAGTGAAAATATACATATCCGTGCAGGCCAAGCTTATGGCATGGGCACTGTAACCTGGGAAGCACTAACTCTCAAAAGAAGCTGGGGACGGGTCATAGGGGAAACCAAGTGAACAAGCCCAACCAGTGCACCGCTGGGACTGAGTGGGGTGATGCGATCCTTGGCTGTATCCACAGCAGAATACTGAGCAGGAGCAGGGAGGTGGCATTACCACCATATCTGGTGTTGGGGAGGTTGATGCTGGCATGCTGTTCTGGCATCCACATGCTATAGAGGATGCTGAAAAAGTGGAGAGAAGAGCTATAAGCATGCCTAAGGGCTTGCCCGGATGATGAGTAGATTTACACCCTAGCTCGCCCTGCACTAACTGGCCATCTAGACAAGCCCTAGAGCGAGAGACTTTTGGAGTGGGTTAGCCAAGAGTGGATTGAGAGTAGAGCTGCAGCAATAATGGATATTTCGATTCGCTGGCAATTCACAATTTATTTTAAAGTTTCAGGTCAGAGTGAACCAAAAATGACATGTTTCAAAAGCTTTGATGAAATAAAAGTCAGATATGTTTCGAGTTAGATTGAAACATTTTATTCAATGTTTTATTTTTTGTTTTGATTTCAGGCATTTGCACAATATGAGAGGACTAGATTCACTGGCTGAGGGAGGGGTGTGACAAAGTGGGTTTTCCTCCTTTTTATGTTGTACGTGAGCCTATATGAGTCTTACTGTTTTGCATGAATACTGTGTGTGCCTCAGTTTCCCAGTGTATTGCACCAATGCATAGGTGGTGGGAATAAGGGTGTGTGACTTTTGCTGAGACCCTCAGGGCCAGGTGAGGCAGCTTCAGCTACCTGCACATAAGTGATGACTGATGCCCTTCGTAACCTGAGACCCAGGAGGGGGATGTGACCAGGTGACACTTTACCCAGGAAGCCAGATAAAGACCAGGAGGAGGGGCAATGGGTGTGCTGGAGGTTGACTGCTGGAAGCTGAGCTGTAGGGGACTTGGAGAGGGAGGAGCCCAGGGTATCTGGCCAAGGGTCCCCCTATCAAGGCTAATTCCCCACTCTGTTATTTCCAGTGCAGAAGCTGGGGCCCCACAAGGAATCTAAAAATTACTACTGGCCATTCCAGGGTTCTATTAAACTCCCAAGGTTACAGCTTTTCTCTGACCTTGGATTGGTAAATGCTGCCACTGCCCAAGTATAGAACCCCTTTCAGAGCCCAGGAAGGTGCACTTGGGAATTCCTTCTTGTGGAGTATCCTCAGGCCCTTTCACCCCCCCTCCAGGGAAGAGTTGAGAAAGAAAAAACAAAGAAATCAGCTGTTGCCCCCACCTAATTAGACAACGTGCACAAATCTCTTAAGACACAAAAATCCAATTTTGTTCTTAAAAAAAGGTAAAAAAATTTAAAAAGGGAAGAAAATACACCTGGGAACTCAGGCTATTGCTAGATTTTAACAGGGCAACTACAAGGATTAAGCACCAAGAATAGCTTTTTTGAGGTCCATCTTCAAGGATGCAAGCAAAACAAAAGCACTTGGGGTTAGCACAGAGGAATAAAGCCATAAAGAAATAAAAGATATAAACCTAATAATGTCTTAGTAGACATTTCCTGATCTACTTACATATCTGGGGTTTTAAGTGAGTAGTTTCTAGGTATGATACTGATGATTTTTTCATACCTGACCCAAGCTTTTTACAGCATAGTTGTTGCCCTGTCTGTCTCTCCCCAGGAGAACAACCACAGACAGACAAAAGGGAAGTCATTTAAAAAAGTTCTAGCCGTCCCATTGATGCTTTGGCCAGGTGCCCACTCACTTCCTTTGACCTATTGTATGAAGGCGAGGACTCACCCACACAGAGCCTCCTGCTGGTCATCCTGGGAATTAGCTTTTCAGCTCCAGAGCGCCCTCTGCTGGCCAATGTCCTGCTTGCCTCAGGCCCCAGTGTCCCTCCCAGACCCCTGTGCCCCTTTCCTCAGGGTTCTGCCCTCTGCAGTACCCTTGCCGTCTCTGGGTCTCCCCTCCCCAGGGAACCCCCAATCCCCATCCCTATCTTGCCTCAGTGGCTACTTCTAGTCATCATCTAGCCCCCGCTCACTGGGTCAGACTGCAGTCTATAAACCACTCATTATCAGCAAAGCGGGGTTGGACCTGCTGCCTTTGCCTACTGTGGGCTGCACCTCTGCAACCCCAGTATCCTTCCCGGCCTTCAGCAAGGCCTGCAGCCTGGGGGGTTTCCAGGCTGGAACTCTCCAGTTCCCCTGGCCTTCCCCCAGCCCTGCTGCACTCCAAGTACCCTTTTCTCCCAGTCCTTCTCTCTCACAACACCAGAGAGAGTCTGCATTAGCACCTGGCTCACAGCCTTTTTATAGGCCCAGCTGTGGCTGCCTTCCCAATCAGCCCAGCTTTCTGGCTCCCCGGGGCAGCCCTTTCCCATGGCTGTTTTAACCCCTTTAGGGTTGGAGTGGGGTGACTACCCCACTACAACCCCCCCCAAAAATCCCACACCCGGGGTAAGGGGGGTCCTCTAGCCTGTGCAGCTCAGAGATGTCCTGCCAGCTGCACTCACCTCTCCTCATTGTCCTTCAGTTTAAGGCCAGGTCTTCCTTCTCCTTTTTGGCTTTTTGTAGCTCCATCTCAGCTGTCCGGCGGGCCTGTTCTGCCGCTGTTCGCCACATACCTAGGCTAACATCCCCCAGGCCCTCTAACTTCAGGGTCTGGGTTCCTGTTGTAGCTTGCCCTCCATCAGTCTCGGTCCTCGCTTCCTGCTGGGCCCGCTCTGTTGCAGTACCTTTCTCAGATACCTTCCATTGGGTCTGCCCCCCTCATAGGCCTACTGCTTCCAATGCAGCATCAACCCTGCCGACCTTCACCCTCTCCCCCCGCGGGGTCCTTAGGTATCCCGTCCTGTACCCCTCGTCCCTTGGAGGGGCAGAATCTCCCAATACGTCCCCTCTCCTGGCAGAAGAAGCAAGCTCCTAGTCTCCTCTCAGCCTCGGGCCTTTTCCAGTTCTTCCTGGGCCTAGCCCTTCCTGGGCTGCCCTGGGCAATCCCCCCAGAGGTGTCCTCACTGCCCACAGGCCCAACATGTCCACAGCCGCCTCCGTTCCTTCACCCAGCAGACTGTCTTTTGGATTTCCTCCATCCCTGCTAGGGCTGAGGCTCCATGCCCCCACTTCAGAAGGGACAATCCCTTTTTAAAATGTCCATGGCTTGCACAGGCATAACATGCCCTACATTCCGTGACCGGCCTCCGGGTCCTGGCGCTGGGCTTTCTGTCCTGCTCTCGGCAGCTCCTCCAAAACTCCCTCTGGAGGAGCTTTACTAGGGCCTGCTGTTCCCTTGCCAGCTGCCCCACTTGTTCATGGAGAGCCCACTGCACCTCTTTCAGTCCTTGGGGTTGTTAGCCCCCTTTCGCCAGGGCATTGTTCCCACCCAGGGGATTTCTTCCTGGAGCTTTTAGGAAAACAGAGTTAATACGATACATGCACCTCTAATTTTACTAATAATTACAAGAAGAACTAAATGGTATTTTCCACATTTTAAGGACTACAATGACTTAGAATACAGGGATATTTCTACCCGGCTGCTTCTTGGAAACCTTCCCAGGAGAGTGCATCAGCCACTTTGTTAGAGGCCCCTGAAATATTTTGCATCTCAAAATCAAAGTCCTGAAGAGCTAAACTCCACCAAAGAAGTTTTTTGTTAGTCTCTTTGACTGTGTGAAGCCACTTCAGTATAGCATGGTCAGTCTGCAGATGAAAGCGCCATCCCCAAATGCATGGCGTAGCTTTTCCAGAGCATACACAATTGCGTAATGTTCTTTTTCTGAGACTGACCAGAGGCTTTCCTTTCAAAGAGTTTTTTGCTGAGAAACATAAGATGGAATTCTTGATTCAGTCCTTCCTGCCTTAAAACTGCTCCTACACCACACTCATGCATCTGTGATTAAGACAGAAGGTTGGTTGAAGACCAGGGCCCTTAGTACAGGGTCAGACATAAGGGCCACTTTAAGCTAGTTAAAGGCTTTCTGAAACTTCTCAGTCCACTGAATGGCATTTGGCTGTTTTTTCCTGGTTAAGTCAGTCAGTGGGGTGGCAATTTGGCTATAGTGAGGTACATATAATCTGTAATACACAGCCAAGTCCAAGAAGGACTGGATCTGATCCTTTGACTAAGGGACAGGCCAATTTTGGATAGCATTTACTTTAGCCTGTAAGGGGTTGATAGTTCCTTGAGCCACCTGGTATCCAAGGTATATTACCGTGTTTAGGCCTATTTGACATTTTTTGGCCTTAACAGTTAATCCTGCCTCCTTTATGCGTTGGATGACAGCTTGGAGGTGTTCTGCCCCTGAATCTGAGAATATGGCCACATCGTCAAGGTAGGTGACTGCAAATTTCCCAAATCCAGCCAGAAGGTTATCTACCAGTTTCTGGAAGGTTGTGGGTGCATTTTGCAGTCTGAAAGAGAGCACATTAAATTCATACCATCTCTACATGGGTGATGAAGGCTGACCTTTTCTTGGATGGGTCATTTAGTGGCACTTGCCAGTACCCCTTAGTTAAGTCTAAGGTGGAAACGAATTGGGCCCATCTCAGTTTCTCCAATAGCTCATCTGTGTGTGGCATTGGATAGTTATCTGGGCGAGTTATGGCATTTTGCTTGCAAAAGCAGATTTCTCCATCTGGTTTGGGAACCAGAACCACTGGAGAGTCCCATGCACTCTCAGAGGGGCGGATTACACTCATATGTAACATGTCTTCAATCTCCCTTTCTATCGCGGTTTTGGCTCAAGGAGCCATCTGGTAAGGTTGGGCTCTAATTGGGCGAGCATCACCTTTGTCAATGGAGTGGTATACCCGTTCTCTTCATCCTGGGGTGGCTGAAAACACTTGAGCAAAACTGATGCATAGCTCCTGGATTTGCTGTCGTTGCTTATGCCCAACAGTTATGGAAGAGGCTCACCTTTTCTATGCCACCATTGCTTTTCCCTTCATAGTAGACTCCTTCAGGCCACTCAGCATCATCTCTCCCCTGAGCTGTAAACTGGAGAACCTGGATTTCTTGGAAATAAAAGGGCTTTAGAGAATTAACATGGTATACTTTGGGTTTTAGGGTAGGGTCTGAGAATGCTATAAGGTAATTAACAGCTCCCAGGTGCTTTTGGACCATAAATGGCCCTCCCAGGATGCTTCCATCTTATTGGCCTGGACAGCTTTCAGGACCATAACTTGGTCACCTACTCTGAAGGAATGCTCTCTGGCACGTTTATCATACTAGGCCTTTTGCTCTTGTTGAGCATCCTGTAGGTTTTCTTGGGCAAGGGCTAGAGAGTCTTTGAGGATGTTTTGCAGGATGGTTACAAAATCCAAAATGTTAGTTCCTGGAGAAGATGTAACTCCCTCCCATTGCTGCTTCACCAACTGTAATGGCCTCTTAACTTTGTGGCCATAAACACGTTCAAAAGGTTAAACCTCAAACCAGGTTGTGGTACAGCCTGTAGGCAAAGAGCAACTGTTGCAACACTAGGTCCCAATCATTGGAGTGCTTATTCACAAATTTACTTATCATGGCCCCCAAAGTTCCATTAAATTTCTCCACTAGGCCATTCATTTGACAGTGGTAAGAGGTGGCAACCGAGTGGTTCACCCCATGAGCTTCCCAAAGACGTTTCACGGTCTTGCCAGGAAGTTAGTACCCGAATCCATAAGGATGTCTGAGGGCCAACCTACTCTGGCAAAGATGTCTGCCAATGCCTGGCTAATGCTTTTAGCCCTGGTGTTGCTTAGAGCTACTGCTTCCGGCCATCGGATGACAAAATCCATGAAGGTCAGTGCATAAGAGTCCTTCTGCAACAAACCTGGACCTATTGGAAGAGCTGAGAGGTGGTGGGTCACTTCTTGCTGCCATCCAAGCTCCCTTGAGGCTTTAGTCCGCATCCTGCTCTGCCTGAAACTGCTTCCTTGATGCTGTTCCTCGCTGGGTTGTGGATTTTGGCTTAGTCCCACTGGAAGCAATGCAGATGATAAGGGTGTCTCCGTTGACTGTGAACCACTCTCCACTGGTGCACTAAGTTGTATTTCAGGATCTGGTGGAGCTTCTTGTGCCAGTTTTGCTGATGCTGCAGGTGCAGGATCTGTGGCACCCTTTGGTGCTGTCTCTCCTTACTCTGGTCGGGTTGCAGGCACAGGCTCTGGTGCTGACTGTGCCACCAGTTCTGATCCTTGGCCTGATTCTGGTTGGGTCCCTGGAACTGGATTTACAGCCGCTGCCATAGACAATAATCTGATAATCTGCAGTCTGGTTCCACCACTCTGGCTGAGTCCCCAGGCCTGTGATATCAGGGGACACAGACTGGGTCCCTGTAGGAGGCTCAGGAATGGAGTTAGGTGTGGAGGCCTGTTTAGCCTAGCTGCAGAGAATCCTCCACCGAGTGACCAATGCCCCATGCTGCAGAGGAAGGCGAAAAACCTCCAGGGCTTCTGCCAATCTGCCCTGGAGGAAAATTCCGTCCCATCACCAAATATGGCTATCAGTTAGACCCTCAGCATGTGGGCAAGACTCACCAGCCAGCACCCAGGAAAGAATTCTCTGTAGTAACTCAGATCCCATCCCATCTAACATCCCATCACAGACCACTGGGCATACTTACCTGCTGATAATCAAAGATCAATTGCCAGATTAATTGCCAAAATTAGGCTATCCCATCACACCATCCCTTCCATAAACTTATGAAGCTTAGTCTTAAAGCCAGATATGTCCTTTGCCCCCACTACTCCCCTTGGAAGGCTGTTCCAGAACTTCACTCCTCTAATGGTTAGAAACCTTCATCTAATTTCAAGTCTAAACATCCTAGTGTCCAGTTTATATCCATTTGTTCTTGTGTCCACATTGGTACTAAGCTTAAATAATTCCTCTCCCTCCCTAATATTTAACCCTCTGATATATTTATAAAGAGCAAACATATCCCCCTTCAACCTTCTTTTAGTTAGGCTAAACAAGCCAAGCTCTTTGAGTCTCCCTTCATAAGACAGGTTTTCCATTCCTCGGATCATCCTAGTAGCCCTTCTCTGTACCTGTTCCAGTTTGAATTCATCCTTCTTAAACATGGGAGACCAGAACTGCACACAGTATTCCAGATGAGGCCTCACCAGTGCCTTGTATTAGGAAAAACTTTTTCACTAGGAGGGTGGTAAAGCACTGGAATCAGTTACCTAGGTGGAATCTTCTTCCTTAGAGGTTTTTAAGGTCAGGCTTGATAAAGCCCTGTCTGGGATGATTTAGTTGGTCCTGCTTTGAGCAGGGGGTTGGCCTAGATGACCTCCTGAAGTCCCTTCCAACCCCAATATTCTATGATTCTATGAAACTTCAAAGTGTGGCCCATTAATGGTGGTTTGGAATCTTTATGGTTCCCATCAACTAGTACAATTGGTTGTAAATGGCTCTGTTTACTTGTAAGCCTTCTTGTATGCGTGGGTGCTAGCCAGTGAGTAATGAAGTCTCACAGGACATGTGAACATGTCATATGATACTGGAATCCATCTTAAACCTGGTGCTTTTCCATTTAGAAGGAAGGATGGGAACCCAGAGAGAGACAAAGGATTCCCACCTTGTGCCAAAGATATAAAAAGGGGAAAATAGAACAAAGGGGGTTTCCAGTCATGAAAAATCCCCTAGCTACCACCTGAGCTGGCACAAGGACTGTACTGGGGAAAGGATTGGGCCAAGACTAAAAAGAAGAACCTTCTGTTTTACACACTGACTGAGAGTCATGGATGACTGCAGAGCTGGGGTGCAGGGCCCTCTAGCTTCCCCAGGGGTTCCATCCAGGTGAACCCTCCAAGGGGAAGTATACAGTGTGAACAGGGATGCTGAATGCTCCAAGGTCATTCCCAGGAAGGCCATAGCCAAAGAGGCTCCTGGTCCTGGACAGCAGGTCCTGAGGTGACTCATGTCACCCCATAGTCCTGGCTGGCTTCATACAGAGCAGTTCCAGAGCATCCAACCTGTGACTCCATCACAAGGGGATAAGGCTTCCCTCTGTATAACTGGCAGCATTTGCCTGGGAGGGGGGACCTGAGTTCACATCCTTGCTCCAGTGAATATTTAATTACTTAGAGTGAAACAGCTTCAACTGGAGAGACCAAGAAAGACCCACAGCAGTGGCTAAGATGCTATCCTGTAGTGTGGCAGCCCCAAGTGCAATCTCTTCTCCCCATAAGGCAGAAGGGGGAATTGAATACAGGTCTCTCACATCCCAGCTGAATGTCCTAACCACTGAGCAAAAAGCTAAAAGGAGGGCAGCTGCTTCTCCTGTTCTGACCGTGTTATGACTCCCCTCTGGAAAACTGAAATGTTGCAGTGGAGTTAAAATGAATGGGGATCATTTTGATGTTACCAGACCATTTAGATTTTTCAGTTTGGCTGAAACCATTCAGAGAACTCAACACAAATTCACTAAGAGTTTTGTTGTGACCAAAACTTCACTTTTCCGCAACTTTTTGCCAAAAATAACTTAGTTAAGAGTTGTGAACATCCTTTGTAGGCACCTCTGTGGAGAGAAGCTTTCAGGTAGCAGCAGAAGTCATTTTAATCTAGCAAAGGCAACGCAGGGGCCAAGGGCTGGAAGCTGAGTGTAGACAATTCAGAGTGGAAATAAGGCACAAGTTCTTAAGCAGTTAGGGGAACTGATGAGCTGATCAATGCATGGAGGGATATGACCTGGAAAGGTTCACCTCAGAATGGGATGTCTCTATCAAAAAGATCTCCTCCAACTCATTTAGACACTGCTGGGCTCTATTCAGGAGTCTCTGGGTGGCATGCTCCAATTTGCATTCCACAGGACAATCAGAACAGAACAGAACACTTCTGGCCTGGAAATTTCTGAGCCTTTAAAGAGATGTGTGAAGGGTTAGTAAGGAAGTGGTATGTATGGGTATGTGTAAGTGTGAATAGGGCTTAGGGAGCTATGGGCACATAGCTATAGATAGGCTTGCATGGATGTCTATAAGACTGGGAATTTATAGGGGGCTATATGTATAGAAGTTTGTGTGGTAAGGGGTTTGTGGATATATCTAGTGGGGCTGGGAGGAGTTTGTTTCCCTTTCTCCTATCCTAGAACCATATGGAGCCATGTCCTGTGCCTCAGAATGATTTAATGCCCTGGAACATTTCTGATGCTGTTTCCAATTGAAGTTTGTGAGCTCCTACTTGGCCTGGGATCGCCGTAGGCCTGGGCATACCAGGTTAGCAAAAGGAGAAAGTAGAGTAGCAGGTTAAATTGCCATGTAGTGAGGCGGTGTGTCTCCCCTCCGCCTCAGAGGAGGAAGAGCCCAGCCAGAGGCCAGAATGGGCGGAGCTAGCGAGCTCTGAGCCCGTCCCTCAAAGGGTCAGGCGGTGACCCGGAACTATAAAGGCCAGCCCTCAGAGCTTAGTAGGGCCCCAGCTGCCGGAGAGAGCAGCTGTCCCTAGGGGAGCTCGAGACTGGGAAGCTCCTGCGGCCCAAGGCAGCTGGCCAGAGCTACCTCGCGCCCACTACCCGGAGGAGCTGCCGAAGCTACCCCATGCCTGCTACCCAGAGGAGCTGCTGGAGCTATCCCATGCCAGCTACCCGGAGGAGTTGCCGGACCTGCCAACCAGCCCCAGCCGCGGCAAACCCATGCTCCTGGACCCTGCAGAGGCCAACGTCAGGACCCAGGTAGGGCCCAAGGGGGAGTACGGAAGTAGCCCGGGGGCAGCTGATCCCAGTCTGGCTGCAGCATTACCGGATCCTATGTCAGTGTGTTGCAGCCAGGATCCCCACTGACTAAGCAGCAGATTGTCAGCCACTGCTACGGCCCCAGGCTGGGACGCAGTGGAGTGGGAGGGCCTGCGTCCCCCCTGTCGCCCCGTTCCTGGGTGGCAGACTCCCCCTCTCCCTGGCCTGAGGAGGCTGAAACCTGTTACTTTTGCTCAGCCCTGCCTAAGGGCCTGAGCACTTCTAACTCAGTGTTTGTTGCCCTGCCCTGACCTAGGGCCAGGCCTTAAAACTGCTACTGCTTAGCCCTGCCTGAGGACCTGAGCATTCTGACCCAGTGTGTGTCGCCCCGCCCTGAGCTAGGGCTGGGACTCATAACTGTTGTTACAACTCATCCCTGCCTGAGGGCCTGAGCCTCCTGACCCAGTGGTTGTTGCCCTGCCGGAGCTGAGGCCAGAAGTAACCACAGTGCTGCCGACTACCGCAAGGGCTACCGAGTGGGACCCCTGGACGGACTATTTCACCGGACCCATCGGTGTGTAGTGAGCCAGTGGGGCTCCCCTCCGCCCTGAAGAGGATCGAGCCCCAGTGAACTCTTGTACATGCCAGAACAAAAATAATCTGTTTTAATGAAGATTCACAAGCTGCAGTGAATGTGAAACAATGTTGTCAGCTAAGCTGTTGCATTATTCACTTTTATTTGTACAAGGTCCTGCCATTAATATTGACTACAAGAGAGTGCAATTAAAAATTTTCTACTTGAATAAACCTCTCAGCACTGTGTTAGTTAAAGGATGAAAACCTTTTGAGCTACCGTGGAAGAGAACATCTTAGTGTGGTTGTGTGTGTGTGTGTGTGTGTGTGTGTGTGTGTGTGTGTGCGCGCGCGCACATGGGTGTTTCTTGCATCCCCTTTACTCACCCCCTGAGGTCTGTCTTCCTCACTCTCTGGTCTCTGTTCCCTCTATGTTTGCCCCTCACTCAAGTCCCTCCTCTCCTGTGGCAGCCCCCCTCTCTCTCTCACTTTGAGTATCCCTGAGCGTTGTTTCCTTTCAGTTAGTTAGAACAGAGGCAAGCATGTACCTGGCATTATTAGTGCAGACAGGTGGGATGTGCTCCAGTTTCAAGCGGGGTTCACTATAATCACTTGAAACAGGCTGAGATGGTCCCAAACAGAGATAGGTCCATGCCCAGTGGAATGAGTCAGGCCTGTATTTCTATGCAAGAGTGTTTATGGGGCATGCTAGCAGAGAGAA